>NW_026047091.1:3975000-4615000 GCF_023864275.1 Schistocerca cancellata | reverse complement strand
TGCTGTGAGGAAAAAACCAGTTAGTACATTCAGACATGAAAAAGGTTATTTCAAAATCAACATGAGAAACCAAAATTCCAAAAGTATCAAACACAAAAAAATGCTTACCGAAGAAAGAAAATGTATCATACTCCGCACCCTCCTCCCGCCCTGTACTGCAACTGATGTCCCTTTCTCTAAAACTGTACTCAATGGGACCGTAATGTTGCAACCACACACAAGTTGACCTGCTGTGAGGAAAAAACGAGTTAGTACAATTCAAGCATGAAAAAGGTAGTTATGAAATCAACATGAAAAATCAAAATTCGAAAGGTATCAAACACAGAAAAATGCTTACCGAAGAAAGAAAATGTATCGTTCTCCGCACCCTTCTTCTGCCCTGTGGTGCAACTGATGTCCGTTTCTCCAAAAATGTACTCAATGAGACCGTAATGTTGCAACCACACACAAGTTGACCTAATGTGAGGAAAAAACGAATTAGTACAATTCAAACATGAAAAAGGTCATTTTAAAATTAACATGAAAGACCAAAATTCGAAAAGTATCAAACACAAAAAAATGCTTACCGAAGAAAGAAAATGTATTGTGCTCTGCTCCCTCCTCCCACCTTGTGGTGCAACTGATGTCCCTTTCTCCAAAAATGTACTCAATGGGACCGTAATGTTGCAACCACCCACAAGTTGACCTGCTGTGAGGAAAAAACGAATTAGTACATTTCAAACATGAAGAACGTCATTTTAAAATCAACATGAAAAACTAAAATTCCAAAAGTATCAAACACAAAAAAATGCTTACCGGAGAAAGAAATTGTATCGCGCTCTGCAACCTCCTCCCGCACTGTGGTGCAACTGATGTCCCTCTCTCCAAAAAAATACTCAATGGGACCGTAATGTTGCAACCACACACAAGCTGACCTGCTGTGAGGAAAAAACGAGTTAGTACATTTCAAACATGAAAAAGGACATATTAAAATCATAATGAGAAACCAAAATTCCAAAAGTATCAAACACAAAAAAATGCTTACCGGAGAAAGAAATTGTATCGCGCTCTGCAACCTCCTCCCGCACTGTGGTGCAAATGATGTCCCTCTCTCCAAAAAAATACTCAATGGGACCGTAATGTTGCAACCACACACAAGCTGACCTGCTGTGAGGAAAAAACGAGTTAGTACATTTCAAACATGAAGAACGTCATTTTAAAGTCAACATGAAAAACTAAAATTCCAAAAGTATCAAACACAAAAAAATGCTTACCAGAGAAAGAAATTGTGTCGCGCTCTGCAACCTCCTCCCGCCCTGTGGTGCGACTGATGTCCCTTTCTTCAAAAAAGTACTGAATGGGACCGTAATGTTGCAACCACACACAAGTTGACTTGCTGAGAGGAAAAAACGAGTTAGTACAATTCAAACATGAAAAAGGTCATTTAAAATTAAAATGAAAAACTAAATTCCAAAAGTATCAAACACAAAAAAATGCTTACCGGAGAAAGAAATTGTATCGCGCTGTGCAACCTCCTCCCGCACTGTGGTGCAACTGATGTCCCTCTCTCCAAAACAATACTCAATGGGACCGTAATGTTGCAACCACACACAAGCTGACCTGCTGTGAGGAAAAAACGAGTTAGTACATTTCAAACATGAAAAAGGACATTTTAAAATCATAATGAGAAACCAAAATTCCAAAAGTATCAAACACAAAAAAATGCTTACCGAGGAAAGAAAATGTTTCGTGCTCTGCACCCTCCTCCTGCCCTGTGGTGCAACTAATGTCCCTTTCTCCAAAAATGTACTAAATGGGACCGTAATGATGCAACCACACAGAGGTTGACCTGCTGTGAGGAAACAACGAGTTAGTACAATTCAAACATGAAAAAGGTCATTTTAATATCAACATGAAACACCAAATTTCAAAAGTATCAAACACAAAAAAATGCTTACCGAAGAAAGAAAATGTATCGTGCTCCGCTCCCTCCTCCCACCCTGTGGTCCAACTGATGTTCCTCTCTCCAAAAATGTACTCAATGGGACCGTAATGTTGCAACCACACACAAGTTGACCTGCCGTGAGGAGAAAACGAGTTAGTACATTTCAAACATGAAAAAGGTCAATTTAAAATCAACATGAAACTGCAAATTTCAAAAAGTATCAAACACAAAAAAATGCTTACCGAGGAAAGAAGATGTATCGTGCTTTGTACCCTCCTCCTGCCCTGTGGTGCAACTGATGTCCCATTCTCCAGAAATGTACTCAATGGGTCCGTAATGATGCAACCACACAGAGGTTGACCTGCTGTGAGGAAAAAACGAGTTAGTACAATTCAAACATGAAAAAGGTCATTTTAAACAACATGAAAAACCAAAATTCCAAAAGTATCAAACACAAAAAAATGCTTACCGAAGAATGAAAATGTGTCGTGCCCCAAACCCTCCTCCGCCCGTGGTACAACTGACGTCCCTTTCTCCAAAAATGTACTCAATGGGACCGTAATGTTGCAACCACACACAAGTTGACCTGCTGTGAGGAAAAAAACGAGTTTGTACTTTTCAAACTTGAAGAAGGTCATTTTAAAATCAACATGAAAAACCAAAATTCCAAAAGTATCAAACACAAATAAATGCTTACCGAAGAAAGAAAAAGTATCGTACTCTGCACCCTCCTCCCGCCCTGTGGTGCAAGTGATGTCCCTTTCTCCAAAAATGTACTCAATGGGACCGTAATGTTGCAACCACACACAAGTTGACCTGCTGTGAGGAAAAAACGAGTTAGTACAATTCAAACATGAAAAAGGTCATTTTAAGACAACATGAAACACCAAAATTCCAAAAGTATCTAACACAAAAAAATGCTCGCCCTGTGGCGCAACTGATGTCCTTTTCTCCAAAAATGTACTCAATGGGATCGTAATGTTGCAACCACACACAAGTTGACCTGCTGTGAGGAAAAAACGAGTTAGTACATTTTAAACATGAAAATGGTCATTTTAAAATCAACATGAAAAACCAAAATTCCAAAAGTATCAAACACAAAAAAATGCTTTCCGAAGAAAGAAAATGTATCGTGCTCTGCACCCTCCTCCCGCCCTGTGGTGCAAGTGATGTCCCTTTCTGCAAAAATGTACTCAATGGGACCGTAATGTTGCAACCACACACAAGTTGACCTGCTGTGAGGAAAAAAACGAGTTAGTACATTTCAAACTTGAAGAAGGTCATTTTAAAATCAACATGAAAGACCAAAATTCCAATAGTATCAAACACAAATAAATGCTTACCGAAGAAAGAAAAAGTATCGTGCTCTGCACCCTCCTCCCGCCCTGTGGTGCAACTGATGCCCCTTTCTCCAAAAATATACACAATGGGACCGTAATGATGCAACCACACAGAGGTTGACCTGCTGTGAGGAAAAAACGAACATGTTAATATCAACATGAAACACCAAAATTCCAAAAGTATCAAACACAAATAAATGCTTACCGAAGAAAGAAAATGTATCGTGCTCCGCACCCTCCTCCCGCCCTGTGGTCCAACTGATGTCCCTCTCTCCAAAAATGTACTCAATGGGATCGTAATGTTGCAGCCACACACAAGTTGACCTACAGTGAGGAGAAAACGAGTTAGTACAATTCAAACATGGAAAAGGTCATTTTAAATTCAACATGAAAAACCCAAATTCCAAAAGTATCAAACACAAAAAAATGCTTACCGAAGAATGAAAATGTGTCGTGCTCCAAACCCTCCTCCGCCCGTGGTGCAACTGACGTCCCTTTCTCCAAAAATGTACTCAATGGGACCGTAATGTTGCAACCACACACAAGTTGACCTGCTGTGAGGAAAAAAACGAGTTTGTACTTTTCAAACTTGAAGAAGGTCATTTTAAAATCAACATGAAAAACCAAAATTCCAAAAGTATCAAACACAAATAAATGCTTACCGAAGAAAGAAAAAGTATCGTGCTCTGCACCCTCCTCCCGCCCTGTGGTGCAAGTGATGTCCCTTTCTCCAAAAATGTACTCAATGGGACCGTAATGTTGCAACCACACACAAGTTGACCTGCTGTGAGGAAAAAACGAGTTAGTACAATTCAAACATGAAAAAGGTCATTTTAAGACAACATGAAAAACCAAAATTCCAAAAGTATCTAACACAAAAAAATGCTCGCCCTGTGGCGCAACTGATGTCCTTTTCTCCAAAAATGTACTCAATGGGATCGTAATGTTGCAACCACACACAAGTTGACCTGCTGTGAGGAAAAAACGAGTTAGTACATTTTAAACATGAAAATGGTCATTTTAAAATCAACATGAAAAACCAAAATTCCAAAAGTATCAAACACAAAAAAATGCTTTCCGAAGAAAGAAAATGTATCGTGCTCTGCACCCTCCTCCCGCCCTGTGGTGCAAGTGATGTCCCTTTCTGCAAAAATGTACTCAATGGGACCGTAATGTTGCAACCACACACAAGTTGACCTGCTGTGAGGAAAAAAACGAGTTAGTACATTTCAAACTTGAAGAAGGTCATTTTAAAATCAACATGAAAGACCAAAATTCCAATAGTATCAAACACAAATAAATGCTTACCGAAGAAAGAAAAAGTATCGTGCTCTGCACCCTCCTCCCGCCCTGTAGTGCAACTGATGCCCCTTTCTCCAAAAATATACACAATGGGACCGTAATGATGCAACCACACAGAGGTTGACCTGCTGTGAGGAAAAAACGAAATAGTACAATTCAAACATGAAAAAGGTCATGTTAATATCAACATGAAACACCAAAATTCCAAAAGTATCAAACACAAATAAATGCTTACCGAAGAAAGAAAATGTATCGTGCTCCGCACCCTCCTCCCGCCCTGTGGTCCAACTGATGTCCCTCTCTCCAAAAATGTACTCAATGGGATCGTAATGTTGCAGCCACACACAAGTTGACCTACAGTGAGGAGAAAACGAGTTAGTACAATTCAAACATGGAAAAGGTCATTTTAAATTCAACATGAAAAACCCAAATTCCAAAAGTATCAAACACAAAAAAATGCTTACCGAAGAAAGAAAATTTATCGTTCTCCGCACCCTCCTTCCGCCCTGTGGTGCAAATGATGTCCGTTTCTCCAAAAATGTACTCAATGGGACGGTAATGTTGCAACCACACACAAGTTGTCCTAATGTGAGGAAAAAAGCGAGTTAGTACAATTCAAACATCAAAAAGGTCATTTTAAAATTAACATGAAAGACCAAAATTCGAAAAGTATCAAACACAAAAAAATGCTTACCGAAGAAAGAAAATGTATCGTGCTCTGCACCCTCCTCCCACCTTGTGGTGCAACTGATGTCCCTTTCTCCAAAAATGTACTCAATGGGACCGTAATGTTGCAACCACCCACAAGTTGACCAGTTGTGAGGAAAAAACCAATTAGTACATTTCAAACATGAGGAACGTCATTTTAAAATCAACATGAAAAACTAAAATTCGAAAAGTATCAAACACAAAAAAATGCTTACCGGAGAAAGAAATTGTATCGCGCTCTGCAACCTCCTCCCGCCCTGTAGTGCGACTGATGTCCCTTTCTTCAAAAAAGTACTGAATGGGACCATAATGTTGCAACCACACACAAGTTGACCTGCTGAGAGGAAAAAACGAGTTAGTACAATTCAAACATGAAAAAGGTCATTTAAAATCAAAATGAAAAACCAAAATTCGAGAAGTATCAAACACAAAAAAATGCTTACCGAAGAAAGAAAATGTATCGTGTTATGCACCCTCCTCCCGCCCTGTGGTCCAACTGATGTCCCTCTCTCCAAAAATGTACTCAATGGGATCGTAATGTTGCAACCACCCACAAGTTGACCTGCTGTGAGGAAAAAACGAATTAGTACATTACAAACGTGAAGAACGTCATTTTAAAATCAACATGAAAAACTAAATTCCAAAAGTATCAAACACAAAAAAAAGCTTACCGGAGAAAGAAATTGTATCGCGCTCTGCAACCTCCTCCCGCACTGTGGTGCAACTGATGTCCCTCTCTCCAAAAAAATACTCAATGGGACCGTAATGTTGCAACCACACACAAGCTGACCTGCTGTGAGGAAAAAACGAGTTAGTACATTTCAAACATGAAAAAGGACATTTTAAAATCATAATGAGAAACCAAAATTCCAAAAGTATCAAACACAAAAAAATGCTTACCGAGGAAAGAAAATGTTTCGTGCTCTGCACCCTCCTCCTGCCCTGTGGTCCAACTGATGTCCCTCTCTCCAAAAATGTACTCAATGGGACCGTAATGTTGCAACCACACACAAGTTGACCTGCTGATAGGAGAAAACGAGTTATTACATTTCAAACATGAAAAAGGTCATTTTAAAATCACTATGAAAGACCAAAATTCGAAAACAATCAAACATAAAAAAATGCTTACCGAAGAAAGAAAATGTATCGAGCCCGGCACCCTCCTCCCGCCCTGTGGTGCAACAGATGTCCCTTTCTCCAAAAATGTACTCAATGGGACCGTAATGTTGCAACCACACACAAGTTGACCTGCTGATAGGAGAAAACGAGTTAGTACATTTCAAACATGAAAAAGGTCAATTTAAAATCAACATGAAAAACCAAAATTCCAAACGTATCAAACACAAAAAAATGCTTACCGAGGAAAGAAAATGTATCGTGCTCTGCACCCTCCTCCCGCCTTGTGGTGCAACTGATGTCCCTTTCTCCAAAAATGTACTCAATGGGACAGTAATGACGCAACCACACAGACGTTGACCTGCTGTGAGAGGAAAACGAGTTAGTACAATTCAAATATGAAAAACGTCATTTTAAAATCAACATGAAAAACCAAAATTCCAAAAGCATCAAACACAAAAAAAATGCTTCCCGAAGAAAGAAAATGTATCGTGCTCTGCACCCTGCTCCCGCCCGTTGGTGCAACTGATGTCCTTCTCTCCAAAAATGTACTCAATGGGACCGTAGTGTTGCAACCACACACAAGTTGACATGCTGTGATGAAAAAACGTGTTAGTACATTTTAAACATGCAAAAGGTCATTTTAAAATCAACATGAAAAACCAAAATTCGATAACTATCAAACATAAAAAAATGGTTACCGAAGAAGGAAAATGTATCGATCTCTGCACCCTCCTCCCGCCATGTGGACAAACTGATGTCCCTATCTCCAAAAATGTACTCAATGGAACCGTAATGTTGCAACCACACACAAGTTGACCTGCTGTGAGGAAAAAACGAGTTAGTACAATTCAAACATGAAAAAGGTCATTTTAAAACAACATGAAAAACCAAAATTCCAAAAGTATCAAACAAAAAAAAATGCTTACCGAAGAATGAAAATGTATCGTGCTCTACAACCTCCTCCCGCCCTGTGGCGCAACTGATGCCCTTTTCTACAAAAATGTACTCAATGGGACCGTAGTGTTGCAACCACACACAAGTTGACCTGCTGTGAGGAAAGAAAACGAGTTTGTACATTTCAAACTTGAAGAAGGTTATTTTAAAATCATAATGAAAAACCAAAATTCCAAAAGTATCAAACACAAATAAATGCTTACCGAAGAAAGAAAATGTATCGTGCTCTGCACCCTCCTCCCGCCCTGTGGTGCAGGTGGTGTCCCTTTCTCCAACAATGTACTCAATGGGACCGTAATGTTGCAACCATACACAAGTCGACCTGCTGTGAGGAAAAAACGAGTTAGTACATTTTAAACATGAAAAAGGTCATTTTAAAATCAACATGAAAAACCAAAATTCCAAAAGTATCAAACACAAAAAAATGCTTACCAAAGAAAGAAAATGTATCGTGCTCTGCACCCTCCTCCCGCCCTGTGGTGCAAGTGATGTCACTTTCTCCAAAAATGTACTCAATGGGACCGTAATGTTGCAACCACACACAAGTTGACCTGCTGTGAGGAAAAAACGAGTTAGTACATTTTAAACATGAAAAAGGTCATTTTAAAATCAACATGAAAAACCAAAATTCCAGAAGTATCAAACACAAAAAAAATGCTTACCGAAGAAAGAAAATGTATCGTGGTCTGCACCCTCCTCCCGCCCTGTGGTGCAAGTGATGTCCCTTTCTCCAAAAATGTACTAAATGGGACCATAATGTTGCAACCACACACAAGTTGACCTGCTGTGAGGAAAAAAAACGAGTTTGTACATTTCAAACTTGAAGAAGGTTATTTTAAAATCATAATGAAAAACCAAAATTCCAAAAGTATCAAACACAAATAAATGCTTACCGAAGAAAGAAAAAGTATCGTGCTCTGCACCCTCCTCCCGCCCTGTGGTGCAACTGATGCCCCTTTCTCCAAAAATATACACAATGAGACCGTAATGATGCAACCACACAGAGGTTGACCTGCTGTGAGGAAAAAAACGAGTTAGTACAATTCAAACATGAAAAAGGTCATGTTAATATCAACATGAAACACCAAAATACCAAAAGTATCAAACACAAAAAAATGCTTACCGAAGAAAGAAAATGTATCGTGCTCCGCACCCTCCTCCCGCCCTGTGGTCCAACTGATGTCCCTTTCTCCAAAAATGTACTCAATGGGATCGTAATGTTGCAGCCACACACAAGTTGACCTACTGTGAGGAGAAAACGAGTTAGTAAAATTCAAACATGAAAAAGGTCATTTTAAAATCAACATGAAAAACCAAAATTCCAAAAGAGTAGATATGAAATGTATGTTCTGCCACAGTTATCGAAATCGACCACTTTTTACCAATTTTTATGCTATTTTAAGGCCATTTTATATCAAAATTGACTTTTTGATCATTTTTTGGTGTTAACTACATCTGAAAATAGGGAAATGCCAAAAAGTGTCCCAAATAAGTTATAGGCCTTTGAAATGATTAATCTAAATATTTACATAGTATATACAATATATTAATGAATAATATCTTTAACATAACAATATATTCAATATGATATATGTACATATTGTGACTTATACAATATATACAAATTTACTACAGTAACATATATACAATATATAAAAGAAACAAACATACACAATATATACAACTATGTAATCTGAATTAACATATACTTAAATAAAATATTATATATAAATGATGGAGCAATTTCAAAAAGCAGTTCAAATTGATATACCTGATGAACGTATACCAGTTGAATATAACCAACCTGATTTTTGTCGGAATTGTTATCAGTGGTGTAGTTATAATAATCACTGCTATAATTGTTATCCTAATAAAGTAAGTGTTCATAATAATAAAAAATATAGAACTAAATATTTTCATAAACATTTACTAAATTTGTATAAGTATGATAGAGATGGAGTATATGTGTTTATGTTTAAACTAGATGATATGGATCGTATAGAAGAATTATTTAATATATTCAATCATTTTTATAAAGGTAAAGCAGTACCATATATATATTTTATTGCTAAAATAGCTGATTTGTTAAATATTGAACATGAATTAAAAGTAAGTAATACAAAACATAATACTAAATTATGGAAACAATTTTTAGATATGAAACCATTTGAAATTATTCAAAAACAAAATGAATATGATGAGTACATGGAAGCACAAATTAAAGCTAATATAATATATGTACAACCAAACAAAATTAGATTAGAAAATTTAGATGGATCATATGTTTAAAAGTTTTCAGTTAATATTCTGTGTTGTGTATCATATGTTAGATTTTTCTTAACATACATAATTATATAGGCAAATGTATTATCTGGTATTTTATCATTAAATGTAGCACATAATTTCATTGTTGTTTTTTGTACTGTTACTACATTTTTTCTACGAGTCATATTAATAACATATATAGGATAATTACTAATAAAATTATATGGATTAACATCAACATCACCTTTTAATTGTGTAATTCTTTTAAATTCACGAAATGCATCATATGCCTTACGATAATTATTTGGTGGTTCAATATTCCACATTTCCTCTGGAAATATTTCATTACGTCCATTTTTCACATAAATATTATGTAGTTTAACATGATCAAATAATGATGAATCAATCAACTGATTATTTTTACGATTAGTTTGAAATACAACAAATATAAAATAAGGCATATCAAATTCTACTGAATTGTAATAATTTGTAATATCTAGTTCAATATTTTTCTTACCATTTAAACCAGCTATTTCAACAGTCTGTAATTCATAGGATGATATTGGTATTTTAGGATTATTTAACATAATTTCTCTTTGTTCAATTTCATAATTAGGTTCATATTTTACAATTGGTGTTCTTATTTCCATATTATCAACTACAATTTTACCTTCATTTGGAAGTGTATCTTTTATTTCAACACCAGCATCATTATAATCAGACCATCTAAATTTACAATCATTAGCAGTTGAACTCCATGTAAAACATATAGTTAAATCACCTTCCCAAATTACTTCTTTATAATCTTTAAAAAATCCACCAAATAATTCTAACGGATATAGTACTTCATTTTTCTTACTTTTAATTTTACCATTATTAATTATATGACCTTCTATACATATATTATCTAGAAGTGATGAAGTTAATCGTGTTAATACAGATGATGAACTAAATGGATGTTCTATTACTGATAAAATATTATTTCCTTTTTTTATAGTTATAATATCAAATAATTCAGCAACATAGTTATCAATTAGTTTTTTATTTGATTTTCCATCGTATGTTGGATAATCAGTTCCATCTGATTTAACAATATTAAAACTCATATATAATTGTGAATGATTAGGATGTAACCAACCATCACCAACATGAATATTAATTTCAGTAACCTTGTTAGGAACACAAAGATTATTTTTTGTTTTATCATTTACTGGAAATGATTGAAATTGATAGCTTTCAATCTTATTCATTTATAAAGAACAAAAATACATCATTTCATTTCCAAAATAACTGTTACTTGTGCACCATTAAAATCAATTAAATTATCATTGTCATCAGTTATAGTTACTTTTAAATCTTGTATTTTATCATGAATAGGAACAAATAATGGATGAGATGGTTCATATATTATTGGTGAACCAAATTCAACATTTGGTTTAAAAGAAGCAATAATATTAGTTTCTCTATGAAAATGATCATTATGCTTTATATACATACCATCAGCTAAATTAAAATTAATATTAATTAATTCAAATGGTATAATTTTAGGTACATCATTAGCAACAGTTCTTTGTTTTGGATTAATTGTTTGATTACTAAAACCTAACAGAGGTGCTATATTATCTTCTTTTTGTATATCCATATATATTTTTTTATCACTCTCAATAACAACCCTATTTAAAATTTCATCTGCTTTAATATTTATATTAGGGTTTTTTGCATGAATAAATTTTTCTATATTTTTTAAATTATATTGACCAATAGGAAATACAATTGTTTCATTATCACAATATAATTTATTATTTTTAGATGTTATATTAGGTGTTAAAAATGTTGTGTAAAATCCAACTAATGCAACATGTTTATATTTATTTCTAATAGGTACATTTAGTCTTTTTTTAAGTACTGATGAATTACCACTTAATTGAAATATTCTACTCATTTATTAGTAATTAAATGAACAAAATAGATTGGGAACCAAAAATAAGATTAAAAGAAATGAAAATAATTAAAAAACATGGTAAACTATTACCTAATTCAATTAGATGTGGTATTATTGGACCAAGTGGAAGTGGTAAAACAACATTAATGATAGATAACTATTTATTAGCACCAGGATGGTTAAATTGGAATAAAATAAACCATGTGTATATTTATTCTGAAAGTTTAGATCAATCGAAATATCAACAGCTAATTAAAAAATGTAATGAAATTGAAGATATCATAGGTCATTCATTAGCCACATTTATTAGTAACAATGATGATATTGTACCATTAGATGATTGTGATGATAATTCAGTTGTAATATTTGATGATTTTATATTAGAAAATCAAAATATTGTTCGTGATTATTTTACTAGAGGAAGACATAAAGAAATAGATTGTTTTTACTAAGCTCAAACATATTCAAAAATACCAAAACAATTAGTTAGAGATAATCTCAATTTCTTAAATGTATTCAGACAAGATGATACAAATCTAAACCATATTTATCATGAATTTGTTGGTGGTGATTTAAAATTTAATGAATTTAAAGAATTATGTTCTAATTGTTGGAATGATGAATTCGGTTTTATAACAATAGATATAACAAGAAAATCTAATGACGGAAAATGTAGAAACAAAATTAAATCATTTATCAACACAAACACAAAACACAAACAGAAACATTAACACAAACATAAACACAAAACACAAACAGAAACATAAACACAAACATAAACACAAAACCCAAACACTTTTTTCTGTTATATAAATGTTTACAAAATATGATCCAGCTGTAATAAAACAAGCTAAACGAAATAGAAAGAAAGTAGATGAATTACATCAAAAATTTAAACTATGGAAAAAACAACCACATACAGAATATGAAAAATATAAAAAAGAAGATCAACCTGTAATTGATGCAATTAAAGAAGTAAAACAAGAAATTGGTGGGTTTGGTGATAATGTAATAAAAGCAATTGAGGAAAACAGAAAAGTTGAAAAACAACTAATACCATATCATGATTTATTTCCAATTCCATCTACACCAACTGAATCATCATTTGAAAAAAGGCTATTTCATAATGAATCATCATCTGTAGATACACCAATAAACAGAAGGAAATTAGAAGAAATAGAACAAAAAGAAAAAGATAAAATGATTAAAAAAGGTCTGTTATCAGATTCACCAAATATAGTACATATTGGACCAAATTTAAAGAAATATCTTATGAATGTTAAAGATAATACTTTTGGTATTAGGCCTGAAAATAATGATTATTTTATTGGAAATACAAAGATTACATTTGATTATGATGATATAATTATTAATGATAAAAAATATATTGGTACTGATGGTTTATTACAATTATTAACTCAAAAAGAATTGAATGATACTGATTATACTGAAGATGATTTAAATAACTATAAAGAAATAGCAATTAACACAAATCTGGTATATGATAAATATGATGCTAATAGTAATAAAGTAAAATCCAGTAGAGGTTATAAATGGATGAATATATTAGGACCAATGTGGAATGATATAAAAAATAATAAAAAAACAGGTACAGGATTTATTAAAAAATATAATAATAAACCTATTGAATATGTATGGATGAATGATGTTAGACAACTAATTGATAGATTAGTAGTAATTCATGGTGAAGAAATGGCTGGTAATAATAATTATTACAATGAAAAAGTAGGAATAACTAAAATGTTAACAAATAAATTTAATGACTTTATAATTAATGATCCAAAAGGTATTCCATATTTGATTAGGTTTTTGAATAATATTCCACATACATTTTGGAAATTAGAAAAATATGGTAAGGGATTAATTAATACATTAATTAATAAATTACCATTTGAAATGCATCTACCTGGTTATAATTATTGTGGACCAGGTACAAAATTAGATGAAAGGTTATCTAGAGGTGATAAAGGTATAAATCCATTAGATGAAGCATGTAAACAGCATGATATTTCATATAGAGATAATAAAGATATAGAAAAGAGACATATAGCTGATAAAATATTACAAAATGTAGCAAAAGAAAGAATGTATAGTTCAGATGCATCATTAGGTGAAAAAATAGCAGCAACAGCAGTTAGAGGTATAATGTATGGAAAAAGAAAATTAGGTATGGGTATTGATGTTGATGATAATGGATTTGGTTTGTAACATTTTTATTGAATATAAATGAATAACTTAATCATTGATTATAAAACACTACCTAAGGGTAGAATTAAAGCTAAAGGTATTAAAATTAAACTAAATAATGATCAATTATATGCTATTGATAAATTTTTAACTGATGCGCAAAAAAGAAAAAGATATAAGAAAATTGGTGGTAATTCACTAATAACATTAAGTATACCAGTTGTGAGAAATATTATTGAATATCTAACAAAAAAGAAACAAGGATCTGGTTTAAATGAACATGAAGGTGGATTTTTACCATTATTATTAGCTGCATTACCATATTTAGCATCAATTGGTACAATAGCCGGTGGTGCTGCTGCTGTTGCTAATACAGTTATAAATAAAAAGAAAAATGATGCTGAATTAGCTGAATTAAAGAGGCATAATATGGAAATGGAGAAAAAAGGTACAGGGTAAAAAAAACGATGCAAAAAATAATGAAAATGTATCCAAAAGCATTAAGTAATGTTGATATAGAAAAACTAGTGAAACAATTAAAAATTAAACATTTTAAAGGTGTTTTTATGATAGATGAGTTATCTAATAAACCTAAAAATAATGAATGTGAAATAGTAAATTTAGATACATCTAATCATATTAGTACACATTGGATAAGTTATTATAAAAACAATGATAACAAATATGTATTTGATTCATTTGGTGGTAATATACCATATCAACTAGTTAAATATTTAGGTGAAAATGAATTATATTATAATGCATTGAGAATACAAAATTACGATGAAATAATATGTGGTCATTTATGTATATTTGTGTTAAAATTGTTATCAGATGGTTATAAATTCAGTGATGTTTTAGATGTAATAAATGGACATATTTGGAAATAAAATAAAATTAGAAAATATAAAAAACAAACAAATTAATAAACTAAACTCAATATTGGATTCAAAAATTCAAAATGTAATTAATGAATTTGAAAAAGAACTGATTACGATTTTTGAGGTTACCAAAAAATATATTAGTTTTAAAGTTAAACGGTTAGTAAATATAAATGACCCAGTTAATGACTATGATGCTGTTACAAAAGGATACTTAGAAAAAGAATATGTTACGAAACCTGAATACATGTCTATTTTAACACAATTTAATAACTATATTACCAATACAAAATTTAATGAAAAAATTAATCAGATTCATCAAGATAAGTACAACACTTTTAAGAATTTCTTAAAAAAAAAGGAGATTGAAAAGGCATTTTCAGATTATTTCTCAAAGTCAGATTTATCACCATACATAAATAAAATAAATAATCTTGAAAATAAAATCTGTGATAAACAAATAATTGAGTTTTCATTCTTAACTGGTGATGAACTACAAGTGTTTAATTTCGAATATGATTTTACACTTAGAAAAATAATTATTATTGGTAAGAATATAAACAAAGAATTGAAATTTGATGACTTTAATATTATGGTAAGTGTAGCTGATAAACTATATGAAGTAAATAATGGTAATCAATCAATAATTGTACACAAATCAAATTTTCTAACTATAACATTAAAAGATACATTGAAATTGTACCTGTAGATGTTAAATTATTAATATTTGGTGAAATTGATGAAGAATAATTTTTAGCTATATAAATGAATGATCATATATATTGTTTAAAGTGTAAAACATTTACTGAAACACATAATTTACATAGATCAATAACTAAAAATGGTCGTAATAGATTAGAAGGTATATGTACCATATGTAAATCTAAAAAAAGTAAATTTGTTAAAAAAATTTAATTGTAACTAAAGAAAGTATTATAAATGAATTACATAAACCAGTTAGGCGAAATTTTATTAGAAGAAAAATAATAACATATGGAATAGATGATTTATGGCAGGCTGATTTAGTTGAAATGGATTCAGGTAATTTAAAAGGTATTTCTAAAGTAAATAAAGGCTATAAATATATATTAACTGTTATAGATGTATATTCTAAATATGCATGGGCTATTCCAGTTTAAGATAAATCAAGTCATAATGTAGCAAATGCATTTAAGTCTATATTAAAAGATAGGAAACCAATTAATTTACAAACTGATAATGGAAAAGAATTTTATAATAAAATATTTAATGACTTAATGGAAAAAAATAATATTAATCATTATTCTACATTTACTGAAATTAAAGCATCAGTTGTAGAACGATTTAATAGAACATTAAAAGAAAAAATGTGGAAACAATTTAATATTCAAGGTAACTATAAATGGTTTGATATATTACCAAAATTAGTAAATGACTATAATAATACTAAACATAGTACTATAAAAATGAGTCCTATAGATGTTAATGATAAAAATTATAAACCATCTGCTACTGTAATATATCCATATAAAGCTAAATATTCTATTGGTGATCAAGTTAGAATAAGTAAATTAAAAGGAATATTTGAAAAAGGATATACTGCTAATTGGTCAACAGAATTATTTGAAATTGAAGATGTTATATATTCAGATCCAATTACCTATAAATTAAAAGATATAAAAGGTAATTTTTATGAACATGAACTACTAAAAACAAAATATCCTGATGTATATCTAGTTGAAAAAGTATTAAGAAAAAAAGGTGTTAAAGTATATGTAAAATGGTTAGGATTTGATAATTCACATAATAGTAGGGTTAGTAAAAATAAAATTATTTTATAGATGGTCATATTGATTGATTTAAACCATATTTATTAATATAAATTGTATGTTAGACCCGACAAAATGGACGGTCTTATTATTTTTCTTATATATAAATGGCTAACCTAATAAAATTAGCTATATCATTTTTTCTGTCAGTATGTTATCCTGATGATGATGTATCTGTATTCATAAATCAACTAACTGATGATTGTTTGAATTATCTTTTTGATCTAAATGGTGATGAAGTATGTATTGTTTATGAATATTTTAAGAAACAGAATACATTTTAGTATAAATAAATGAGGTTGATAGATATCATATCTAAACTTGAAGAATATAACATAGATTTCTATTTACATAATAATCTTAGAATTGGTTATATAAAACATGAAAAAAGGTTGTATACAACTTATAGAATCATTATTTATAATTATGATGAAAAGGTATTTCTAAATTTTAAACAATCAATTACATCATCTGATTGGGATTTTTCTTCAACTATAGATAACCATATTATTGATTTATATTTCAATGATGATAATGAATATATAAAGATTGAATTTTTTAAGTGTACATAAATGAAAACAATAATGTTCTTAATGTTGTTTAAAATTATATATGATAAGAGTAAAGCAATAAAATATTTAAGTGATTATGAATATTTAGATATTACAAATGTTAATGATAATACTCATGTTAGTGATGATACATTTAGAGAAGCATTAATGTTATTTCAATTAACATATAATTTAGAAATAAATGGCGAATTAAATGATGATACTATAAATTTAATGAATAAGCCTAGATGTGGTGTAAAAGATGAATTTGGTAGCTATAGTACTAGTATATATAAATGGAATAAGAAACATATTAAATGGCATTATAAAGGTGCTACTAAAAAAGTATTACAATTAACTGATGCAGCATTTAAAATATGGCAAGATAAAATAGATATTCAGTTTAAACATGATAGCAATAATCCTGATATGTTAATTACAAATAAAAGACGTAAACATAAATTTGAAATTGATAAAAATATTCAATGTTCAAAGGATTTAGATGGTAAAGGTAATGTGTTAGGTCATGCATTTTTTCCAGATATGAATAATAATCCTGTAGAAATACATATGGATGATGATGAAATATGGTATTTAGAGACGAATACTAATACACCAAAAGGGGAAACAAATCTATTTGAAGTATTTATACATGAGATTGGTCATTCATTAGGTCTACGACATTCAGATGATTATGGTTCAATAATGTATGCATACTATAATGGATCGCATTTAGAATTATCTCAAGATGATATTGATGCTATTCAAAGTTTATATGGTAAACAATCAACACAACCAACACAATTACCAATCAAACCAGTTTCACCACCTTTACAATCAGAACCTATATCATTATGTCAAACTAAACATATTGATCACATATTATTTATGAATGGGATTTTATATGTTTTTTATCAGAAATGGGTGTGGATAATTCAAAATACAATACCAAAATCACAATTAATAACTGATTGGTTAACATTTTTACCAAATGATGTAAACCATATAGATGGTATATATCAGAGGCCTAGTGGTGAACTTGTTATATTTTTCAATAATATGATATATATGATACATTTACATACATTACAATTGATATCAGGATATCCAAAACCACTATCTAGTACAGGTTTACGCAATAATTTCAAATTAAATGGTATAGTGAACACTTATTCTGGTAAAACATTTATTTTCTTTAATGACTTTTTCTATGCTGAAATAGATGAATGTAATTTTAAATATAAAGTACGTGGTATTATAAGTAGAGAATATTCTGGATTACCAACTGGTATAAATTCAGTATTTAGGTACATTAATGGTATGTTGTACTTTTTTAGAGATGATGCTTTTTACGAATATAATGAATTCACCAAAAAAGTAGTAAAGTATGGTATATTTGATTTATCACTATTTGGTATAGATTGTATTAAATCATCTTCGTTAATATCAGAACTAATAATTGTACTAAACAATACAATCCAACAATTAAAACATTTTTCTTCTATATAAATGGAACTATTAACTAGACTTAATAGTGTTAATAAAAATACACCATTGGTGAAATTATGTGACATTGAAGTGGATAAATTGTATCATATTACAAATGTAGAAATCAAAAATACTAAATTAGGTTTTAAAACATTTATTGAACTTGATAATGAATTTAATATTATACTACCAGATAGATATGCAAAAATGGTTGGTTGGGATGATTGTACAACTATAATTGGTTGTAATATTGTATATAAAGGAATGATTGACAGATCAGATAAAAAAGTACATGTAATTGAATTTTTACCAAATTGAGTTTTTTATACCTAATAAATGGACAACATCAAAAAGTGCAGTCGATGTAAAAATCTAAAAAACATTAATGAATTTTATCTTGACAAATATAGAAAAGATGGTCGTCGTAATGTATGCAAACTATGTGCTATATTTTATACTAGACAGTATATAGAAAATTATAAAGATAAGATATATGAAATAGTAACATGTGAATGTGGTAGAAATTTATGTAGATGTTATCTTAAAAGGCATGAAAAATCATTAATTCATAACAAACTCATGGACATTAAAAATACTGAATAATAATTATATACATAAATATTTGTGAAAACAACTGAACATATTTAGCTACTAAAAATTATATACATAAATAGTTCTGAATATATAGTTCTAAAAATACTTAATAATAATTATATACATAAATAAATCTGAATATATATAGCTATTAATAATAATTATATACATAAATAAATCTGAAAATATATAGATACTAAAATACTTAATAATAAAAATATATATAAATAGTTGTGAAAACAACTGAATATACAGACACTAAAAATACTAACTAATAAAAATATATATAAATAGTTGTGAAAACAAATGAATACAAATAGGTATTAAAATACATAATTATAAATAGTTCTGAAATTAATTTAATATATAGCTACTAGAAATACAGAATTATAATTATATACATAAATAGTTGTGAAAACAACTGAATATATAGACACTAAAAATATTGAATAATAATTATATACATAAATAGTTCGGAATATATATAACTATTAATAATAATTATATACATAAATAGTTGTGAAAATAACTGAATAGTATTTATATATAGCTACTAAAATACTAAATAATAATTATATACATAAATAAATCTGAATATATATAACTACTAAAAATACTTAATAATAATTATATACATAAATAAATCTGAATATATATAGATACTAAAAATACTTAATAATAATTATATACATAAATAGATATATTTAACTGTATCTATTTGTTACATATTGTCTATATAAATAGACAACAAAAATTTTAGTTTTCATCCTCAATAAATAGATATATCTGTATCTATTTGTGAAAATACAGCTACTAAAAATACTTAATAATAATTATATACATAAATAGACAACAAATACAGACAACAAAAATAATAGTTTTCTTCCTTAATAAATGGAGTCAATTAAAGTTAATGAGCTTAAAGCTATCGCTAAAAGCTTAAACTTTAAAGGTTACTCTAAAATGCGTAAAAATGAATTGATGCAATTATTGTATCCATCTACTACAGATGTGTTTGATAACAATCATAATAAAAGAAAAAGAACAACTAAAAATGTACATTTGTATAATATTGAAAATAATGATCCATCATCAATGAATGTTAATGAACTTAAAGCATTAGCTAAACATTTAAATCTTAGTGGGTATTCTAAATTGCGTAAAAGTAATCTATTAGAATTGATTCAAAATAGTCAAACAACATTTCCATTTGCTACAGATATATTTGAACAACCTAAAGAAAGAAAAACACATAAATATCATTCAATTGAAAAATATTCCAAAATAGGTTACAAACATACAATATTGAAAACAACTTAAAAATTAAAGATCCGCAACACATTATGTCATCAGCAAAACCTATTGTATGTCAGTTAATAAAAGATAATCTTAAAATATACAATGGATTAAAAGTTAATCTAATATTGTACTGTGAATTCAAATTGAATACTACTAATGAAATAAAAGAATTTAGATTCTCAACATACAACTATACAATCACAAATGAAAAAGATTTAAATAAATTTTATACAAATGGTAAACGTGAAATGTTAAAACGTATATATGATTTTCAAGATAGAGGATCAGGATGGATGTTAAATAGAATAATTGGATTACAATTAGTCATTAACAAATATACACCATTACGTGGTTCATCTTATATGGAATTACCACTTAAAATACGAAATAAGAAAGCATGTGTAAATGTTAAAAATAATGATCAAAAATGCTTTCTATGGTCTATAGCATCAGCATTATATCCAGTTGATCGTACAAAATGTAAAAATCCTGATCGAACTAGTAATTATGAAAATTATATTGATGAATTAGAATCTAAAATTGGTCCAATAGAATATCCAGTTAAAATTGATAACATACCTAAATATGCAAATAAACTCAATATAACTATTAATGTATATGCATATAATGAAAAATATGAAATATATCCATTAAAGACAACTATAGATGAAAAATCTAAACATGTTGATTTATTATACATGAAAAATAATAATCAAACACATTATTGTTGGATTAAAAACTTATCTCGATTAGTTACATCGCAATTTACAAAACATACTGAAAATATTTATATATGTAAAATGTGTTTACAGCATTACAGTTCAGAAGATAAATTAAGTATACATAAAATCGATTGTTCAAAACATGAATCATCTAAAATTATTATACCTCAAAGAGGTGAATATATAACATTCAAAAACTATAATCATACAATGTATGTTCCATTTGTCATATATGCTGATTTTGAAAGCTTATTATTGAAAATGGATAAATGTACACCAAACCAAAATAAATCATACACACTGAAATATCAAAAACATGAACCATCTGGATTTTGTTACTATGTGAAATATATTCATGGTCATTATAAAAATCCAGTTGTTTATAGAGGACAAAATGCAGCTAAAACATTCATAGAAATGATAAAAATGAAGTTGATGAAATTGGTGAAATATATTCACAAATTGAACCAATGAATAAGTTAACAGAGGAACAAATAAAAATACATAATGAATCTAAAAATTGTACATTATGTAAATCAGTATATACACCAGATAATAAAAAAGTACATCATCATGATCATTTAACTGGTAATTATATAGCACCATTGTGTAATGAATGTAATCTTAAACTTCAACAACCAAAATTTGTACCAATATTCTTACACAATCTAACTGGTTATGATTCACATTTATTTATTAAAAAACTTGGTTACGATAATAAAGATATTGATTTGATACCAAATAATGAAGAAAAATATATTAGTTTTGGTAAACAAACAAATAAGTTAAAAATGAGGTTTATTGATACATTTAGATTTATGGCATCTTCATTAGATAAATTATCATCGAATTTATCAAAAGATAGAATGCTTAATATTAAGCAATTCTTTAATGATGATGAAATAGATTTAGTTATTAGAAAAGGTGTGTACCCATATGATTATATGGATAATTGGAATAGATTTAATGAAACACAATTACCATCTAAAAATGAATTCTATAATAAACTAAATGAATGTAATATAACTAATGATGATTATAAACATGCACAATTAGTGTGGAATAAATTCAATATTAAAAATCAAGGTGAATATCATGATTTATATCTAAAAACAGATGTGTTATTATTGGCTGATGTATTTGAAAACTTTAGACATACATGTATGAAATCATACGATTTAGATCCAGCATGGTATTATACAGCACCTGGTTTATCATGGGATTCAATGTTAAAAATGACGAATCAGCCATTTGAATTATTACATGATTATGATATGATTTTAATGGTTGAAAATGGAATAAGAGGTGGTATATCACAATGTTGTAAAAGATATGTAAAAGCAAATAATAAATATCTAAATGATTATGATAAAAATAAAGAATCAAATTATCTAATGTATTTAGATGCTAATAACACAGCTCTACAAAATAAAATTTTTCTTTCGTTGCCAGGGAAGTCTGAACGGAAATGGGATATTGTTATGATACTCATTCCGAGTATATTTGTACTTTTTCCAAATTGGCTCTGGTTTTTGAGATATAGGTTATTTGTGGAAATGAGAGTTTCATGTGGATAATATCGACTGCAGGGTCCATATATGGTGTAATGTATTTGCTACCTGTTTTTTAATTAGTGATATTGTACTATCTTTATTAAACAATTGTGCTCAGGGAGTGCATCTGTGTGGTTGAGGATTACATCATGCAAACATCACACTGTCAGCATGTGTTCAGTCCTGTTGTGCGGTGCGTGTGTTGAAGATATTGAGGGTTGTGCAGATTTGAATTCGGCGGTACTCCACATTCATTTGTTGGCCGAGGTAATCCCCGCAACAGCCGACAGGTAGCGTTCAGTGTAAACAAGAAAAATGGCGATGGTCGAAAGTCACACACATGTGCAGTGCAGCTTCAAGGAGATAGAACCTTTTCATCGTGATGTAGCAAATAAGAGGTGAGTATTCATTTCACACAAAACAATTAATGATGTTTGTTGGATGTGATTGACATGCAAATACAAGAAAGTTCTGCATAATATGTAGTATTTGTGCAATTTTGTTTTAGGAAAACATGAGTTCTTCACGCCGTCTTTGCGTGAACCATCCAGATGAGTTCTGCTACATTTGTGGTGAATACGTTCTTCAAAAGAACAGGAAGAATATCACTCCTTTTGTGAAGGAAGCGTATCTGGCATATTTCGGAATTAAACTTGGAGATCAAGACAAGGCGTGGGCACCCCATAAAGTTTGTAAATGCTGTGTGGAGTGCTTACGGCAGTGGACAAAACGAAAAAGGAAAAGCTTAAACTTCGGAGTGCCTATGGTATGGCGAGAGCAGAAGAACCATACAGATGATTGCTATTTTTGCATTGTTAATGTGAAAGGTTTTAATAGGTTCAAAAAACGAAAGTGGGAATATCCCGTTTTGGAGTCAGCAAGAAGACCGGTGGTGCACAGCAACGATGTTCCTGTACCAACCTTCACAACATTACCCACGCTAACATCATCAGATGACGAGGTGCACGGCGAGGAATGTACAAGTAGTGGTTCGGAATACGAAGGACGTGAGACACAACCCCAGCAGTTCTACCAGAAGGAGCTCAGTGACTTGATACGAGAACTCAATCTTTCAAAGCAAGCATCAGAACTCTTAGCATCCAGGCTTAAGGAAAAGAACTGTCTTCATCCAAGTGTTAAAATAACAGCTTACCGGACGAGAGAAGAAAACCTTCTTCCATACTTCAACCAAGAAGAGGTTATAGTGTATTGCAGCAATATACCTGGACTTTTACTTGAATTGGGGCTGCCGGAATATAGACCAGAGGACTGGCGTCTCTTCATAGACAGTTCCACTAGAAGTTTAAAATGTGTTCTCCTACACAATGGCAATCGTTACGCATCTATTCCAATTGCCCACTCAACAAAACTTTGTGAAGCATATGCTAACATCAAGATGGTTCTGCAGAAAATTCAGTATATGCAGCACCAGTGGTTGATCTGTGTTGATTTGAAAATGGTGAACTTCTTGCTTGGACAACAAAGTGGATACACAAAGCACCCATGTTTTATCTGCATGTGGGATAGTAGGGCAAAGCACGAACATTGGAAGCAGAAAACATGGCCTCCAAGGGAACATATGGTTGTTGGTGAAGCAAACATCATTAATGAACCTCTGGTTAGTAGGGACAAGATTGTTCTTCCACCATTACATATTCAGTTAGGACTAATGAAGCAATTCACCAAAGCTTTAGACAGAAATGGTAATTGCTTCACATACATCTGCAATACGTTCCCTGGACTCAGTAGTGAAAAACTTAAGGCAGGAATATTTGATGCTCCTCAAATTCGCAGCTCATCAACGATACCAATTTTACAAGTGTCATGACTGTCACTGAAGCATCGGCCTGGAACAGTTTTGTCGCTGTTGTAAAATGTTTTTTGGGCAATCATAAAGCTCCCAATTACGAGGAACTGGTCAAAAACATGCTCACTAACTTTCAAAACTTAGGAGCTAACATGAGCATAAAATTGCACTTCCTTCACAGCCACTTGGATCGATTTCCTCGTAATCTAGGTGATTTCAGTGAGGAACAAGGAGAGCAGTTCCATCAAGATATGAAAGGAATAGAGGAAAGATATAAAGGAAGATGGGACAGGCATATGATGGCAGATTATTGCTGGAATCTGCAACGTGACTGTTCTGAAGAGACCTATAAAAGGAAAGCATGCAGGAAGCGGTTCGTCATGGACGGAAAATGATATACTTATAGAGAAACTTTTCAATTATGTTTTATACGTGGACAAATGCCTATCGGGTTTTCATAGAAGCTATTTATAAAGATTATTTTCTTTTTTCATTGTAGTTTGTAGCGCTCGAGTTCAGTATTAGCAATTTTTTCTAATTTTTTGAATAAATCATGCATTATCTCAAAAACTAGAGCCAAACTGCATAAATGGTTGCTATATTCGTCCTCAGCACCACTAACCCATCCTAAAGCCACTCAAATATCCTTGGCAAGAAAATGAGTGTTGACCAGTGTAATCTATATGGTTATGCCATGACACAATATCTACCTTATGGTGGTTTTGAATGGTTAAATTATCCTGAATTTTATATAAACTATTGGAATAAATTTATAATGAATATGAAAGATGATTCTGATACTGGATATATATTAGAAGTAGATTTAGAATATCCAATTGAATTACATGATAAACATAAAGATGTACCATTAGCACCAGAAAACATGGGTAAACTATTAACTACATTATATGATAAAACAAAATATGTTGTACACTATAGAAATTTAAAACAATATCTGTCATTAGGAATGAAATTAAAAAGATACATCGTGTTTTAAAATTTAATCAAAGTGATTGGTTGAAAAAATATATTGATTTTAATACAGAAATGAGGAAAAAAGCAAAAAATGAATTTGAAAAAGATTTCTATAAACTAATGAATAATAGTGTGTTTGGAAAAACAATGGAAAATATACATAATAGAGTTACCATAAAATTAGTATCAGATGCTAGAAAATGTGATAAATTAATTGCTAAACCTAATTTTAAACATAGAACAATATTTAATGAAAATCTAATAGCTATTCATATGAACAAAACTGAAATTAAATTTAATAAACCAATTTACATTGGTATGAGTATATTAGATTTATCAAAAGAACTAATGTATAATTTCCATTACAATGTAATGAAACCTAAATATGATACAAATATTGAATTATGTTATCAAGATACAGATAGTTATATATACAATATAAAAACTAATGATGTATATGAAGATATGAAAAATATGATTGAACATTTTGATACTAGAGATTATCCAAACAACAATATATATAATATACCACAAGTGAATAAAAAAGTATTAGGTAAAATGAAAGATGAATGTAATGGTAAAATTATGAAAGAATTTATTGGATTGAGATCTAAAATGTATGCATATAAAGTAAATGAGAAAGAAACTAAAAAATCTAAAGGTGTTAAGAAATGTGTTGTAAATAATAGAATAACATTTGATGACTATAAAGATTGCTTATTCAATAAGAAAGAGCAATATAGAACTATGAATTTAATTAGAACCATTAAACATGAAATACATACAGTTGAACTAAATAAGATAGCATTAAGTCCACATTATGATAAAAGACATATTATGGCTGATGGAATAAATACATTACCACTTGGACATTACAGTATATGTTACTTCAGATTACATAGTTGTATATCGTAGATATTGTATATTATAGATATTGTATATATTTTTATATTGTATATATTTTATATTTGTTTATTGTACATATATCATATTGTATATATTGTTATAGATATTATTCATTAATATATTGTATGTATATTACAATAGTATATGTTGTAATGTATATATTCTTTCATTGTATATATTTGTGTTAGATTAATCATTTCATAGGCCTATAACTTATTTGGGACACTTTTTGGCATTTCCCTATTTTCAGATGTAGTTAACGCCAAAAAATGATCAAAAAGTCAATTTTGATATAAAATGGCCTTAAAATAGCATAAAAATTGGTAAAAAGTGGTCGATTTCGATAACTGGGGCAGAACATACATTTCATATCTACTCAAAAGTATCAAACACAAAAAAATGCTTACCGAAGAAATAAAATGTATCGTGCTCTGCACCCTCCCCCCGCCCTGTGGTGCAACTAATGTACCTTTCTCCAAAAATGTACTCAATGGGACTGTAATCACGCAACCACACAGATGTTGACCTGCTGTGAGAGAAAAACGAGTTAGTACAATTCAAACATGAAAAAGGTCATTTTAATATCAACATGAAACACCAAATTTCCAAAAGTATCAAACACAAAAAAATGCTTACCGAAGAAAGAAAATGAATCGTGTTCCGCGCCCTCCTCCCGCCCTGTGGTCCAACTGATGTCCCTCTCTCCAAAAATGTTCACAATGGGACCGTAATGTTGCAACCACACACAAGTTGACCTACTGTGAGGAAAAAACGCGTTAGTACAATTCAAACATGAAAAAGGTCATTTTAAAACAACATGAACAACCAAAATTCCAAAAGTATCAAACACAAAAAAATGCTTACCGAAGAAAGAAAATGTATCGTGCTCTGCACCCTCCTCCTGCCCGTGGTGCACCTGATGTCCCTTTCTCTAAAACTGTACTCAATGGGACCGTTATGTTGCAACAACACACAAGTTGACCTGCTGTGAGGAAAAAAGGAGATAGTACAATTCAAACATGAAAAAGGTCATTTTAAAATCAACATGAAAAACAAAAATTCCAGAAGTATCAAACACAAAAAAATGCTTACCGAAGAAAGAAAATGTATCGTGCTCTGCACCCTCCTCCCGCCCTGTGGTGCAACTGATGTCCTTCTCTCCAAAAATGTACTCAATGGGACCGTAGTGTTGCAAACACACACAAGTTGACATGCAGTGAAGAAAAAACGAGTTAGTACATTTTAAAAATTAAAAAGGTCATTTTAAAATCAACAAGAAAAACCATAATTCCAAAAGTATCAAACACAAAAAATTGCTTACCGACGGAAGAAAATGTATCGTGCTCTGCACCCTCCTCCCGCCCTGTGGTGCAAGTGATGTCCCTGTCTCCAAAAATGTGCTCAATGGGACCGTAATGTTGCAACCACACACAAGTTGACCTGCTGTGAGGAAAAAAACGAGTTTGTACATTTCAAACTTGAAGAAGGTCATTTTAAAATCAACATGAAAAACCAAAATTCCAAAAGTATCAAACACAAATAAATGCTTACCGAAGAAAGAAAAAGTATCGTGCTCTGCACCCTCCTCCCGCCCAGTGGTGCAACTGATGTCCCTTTCTCCAAAAATGTACTCAATGGGACCGTAATGATGCAACCACGCAGAGGTTGACCTGCTTTGAGGAAAAAACGAGTTAGTACATTTCAAACATGATAAAGGTCATTTTAAAATCAACAAGAAAAACCAAAATTCCAAAAGTATAAAACACAAGAAAATGATTACGAACGAAAAGGAATGAATCGTGCTCTGCAGCCTCCACCCGCTCTTTGGTGCAACTCATGTCCCCTTCCCGAAAAATGTACTCAATGGGAATGTAATGTTTCAACCACACACAAGTTGACCTGCTGTGAGGAAAAAACGAGTTAATACATTTCAAACATGAATATGGTCATTTTAAAATCAACATGAAAAACCAAAATTCTAAAAGTATCAAACACAAAAAAATGCTTACCGAAGAAAGAAAATGTATCGTGTTCTGCAGCCTCCTCCCACCCTGTGGTGCAACTGATGTCCCTCTTCAAAAATGTACCCGATGGGACCGTAAAACCACACAGAAGAGGACCTGCTGTGAGGAAAAAACGAGTTAGTGGAATTCAATGATGAAAAAGGTCATTTTAATATCAACATGAAACACCAAATTTCCAAAAGTATCAAACACAAAAAAATGCTTACCGAAGAAAGAAAATGTATCGTGCTCCGCACCCTCCTCCCGCCCTGTGGTCCAACTGATGTCCCTTTCTCTAAAACTGTACTCAATGGGACCGTAATGTTGCAACCACACACAAGTTGACCTGCTGTGAGTTAAAAACGAGTTAGTACAATTCAAACATGAAAAGGTTGTTTTAAAATCAACATGAAAAATCAAAATTCGAAAGGTATCAAACACAAAAAAATGCTTACCGAAGAAAGAAAATGTATCGTGCTCTGCACCCTCCTCCCACCTTGTGGTGCAACTGATGTCCCTTTCTCCAAAAATGTACTCAATGGGACCGTAATGTTGCAACCACCCAGAAGTTGACCTGCTGTGAGGAAAAAACGAATTAGTACATTTCAAACATGAAGAACGTCATTTTAAAATCAACATGAAAAACTAAATTTCCAAAAGTATCAAACACAAAAAAATGCTTACCGGAGAAAGAATTTGTATCGCGCTCTGCAACCTCCTCCCGCCCTGTGGTGCAACTGATGTCCCTTTCTTCAAAAAAGTACTCAATGGGACCGTAATGTTGCAACCACACACAAGTTGACCTGCTGAGAGGAAAAAACGAGTTGGTACAATTCAAACATGAAAAAGGTCATTTTAAAATCAAAATGAAAAACCAAAATTCGAGAAGTACCAAACACAAAAAAATGCTTACCGAAGAAAAAAAATGTATCGTGTTCTGCACCCTCCTCCCTCCCTGTGGTCCAACTGATGTCCCTCTCTCCAAAAATGTACTCAATGGGATCGTAATGTTGCAACCACCCACAAGTTGACCTGCTGTGAGGAAAAAACGAATTAGTACATTTCAAACATGAAGAACGTCATTTTAAAATCAACATGAAAAACTAAAATTGCAAAAGTATCAAACACAAAAAAATGCTTACCGGAGAAAGAAATTGTATCGCGCTCTGCAACCTCCTCCCGCCCTGTGGTGCAACTGATGTCCCTCTCTCCAAAAAAGTACTCAATGGGACCGTAATGTTGCAACCACACACAAGCTGACCTGCTGTGAGGAAAAAAAGTGTTAGTACATTTCCAACATGAAAATGGACATTTTAACATCATAATGAGGAACCAAAATTCCAAAAGTATCAAAAACAAAAAAATGCTTACCGAGGAAAGAAAATGTTTCGTGCTCTGCACCCTCCTCCTACCCTGTGGTGCAACTAATGTCCCTTTCTCCAAAAATGTACTAAATGGGACCGTAATGATGCAACCACACAGAGGTTTACCTGCTGTGAGGAAACAACGAGTTAGTACAATTCAAACATGAAAAAGGTCATTTTAATATCAACATGAAGCACCAAAATTCCAAAAGTATCAAACACAAAAAAATGATTACCGAAGAAAGAAAATGTATCGTGCTCCACACCCTCCTCCCGCATTGTGGTCCAACTGATGTCCCTCTCTCCAAAAATGTACTCAATGGGACCGTAATGTTGCAACCACACACAAGTTGACCTGCTGTGAGGAAAAAACGAGTTAGTACATTTCAAACATGAAAAAGGTCATTTTAAAATCAACATGAAAAACCAAAATTCCAAAAGTATCAAACACAAAAAAAATGCTTATTGAGGAAAGAAATGTATTGTGCTCTGCACCCTCCTCCCGCCCTGTAGTGCAACTGATGTCCCTTTCTCCAAAAATGTACTCAATGGGACTGTAATTTTGCAACCACACACAAGTTTACCTGCTGTGAGGAAAAAACCAGTTACTACATTTCAAACATAAAAAAGGTCATTTTAAAATCAACATGAAAAACCAAAATTCCAAAAGTATCAACCACAAAAAAATTCTTACCGAAGAAAGAAAATATATCGTGCTCTGCACCCTCCTCCCACCCTGTGGTGCAAATGATTTCCCTCTCCCCAAAAATGATCTCAATGGCACCGTAATGTTGTAACCACACACAAGTTGACTGCTGTGAGGATAAAACGAGGTAGTACAATTCAAACATGAAAAAGGTCATTTTAAAATCAATATCAATAACCAAAGTTCCAAAAGTATGAAACACAAAACAATTCTTACTGAAGAAACAAAATGTATCGTGCTCCGCACCCTCCGCCCGCCCTGTGGTGCAACAGATGTCCCTTTCTCCAAAAATGTACTCAATGGGAATGTAATGTTGCAACCACACACAAGTTGACCTGCTGTGAGGAGAAAACAAGTAAGTACATTTAAACATGAAAAAGGTCATTTTAAAATCAACATGAAACTCCAAAATTCAAAAAGTATCAAACACAAAAAAATGCTTACTGAGGAAGGAAGATGTATCGTGCTCTGCACCCTCCTCCTGCCCTTGGTGCAACTGATGGCCCTTTCTCCAGAAATGTACTCAATGGGTCCGTAATGATGCAACCACACAGAGGTTGACCTGCTGTGAGGAAAAAATGAGTTAGTACAATTCAAACATGAAGAAGGTCATTTTAAAATCACTATGAAAAACCAAAATTAGAAAACAATCAAACATAAAAAAATGCTTACCGAAGAAAGAAAATGTATCGAGCTCTGCACTCTCCTCCCGCCCTGTGGCGCAACTGATGTCCTTCTCTCCAAAAATGTACTCCATTGGGCCGTAGTGTTGCAACCACACACAAGTTTACCTGCTGTGAGGAAAAAACGAGTTAGTACATTTTAAACATGAAAAAGGTCATTTTAAAATCAACATGAAAAACCATAATTCCAAAAGTATCAAACACAAATAAATGCTTACCGAAGAAAGAAAAAGTATCGTGCTCTGCACCCTCCTTCCGCTCTGTGGTGCAACTGATGCCCCTTTCTCCAAAAATATACACAATGGGACCGTAATGATGCAACCACACAGAGGTTGACCTGCTGTGAGGAAAAAACGAGTAAGTACAATTCAAACTTGAAAAAGGTCATGTTAATATCAACATGAAACACCAAAATTCCAAAAGTATCAAACACAAAAACATGCTTACCGAAGCAAGAAAATGTATCGTGCTCTGCACCCTCCTCCCGCCCGTGGTGCACCCGATGTCCCTTTCTCCAAAACTGTACTCAATGGGTCCGTAATGTTGCAACCACACACAAGTTGACCTGCTGTGAGGAAAAAACGAGTTAGTACATTTTAAACATGAAAAAGGTCATTTTAAAATCAACATGAAAAACTAAAATTCCAAAAGTATCAAACACAAAAAAATGCTTACCGAAGAAAGAAAATGTATCGTGTTCCGCGCCCTCCTCCCGCCATTTGGTCCAACTGATGTCCCTCTCTCCAAAAATGTACACAATGGGACCGTAATGTTGCAACCACACGCAAGTTGACCTACTGTGAGGAAAAAACGCGTTAGTACAATTCAAACACGAAAAAGGTCATTTTAAAATCAACATGAAAAACCAAAATTCCAAAAGTATCAAACACAAAAAAATGCTTACCGAAGAAAGAAAATGTATCGTGGTTTGCACCTTCCTCCCGCCCTGTGGTGCAACTGATGTCTTTCTCTCCAAAAATGTACTCAATGGGACCGTAGTGTTGCAACCACACACAAGTTGACATGCTGTGATGAAAAAACGAGTTAGTACATTTTAAACATGAAAAAGGTCATTTTAAAATCAACATGAAAAACCACAATTCCAAAAATATCAAACACAAAAAAATGCTTACCGACGAAAGAAAATGTATCGTGCTCTGCTCCCTCCTCCCGCCCTGTGGTGCAACTGATGTCCCTTTCTCCAGAAATGTACTAAATGGGTCCGTAATGATGCAACCACACAGAGGTTGACCTGCTGTGAGGAAAAAACGAGTTAGTACAATTCAAACATGAAGAAGGTCATTTTAAAATCACTATGACAAACCAAAATTGGATAACTATCAAACATAAAAAAATGCTTACCGAAGAAAGAAAAAGTATCGTGCTCTGCACCCTCCTCCCGCTCTGTGGTCCAACTGATGCCCCTTTCTCCAAAAATATACTCAATGGGACAGTAATGACGCAACCACACAGACGTTGACCTGCTATGAGAGAAAAACGAGTTAGTACAATTCAAACATGAAAAAGGTCATTTTAATATCAACATGAAACACCAAAATTCCAAAAGTATCAAACACAAAAAATGCTTACCGAAGAATGAAAATGTATCGTGCTCTGCACCCTCCTCCCGCCCTGTGGTGCAACTGATGTCCATTTCTCCAAAAATGTACTCAATGAGACCGTAGCTATGCAACCACACACAAGCTGACCTGCTGTGAGGAAAAAACGAGTTAGTACGTTTTAAACATTAAAAGGTCATTTTAAAATCAACATGAAAAACTAAAATTCCAAAAGTATCAAACACAAAAAAATGCTTACCGAAGAAAGAAAATGTATGGTGCTCTGCACCTTCCTCCCGCCCTGTGGTGCAAGTGATGTCACTTTCTCCAAAAATGCACTCAATGGGACCGTAATGTTGCAACCACACACAAGTTGACCTGCTGTGAGGAGAAAACGAGTTAGTACATTTTAAACATGAAAAAGGTCATTTTAAAAATCAACATGAAAAACCAAAATTCCAAAAATATCAAACACAAAAAAATGCTTACCGAAGAAAGAAAATGTATCATGCTCTGCACCCTCCTCCCGCCCTGTGGTGCAAGTGATGTCACTTTCTCCAAAAATGCACTCAATGGGACCGTAATGTTGCAACAACACACAAGTTGACCTGCTGTGAGGAAAAAACGAGTTAGTACATTTTAAACATGAAAAAGGTCATTTAAAAATCAACAAGAAAAACCAAAATTCCAAAAGTATCAAACACAAAAAAATGCTTACCGAAGAAAGAAAATGTATCGTGCTCTGCACCCTCCTCCCGCCCTGTGGTGCAAGTGATGTCCCTTTCTCCAAAAATGTACTCAATGGGATCATAATGTTGCAACCACACTCAAGTTGACCTGCTGTGAGGAAAAAACGAGTTAGTACATTTTAAACATGAAAAAGGTCATTTTAAAATCAACATGAAAAACCAAAATTCCAAAAGTATCAAACACAAAAAAATGCTTACCGAAGAAAGAAAAAGTATCGTGCTCTGCACCCTCCTCCCGCCCTGTGGTGCAACTGATGCCCCTTTCTCCAAAAATATACAAAATGGGACCATAATAATGAACCACACAGAGGTTGACCTCCTGTGAGGAAAAAACGTGTTAGTACAATTCAAACATGAAAAAGGTCATGTTAATATCAACATGAAACACCAAAATTCCAAAAGTACCAAACACAAAAAAATGCTTACCGAAGAAAGAAAATGTATCGTGCTCCGCAACCTCCTCCCGCCCTGTGGTCCAACTGATGTCCCTCTCTCCAAAAATGTACTCAATGGGATCGTAATGTTGCAGCCACAAACAAGTTGACCTACTGTGAAAAGAAAACGAGTTAGTACAATTCAAACATGAAAAAGGTCATTTTAAAATCAACATGAAAAACCAAAATTCCAAAAGTATCAAACACAAAAAAATGCTCACCGAAGAAAGAAAATGTATCGTGCTCTGCACCCTCCTCCCGCCCTGTGGTGCAACTGATGTCCCTTTCTCCAAAAATGTACTCAATGGGACCGTAATGACGCAACCACACAGACGATGACCTGCTGTGAGAGAAAAACGAGTTAGTACAGTTCAAACATGAAAAAGATCATTTTAATATCAACATGAAACACCAAAATTCCAAAAGTATCAAACACAAAAAAATGCTTACCGAAAAAGAAAATGTATCGTGTTCCGCGCCCTCCTACCGCCCTGTGGTCCAACTGATGTCCTTCTCTCCAAATATGTACACAATGGGACCGTAATGTTGCAACCACACACAAGTTGACCTACTGTGAGGAAAAAACGCGTTAGTACAATTAAAACCTGGAAAAGGTCATTTTAAAATCAACATGAAAAACCAAAATTCCAAAAGTATCAAACACAAAAAAATTCTTACCGAAGAAAGAAAATGTATCGTGCTCTGCACCCTCCTCCCGCCCTGTGGTGCAACTGACGTCCTTCTCTCCAAAAATGTACTCAATGCGACCGTAGTGTTGCAACCACACACAAGTTGACATGCAGTGAAGAAAAAACGAGTTAGTACATTTTAAACATGAAAAAGGTCATTTTCAAATTAATATGAAAAACCATAATTCCAAAAGTATCAAACACAAAAAAGTGCTTACCGACGAAAGAAAATGTATCGTGCTCTGCACCCTCCTCCCGCCCTGTGGTGCAACTGATGTCCCTTTCTCCGGAAATGTACTCAATGGGTCCGTAATGATGCAACCACACAAAGGTTGACCTGCTGTGAGGAAAAAACGAGTTAGTACAATTCAAACATGAAAAAGGTCATTTTAAAATCACTATGAAAAACCAAAATTCGATAACTATCAAACATAAAAAAATGCTTACCGAAGAAAGAAAATGTATCGAGCTCTGCACCCTTTTCCCGCCCTGTGGACCAACTGATGTCCCTATCTCCAAAAATGTACTCAATGGAACCGTAATGTTGCAACCACACACAAGTTGACCTGCTGTGAGGAAAAAATGAGTTAGTACATTTTAAACATGAAAAAGGTCATTTTAAAATCAACATGAAAAACCAAAATTCCAAAAGTATCAAACACAAGAAAATGCTTACCGAAGAAAGAAAATGTATCGTGCTCTGTACCCTCCTCCCGCCCTGTAGTGCAACTGATGTCCCTTTCTCCAAAAATGTACTCAATGGGACCGTAATGATGCAACCACACAGAGGTAGACCTGCTGTGAGGAAAAAACGAGTTAGTACAATTCAAACATGAAAAAGGTCATTTTAATATCAACATGAAACACCAAATTTCCAAAAGTATCAAACACAAAAAAATGCTTACCGAAGAAAGAAAATGTTTCGTGCTCCGCACCCTCCTCCCGCCCTGTGGTCCAACTGATGTCCCTTTATCTAAAACTGTACTCAATGGGACCGTAATGTTGCAACCACACACAAGTTGACCTGCTGTGAGGAAAAAACGAGTTAGTACAATTCAAACATGAAAAAGGTTGTTTTGAAATCAACATGAAAAATCAAAATTCGAAAGGTATCAAACACAAAAAAATGCTTACCGAAGAAAGAAAATGTATCGTGCTCTGCACCCTCCTCCCACCTTGTGGTGCAACTGATGTCCCTTTCTCCAAAAATGTACTCAATGGGACCGTAATGTTGCAACCACCCACAAGTTGACCTGCTGTGAGGAAAAAACGAATTAGTACATTTCAAACATGAAGAACGTAATTTTAAAATCAACATGAAAAACTAAAATTCGAGAAGTATCAAAGACAAAAAAATGCTAACCGAAGAGAAAAAATGTATCGTGTTCTGCACCCTCCTCCCTCCCTGTGGTCCAACTGATGTCCCTCTCTCCAAAAATGTACTCAATGGGATCGTAATGTTGCAACCACCCACAAGTTGACCTGCTGTGAGGAAAAAACGAATTAGTACATTTTAAACATGAAGAACGTCATTTTAAAATCAACATGAAAAACTAAAATTGCAAAAGTATCAAACACAAAAAAAAATTCTTACCGGAGAAAGAAATTGTATCGCGCTCTGCAACCTCTTCCCGCCCTGTGGGGCAACTGATGTCCTTTTCTCCAAAAATGTACTCAATGGGACCGTAATGATGCAACCACACAGAGGTAGACCTGCTGTGAGGAAAAAACGTGTTAGTACATTTCCAACATGAAAAAGGACATTTTAAAATCATAATGAGGAACCAAAATTCCAAAAGTATCAAAAACAAAAAATGCTTACCGAGGAAAGAAAATGTTTCGTGCTCTGCACCCTCCTCCTACCCTGTGGTGCAACTAATGTCCCTTTCTCCAAAAATGTACTAAATGGGACCGTAATGATGCAACCACACAGAGGTTGACCTGCTGTGAGGAAACAACGAGTTAGTACAATTCAAACATGAAAAAGGTCATTTTAATATCAACATGAAGCACCAAAATTCCAAAAGTATCAAACACAAAAAAATGATTACCGAAGAAAGAAAATGTATCGTGCTCCACACCCTCCTCCCGCATTGTGGTCCAACTGATGTCCCTCTCTCCAAAAATGTACTCAATGGGACCGTAATGTTGCAACCACACACAAGTTGATCTGCTGTGAGGAAAAAACGAGTTAGTACATTTCAAACATCAAAAAGGTCATTTTGAAATCAACATGAAAAACCAAAATTCCAAAAGTATCAAACTCAAAAAAATGCTTATTGAGGAAAGAAATGTATTGTGCTCTGCACCCTCCTCCCGCCCTGTAGTGCAACTGATGTCCCTTTCTCCAAAAATGTACTCAATGGGACTGTAATTTTGCAACCACACACAAGTTGACCTGCTGTGAGGAAAAAACCAGTTACTACATTTCAAACATAAAAAAGGTCATTTTAAAATCAACATGAAACACCAAAATTCCAAAAGTATCAACCACAAAAAAATTCTTACCGAAGAAAGAAAATATATCGTGCTCTGCACCCTCCTCCCAACCTGTGGTGCAAATGATTTCCCTCTCCCCAAAAATGATCTCAATGGCACCGTAATGTTGTAACCACACACAAGTTGACTGCTGTGAGGATACAACAAGGTAGTACAATTCAAACATGAAAAAGGTCATTTTAAAATCAATATCAATAACCAAAGTTCCAAAAGTATGAAACACAAAACAATTCTTACCGAAGAAACAAAATGTATCGTGCTCCACACCCTCCGCCCGCCCTGTGGTGCAACAGATGTCCCTTTCTCCAAAAATGGACTCAATGCAACCGTAATGTTGCAACCACACACAAGTTGACCTGCTGTGAGGAGAAAACGAGTAAGTACATTCCAAACATGAAAAAGGTCATTTTAAAATCAACATGAAACTCCAAAATTCAAGAAGTATCAAACACAAAAAAATGCTTACCGAGGAAGGAAGATGTATCGTGCTCTGCACCCTCCTCCTGCCCTGTGGTGCAACTGATGGCCCTTTCTCCAGAAATGTACTCAATGGGTCAGTAATGATGCAACCACACAGAGGTTGACCTGCTGTGAGGAAAAAATGAGATAGTACAATTCAAACATGAAGAAGGTCATTTTAAAATCACTATGACAAACCAAAATTGGATAACTATCAAACATAAAAAAATGCTTACCGAAGTAAGAAAAAGTATCCTGCCTTGCACCCTCCTCCCGCTCTGTGGTCCAACTGATGCCCCTTTCTCCAAAAATATACTCAATGGGACAGTAATGACGCAACCACACAGACGTTGACCTGCTATGAGAGAAAAACGAGTTAGTACAATTCAAACATGAAAAAGGTCATTTTAATATCAACATGAAAAACCAAAATTCCAAAAGTATCAAACACAAAAAAATGCTTACCGAAGAATGAAAATGTATCGTGCTCTGCACCCTCCTCCCGCCCTGTGGTGCAACTGATGTCCTTTTCTCCAAAAATGTACTCAATGGGACCGTAGTAATGCAACCACAAACAAGTTGACATGCTGTGTAGAAAAAACGAGTTAGTACAATTCAAACATGAAGAAGGTCATTTTAAAATCAACATGCAAAACCAAAATTCGATAACTATCAAACATAACAAAATGCTTACCGAAGAAAGAATATGTATCGAGCTCTGCACCCTCCTCCCACCCTGTGGTGCAACTGATGTCCCTTTCTCCAAAAACGTACTCAATGGGACCGTAATGACGCAACCACACAGACGATGACCTGCTGTGGCAGAAAAACGAGTTAGTACAGTTCAAACATGAAAAAGGTCATTTTAATATCAACATGAAACACCAAAATTCCAAAAGTATCAAACACAAAAAAATGCTTACCGAAGAATGAAAATGTATCGTGCTCCGCACCCTCCTCCACCCGTGGTTCACCTGATGTTCCTATCTCCAAAAATGTACTCAATGGAACCGTAATGTTGCAACCACACACAAGTTGACCTGCTGTGAGGAAGAAATGAGTTACTACAATTCAAACATGAAAAAGGTCATTTTAAAATCAACATGAAAATCAAAATTCCAAAAGGATCAAACACAAAAAAATGCTTACCGAAGAAAGAAAATGTATCGTTCTCTGCACTCTCCTCCCGCCCTGTGGCGCAACTGATGTCCTTCTCTCCAAAAATGTACTCAATGGGACCTTAGTGTTGCAACCACATACAAGTTGACCTGCTGTGACGAAATAACGAGTTAGTACATTTTAAACATGAAAAAGGTCATTTTAAAATCAACATGAAAAACCAAAATTCCAAAAGTATCAAACACAAAAAAATGCTTACCGAAGAAAGAAAAAGTGTCGTGCTCCGCACCCTCCTCCCGCCCTATGGTGCAACTGATGACCCTTTCTCCAAAAAAGTACTCAATGGAACTGTAATGTTGCAACCACACACAAGTTGACCTGCTGTGAGGAAAAAACGAGTTAGTACATTTTAAACATAAAAAAGGTCATTTTAAAATCAACATGAAAAACCAAAATTCCAAAAGTATCAAACAGAAAAAAATGCTTACCGAGAGAAGAGAATGTATCATGCTCTGCACCCTCCTCCCGCCCTGTGGTGCAAGTGATGTCCGTTTTTCGAAAAATGTTATCAATGGGACCATAATGTTGCAACCTCACACAAGTTGACCTGCTGTGAGGAAAAAAACGAGTTTGTACATTTCAAACTTGAAGAAAGTCATTTTAAAATCAAAATGAAAAACCAAAATTATAAAAGTATCAAACACAAAAAAATGCTTACCGATGAAAGAAAAAGTGTCTTGCTCCGCACCCTCCTCCCGCCCTGTGGTGCAACTGATTTCCCTCTCTCCAAAACCGTACTCAATGGGACCGTAATGTTGCAACCACACACAAGTTGACCTGCTGTGAGGAAAAAACGAGTTAGTACATTTCAAACATGAAAAAAGTCAGTTTAAAATCAACATGAAGAACCAAAATTCCAAAAATATCAAACACAAAAAAAATGCTTACCGACGAAAGAGAATGTATCGTGCTCTGCACCCTCCTCCCGCCCTGTGGTGCAACTTATGCCCCTTTCTCCAAAAATGTACTCAATGGTAACGTAATGTTGCAACCACACACAAGTTGACCGGCTGTGAGGAAAAAACCAGTTACTAAATTTCAAACATAAAAAAGGTCATTTTAAAATCAACATGAAAAACCAAAATTCCAAAAGTATCAAACACAAAAAAATGCTTACCGAAGAAAGAAAATGTGTCGTGCTCCGCACCCTCCTCCCGCCCTGTGGTGCAACTGATTTCCCTTTCTCCAAAAAAGTACTCAATGGAACTGTAATGTTGCAACCACACACAAGTTGACCTGCTGTGAGGAAAAAACGAGTTAGTACAATTCAAACATGAAAAAGGTCATTTTAAAATCAACATGAAACACCAAAATTCCAAAAGTATCAAACACAAAAAAATGCTTACCGAAGAAAGAAAATGTATCGTTCTCTGCACTATCCTCCCGCCCTGTGGCGCAACTTATGTCCTTCTCTCCAAAAATGTACTCAATGGGACCGTAGTGTTGCAACCACACACAAATTGACCTGCTGTGAGGAAAAAACGAGTTAGTACATTTTAAACATGAAAAAGTTCGTTTTAAAATCAACATGAAAAACCAAAATTCCGAAAGTATCAAACACAAAAAAATGCTTACCGAAGAAAGAAAAAGTGTCGTGCTCCGCACCCTCCTCCCGCCCTGTGGTGCAACTAATTTCCCTCTCTCCAAAAATGTACTCAATGAGACTGTAATGTTGCAATCAGACACAAGTTGACCTGCTGTGAGGAAAAAACGAGTTAGTACATTTCAAACATGAAAAAGGTCATTTTAAAATCAACATGAAAAATCTAAAATCCAAAAGTATCAAACACAAAAAAATGCTTACCGAAGAAAGAAAATGTATCGTGTTCTGCAGCCTCCTCCCGCCCTGTGGTGCAACTGATGTCCCTTTCTCCAAAAATGTACTCAATGGAACTGTAATGTTGCAACCACACACAAGTTGACCTGCTGTGAAAAAAAACGAGTTAGTACAATTCAAACATGAAAAAGGTCATTTTAATATCAACATGAAACACCAAAACTCCAAAAGTATCAAACACAAAAAAATGCTTACCGAAGAAAGAAAATGTATCGTGCTCCGCACCCTCCTCCCGCCCTGTGGTCCAACTGATGTCCCTCTTTCCAAAAATGTACTCAATGGGATCGTAATGTTGCAGCCACACACAAGTTGACCTACTGTGAGGAAGAAATGAGTTACTACAATTCAAACATGAAAAAGGTCATTTTAAAATCAACATGAAAATCAAAATTCCAAAAGTATCAAACACAAAAAAATGCTTACCGAAGAAAGAAAATGTATCGTTCTCTGCACTCTCCTCCCGCCCTGTGGCGCAACTGATGTCCTTCTCTCCAAAAATGTACTCAATGGGACCTTAGTGTTGCAACCACACACAAGTTGACCTGCTGTGACGAAATAACGAGTTAGTACATTTTAAACATGAAAAAGGTCATTTTATAATCAACATGAAAAACCAAAATTCCAAAAGTATCAAACCCAAAAAAATGCTTACCGAAGAAAGAAAAAGTGTCGTGCTCCGCACCCTCCTCCCGCCCTGTGGTGCAACTGATGTCCCTTTCTCCAAAAAAGTACTCAATGTAACTGTAATGTTGCAACCACACACAAGTTGACCTGCTGTGAGGAAAAAACGAGTTAGTACATTTTAAACATAAAAAAGGTCATTTTAAATTCAACATGAAAAACCAAAATTCCAAAAGTATCAAACAGAAAAAAATGCTTACCGAGAGAAGAGAATGTATCATGCTCTGCACCCTCCTCCCGCCCTGTGGTGCAAGTGATGTCCGTTTTTCGAAAAATGTTATCAATGGGACCGTAATGTTGCAACCTCACACAAGTTGACCTGCTGTGAGGAAAAAAACGAGTTTGTACATTTCAAACTTGAAGAAAGTCATTTTAAAATCAACATGAAAAACCAAAATTATAAAAGTATCAAACACAAAAAAATGCTTACCGAAGAAAAAAAAAGTGTCTTGCTCCGCACCCTCCTCCCGCCCTGTGGTGCAACTGATTTCCCTCTCTCCAAAAACGTACTCAATGGGACCGTAATGTTGCAACCACACACAAGTTGACCTGCTGTGAGGAAAAAACGAGTTAGTACATTTCAAACATGAAAAAAGTCAGTTTAAAATCAACATGAAGAACCAAAATTCCAAAAATATCAAACACAAAAAAAATGCTTACCGACGAAAGAGAATGTATCGTGCTCTGCACCCTCCTCCTGCCCTGTGGTGCAACTTATGCCCCTTTCTCCAAAAATGTACTTAATGGTAACGTAATGTTGCAACCACACACAAGTTGACCGGCTGTGAGGAAAAAACCAGTTACTAAATTTCAAACATAAAAAAGGTCATTTTAAAATCAACATGAAAAACCAAAATTCCAAAAGTGTCAAACACAAAAAAATGCTTACCGAAGAATGAAAATGTATCGTGCTCCGCAACCTCCTCCGCCCATGGTGCAACTGTTGTCCCTTTCTCAAAAAATGTACTCAATGGGACCGTAATGTTGCAACCACACACAAGTTGACCTGCTGTGAGGAAAAAATGAGTTAGTACAATTCAAACATGAAAAAGGTCATTTTAAAATCAACATGAAACACCAAAATTCCAAAAGTATCAAACACAAAAAAATGCTTACCGAAGAAAGAAAATGTGTCGTTTCTGCACTATCCTCCCGCCCTGTGGCGCAACTGATGTCCTTCTCTCCAAAAATGTACTCAATGGGACCGTAGTGTTGCAACCACACACAAATTGACCTGCTGTGAGGAAAAAACGAGTTAGTACATTTTAAACATGAAAAAGTTCGTTTTAAAATCAACATGAAAAACCAAAATTCCAAAAGTATCAAACACAAAAAAATGCTTACCGAAGAAAGAAAAAGTGTCGTGCTCCGCACCCTCCTCCCGCCCTGTGGTGCAACTAATTTCCCTCTCTCCAAAAATGTACTCAATGAGACTGTAATGTTGCAATCACACACAAGTTGACCTGCTGTGAGGAAAAAACGAGTTAGTACATTTCAAACATGAAAAAGGTCATTTTAAAATCAACATGAAAAATCTAAAATCCAAAAGTATCAAACACAAAAAAATGCTTACCGAAGAAAGAAAATGTATCGTGTTCTGCAGCCTCCTCCCGCCCTGTGGTGCAACTGATGTCCCTTTCTCCAAAAATGTACTCAATGGAACTGTAATGTTGCAACCACACACAAGTTGACCTGCTGTGAGGAAAAAACGAGTTAGTACATTTCAAACATGAAAAAGATCATTTTAAAATCAACATGAAAAACCAAAATTCCAAAAGTTTAAACACAAAAAAATGCTTACCGAAAAAAGAAAATGTATTGTGCTCTGCACTTTCCTCCTGCCCTGTATCACAACTGATGTCCTTCTCTCCAAAAATGTACTCATCGGGACCGTAGTGTTGCAACGACACACAAGTTGACCTGCTGTGAGAAAAAAACGAGATAGTACATTTTAAACATGAAAAAGGTCATTTTAAAATCAACATGAAAAACCAAATTTCCACAATTATCAAACACAAAAAAATGCTTACCGAAGAAAGAAAGTGTACCGTACGCTGCACCCTCCTCCCGCCCTGTGGTGAAAGTGATGCCCCCTTCTCAAAAAATGTACTCAGGTGGAACGTAATGATGCAACCACACAGAGGTTGACCTGCTGTGAGGAAAAAGGAGTTAGTACAATTCAAACATGAAAAAGGTCATTTTAATATCAACATGAAACACCAAAACTCCAAAAGTATCAAAAACAAAAAAATGCTTACTGAAGAAAGAAAATGTATCGTGCTCCGCACCCTCCTCCCGCCCTGTGGTCCAACTGATGTCCCTCTTTCCAAAAATGTACTCAATGGGATCGTAATGTTGCAGCCACACACAAGTTGACCTACTGTGAGGAGAAAACGAGTTAGTACAATTCAAATATGAAAAAGGTCATTTTAAAAACAACATGAAAAACCAAAATTCCAAAAGTAGCAAACACAAAAAAATGCTTACCGAAGAAAGAAAATGTATGGTGCTCCGCACCCTCCTCCTGCCCGTGGTGCACCTGATGTCCCTTTCTCCAAAACTGTACTCAATGGGACCGTAATGTTGCAACCACAGACAAATTGACCTGCTGTGAGGAAAAAAGGAGTTAGTAAATTTCAAACATAAAAAAGGTCATTTTAATATCAACATGAAAAACCAAAATTCCAGAAGTATCAAACACAAAATAATGCTTACCGAAGAAAGAAAATGTATCGTGCTCTGCACCCTCCTCCCGCCCTGTGGTGCAACTGATGTCCTTCTCTCCAAAAATGCACTCAATGGGACCGTAGTGTTGCAACCACACACAACTTGACATGCTGTGTAGAAAAAACGAGTTAGTACATTATAAACATGAAAAATGTCATTTTAAAATCAACATGCAAAAACCATAATTCCAAAAGTATCAAACAGAAAAAAATGCTTCCAGACGAAAGATAATGTATCGTGCTCTGCACCCTCTTCCCGCCCTGTGGTGCAACTGATGTCCCTTTCTCCAGAAATGAACTCAAGTGGTCCGTAATGATGTAGCCACACAGAGCTTGACCTGCTGTGAGGAAAAAACGAGTTAGTACAATTCAAACATGAAGAAGGTCATTTTAAAATCAACATGCAAAACCAAAATTCGATAACTATCAAACATAACAAAATGCTTACCGAAGAAAGAAAATGTATAGAGCTCTGCACCCTCCTACCGCCCTGTGGACCAACTGATGTTCCTATCTCCAAAAATGTACTCAGTGGAACCGTAATGTTGCAACCACACATAAGTTGACCTGCTGTGAGGAAGAAATGAGTTACTACAATTCAAACATGAAAAAGGTCATTTTAAAATCAACATGAAAATCAAAATTCCAAAAGTATCAAACACAAAAAAATGCTTACCGAAGAAAGAAAATGTATCGTTCTCTGCACTCTCCTCCCGCCCTGTGGCGCAACTGATGTCCTTCTCTCCAAAAATGTACTCAATGGGACCGTAGTGTTGCAACCACACACAAAATGACCTGCTGTGACGAAAAAACGAGTTAGTACATTTTAAACATGAAAAAGTTCATTTTAAAATCAACATGAAAAACCAAAATTCCAAAAGTATCAAACACAAAAAAATGCTTACCGAAGAAAGAAAAAGTGTCGTGCTCCGCACCCTCCTCCTGCCCTGTGGTGCAAATGATGTCCCTTTCTCCAAAAAAGTACTCAATGGAACTGTAATGTTGCAGCCACACACAAGTTGACCTGCTGTGAGGAAAAAACGAGTTAGTACATTTTAAACATTAAAAAGGTCATTTTAAAATCAACATGAAAAACCAAAATTCCAAAAGTATGAAACAGGAAAAAAATGCTTACCGAGAAAAGTGAATGTATCGTGCTCTGCACCCTCCTCCCGCCCTGTGGTGCAAGTGATGTCCCTTTTTCGAAAAATGTTATCAATGGGACCGTAATGTTGCAACCTCACACAAGTTGACCTGCTGTGAGGAAAAAAACGAGTTAGTACATTTCAAACATGAAAATAGGTCATTTTAAAATCAACATGAAAAACCAAAATTCCAAAAGTATCAAACACAAAAAAATGCTTACCGATGAAAGTAAAAGTGTCTTGCTCCGCACCCTCCTCCCGCCCTGTGGTGCAACTGATTTCCCTCTCTCCAAAATGTACTCAATGGGACCGTAATGTTGCAACCACACACAAGTTGACCTGCTGTGAGGAAAAAACGAGTTAGTACACTTCAAACATGAAAAAAGTCAGTTTAAAATCAACATGATGAACCAAAATTACAAAAATATCAAACACAAAAAAAATGCTTACCGACGAAAGAAAATGTATCGTGCTCTGCACTCTCCTCCCGCCCTGTGGTGCAACTTATGACCCTTTCCCCAAAAATGTACTCAATGGTAACGTAATGTTGCAACCACACAGAAGTTGACCTGCTGTGAGGAAAAAACGAGTTAGTACATTTCAAACATGAAAATAGGTCATTTTAAAATCAACATGAAAAACCAAAATTCCAAAAGTATCAATCACAAAAAAATGCTTAGCGAAAAAAGAAAATGTATCGTGCTCTGCACCCTCCACCCGCCCTGTGGTGCAATTGATTTCCCTCTCTCCAAAAATGTTCTCAATGGGACCGTAATGTTGCAACCACACACAAGTTTACCTGCTGTGAGGAGAAAACGAGATAGTACATTTTAAACATGAAAAAGGTCATTTTAAAATCAACATGAAACACCAAAATTCAAAAAGTATCAAACACAAACAAATGCTTACCGAGGAAAGAAGATGTATCGTGCTCTGCACCCTCCAAATGCCCTGTGGTGCAACAGATGTCCCTTTCTCCAGAAATGTACGCAATGGGTCCATAATGATGCAACCCCACAGAGGTTGAATTGCTGTGAGGAAAAAACGAGTTAGTACAATTCAAACATGAAAAAGGTCATTTTAAAATCAACATGAAAAACCAAAATTCCAAAAGTATCAAACACAAAAAAATGCTTACCGAAGAAAGAAAATGTATCGTGCTCCGCAACCTCCTCCGCCCATGGTGCAACTGTTGTCCCTTTCTCAAAAAATGTACTCAATGGGACCGTAATGTTGCAACCACACACAAGTTGACCTGCTGTGAGGAAAAAATGAGTTAGTACAATTCAAACATGAAAAAGGTCATTTTAAAATCAACATGAAACACCAAAATTCCAAAAGTATCAAACACAAAAAAATGCTTACCGAAGAAAGAAAATGTATCGTTTCTGCACTATCCTCCCGCCCTGTGGCGCAACTGATGTCCTTCTCTCCAAAAATGTACTCAATGGGACCGTAGTGTTGCAACCACACACAAATTGACCTGCTGTGAGGAAAAAACGAGTTAGTACATTTTAAACATGAAAAAGTTCGTTTTAAAATCAACATGAAAAACCAAAATTCCAAAAGTATCAAACACAAAAAAATGCTTACCGAAGAAAGAAAAAGTGTCGTGCTCCGCACCCTCCTCCCGCCCTGTGGTGCAACTAATTTCCCTCTCTCCAAAAATGTACTCAATGAGACTGTAATGTTGCAATCACACACAAGTTGACCTGCTGTGAGGAAAAAACGAGTTAGTACATTTCAAACATGAAAAAGGTCATTTTAAAATCAACATGAAAAATCTAAAATCCAAAAGTATCAAACACAAAAAAATGCTTACCGAAGAAAGAAAATGTATCGTGTTCTGCAGCCTCCTCCCGCCCTGTGGTGCAACTGATGTCCCTTTGTCCAAAAATGTACTCAATGGAACTGTAATGTTGCAACCACACACAAGTTGACCTGCTGTGAGGAAAAAACGAGTTAGTACATTTCAAACATGAAAAAGATCATTTTAAAATCAACATGAAAAACCAAAATTCCAAAAGTTTAAACACAAAAAAATGCTTACCGAAAAAAGAAAATGTATTGTGCTCTGCACTTTCCTCCTGCCCTGTATCACAACTGATGTCCTTCTCTCCAAAAATGTACTCATCGGGACCGTAGTGTTGCAACGACACACAAGTTGACCTGCTGTGAGAAAAAAACGAGATAGTACATTTTAAACATGAAAAAGGTCATTTTAAAATCAACATGAAAAACCAAATTTCCACAATTATCAAACACAAAAAAATGCTTACCGAAGAAAGAAAGTGTACCGTACGCTGCACCCTCCTCCCGCCCTGTGGTGAAAGTGATGCCCCCTTCTCAAAAAATGTACTCAGGTGGAACGTAATGATGCAACCACACAGAGGTTGACCTGCTGTGAGGAAAAACGAGTTAGTACAATTCAAACATGAAAAAGGTCATTTTAATATCAACATGAAACACCAAAACTCCAAAAGTATCAAAAACAAAAAAATGCTTACTGAAGAAAGAAAATGTATCGTGCTCCGCACCCTCCTCCCGCCCTGTGGTCCAACTGATGTCCCTCTTTCCAAAAATGTACTCAATGGGATCGTAATGTTGCAGCCACACACAAGTTGACCTACTGTGAGGAGAAAACGAGTTAGTACAATTCAAATATGAAAAAGGTCATTTTAAAAACAACATGAAAAACCAAAATTCCAAAAGTAGCAAACACAAAAAAATGCTTACCGAAGAAAGAAAATGTATGGTGCTCCGCACCCTCCTCCTGCCCGTGGTGCACCTGATGTCCCTTTCTCCAAAACTGTACTCAATGGGACCGTAATGTTGCAACCACAGACAAATTGACCTGCTGTGAGGAAAAAAGGAGTTAGTAAATTTCAAACATAAAAAAGGTCATTTTAATATCAACATGAAAAACCAAAATTCCAGAAGTATCAAACACAAAATAATGCTTACCGAAGAAAGAAAATGTATCGTGCTCTGCACCCTCCTCCCGCCCTGTGGTGCAACTGATGTCCTTCTCTCCAAAAATGCACTCAATGGGACCGTAGTGTTGCAACCACACACAACTTGACATGCTGTGTAGAAAAAACGAGTTAGTACATTATAAACATGAAAAATGTCATTTTAAAATCAACATGCAAAAACCATAATTCCAAAAGTATCAAACAGAAAAAAATGCTTCCAGACGAAAGATAATGTATCGTGCTCTGCACCCTCTTCCCGCCCTGTGGTGCAACTGATGTCCCTTTCTCCAGAAATGAACTCAATTGGTCCGTAATGATGTAGCCACACAGAGCTTGACCTGCTGTGAGGAAAAAACGAGTTAGTACAATTCAAACATGAAGAAGGTCATTTTAAAATCAACATGCAAAACCAAAATTCGATAACTATCAAACATAACAAAATGCTTACCGAAGAAAGAAAATGTATAGAGCTCTGCACCCTCCTACCGCCCTGTGGACCAACTGATGTTCCTATCTCCAAAAATGTACTCAGTGGAACCGTAATGTTGCAACCACACATAAGTTGACCTGCTGTGAGGAAGAAATGAGTTACTACAATTCAAACATGAAAAAGGTCATTTTAAAATCAACATGAAAATCAAAATTCCAAAAGTATCAAACACAAAAAAATGCTTACCGAAGAAAGAAAATGTATCGTTCTCTGCACTCTCCTCCCGCCCTGTGGCGCAACTGATGTCCTTCTCTCCAAAAATGTACTCAATGGGACCGTAGTGTTGCAACCACACACAAAATGACCTGCTGTGACGAAAAAACGAGTTAGTACATTTTAAACATGAAAAAGTTCATTTTAAAATCAACATGAAAAACCAAAATTCCAAAAGTATCAAACACAAAAAAATGCTTACCGAAGAAAGAAAAAGTGTCGTGCTCCGCACCCTCCTCCTGCCCTGTGGTGCAAATGATGTCCCTTTCTCCAAAAAAGTACTCAATGGAACTGTAATGTTGCAACCACACACAAGTTGACCTGCTGTGAGGAAAAAACGAGTTAGTACATTTTAAACATTAAAAAGGTCATTTTAAAATCAACATGAAAAACCAAAATTCCAAAAGTATGAAACAGGAAAAAAATGCTTACCGAGAAAAGTGAATGTATCGTGCTCTGCACCCTCCTCCCGCCCTGTGGTGCAAGTGATGTCCCTTTTTCGAAAAATGTTATCAATGGGACCGTAATGTTGCAACCTCACACAAGTTGACCTGCTGTGAGGAAAAAAACGAGTTAGTACATTTCAAACATGAAAATAGGTCATTTTAAAATCAACATGAAAAACCAAAATTCCAAAAGTATCAAACACAAAAAAATGCTTACCGATGAAAGTAAAAGTGTCTTGCTCCGCACCCTCCTCCCGCCCTGTGGTGCAACTGATTTCCCTCTCTCCAAAATGTACTCAATGGGACCGTAATGTTGCAACCACACACAAGTTGACCTGCTGTGAGGAAAAAACGAGTTAGTACACTTCAAACATGAAAAAAGTCAGTTTAAAATCAACATGATGAACCAAAATTACAAAAATATCAAACACAAAAAAAATGCTTACCGACGAAAGAAAATGTATCGTGCTCTGCACTCTCCTCCCGCCCTGTGGTGCAACTTATGACCCTTTCCCCAAAAATGTACTCAATGGTAACGTAATGTTGCAACCACACAGAAGTTGACCTGCTGTGAGGAAAAAACGAGTTAGTACATTTCAAACATGAAAATAGGTCATTTTAAAATCAACATGAAAAACCAAAATTCCAAAAGTATCAATCACAAAAAAATGCTTAGCGAAAAAAGAAAATGTATCGTGCTCTGCACCCTCCACCCGCCCTGTGGTGCAATTGATTTCCCTCTCTCCAAAAATGTTCTCAATGGGACCGTAATGTTGCAACCACACACAAGTTTACCTGCTGTGAGGAGAAAACGAGATAGTACATTTTAAACATGAAAAAGGTCATTTTAAAATCAACATGAAACACCAAAATTCAAAAAGTATCAAACACAAACAAATGCTTACCGAGGAAAGAAGATGTATCGTGCTCTGCACCCTCCAAATGCCCTGTGGTGCAACAGATGTCCCTTTCTCCAGAAATGTACGCAATGGGTCCATAATGATGCAACCCCACAGAGGTTGAATTGCTGTGAGGAAAAAACGAGTTAGTACAATTCAAACATGAAAAAGGTCATTTTAAAATCAACATGAAAAACCAAAATTCCAAAAGTATCAAACACAAAAAAATGCTTACCGAAGAAAGAAAATGTATCGTGCTCCGCACCCTCCTCCCCACCTGTGGTCCAACTGATGTCCCTCTCTCCAAAAATGTACTCAATGGGATCGTAATGTTGCAGCCACACACAAGTTGACCTACTGTGAGGAGAAAACGAGTTAGTACAATTCAAACATGAAAAAGGTCATTTTAAAATCAACATGAAAATCCAAAATTCCAAAAGTATCAAACACAAAAAAATGCTTACCGAAGAAAGAAAGTGTATCATACTCCGCACTATCAAACATAAAAAAATGCTTACCGAAGAAAGAAAATGTATCGAGCTCTGCACCCTTCTCCCGCCCTGTGGACCAACTGATGTCCCTATCTCCAAGAATGTACTCAATGGAACCGTAATGTTGCAACCACACACAAGTTGACCTGCTGTGAGGAAAAAACGAGTTAGTACAATTCAAACATGAAAAAGGTCATTTTAAAATCAACATGAAAAACCAAATTTCCAAAAGTATCAAACACAAAACAATGCGTACCGAAGAATGAAAATGTATCGTGTTCCGCACCCTCCTCCGCCCGTGGTGCAACTGATGTCCCTTTCTCCAAAAATGTACTCAATGGCACCGTAACGTTGCAACCACACACAAGTTGACCTGCTGTGAGGAAAAAATGAGTTAGTACAATTCAAACATGAAAAAGGTCATTTTAAAATCAACATGAAAAACAAAATTCCAAAAGTTTAAACACAAAAAAATGCTTACCGAAGAAAGAAAATGTATTGTGCTCTGCACTTTCCTCCTGCCCTGTGGTGCAACTGATGTCCTTCTCCCAAAAATGTACTCAATGGGACCGTAGTGTTGCAACGACACACAAGTTGACCTGCTGTGAGGAAAAAACGAGTTAGTATATTTTAAACATAAAGAAGGTCATTTTAAAATCAACATGAAAAACCAAATTTCCACAAGTATCAAACACAAAAAAATGCTTACCGAAGAAAGAAAGTGTATCATACTCCGCACTATCAAACATAAAAAAATGCTTACCGAAGAAAGAAAATGTATCGAGCTCTGCACCCTTCTCCCGCCCTGTGGACCAACTGATGTCCCTATCTCCAAGAATGTACTCAATGGAACCGTAATGGTGCAACCACATACAAATTGACCTGCTGTGAGGAAAAAAACGAGTTTGTACATTTCAAACTTGGAGAAGGTCATTTTAAAATCAACAAGAAAACCAAAATTCCAAAAGTATCAAACACAAAAAAATGCTTACCGAAGAAAGACAAAGTATCGGGCTCCGCACCCTCCTCCCGCCCTGTGGTGCAACTCAAGTCCCTTTCTCCAAAAATGTACTCAATGCGACCGTAATGTTGCAACCACCCACAAGTTGACATGCTGTGAGGAAAAAACGAGTTGGTACAATTCAAACATGAAGAAGGTCATTTTAAAATCATTATAAAAAACTATAATTCCAAAAGTATCAAACACAAAAAAATGCTTACTGGAGAAAGAAAATGTATCGTGCTCTGCATCCTCCTCCCGCTCTGTGGTGCAACTGATGTCCCTTTCTCCAAAAATGTACTCAATGGTACCGTAATGATGCAACCACACAGAGGTTGACCTGCTGTGAGTAAAAAACGAGTTAGTACAATTCAAACATGAAAAAGGTCATTTTAATATCAACATGAAACACCAAAACTCCAAAAGTATCAAACACAAAAAAATGCTTACTGATGTCCCTCTTTCCAAAAATGTACTCAATGGGATCGTAATGTTGCAGCCACACACAAGTTGACCGACTGTGAGGAGAAAACGAGTTAGTACAATTCAAATATGAAAAAGGTCATTTAAAAATCAACATGAAAAACCTAAATTCCAAAAGTAGCAAACACAAAAAAATGCTTACCGAAGAAAGAAAATGTATGGTGCTTCGCACCCTCCTCCTGACCGTGGTGCACCTGATGTCCCTTTCTCCAAAACTGTACTCAATGGGACCGTAATGTTGCAACCACACACAACTTGACATGCTGTGTAGAAAAAACGAGTTAGTACATTATAAACATGAAAAATGTCATTTTAAAATCAACATGCAAAAACCATAATTCCAAAAGTATCAAACACAAAAAAATGCTTACAGACGAAAGAAAATGTATCGTGCTCTGCACCCTCCTCCCGCCCTGTGGTGCAACTGATGTCCCTTTCTCCAGAAATGAACTAAATGGGTCCGTAATGATGCAGCCACACAGAGGTTGACCTGCTGTGAGGAAAAAACGAGTTAGTACAATTCGAACATGAAGAAGGTCATTTTAAAATCAACATGCAAAACCAAAATTCGATAACTATCAAACATAACAAAATGCTTACCGAAGAAAGAAAATGTATCGAGCCCTGCACCCTCCTCCCGCTCTGTGGACCAACTGATGTTCCTATCTCCAAAAATGTACTCAATGGAACCGTAATGTTGCAACCACACACAAGTTGACCTGCTGTGAGGAAGAAATGAGTTACTACAATTCAAACATGAAAAAGGTCATTTTAAAATCAACATGAAAATCAAAATTCCAAAAGTATCAAACACAAAAAAATGCTTACCGAAGAAAGAAAATGTATCGTTCACTGCACTCTCCTCCCGCCCTGTGGCGCAACTGATGTCCTTCTCTCCAAAAATGTACTCAATGGGACCTTAGTGTTGCAACCACACACAAGTTGACCTGCTGTGGCGAAATAACGAGTTAGGACATTTTAAACATGAAAAAGTTCATTTTAAAATCAACATGAAAAACCAAAATTCCAAAAGTATCAAACACAAAAAAATGCTTACCGAAGAAAGAAAAAGTGTCGTGCTCCGCACCCTCCTCCCTCCCTGTGGTGCAACTGATGTCCCTTTCTCCAAAAAAGTACTCATTGGAACTGTAATGTTGCAACCACACACAAGTTGACCTGCTGTGAGGAAAAAACGAGTTAGTACATTTTAAACATAAAAAAGGTCATTTTAAAATCAACATGAAAAACCAAAATTCCAAAAGTATCAGACAGAAAAAAATGCTTACCGAGAAAAGAGAATGTATCATGCTCTGCACCCTCCTCCCGCCCTGTGGTGCAAGTGATGTCCCTTTTTCGAAAAATGTTATCAATGGGACCGTAATGTTGCTTCCTCACACAAGTTGACCTGCTGTGAGGAAAAAAACAAGTTTGTACATTTCAAACTTGAAGAAGGTCATTTTAAAATCAACATGAAAAACCAAAATTATAAAAGTATCAAACACAAAAAAATGCTTACCGAAGAAAGAAAAAGTGTCTTGCTCCGCACCCTCCTCCCGCCCTGTGGTGCAACTGATTTCCCTCTCTCCAAACACGTACTCAATGGGACCGTAATGTTGCAACCACACACAAGTTGACCTGCTGTGAGGAAAAAACGAGTTAGTACATTTCAAACATGAAAAAAGTCAGTTTAAAATCAACATGAAGAACCAAAATTCCAAAAATATCAAACACAAAAAAAATGCTTACCGATGAAAGAGAATGTATCGTGCTCTGCACCCTCCTCCCGCCCTGTGGTGCAACTTATGCCCCTTTCTCCAAAAATGTACTCAATGGTAACGTAATGTTGCAACCACATACAAGTTGACCAGCTGTGAGGAAAAAACCAGTTACTAAATTTCAAACATAAAAAAGGTCATTTTAAAATCAACATGAAAAACCAAAATTCCAAAAGTGTCAAACACAAAAAAATGCTTACCGAAGAATGAAAATGTATCGTGCTCCGCACCCTCCTCCGCCCATGGTGCAACTGTTGTCCCTTTCTCAAAAAATGTACTCAATGGGACCGTATTGTTGCAACCACACACAAGTTGACCTGCTGGAGGAAAAAATGAGTTAGTACAATTCAAATATGAAAAAGGTCATTTTCAAACCAACATGAGACACCAAAATTCCAAAAGTATCAAACACAAAAAAATGCTTACCGAAGAAAGAAAATGTATTGTTCTCTGCACTCTCCTCCCACCCTGTGGCGCAACTGATGTCCTTCTCTCCAAAAATGTACTCAATGGGACCGTAGTGATGCAACCACACACAAATTGACCTGCTGTGAGGAAAAAACGAGTTAGTACACTTTAAACATGAAAAAGTTCATTTTAAAATCAACATGAAAAACCAAAATTCCAAAAGTATCAAACACAAAAAAATGCTTACCGAAGAAATAAAAAGTGTCGTGCTCCGCACCCTCCTCCCGCCCTGTGGTGCAACTAATTTCCCTCTCTCCAAAAATGTACTCAATGAGACTGTAATGTTGCAATCACACACAAGTTGACCTGCTGTGAGGAAAAAACGAGTTAGTACATTTCAAACATGAAAAAGGTCATTTTAAATACAACATGAAAAATCTAAAATCCAAAAGTATCAAACACAAAAAAATGCTTACCGAAGAAAGAAAATGTATCGTGTTCTGCAGCCTCCTCCTGCCCTGTGGTGCAACTGATGTCCCTTTTTCCAAAAATGTACTCAATGGAACTGTAATGTTGCGACCACACACAAGTTGACCTGCTGTGAGGAAAAAACGAGTTAGTACATTTCAAACATGAAAAAGGTCATTTTAAAATCAACATGAAAAACCAAATTTCCACAATTATCAAACACAAAAAAATGCTTACCGAAGAAAGAAAATGTACCGTTTGCTGCACCCTCCTCCCGCCCTGTGGTGAAAGTGATGCCCCCTTCTCAAAAAATGTACTCAGGTGGATCGTAATGATGCAACCACACAGAGGTTGACCTGCTGTGAGGAAAAACGAGTTAGTACAATTCAAACATGAAAAAGGTCTATTAATATCAACATGAAACACCAAAACTCCAAAAGTATCAAACACAAAAAAATGCTTACCGAAGAAAGAAAATGTATCGTGCTCCGCACCCTCCTCCTGCCCTGTGGTCCAACTGATGTCCCTCTTTCCAAAAATGTACTCAATGGGATCGTAATGTTGCAGCCACACACAAGTTGACCTACTGTGAGGAGAAAACGAGTTAGTACAATTCAAATGTGAAAAAGGTAATTTTAAAATCAACATGAAAAACCAAAATTCCAAAAGTAGCAAACACAAAAAAATGCTTACCGAAGAAAGAAAATGTATGGTGCTCCGCACTCTCCTCCTGCCCGTGGTGCACCTGATGTCCCTTTCTCCAAAACTGTACTCAATGGGACCGTAATGTTGCAACCACAGACAAATTGACCTGCTGTGAGGAAAAAAGGAGTTAGTAAATTTCTAACATAAAAAAGGTCATTTTAATATCAACATGAAAAACCAAAATTCCAGAAGTATCAAACACAAAATAGTGCTTACCGAAGAAAGAAAATGTATCGTGCTCTGCACCCTCCTCCCGCCCTGTGGTGCAACTGATGTCCTTCTCTCCAAAAATGCACTCAATGTGACCGTAGTGTTGCAACCACACACAAAATGACCTGCTGTGACGAAAAAACGAGTTAGTACATTTTAAACATTAAAAAGGTCATTTTAAAATCAACATGAAAAACCAAAATTCCAAAAGTATCAAACAGAAAAAAATGCTTACCGAGAAAAGAGAATGTATCGTGCTCTGCACCCTCCTCCCGCCTTGTGGTGCAAGTGATGTCCCTTTTTCGAAAAATGTTATCAATGGGACCGTAATGTTGCAACCTCACACAAGTTGACCTGCTGTGAGGAAAAAAACGAGTTTGTACATTTCAAACTTGAAGAAGGTCATTTTAAAATCAACATGAAAAAACAAAATTATAAAAGTATCAAACACAAAAAAATGCTTACCGAAGAAAGAAAAAGTGTCTTGCTCCGCACCCTCCTCCCCCCCTGTGGTGCAACTGATTTCCCTCTCTCCAAAAATGTTCTCAATGGGACCGTAATGTTGCAACCGCACACAAGTTTACCTGCAGTGAGGAGAAAACGAGTTAGTACATTTTAAACATGAAAAAGGTCATTTTAAAATCAACATGAAACTCCAAAATTCAAAAAGTATCAAACACAAACAAATGCTTACCGAGGAAAGAAGATGTATCGTTCTCTGCACCCTCCACCTGCCCTGTGGTGCAACAAATGTCCCTTTCTCCAGAAATGTACGCAATGGGTCCATAATGATGCAACCCCACAGAGGTTGAATTGCTGTGAGGAAAAAACGAGTTAGTACAATTCAAACATGAAAAAGGTCATTTTAAAATCAACGTGAAAAACCAAAATTCCAAAAGTATCAAACACAAAAAAATGCTTACCGAAGAATTAAAATGTATCGTGCTCCGCACCCTCCTCCGCCCATGGTGCAACTGATGTCCCTTCCTCAAATATGTACTCAATGTGACGGTAATGTTGCAACCACACACAAGTTGACCTGCTCTGAGGAAAAAATGAGTTAGTACAATTCAAACATGAAAAAGGTCATTTTAAAATCAACATGAAACACCAAAATTCCAAAAGTATCAAACACAAAAAAATGCTTACCGAAGAAAGAAAAAGTGTCGTGCTCCGCACGCTCCTCCCGCCCTGTGGTGCAACTAATTTCCCTCTCTCCAAAAATGTACTCAATGAGACTGTAATGCTGCAATCACACACAAGTTGACCTGATGTGAAGAAAAAACGAGTTAGTACATTTCAAACATGAAAAAGGTCATTTTAAAATCAACATGAAAAATCGAAATTCCAAAAGTATCAAACACAAAAAAATGCTTACCGAAGAAAGAAAATGTATCGTGTTCTGCAGCCTCCTCCCGCCCTGTGGTGCAACTGATGTCCCTTTCTCCAAAAATGTACTCAATGGAACTGTAATGTTGCAACCACACACAAGTTGACCTGCTGTGAGGAAAAAACGAGTTAGTACATTTTAAACATGAAAAAGGTCATTTTAAAATCAACATGAAAAACCAAAATTCGAAAAGTATCAAACAGGAAAAAAATGCTTACCGAAAAAAGAGAATGTATCGTACTCTGCACCCTCCTCCCGCCCTGTGGTGCAAAAGATGTCCCTTTTTCGAAAAATGTTCTCAATGGGACCGTAATGTTGCAACCTCACACAAGTTGACCTGCTGTGATGAAAAAAACGAGTTTGTACATTTGAAACTTGAAAAAGGTCATTTTAAAATCAACATGAAATACCAAAATTCCAAAAGTATCAAACACAAATAAATTCTTACCGAAGAAAGAAAAAGTGTCTTGCTCCGCACCCTCCTCCCCCCCTGTGGTGCAACTGATTTCCCTCTCTCCAAAAATGTTCTCAATGGGATCGTAATGTTGCAGCCACATACAAGTTGACCTACTGTGAGGAGAAAACGAGTTAGTACAATTCAAACATAAAGAAGGACATTTTAACATCACTATGAAAAACCAAAATTCGATAACTATCAAACATAAAAAAAATGCTTACCGTAGAAAGAAAATGTATCGTGCTCTGCACCCTCCTCCCGTCCTGTGGACCAACTGATGTTCCTATCTCCAAAAATGTACTCAATGGAACAGTAATGTTGCAACCACACAGAAGTTGACCTGCTGTGAGGAAAAAACGAGTTAGTACAATTCAAACATGAAAAAGGTCATTTTTAAATCAACATGAAAAACCAAAATTCCAAAAGTTCAAACACAAAAAAACGCTTACCGAAGAAAGAAAATGTATCGTGCTCTGCACCCTCCTCCCGCCCTGTGGCGCAACTGATGTCCTTCTCTCCAAAAATGTATTCAATGGGACCGTAGTGTTGCAACCACACACAAGTTGACCTGCTGTGAGGAAAAAACGAGTTAGTACATTTTAAACATGAAAAAGGTCATTTTAAAATCAACATGAAAAACCAAAATTCCAAAAGTATCAAACACAAAAAAATGCTTACCGAAGAAAGAAAATGTATCCTGCTCTGCACCCTCCTCCCACCCTGTGGTGCAACTGATGTCCCTTTCTCCAAAAATGTACTCAATGGAACTGTAATGTTGCAACCACACACAAGTTGACCTGCTGTGAGGAAAAAACGAGTTAATACATTTTAAACATGAAAAAGGTCATTTTAAAATCAACATGAAAAACCAAAATTCCAAAAGTATCAAACACAAAAAAATGCTTACCGAAGAAAGAAAATGTATCGTGCTAGGCACCCTCCTCCCGCCCTGTGGTGCAGCTGATGTCCCTCTCTCCAAAAATGTACTCAATGGGACCATAATGATGCAATCACACACACGTTGACCTGCTGTGAGGAAAAAACGAGTTAGTGAATTCCAAACATGAAAAAGGTCATTTTAAAATCATTATGAAAAACCAAAATTCCAAAAGTATCAAACACATATAAATGCTTACAGAAGAAAGAAAATGTATCGTGCTAGGCACCCTCCTCCAGCCCTGTGGTGAAACTGATGTCCATCTCTCAAAAAATGTACTCAATGGGACCATAATGTTGCGACCATACCCACGTTGACCTGCTGTGAGGAAAAAACGAGTTAGTTCATTCGAAACATGAAAAACGTATATTAAAATCAACATGAAAAACCAAAATTCCAAAAGTATCAAACACAAAAAAATGCTTACCGAAGAAACAAAATGTGTCGTGCTAGGCAACCCCCTCCCGCCCTGTGGTGCAAGTGATTTCCCTCTCTTCAAAAATGTACTCAATGGGACCATAATGTTGCAACCACACACACGTTGACCTGCTGTGAGGAAAAAATGAGTTACTACATTCCAAACATTAGAAAGGTCATTTTAAAATCAACATGAAAAACCAAAATTCCAAAAGTATCAAACACAAAATAATGCTTACCGAAGAAAGATAATGTATCGTGCTACGTAACATCCTCCCGCCCTGTGGTGCAAGTGATTTCCCTCTCTCCAAAAATGTACTCTATGGGACAATATTGTTTGCAACCACACACACGTTGACCTGCTGTGAGGAAAAAACGAGTTAGTGCATTCCAAACATGAAAAAGGTCATTTTAAAATCAACATGAAAAACCAAAATTCCAAAAGTATCAAACACCCAAAAATGCTTACCGAAGAATGAAAATGTATCATGCTCCACACCCTCCTCCGCCCGTGGTGCAACTGATGTCCCTTTCTCCAAATATGTATTCAATGGGACCGTAATGTTGCAACCACACACAAGTTGACCTGCTGTGAGGAAAAAATGAGTTAGTACAATTCAAACATGGAAAAGGTCATTTAAAAATCAACATGAAAAACCAAAATTCCAAAAGTTCAAACACAAAAAAATGCTTACCGAAGAAAGAAAATGTATCGCGCTCTGCACCCTCCTCCCGCCCTGTGGCGCAACTGATGTCCGTCTCTCCAAAAATGTATTCAATGGGACTGTAGTGTTGCAACCACACACAAGTTGACCTGCTGTGAGGAAAAAACGAGTTAGTACATATTAAACAGGAAAAAGGTCATTTTAAAATCAACATGAAAAACCAAAATTCCAAAAGTATCAAACACAAAAAAATGCTTACCGAAGAAAGAAAATGTATCCTGCTCTGCATCCTCCTCCTGCCCTGTGGTGCAACTGATGTCCATTTCTCGAGAAATGTACTCAATGGGACCGTAATGTTGCAACCACACACAAGTTGACCTGCTGTGAGGAAAAAAACGAGTATGTACATTTCAAACATGAAGAAGGTCATTTTAAAATCAACATGAAAAACCAAAATTCCAAAAGTATCAAACACAAAAAAATGCTTACCGAAGAAAGAAAATGTATCGTGCTCTGCTTCCTCCTCCCGCCCTGTGGTGCAACTGATGTCCCTTTCTCCAAAAATGTGCTCAATGGGACCGTAATGATAAAACCACACAGAGGTTGACCTGCTGTGAGAGAAAAACGAGTTAGTACAATTCAAACATGAAAAAGGTCATTTTATTATCAACATGAAACACGAAAATTCCAAAAGTATCAAACACAAAAAAATGCTTACCGAAGAAAGAAAATGTATCCTGCTCTGCACCCTCCTCCTGCCCTGTGGTGCAACTGATGTCCATTTCTCAAGAAATGTACTCAATGGGACCGTAATGTTGCAACCACACACAAGTTGACCTGATGTGAGGAAAAAAACGAGTATGTACATTTCAAACATGAAGAAAGTCATTTTAAAATCAACATGAGAAACCAAAATTCAAAAAGTATCAAACACAAAAAAATGCTTACTGAAAAAGAAAATGTATCGTGCTAGGCACCCTCCTCCTGCCCTGTGGTGCAAGTGATATCCCTCTCTCCAAAAATGTACTCAATGGGACCATAATGTTGCAACCACACGGACGATGACCTGCTGTACGGAAAAAGTGAGTTAGTACATTCCAAACATTAGAAAGGTCATTTTAAAATCAACATGAAAAACCAAAATTCCAAAAGTATCAAACACAAATAAATTCTTACCGAAGAAAGAAAAAGTGTCTTGCTCCGCACCCTCCTCCCCCCCTGTGGTGCAACTGATTTCCCTCTCTCCAAAAATGTTCTCAATGGGATCGTAATGTTGCAGCCACATACAAGTTGACCTACTGTGAGGAGAAAACGAGTTAGTACAATTCAAACATAAGGAAGGTCATTTTAACATCACTATGAAAAACCAAAATTCGATAACTATCAAACATAAAAAAAATGCTTACCGAAGAAAGAAAATGTATCGTGCTCTGCACCCTCCTCCCGTCCTGTGGACCAACTGATGTTCCTATCTCCAAAAATGTGCTCAATGGAACAGTAATGTTGCAACCACACAGAAGTTGACCTGCTGTGAGGAAAAGACGAGTTAGTACAATTCAAACATGAAAAAGGTCATTTTTAAATCAACATGAAAAACCAAAATTCCAAAAGTATCAAACACCCAAAAATGCTTACCGAAGAATGAAAATGTATCGTGCTCCGCACCCTCTTCTGCCCGTGGTGCAACTGATGTCCCTTTCTCCAAAAATGTACTCAATGGGACCGTAATGTTGCAACCACACACAAGTTGACTTGTTGTGAGGAAAAAAACGAGTTTGTACATTTCAAACATGAAGAAGGTCATTTTAAAATCAACATGAAAAACCAAAATTCCAAAAGTATCAAACACAAAAAAATGCTTACCGAAGAAAGAAAATGTATCGTGCTCTGCACCCTCCTCCCGCCCTGTGGTGCAACTCATGTCCCTTTCTCCAAAAATGTACTCAATGGGAACGTAATGATAAAACCACACAGAGGTTGACCTGCTGTGAGAGAAAAACGAGTTAGTACAATTCAAACATGAAAAAGGTCATTTTAAAATCAACATGAAAAACCAAAATTCCAAAAGTATCGAACACAAAAAAATGCTTACCAGAGAAGAAAGAAAATGTATTGAGCTTTGCACCCACCTCCCGCCCTGTGGTGCAACTGATGTCCCTATCTCCATAAATGTACTCAATGGAACTGTAATGTTGCAACTACACACAAGTTGACCTGCTGTGAGGAAAAAACGAGTTAGTACATTTTAAACATGAAAAAGGTCATTTTAAAATCAACATGAAAAACCAAAATTCCAAAAGTATCAAACACAAAAAAATGCTTACCGAAGAAAGAAAATGTATCGTGCTAGGCACCCTCCTCCCGCCCTGTGGTGCAGCTGATGTCCCTCTCTCCAAAAATGTACTCAATGGGACCATAATGGTGCAATCACACACACGTTGACCTGCTGTGAGGAAAAAACGAGTTAGTGAATTCCAAACATGAAAAAGGTCATTTAAAAAAATTATGAAAAACCAAAATTCCAAAAGTATCAAACACATATAAATGCTTACAGAAGAAAGAAAATGTATCGTGCTAGGCACCCTCCTCCAGCCCTGTGGTGAAACTGATGTCCATCTCTCAAAAAATGTACTCAATGGGACCATAATGTTGCGACCACACCCACGTTGACCTGCTGTGAGGAAAAAACGAGTTAGTTCATTCGAAACATGAAAAACGTATATTAAAATCAACATGAAAAACCAAAATTCCAAAAGTATCAAACACAAAAAAATGCTTACCGAAGAAACAAAATGTGTCGTGCTAGGCAACCTCCTCCCGCCCTGTGGTGCAAGTGATTTCCCTCTCTTCAAAAATGTACTCAATGGGACCATAATGTTGCAACCACACACACGTTGACCTGCTGTGAGGAAAAAATGAGTTACTACATTCCAAACATTAGAAAGGTCATTTTAAAATCAACATGAAAAACCAAAATTCCAAAAGTATCAAACACAAAATAATGCTTGCCGAAGAAAGAAAATGTATCGTGCTACGTAACCTCCTCCCGCCCTGTGGTGCAAGTGATTTCCCTCTCTCCAAAAATGTACTCTATGGGACCATATTGTTTGCAACCACACACACGTTGACCTGCTGTGAGGAAAAAACGAGTTAGTACATTCCAAACATGAAAAAGGTCATTTTAAAATCAACATGAAAAACCAAAATTCCAAAAGTATCAAACACCCAAAAATGCTTACCGAAGAATGAAAATGTATCATGCTCCACACCCTCCTCCGCCCGTGGTGTAACTGATGTCCCTTTCTCCAAATATGTATTCAATGGGACCGTAATGTTGCAACCACACACAAGTTGACCTGCTGTGAGGAAAAAATGAGTTAGTACAATTCAAACATGGAAAAGGTCATTTAAAAATCAACATGAAAAACCAAAATTCCAAAAGTTCAAACACAAAAAAATGCTTACCGAAGAGAGAAAATGTATCGCGCTCTGCACCCTCCTCCCACCCTGTGGCGCAACTGATGTCCGCCTCTCCAAAAATGTATTCAATGGGACCGTAGTGTTGCAACCACACACAAGTTGACCTGCTGTGAGGAAAAAACGAGTTAGTACATATTAAACATGAAAAAGGTCATTTTAAAATCAACATGAAAAACCAAAATTCCAAAAGTATCAAACACAAAAAAATGTTTACCGAAGAAAGAAAATGTATCCTGCTCTGCACCCTCCTCCTGCCCTGTGGTGCAACTGATGTCCATTTCTCGAGAAATGTACTCAATGGGACCGTAATGTTGCAACCACACACAAGTTGACCTGCTGTGAGGAAAAAAACGAGTATGTACATTTCAAACATGAAGAAGGTCATTTTAAAATCAACATGAAAAACCAAAATTCCAAAAGTATCAAACACAAAAAAATGCTTACCGAAGAAAGAAAATGTACCGTGCACTGCTTCCTCCACCCGCCCTGTGGTGCAACTGATGTCCCTTTCTCCAAAAATGTGCTCAATGGGACCGTAATGATAAAACCACACAGAGGTTGACCTGCTGTGAGAGAAAAACGAGTTAGTACAATTCAAACATGAAAAAGGTCATTTTATTATCAACATGAAACACGAAAATTCCAAATTGTATCAAACACAAAAAAATGCTTACCGAAGAATGAAAATGTATCGTGCTCTGCTCCCTCCTCCCGCCCCGTGGTCCAATTAATGTCCCTCTCTCCAAAAATGTACACAATGGGACAGTAATGTTGCAACCACACACAAGTTGACATGCTGTGAGGAAAAAACGAGTTAGTGCATTCCAAACATGCAAAAGGTCTTTTTAAAATCAACATGAGAAACCAAAATTCAAAAAGTACCAAACACAAAGAAATGCTTACTGAAAAAGAAAATGTATCGTGCTAGGCACCCTCCTCCTGCCCTGTGGTGCAAGTGATATCCCTCTCTCCAAAAATGTACTCAATGGGACCATAATGTTGCAACCACACGGACGTTGACCTGCTGTACGGAAAAAGTGAGTTAGTACATTCCAAACATTAGAAAGGTCATTTTAAAATCAACATGAAAAACCAAAATTCCAAAAGTATCAAACACAAAATAATGCTTACCGAAGAAAGAAAATGTATCGTGCTCCATACCCTCCTCCCGCCCTGTGGTGCAAGTGATTTCCCTCTCTCCAAAAATGTACTCTATGTGACCATAATGTTGCAACCACACACACGGTGACCTGCTGTGAGGAAAAAACGAGTTAGTACATTCCAAACATGAAAAAGGTCATTTTAAAATCAACATGAAAAACCAAAATTACAAAAGTATCAAACACCCAAAAATGCTTACCGAAGAATGAAAATGTATCATGCTCCACACCCTCCTCCGCCCGTGGTGCAACTGATGTCCCTTTCTCCAAATATGTATTCAATGGGACCGTAATGTTGCAACCACACACAAGTTGACCTGCTGTGAGGAAAAAATGAGTTAGTACAATTCAAACATGGAAAAGGTCATTTAAAAATCAACATGAAAAACCAAAATTCCAAAAGTTCAAACACAAAAAAATGCTTACCGAAGAAAGAAAATGTATCGCGCTCTGCACCCTCCTCCCGCCCTGTGGCGCAACTGATGTCCGTCTCTCCAAAAATGTATTCAATGGGACCGTAGTGTTGCAACCACGTAGTGTTGCTGATGTCCCTTTTTCCAAAAATGTACTCAATGGAACTGTAATGTTGCGACCACACACAAGTTGACCTGCTGTGAGGAAAAAACAAATAAGTACATTTCAAACATGAAAAAGGTCATTTTAAAATCAACATGAAAAACCAAATTTCCACAATTATCAAACACAAAAAAATGCTTACCGAAGAAAGAAAATGTACCGTACGCTGCACCCTCCTCCCGCCCTGTGGTGAAAGTGATGCCCCCTTCTCAAAAAATGTACTCAGGTGGATCGTAATGATGCAACCACACAGAGGTTGACCTGCTGTGATGAAAAACGAGTTAGTACAATTCAAACATGAAAAAGGTCATTTTAATATCAACATGAAACACCAAAACTCCAAAAGTATCAAACACAAAAAAATGCTTACCGAAGAAAGAAAATGTATCGTGCTCCGCACCCTCCTCCTGCCCTGTGGTCCAACTGATGTCCCTCTTTCCAAAAATGTACTCAATGGGATCGTAATGTTGCAGCCACACACAAGTTGACCTACTGTGAGGAGAAAACGAGTTAGTACAATTCAAATGTGAAAAAGGTAATTTTAAAATCAACATGAAAAACCAAAATTCCAAAAGTAGCAAACACAAAAAAATGCTTACCGAAGAAAGAAAATGTATATTGCTCCGCACTCTCCTCCTGCCCGTGGTGCACCTGATGTCCCATTCTCCAAAACTGTACTCAATGGGACCGTAATGTTGATACCACAGACAAATTGACCTGCTGTGAGGAAAAAAGGAGTTAGTACATTTTAAACATTAAAAAGGTCATTTTAAAATCAACATGAAAAACCAAAATTCCAAAAGTATCAAACAGAAAAAAATGCTTACCGAGAAAAGAGAATGTATCGTGCTCTGCACCCTCCTCCCGCCTTGTGGTGCAAGTGATGTCCCTTTTTCGAAAAATGTTATCAATGGGACCGTAATGTTGCAACCTCACACAAGTTGACCTGCTGTGAGGAAAAAAACGAGTTTGTACATTTCAAACTTGAAGAAGGTCATTTCAAAATCAACATGAAAAAACAAAATTATAAAAGTATCAAACACAAAAAAATGCTTACCGAAGAAAGAAAAAGTGTCTTGCTCCGCACCCTCCTCCCCCCCTGTGGTGCAACTGATTTCCCTCTCTCCAAAAATGTTCTCAATGGGACCGTAATGTTGCAACCGCACACAAGTTTACCTGCAGTGAGGAGAAAACGAGTTAGTACATTTTAAACATGAAAAAGGTCATTTTAAAATCAACATGAAACTCCAAAATTCAAAAAGTATCAAACACAAACAAATGCTTACCGAGGAAAGAAGATGTATCGTTCTCTGCACCCTCCACCTGCCCTGTGGTGCAACAAATGTCCCTTTCTCCAGAAATGTACGCAATGGGTCCATAATGATGCAACCCCACAGAGGTTGAATTGCTGTGAGGAAAAAACGAGTTAGTACAATTCAAACATGAAAAAGGTCATTTTAAAATCAACGTGAAAAACCAAAATTCCAAAAGTATCAAACACAAAAAAATGCTTACCGAAGAATTAAAATGTATCGTGCTCCGCACCCTCCTCCGCCCATGGTGCAACTGATGTCCCTTCTCAAATATGTACTCAATGTGACGGTAATGTTGCAACCACACACAAGTTGACCTGCTCTGAGGAAAAAATGAGTTAGTACAATTCAAACATGAAAAAGGTCATTTTAAAATCAACATGAAACACCAAAATTCCAAAAGTATCAAACACAAAAAAATGCTTACCGAAGAAAGAAAAAGTGTCGTGCTCCGCACGCTCCTCCCGCCCTGTGGTGCAACTAATTTCCCTCTCTCCAAAAATGTACTCAATGAGACTGTAATGTTGCAATCACACACAAGTTGACCTGATGTGAAGAAAAAACGAGTTAGTACATTTCAAACATGAAAAAGGTCATTTTAAAATCAACATGAAAAATCGAAATTCCAAAAGTATCAAACACAAAAAAATGCTTACCGAAGAAAGAAAATGTATCGTGTTCTGCAGCCTCCTCCCGCCCTGTGGTGCAACTGATGTCCCTTTCTCCAAAAATGTACTCAATGGAACTGTAATGTTGCAACCACACACAAGTTGACCTGCTGTGAGGAAAAAACGAGTTAGTACATTTTAAACATGAAAAAGGTCATTTTAAAATCAACATGAAAAACCAAAATTCGAAAAGTATCAAACAGGAAAAAAATGCTTACCGAAAAAAGAGAATGTATCGTACTCTGCACCCTCCTCCCGCCCTGTGGTACAAAAGATGTCCCTTTTTCGAAAAATGTTCTCAATGGGACCGTAATGTTGCAACCTCACACAAGTTGACCTGCTGTGATGAAAAAAACGAGTTTGTACATTTGAAACTTGAAAAAGGTCATTTTAAAATCAACATGAAATACCAAAATTCCAAAAGTATCAAACACAAATAAATTCTTACCGAAGAAAGAAAAAGTGTCTTGCTCCGCACCCTCCTCCCCCCCTGTGGTGCAACTGATTTCCCTCTCTCCAAAAATGTTCTCAATGGGATCGTAATGTTGCAGCCACATACAAGTTGACCTACTGTGAGGAGAAAACGAGTTAGTACAATTCAAACATAAAGAAGGACATTTTAACATCACTATGAAAAACCAAAATTCGATAACTATCAAACATAAAAAAAATGCTTACCGTAGAAAGAAAATGTATCGTGCTCTGCACCCTCCTCCCGTCCTGTGGACCAACTGATGTTCCTATCTCCAAAAATGTACTCAATGGAACAGTAATGTTGCAACCACACAGAAGTTGACCTGCTGTGAGGAAAAAACGAGTTAGTACAATTCAAACATGAAAAAGGTCATTTTTAAATCAACATGAAAAACCAAAATTTCAAAAGTATCAAACACCCAAAAATGCTTACCGAAGAATGAAAATGTATCGTGCTCCGCACCCTCCTCTGCCCGTGGTGCAACTGATGTCCCTTTCTCCAAAAATGTATTCAATGGGACCGTAATGTTGCAACCACACACAAGTAGACCTGCTGTGAGGAAAAAATGAGTTAGTACAATTCAAACATGGAAAAGGTCATTTTAAAATCAACATGAAAAACCAAAATTCCAAAAGTTCAAACACAAAAAAACGCTTACCAAAGAAAGAAAATGTATCGTGCTCTGCACCCTCCTCCCGCCCTGTGGCGCAACTGATGTCCTTCTCTCCAAAAATGTATTCAATGGGACCGTAGTGTTGCAACCACACACAAGTTGACCTGCTGTGAGGAAAAAACGAGTTAGTACATTTTAAACATGAAAAAGGTCATTTTAAAATCAACATGAAAAACCAAAATTCCAAAAGTATCAAACACAAAAAAATGCTTACCGAAGAAAGAAAATGTATCCTGCTCTGCACCCTCCTCCCACCCTGTGGTGCAACTGATGTCCCTTTCTCCAAAAATGTACTCAATGGAACTGTAATGTTGCAACCACACACAAGTTGACCTGCTGTGAGGAAAAAACGAGTTAATACATTTTAAACATGAAAAAGGTCATTTTAAAATCAACATGAAAAACCAAAATTCCAAAAGTATCAAACACAAAATAATGCTTACCGAAGAAAGAAAATGTATCGTGCTAGGCACCCTCCTCCCGCCCTGTGGTGCAGCTGATGTCCCTCTCTCCAAAAATGTATTCAATGGGACTGTAGTGTTGCAACCACACACAAGTTGACCTGCTGTGAGGAAAAAACGAGTTAGTACATATTAAACAGGAAAAAGGTCATTTTAAAATCAACATGAAAAACCAAAATTCCAAAAGTATCAAACACAAAAAAATGCTTACCGAAGAAAGAAAATGTATCCTGCTCTGCATCCTCCTCCTGCCCTGTGGTGCAACTGATGTCCATTTCTCGAGAAATGTACTCAATGGGACCGTAATGTTGCAACCACACACAAGTTGACCTGCTGTGAGGAAAAAAACGAGTATGTACATTTCAAACATGAAGAAGGTCATTTTAAAATCAACATGAAAAACCAAAATTCCAAAAGTATCAAACACAAAAAAATGCTTACCGAAGAAAGAAAATGTATCGTGCTCTGCTTCCTCCTCCCGCCCTGTGGTGCAACTGATGTCCCTTTCTCCAAAAATGTGCTCAATGGGACCGTAATGATAAAACCACACAGAGGTTGACCTGCTGTGAGAGAAAAACGAGTTAGTACAATTCAAACATGAAAAAGGTCATTTTATTATCAACATGAAACACGAAAATTCCAAAAGTATCAAACACAAAACAATGCTTACCGAAGAAAGTAAATGTATCCTGCTCTGCACCCTCCTCCTGCCCTGTGGTGCAACTGATGTCCATTTCTCAAGAAATGTACTCAATGGGACCGTAATGTTGCAACCACACACAAGTTGACCTGATGTGAGGAAAAAAACGAGTATGTACATTTCAAATATGAAGAAAGTCATTTTAAAATCAACATGAAAAACCAAAATTCCAAAAGTATCAAACACAAAGAAATGCTTACCGAAGAAAGAAAATGTATCGTGCTCTGCTTCCTCCTCCCGCCCTGTGGTGCAACTGATGTCCCTTTCTAGAAAAATGTGCTCAATGGGACCGTAATGATAAAACCACACAGAGGTTGACCTGCTGTGAGAGAAAAACGAGTTAGTACAATTCAAACATGAAAAAGGTCATTTTATTATCAACATGAAACACGAAAATTCCAAAAGTATCAAACACAAAAAAATGCTTACCGAAGAAAGAAAATGTATCCTGCTCTGCACCCTCCTCCTGCCCTGTGGTGCAACTGATGTCCATTTCTCAAGAAATGTACTCAATGGGACCGTAATGTTGCAACCACACACAAGTTGACCTGATGTGAGGAAAAAAACGAGTATGTACATTTCAAACATGAAGAAAGTCATTTTAAAATCAACATGAGAAACCAAAATTCAAAAAGTATCAAACACAAAAAAATGCTTACTGAAAAAGAAAATGTATCGTGCTAGGCACCCTCCTCCTGCCCTGTGGTGCAAGTGATATCCCTCTCTCCAAAAATGTACTCAATGGGACCATAATGTTGCAACCACACGGACGTTGACCTGCTGTACGGAAAAAGTGAGTTAGTACATTCCAAACATTAGAAAGGTCATTTTAAAATCAACATGAAATACCAAAATTCCAAAAGTATCAAACACAAATAAATTCTTACCGAAGAAAGAAAAAGTGTCTTGCTCCGCACCCTCCTCCCCCCCTGTGGTGCAACTGATTTCCCTCTCTCCAAAAATGTTCTCAATGGGATCGTAATGTTGCAGCCACATACAAGTTGACCTACTGTGAGGAGAAAACGAGTTAGTACAATTCAAACATAAGGAAGGTCATTTTAACATCACTATGAAAAACCAAAATTCGATAACTATCAAACATAAAAAAAATGCTTACCGAAGAAAGAAAATGTATCGTGCTCTGCACCCTCCTCCCGTCCTGTGGACCAACTGATGTTCCTATCTCCAAAAATGTGCTCAATGGAACAGTAATGTTGCAACCACACAGAAGTTGACCTGCTGTGAGGAAAAGACGAGTTAGTACAATTCAAACATGAAAAAGGTCATTTTTAAATCAACATGAAAAACCAAAATTCCAAAAGTATCAAACACCCAAAAATGCTTACCGAAGAATGAAAATGTATCGTGCTCCGCACCCTCCTCTGCCCGTGGTGCAACTGATGTCCCTTTCTCCAAAAATGTACTCAATGGGACCGTAATGTTGCAACCACACACAAGTTGACTTGTTGTGAGGAAAAAAACGAGTTTGTACATTTCAAACATGAAGAAGGTCATTTTAAAATCAACATGAAAAACCAAAATTCCAAAAGTATCAAACACAAAAAAATGCTTACCGAAGAAAGAAAATGTATCGTGCTCTGCACCCTCCTCCCGCCCTGTGGTGCAACTCATGTCCCTTTCTCCAAAAATGTACTCAATGGGAACGTAATGATAAAACCACACAGAGGTTGACCTGCTGTGAGAGAAAAACGAGTTAGTACAATTCAAACATGAAAAAGGTCATTTTAAAATCAACATGAAAAACCAAAATTCCAAAAGTATCGAACACAAAAAAATGCTTACCAGAGAAGAAAGAAAATGTCTTGAGCTTTGCACCCACCTCCCGCCCTGTGGTGCAACTGATGTCCCTATCTCCATAAATGTACTCAATGGTACTGTAATGTTGCAACTACACACAAGTTGACCTGCTGTGAGGAAAAAACGAGTTAGTACATTTTAAACATGAAAAAGGTCATTTTAAAATCAACATGAAAAACCAAAATTCCAAAAGTATCAAACACAAAAAAATGCTTACCGAAGAAAGAAAATGTATCGTGCTAGGCACCCTCCTCCCGCCCTGTGGTGCAGCTGATGTCCCTCTCTCCAAAAATGTACTCAATGGGACCATTATGGTGCAATCACACACACGTTGACCTGCTGTGAGGAAAAAACGAGTTAGTGAATTCCAAACATGAAAAAGGTCATTTAAAAAAATTATGAAAAACCAAAATTCCAAAAGTATCAAACACATATAAATGCTTACAGAAGAAAGAAAATGTATCGTGCTAGGCACCCTCCTCCAGCCCTGTGGTGAAACTGATGTCCATCTCTCAAAAAATGTACTCAATGGGACCATAATGTTGCGACCACACCCACGTTGACCTGCTGTGAGGAAAAAACGAGTTAGTTCATTCGAAACATGAAAAACGTATATTAAAATCAACATGAAAAACCAAAATTCCAAAAGTATCAAACACAAAAAAATGCTTACCGAAGAAACAAAATGTGTCGTGCTAGGCAACCTCCTCCCGCCCTGTGGTGCAAGTGATTTCCCTCTCTTCAAAAATGTACTCAATGGGACCATAATGTTGCAACCACACACACGTTGACCTGCTGTGAGGAAAAAATGAGTTACTACATTCCAAACATTAGAAAGGTCATTTTAAAATCAACATGAAAAACCAAAATTCCAAAAGTATCAAACACAAAATAATGCTTGCCGAAGAAAGAAAATGTATCGTGCTACGTAACCTCCTCCCGCCCTGTGGTGCAAGTGATTTCCCTCTCTCCAAAAATGTACTCTATGGGACCATATTGTTTGCAACCACACACACGTTGACCTGCTGTGAGGAAAAAACGAGTTAGTACACTCCAAACATGAAAAAGGTCATTTTAAAATCAACATGAAAAACCAAAATTCCAAAAGTATCAAACACCCAAAAATGCTTACCGAAGAATGAAAATGTATCATGCTCCACACCCTCCTCCGCCCGTGGTGTAACTGATGTCCCTTTCTCCAAATATGTATTCAATGGGACCGTAATGTTGCAACCACACACAAGTTGACCTGCTGTGAGGAAAAAATGAGTTAGTACAATTCAAACATGGAAAAGGTCATTTAAAAATCAACATGAAAAACCAAAATTCCAAAAGTTCAAACACAAAAAAATGCTTACCGAAGAGAGAAAATGTATCGCGCTCTGCACCCTCCTTCCACCCTGTGGCGCAACTGATGTCCGCCTCTCCAAAAATGTATTCAATGGGACCGTAGTGTTGCAACCACACACAAGTTGACCTGCTGTGAGGAAAAAACGAGTTAGTACATATTAAACATGAAAAAGGTCATTTTATTATCAACATGAAACACGAAAATTCCAAAAGTATCAAACACAAAAAAATGCTTACCGAAGAAAGAAAATGTATCCTGCTCTGCACCCTCCTCCTGCCCTGTGGTGCAACTGATGTCCATTTCTCAAGAAATGTACTCAATGGGACCGTAATGTTGCAACCACACACAAGTTGACCTGATGTGAGGAAAAAAACGAGTATGTACATTTCAAACATGAAGAAAGTCATTTTAAAATCAACATGAGAAACCAAAATTCAAAAAGTATCAAACACAAAAAAATGCTTACTGAAAAAGAAAATGTATCGTGCTAGGCACCCTCCTCCTGCCCTGTGGTGCAAGTGATATCCCTCTCTCCAAAAATGTACTCAATGGGACCATAATGTTGCAACCACACGGACGTTGACCTGCTGTACGGAAAAAGTGAGTTAGTACATTCCAAACATTAGAAAGGTCATTTTAAAATCAACATGAAATACCAAAATTCCAAAAGTATCAAACACAAATAAATTCTTACCGAAGAAAGAAAAAGTGTCTTGCTCCGCACCCTCCTCCCCCCCTGTGGTGCAACTGATTTCCCTCTCTCCAAAAATGTTCTCAATGGGATCGTAATGTTGCAGCCACATACAAGTTGACCTACTGTGAGGAGAAAACGAGTTAGTACAATTCAAACATAAGGAAGGTCATTTTAACATCACTATGAAAAACCAAAATTCGATAACTATCAAACATAAAAAAAATGCTTACCGAAGAAAGAAAATGTATCGTGCTCTGCACCCTCCTCCCGTCCTGTGGACCAACTGATGTTCCTATCTCCAAAAATGTGCTCAATGGAACAGTAATGTTGCAACCACACAGAAGTTGACCTGCTGTGAGGAAAAGACGAGTTAGTACAATTCAAACATGAAAAAGGTCATTTTTAAATCAACATGAAAAACCAAAATTCCAAAAGTATCAAACACCCAAAAATGCTTACCGAAGAATGAAAATGTATCGTGCTCCGCACCCTCCTCTGCCCGTGGTGCAACTGATGTCCCTTTCTCCAAAAATGTACTCAATGGGACCGTAATGTTGCAACCACACACAAGTTGACTTGTTGTGAGGAAAAAAACGAGTTTGTACATTTCAAACATGAAGAAGGTCATTTTAAAATCAACATGAAAAACCAAAATTCCAAAAGTATCAAACACAAAAAAATGCTTACCGAAGAAAGAAAATGTATCGTGCTCTGCACCCTCCTCCCGCCCTGTGGTGCAACTCATGTCCCTTTCTCCAAAAATGTACTCAATGGGAACGTAATGATAAAACCACACAGAGGTTGACCTGCTGTGAGAGAAAAACGAGTTAGTACAATTCAAACATGAAAAAGGTCATTTTAAAATCAACATGAAAAACCAAAATTCCAAAAGTATCGAACACAAAAAAATGCTTACCAGAGAAGAAAGAAAATGTCTTGAGCTTTGCACCCACCTCCCGCCCTGTGGTGCAACTGATGTCCCTATCTCCATAAATGTACTCAATGGTACTGTAATGTTGCAACTACACACAAGTTGACCTGCTGTGAGGAAAAAACGAGTTAGTACATTTTAAACATGAAAAAGGTCATTTTAAAATCAACATGAAAAACCAAAATTCCAAAAGTATCAAACACAAAAAAATGCTTACCGAAGAAAGAAAATGTATCGTGCTAGGCACCCTCCTCCCGCCCTGTGGTGCAGCTGATGTCCCTCTCTCCAAAAATGTACTCAATAGGACCATAATGGTGCAATCACACACACGTTGACCTGCTGTGAGGAAAAAACGAGTTAGTGAATTCCAAACATGAAAAAGGTCATTTAAAAAAATTATGAAAAACCAAAATTCCAAAAGTATCAAACACATATAAATGCTTACAGAAGAAAGAAAATGTATCGTGCTAGGCACCCTCCTCCAGCCCTGTGGTGAAACTGATGTCCATCTCTCAAAAAATGTACTCAATGGGACCATAATGTTGCGACCACACCCACGTTGACCTGCTGTGAGGAAAAAACGAGTTAGTTCATTCGAAACATGAAAAACGTATATTAAAATCAACATGAAAAACCAAAATTCCAAAAGTATCAAACACAAAAAAATGCTTACCGAAGAAACAAAATGTGTCGTGCTAGGCAACCTCCTCCCGCCCTGTGGTGCAAGTGATTTCCCTCTCTTCAAAAATGTACTCAATGGGACCATAATGTTGCAACCACACACACGTTGACCTGCTGTGAGGAAAAAATGAGTTACTACATTCCAAACATTAGAAAGGTCATTTTAAAATCAACATGAAAAACCAAAATTCCAAAAGTATCAAACACAAAATAATGCTTGCCGAAGAAAGAAAATGTATCGTGCTACGTAACCTCCTCCCGCCCTGTGGTGCAAGTGATTTCCCTCTCTCCAAAAATGTACTCTATGGGACCATATTGTTTGCAACCACACACACGTTGACCTGCTGTGAGGAAAAAACGAGTTAGTACATTCCAAACATGAAAAAGGTCATTTTAAAATCAACATGAAAAACCAAAATTCCAAAAGTATCAAACACCCAAAAATGCTTACCGAAGAATGAAAATGTATCATGCTCCACACCCTCCTCCGCCCGTGGTGTAACTGATGTCCCTTTCTCCAAATATGTATTCAATGGGACCGTAATGTTGCAACCACACACAAGTTGACCTGCTGTGAGGAAAAAATGAGTTAGTACAATTCAAACATGGAAAAGGTCATTTAAAAATCAACATGAAAAACCAAAATTCCAAAAGTTCAAACACAAAAAAATGCTTACCGAAGAGAGAAAATGTATCGCGCTCTGCACCCTCCTCCCACCCTGTGGCGCAACTGATGTCCGCCTCTCCAAAAATGTATTCAATGGGACCGTAGTGTTGCAACCACACACAAGTTGACCTGCTGTGAGGAAAAAACGAGTTAGTACATATTAAACATGAAAAAGGTCATTTTAAAATCAACATGAAAAACCAAAATTCCAAAAGTATCAAACACAAAAAAATGTTTACCGAAGAAAGAAAATGTATCCTGCTCTGCACCCTCCTCCTGCCCTGTGGTGCAACTGATGTCCATTTCTCGAGAAATGTACTCAATGGGACCGTAATGTTGCAACCACACACAAGTTGACCTGCTGTGAGGAAAAAAACGAGTATGTACATTTCAAACATGAAGAAGGTCATTTTAAAATCAACATGAAAAACGAAAATTCCAAAAGTATCAAACACAAAAAAATGCTTACCGAAGAAAGAAAATGTACCGTGCACTGCTTCCTCCACCCGCCCTGTGGTGCAACTGATGTCCCTTTCTCTAAAAATGTGCTCAATGGGACCGTAATGATAAAACCACACAGAGGTTGACCTGCTGTGAGAGAAAAACGAGTTAGTACAATTCAAACATGAAAAAGGTCATTTTTTTATCAACATGAAACACGAAAATTCCAAATTGTATCAAACACAAAAAAATGCTTACCGAAGAATGAAAATGTATCGTGCTCTGCTCCCTCCTCCCGCCCCGTGGTCCAATTAATGTCCCTCTCTCCAAAAATGTACACAATGGGACAGTAATGTTGCAACCACACACAAGTTGACATGCTGTGAGGAAAAAACGAGTTAGTGCATTCCAAACATGCAAAAGGTCTTTTTAAAATCAACATGAGAAACCAAAATTCAAAAAGTATCAAACACAAAGAAATGCTTACTGAAAAAGAAAATGTATCGTGCTAGGCACCCTCCTCCTGCCCTGTGGTGCAAGTGATATCCCTCTCTCCAAAAATCTACTCAATGGGACCATAATGTTGCAACCACACGGACGTTGACCTGCTGTACGGAAAAAGTGAGTTAGTACATTCCAAACATTAGAAAGGTCATTTTAAAATCAACATGAAAAACCAAAATTCCAAAAGTATCAAACACAAAATAATGCTTACCGAAGAAAGAAAATGTATCGTGCTCCATACCCTCCTCCCGCCCTGTGGTGCAAGTGATTTCCCTCTCTCCAAAAATGTACTCTATGTGACCATAATGTTGCAACCACACACACGGTGACCTGCTGTGAGGAAAAAACGAGTTAGTACATTCCAAACATGAAAAAGGTCATTTTAAAATCAACATGAAAAACCAAAATTACAAAAGTATCAAACACCCATAAATGCTTACCGAAGAATGAAAATGTATCATGCTCCACACCCTCCTCCGCCCGTGGTGCAACTGATGTCCCTTTCTCCAAATATGTATTCAATGGGACCGTAATGTTGCAACCACACACAAGTTGACCTGCTGTGAGGAAAAAATGAGTTAGTACAATTCAAACATGGAAAAGGTCATTTAAAAATCAACATGAAAAACCAAAATTCCAAAAGTTCAAACACAAAAAAATGCTTACCGAAGAAAGAAAATGTATCGCGCTCTGCACCCTCCTCCCGCCCTGTGGCGCAACTGATGTCCGTCTCTCCAAAAATGTATTCAATGGGACCGTAGTGTTGCAACCACACACAAGTTGACCTGCTGTGAGGAAAAAACGAGTTAGTACATTTTAAACATGAAAAAGGTCATTTTAAAATCAACATGAAAAACCAAAATTCCAAAAGTATCAAACACAAAAAAATGCTTACCGAAGAAAGAAAATGTATCCTGCTCTGCACCCTCCCCCTGCCCTGTGGTGCAACTGATGTCCATTTCTCAAGAAATGTACTCAATGGGACCGTAATGTTGCAACCACACACAAGTTGACCTGATGTGAGGAAAAAAACGAGTATGTACATTTCAAACATGAAGAAGGTCATTTTAAAATCAACATGAGAAACCAAAATTCAAAAAGTATCAAACACAAAAAAATGCTTACTGAAAAATAAAATGTATCGTGCTAGGCACCCTCCTCCTGCCCTGTGGTGCAAGTGATATCCCTCTCTCCAAAAATGTACTCAATGGGACCATAATGTTGCAACCACACGGACGTTGACCTGCAGTACGGAAAAAGTGACTTAGTACATTCCAAACATTAGAAAGGTCATTTTAAAATCAACATGAAAAACCAAAATTCCAAAAGTATCAAACACAAAATAATGCTTACCGAAGAAAGAAAATGTATCGTGCTCCATACCCTCCTCCCTCCCTGTGGTGCAAGTGATTTCCCTCTCTCCAAAAATGTACTCTATGTGACCATAATGTTGCAACCACACACACGTTGACCTGCTGTGAGGAAAAAACGAGTTAGTACATTCCAAACATGAAAAAGGTCATTTTAAAATCAACATGAAAAACCAAAATTACAAAAGTATCAAACACAAAAAAATTCTTACCGAAGAATGAAAATGTATCGTGCTAGGCACCCTCCTCCCGCCCTGTGGTGAAACTGATGTCCATCTCTCAAAAAATGTACTCAATGGGACCATAATGTTGCGACCACACCCACGTTGACCTGCTGTGAGGAAAAAACGAGTTAGTACATTCGAAACATGAAAAAGGTACTTTAAAATCAACATGAAAACCAAAATTCCAAAAGTATCAAACACAAAAAAATGCTTACCGAAGAAACAAAATGTGTCGTGCTAGGCACTCTCCTCCCGCCCTGTGGTGCAAGTGATTACCCTCTCTCCAAAAATGTACTCAGTGGGACCATAATGTTGCAACCACACACACCTTGACCTGCTGTGAGGAAAAAATGAGTTAGTACATTCCAAACATTAGAAAGGTCATTTTAAAATCAACATGAGAAACCAAAATTCCAAAAGTATCAAACACAAAATAATGTTTACCGAAGAAAGAATATGTATCGTGCTACGTAACCTCCTCCCGCCCTGTGGTGCAAGTGATTTCCCTCTCTCCAAAAATGTACTCTATGGGACCATAATGTTGCAACCACACACACGTTGACCTGCTGTGAAGAAAAAACCAGTTAGTACATTCCAAACATGAAAAAGGTCATTTTAAAATCAACATGAAAAACCAAAATTCCAAAAGTATCAAACACCCAAAAATGCTTACCAAAGAATGAAAATGTATCGTGCTCCACACCCTCCTCCGCCCGTGGTGCAACTGATGTCCCTTTCTCCAAATATGAATTCAATGGGACCGTAATGTTGCAACCACACACAAGTTGAACTGCTGTGAGGAAAAAATGAGTTAGTACAATTGAAACATGGAAAACGTCATTTAAAAATCAACATGAAAAACCAAAATTCCAAAAGTTCAAACACAAAAAAATGCTTACCGAAGAAAGAAAATGTATCGCGCTCTGCACCCTCCTCCCGCCCTGTGGCGCAACTCATGTCCGTCTCTCCAAAAATGTATTCAATGGGACCGTAGTGTTGCAACCACACACAAGTTGACCTGCTGTGAGGAAAAAACGAGTTAGTACATTTTAAACATGAAAAAGGTCATTTTAAAAATAAACATGAAATACCAAATTTCCAAAAGTATCAAACACAAAACAATGCTTACCGAAGAAAGAAAATGTATCCTGCTCTGCACCCTCCTCCCGCCCTATGGTGCAACTGATGTCCCTTTCTCCAAAAATGTACTCAATGGGACCATAATGTTGCAACCACACACAAGTTGACCTGCTGTGAGGAAAAAAACGAGTTTGTACATTTCAAACATGAAGAAGGTCATTTTAAAATCAACATGAAAAACCAAAATTCCAAAAGTATCAAACACAAAAAAATGCTTACCGAAGAAAGAAAATGTATCGTGCTCTGCACCCTCCTCCCGCCCTGTGGTGCAACTGATGTCCCTTTCTCCAATAATGTACTCAATGGGACCGTAATGATAAAACCACACAGAGGTTGACCTGCTGTGAGAGAAAAACGAGTTAGTACAATTCAAACATGAAAAAGGTCATTTTATTATCAACATGAAACACGAAAATTCCAAAAGTATCAAACACAAAAAAATGCTTACCGAAGAAAGAAAATGTATTGTGCTCCGCTCCCTCCTCCCGCCCTGTGGTCCAATTAATGTCCCTCTCTCCAAAAATGTACACAATGTGACAGTAATGTTGCAACCACACACAAGTTGACATGCTGTGAGGAAAAAACGAGTTAGTGAATTCGAAACATGAAAAAGGTCATTTTAAAATCATTATGAAAAACCAAATTTCCAAAAGTATCAAACACATAATAATGCATACCGAAGAAAGAAAATGTTTCGTGCTAGGCACCCTCCTCCCGCCCTGTGGTGAAACTGATGTCCCTCTCTCAAAAAATGTACTCAATGGGACCATAATGTTGCAACCACACCCACGTTGACCTGCTGTGAGGAAAAAACGAGTTAGTACATTCGAAACATGAAAAAGGTATTTTAAAATCAACATGAAAAACCAAAATTCAAAAAGTATCAAACACAAAAAAATGCTTACTGAAGAAAGAAAATGTATCGTGCTAGGCACCCTCCTCCCGCCCTGTGGTGCAAGTGATATCCCTCTCTCAAAAAATGTACTCAATGGGACCATAATGTTGCAACCACACGGACGTTGACCTGCTGTACGGAAAAAGTGAGTTAGTACATTCCAAACATTAGAAAGGTCATTTTAAAGTCAACATGAAAAACCAAAATTCCAAAAGTATTAAACACAAAATAATGCTTACCGAAGAAAGAAAATGTATCGTGCTACATACCCTCCTCCCTCCCTGTGGTGCAAGTGATTTCCCTCTCTCCAAAAATGTACTCTATGTAACCATAATGTTGCAACCACACACACGTTGACCTGCTGTGAGGAAAAAACGAGTTAGTACATTCCAAACATGAAAAAGGTCATTTTAAAATCAACATGAAAAACCAAAATTCCAAAAGTATCAAACACAAAAAAATGATAACCGAAGAAAGAAAACGTATCGTGCTAGGCACCCTCGTCTCGCCAAGTGGTGCAACTGATATCCCTCTCTCCAAAAATGTACTCAATCGGACCGTAATGTTGCAACCACACACACGTTGACCTGCTGTGAGGAAAACACGAGTTAGTATATTTCAAGCATGAAAAAGGTCATTTGTAAATCAACATGAAAAAAAAAATTCCAAAAGTATCAAACACAAAAAAAAGATAACAGAAGAAAGAAAATGTATCGTGCTAGGCACCCTCCTCCCGCCCAGTGGCGCAAGTGATGTCCCTCTCTCCAAAAATGTACTCAATGTGACCATAATATTGCAACCACACACACGTTGACCTGCTGTGAGGAAGAAACGAGTTAGTACATTCTAAACATGAAAAAGGTCATTTTAAAGTCAACATGAAAAACTAAAATTCCAAAAGTATCAAACACAAAAAAAAGATAACCGAAGAAAGAAAATGTATCGCGCTAGGCACCCTATTCCCGCCCTGTGGTGCAACTGATGACCCTCTATCCAAAAAAGTACTCAATGAGACCATAATGTTGCAACCACACACACGTTGACCTGCTGTGAGCAAAAAACGAGTTAGTATATTCCAAACATGAAAAAGGTCATTTTAAAATCAACATGAAAAACCAAAATTCCAAAAGTATCAAACACAAAAAAATGATAACCGAAGAAAGAAAATGTATCATGCTAGGCACCCTCCTCCCGCCCTGTGGTGCAACTGATGTCCCTCTCTCCAAAAATGTACTCAATGGGACCATAATGTTGCAACCACTCACACGTTGACCTGCTGTGAGGAAAAAACGAGTTAGTACATTCCAAACATGAAAAAGGTCATTTTAAAATCAACATGAATAACCAAAATTCCAAAAGTATCAAACACAAAAAAATGCTTACCGAAGAAAGAAAATGTATGGTGCTAGGCACCCTCCTCCCGATCTGTTGTGCAACTGATGTCCCTCTCTCCAAAAATGTACTCAATGGGACCATAATGTTGCAACCACACACACGTTGACCTGCTGTGAGGAAAAAACGAGTTAGTACATTCCAAACATGAAAAAGGTCACTTTAAAATCATTATGAAAAACCAAAATTCTAAAAGTATCAAACACATATCATTGCTTACCGAAGAAAGAAAATGTATCGTGCTAGGCACCCTCCTCCCGATCTGTTGTGCAACTGATGTCCGTCTCTCAAAAAATGTACTCAATGGGACCATAATGTTGCAACCAGACACACGTTGACCTGCTGTGAGGAAAAATCGAGTTAGTATATTCCAAACATGAAAAAGGTCATTTTAAAATCAACATGAAAAACCAAAATTACAAAACTATCAAACACAAAAAGATGCTTACCAAAGAAAGAAAATGTATCAGGCTAGGCACCCTCCTCCCGCCCTGTGGTGCAACTGATGACCCTCTCTCCAAAAATGTACTCAATGGGACCGTAATGTTGCAACCACAAACACGTTGACCTGCTGTGAGGAAAAATGAGTTAGTACATTCCAAACATGAAAAAGGTATTTTAAAATCAACATGAATAACCAAAATTCCAATAGTATCAAACACAAAAAAATGCTTACCGAAGAAAGAAAATGTATCGAGCTAGGCACCCTCCTCCCGCCCTGTGGTGCAACTGATGTCCCTCTGTCCAAAAATGTACTCAATGGGACCATAATGTTCCAACCACACACACGTTGACCTGATGTGAGGAAAAAACGAGTTAGTACATTCCAAACATGAAAAAGGTCATTTTAAAATCAACATGAATAACCAAAATTCGAAAAGTATCAAACACAAAAAAATGCTTACCGAAGAAAGAAAATGTATCGTGCTAGGCACCCTCCTCCCCCCCTGTGGTGCAAGTGATGTCCCTCTCTCAAAAAATGTACTCAATGGGACCATAATGTTGCAACCACACCCACGTTGACCTGCTGTGAGGAAAAAACGAGTTAGTACATTCCAAACATGAAAAAGATCATTTTAAAATCAACATGAAAAACCAAAATTCCAAAAGTATCAAACACAAAAAAATGCTTACCGAAGAAAGAAAATGTATCGTGCTAGGAATCCTCCTCCCGCACTGTGGTGCAAGTGATGTCCCTCTCTCCAATAATGTACTCAATGGGAACATATTGTTGCAAACACACACACGTTGACCTGCTGTGAGGAAAAATCGAGTTAGTATATTTCAAACATGAAAAAGGTCATTTTAAAGTCAACATGAAAAACGAAAATTCCAAAAGTATCAAACACAAAAAAATGCTTACCAAAGAAAGAAAATGTATCGTGCTAGGCACCCTCCTCCCGCCCTGTGGTGCAACTGATGTCCCTCTCTCCAAAAATGTACTCAATGGGACCATAATGTTGCAACCACACACACGTTGACCTGCTGTGAGGAAAAAACGAGTTAGTACATTCCAAACATGAAAAAGGACATTTTAAAATCATAATGAAAAACCAAAATTCCAAAAGTATCAAACACAAAAAAATGTTTACCGAAGAAAGAAAATGTATCGTGCTAGGAATCCTCCTCCCGCACTGTGGTGCAAGTGATGTCCCTCTCTCCAATAATGTACTCAATGGGAACATATTGTTGCAAACACACACACGTTGACCTGCTGTGAGGAAAAATCGAGTTAGTACATTCCAAACATGAAAAAGGTCATTTTAAAATGAACATGAAAAACCAAAATTCCAAAAGTATCAAACACATAATAATGCTACCGAAGAAAGAAAATGTATCGTGCTAGGCACCCTCCTTCCGCCCTGTGATGCAACTGATGTCCCTCTCTCCAAAAATGTACTCAATGGGACCATAATGTTGCAACCACACACACGTTGACCTGCTGTGTGGAAAAAACGAGTTAGTACATTCCAAACACGAAAAAGGTCATTTTAAAATCAACATGAAAAACCAAAATTCCAAAAGTATCAAACACAAAAAAATGCTTACCGAAGAAATAAAATGTATCGTGCTAGGCACCCTCCTCCCGCCCTGTGGTGCAAGTGATGTCCCTCTCTCAAAAAATGTACTCAATGGGACCATAATGTTGCAACCACACACACGTTGACCTGCTGTGAGGAAGAAACGAGTTAGTACATTCCAAATGTGAAAAAGGTATTTTAAAATCAACATGAAAAACCAAAATTCCAAAAGTATCAAACACAAAAAAATGCTTACTGAAGAAAGAAAATGTATCGTGCTAGGCACCCTCCTCCCACCCTGTGGTGCAACTGATGTCCCTCTCTCCAAAAATGTACTCAATGGAACCCTAATGTTGCAACCACACACACGTTGACCTGCTGTGACGAAAAAACAAGTTAGTACATTGCAAACATGAAAAAGGTCATTTTAAAATCAACATGAAAAACCAAAATACCAAAAGTATCAAACACAAAAAAATGCTTACCGAAGAAAGAAAATGTATCGTGCTAGGCACCCTCTTCCCACACTGTGGTGCAACTGATGACCCTCTCTCCAAAAATGTATTCAATGGGACCATAATGTTGCAAACACACACGTTGACCTGCTGTGAGGAAAAAACGAGTTAGTACATTCCAAACATGAAAAAGGTCATTTTAAAATCAAAATGAAAAACCAAAATTCCAAAAGTATCAAACACAAAAAAATGCCTACCGAAGAAAGAAAATGTATCGTGCTAGTCACCCTCCTCCCTCGCTGTGGTCCAAGTGATGTCCCTCTCTCCAAAAATGTACTCAATGGCACCATAATGTTGCAACCACACACACGTTGACCTGCTGTGAGGAAAAAACGAGTTAGTACATTCCAAACATGAAAAAGTTATTTTAAAATCAACATTAAAATACAAAATTCCATAAGTATCAAACACAAAAAAATGCTTACCGAAGAAAGACAATGTATCGTGCTAGGCACCCTTCTCCCGCCCTGTGTAGCAAGTGATGTCCCTCTCTCGAAAAGAGTACTCAATGGGACCATAATGTAGCAACCACACACACGTTGACCTGCAGTGAGGAAAAAATGAGTTAGTACATTCCAAACATGAAAAAGGTCATTTTAAAATCAACATGAAAAACCAAAATTCCAAAGGTATCAAACACAAAAAAATTCTAACCGAAGAAATAAAATGTATCTTGCTAGGCACCTTCCTCCCGCCCTGTGGTGCAAGTGATGTCCCTCTCTCCAAAAATTTACTCAATGGGACCATAATGTTGCAACCACACACACGTTGACCTGCTGTGAGGAAAAAATGAGATAGTATATATCAAACATGAAAAAGGTCATTTTAAAATCAACATGACAAACCAAAATACCAAAAGTATCAAACACAAAATAATGCTTACCAAAGAAAGAAAATGTATCGTGCTAGACACCCTCCTCCCGCCCTGTGGTGCAACTGAAGTCCCTCTCTCAAAAAATGTACTCAATGGGACCATAATGTTGCAACCACACACACGTTGACCTGCTGTGAGGAAAAAACGTGTTAGTACATTTCAAACATGAAAAATGTCATTTTAATATCAACATGAAAAACCAAAATTCCAAAAGTATCAAACACAAAAAAATGCTTACCAAAGAAAGAAAATGTATCGTGCTAGGCACCCTCCTCCCGCCCTGTGGTGTAAGTGATGTCCCTCTCTCCAAAAATGTACTCAATGGGACCATAATTTTGCAACCACACACACGTTGACCTGCTGTGAGGAAAAAACGTGTTAGTACATTGCAAACATGAAGAAGGTCATTTTAAAATCAACATGAAATACCAAAATTCCAAAAGTATCAAACACATAATAATGCTTACCGAAGAAAGAAAATGTATCGTGCTAGACACTCTCCTCCTGCCCTGTGGGGCAACTGAAGTCCCTCTCTCCAAAAATGGACTCAATTGGACCATAATGTTGCAACCACACACACGTTGACCTGGTGTGAGGAAAAAACAGGTTAGTACATGCCAAACATGAAAACGGTCATTTTAAAATCAACATGATAAACCAAAATTCCAAAAGCATCAAACACAAAAAAATGCTTACCGAAGAAAGAAAATGTATCGTGCTAGGCACCCTCCTCCCTCCCTGTGGTGCAACTGATATCCCTCTCTCAAAAAATGTACTCAATGGGACCATAATGTTGCAACCACACGGACGTTGACCTGCTGTACGGAAAAAGTGAGTTAGTACATTCCAAACATTAGAAAGGTCATTTTAAAGTCAACATGAAAAACCAAAATTCCAAAAGTATTAAACACAAAATAATGCTTACCGAAGAAAGAAAATGTATCGTGCTACATACCCTCCTCCCTCCCTGTGGTGCAAGTGATTTCCCTCTCTCCAAAAATGTACTCTATGTAACCATAATGTTGCAACCACACACACGTTGACCTGCTGTGAGGAAAAAACGAGTTAGTACATTCCAAACATGAAAAAGGTCATTTTAAAATCAACATGAAAAACCAAAATTCCAAAGGTATCAAACACAAAGTAATGTTTACCGAAGACAGAAAATGTATCTTGCTAGGCACCCTCCTCCAGCCCAGTGGTACAACTGATGTCCCTCTCTCCAAAAATGTACTCATTTTGACCATAATGTTGCAACCACACACACGTTGACCTGCTGTGAGGAAAAAACGAGTTAGTACATTCCAAACATGAAGAAGGTCATTTTAAAATCAACATGAAAAACCAAAACCCCAAAAGTATCAAACACAAAAAAATGCTAACCGAAGAAAGAAAATGTATCGTGCTAGGCACCCTCCTCCCGCCCAGTGGCGCAAGTGATGTCCCTCTCTCCAAAAATGTACTCAATGTGACCATAATATTGCAACCACACACACGTTGACCTGCTGTGAGGAAGAAACGAGTTAGTACATTCTAAACATGAAAAAGGTCATTTTAAAGTCAACATGAAAAACCAAAATTCCAAAAGTATCAAACACAAAAAAAAGATAACCGAAGAAAGAAAATGTATCGCGCTAGGCACCCTATTCCCGCCCTGTGGTGCAACTGATGACCCTCTATCCAAAAATGTACTCAATGAGACCATAATGTTGCAACCACACACACGTTGACCTGCTGTGAGGAAAAAACGAGTTAGTATATTCCAAACATGAAAAAGGTCATTTTAAAATCAACATGAAAAACCAAAATTCCAAAAGTATCAAACACAAAAAAATGATAACCGAAGAAAGAAATTGTATCGTGCTAGGCACCCTCCTCCCGCTCTGTTTTGCAACTGATGTACCTCTCTCAAAAAATGTACTCAATGGGACCATAACGTTGCAACCACACACACGTTGACCTGCTGCGAGGAAAAAACGAGTTAGTACATTCCAAACATGAAAAAGGTCATTTTAAAATCAACATGAAAACCAAAATTCCAAAAGTATCAAAGACAAAAAAATGCTTACAGAAGAAAGAAAATGTATCGTGTTAGGCACCCTCCTCCTGCCCTGTGGTGCAACTGATGTCCCTCTCTCCAAAAATGTACTCAATGGGACCGTAATGTTGCAACCACACACACATTGACCTGCTGCGAGGATAAAAGTAGTTAGTACATTCCAAACATGAAAAAGGTCATTTTAAAATCAACATGAAAAACCAAAATTCCAAAAGTATCAAACACATAATAATGCTTACCGAAGAAAGAAAATGTATCATGCTAGGCACCCTCCTCACGCCCTGTGGTGCAACTGATGTCCCTCTCTCCAAAAATGTACTCAATGGGACCATAATGTTGCAACCACACACACGTTGACCTGCTGTGAGAAAAAAGGAGTTAGTACATTCCAAACATGAAAGAGGTCATTTTAAAGTCAACATGAAAAACCAAAATTCCAAAAGTATCAAACACATAATAATGCTTACCGAAGAAAGAAAATGTATCATGCTAGGCACCCTCCTCCTGCCCTGTGGTGCAACTGATGTCCCTCTCTCCAAAAATGTACTCAATGGGACCATAATGTTGCAACCACTCACACGTTGACCTGCTGTGAGGAAAAAACGAGTTAGTACATTCCAAACATGAAAAAGGTCATTTTAAAATCAACATGAATAACCAAAATTCCAAAAGTATCAAACACAAAAAAATGCTTACCGAAGAAAGAAAATGTATCGTGCTAGGCACCCTCCTCCCGATCTGTTGTGCAACTGATGTCCCTCTCTCCAAAAATGTACTCAATGGGACCATAATGTTGCAACCACACACACGTTGACCTGCTGTGAGGAAAAAACGAGTTAGTACATTCCAAACATGAAAAAGGTCACTTTAAAATCATTATGAAAAACCAAAATTCTAAAAGTATCAAACACATAATATTGCTTACCGAAGAAAGAAAATGTATCGCGCTAGGCACCCTATTCCCGCCCTGTGGTGCAACTGATGACCCTCTATCCAAAAATGTACTCAATGAGACCATAATGTTGCAACCACACACACGTTGACCTGCTGTGAGGAAAAAACGACTTAGTATATTCCAAACATGAAAAAGGTCATTTTAAAATCAACATGAAAAACCAAAATTACAAAACTATCTAACACAAAAAAATGCTTACCGAAGAAAGAAAATGTATTGTGCTAGGCACCCTCCCCCCCCCCCCTGTGGTGCAAGTGATGTCCCTCTCTCAAAAAATGTACTCAATGGGACCATAATGTTGCAACCACAATCACGTTGACCTGCTGTGAGGACAAAACCAGTTAGTACATTCCAAACATGAATATGATCATTTTAAAATCAACATGAAAAACCAAAATTCCAAAAGTATCAAACACAAAAAAATGCTTACCGAAGAAAGAAAATGTATCGTGCTAGGAATCCTCCTCCCGCACTGTGGTGCAAGTGATGTCCCTCTCTCCAATAATGTACTCAATGGGAACATATTGTTGCAAACACACACACGTTGACCTGCTGTGAGGAAAAATCGAGTTAGTACATTCCAAACATGAAAAAGGTCATTTTAAAATAAACATGAAAAACCAAAATTCCAAAAGTGTCAAACACATAATAATGCTACCGAAGAAAGAAAATGTATCGTGCTAGGCACCCTCCTCCCGCCCTGTGGTGCAACTGATGTCCCTCTCTCCAAAAATGTACTCAATGGGACCATAATGTTGCAACCACACACACGTTGACCTGCTGTGAGGAAGAAACGAGTTAGTACATTCCAAATGTGAAAAAGGTATTTTAAAATCAACATGAAAAACCAAAATTCCAAAAGTATCAAACACAAAAAAATGCTTACCGAAGAAAGAAAATGTATCGTGCTAGGCACCCTCTTCCCACACTGTGGTGCAACTGATGACCCTCTCTCCAAAAATGTATTCAATGGGACCATAATGTTGCAAACACACACGTTGACCTGCTGTGAGGAAAAAACGAGTTAGTACATTCCAAACATGAAAAAGGTCATTTTAAAATCAAAATGAAAAACCAAAATTCCAAAAGTATCAAACACAAAAAAATGCCTACCGAAGAATGAAATGTATCGTGCTAGTCATCCTCCTCCCTCGCTGTGGTCCAAGTGATGTCCCTCTCTCCAAAAATGTACTCAATGGCACCATAATGTTGCAACCACACACACGTTGACCTGCTGTGAGGAAAAAACGAGTTAGTACATTCCAAACATGAAAAAGTTATTTTAAAATCAAGATTAAAATACAAAATTCCAAAAGTATCAAACACAAAAAAATGCTTACCGAAGAAAGACAATGTATCGTGCTAGGCACCCTTCTCCCGCCCTGTGTAGCAAGTGATGTCCCTCTCTCGAAAAGAGTACTCAATGGGACCATAATGTAGCAACCACACACACGTTGACCTGCAGTGAGGAAAAAATGAGTTAGTACATTCCAAACATGAAAAAGGTCATTTTAAAATCAACATGAAAAACCAAAATACCAAAAGTATCAAACACAAAATAATGCTTACCGAAGAAAGAAAATGTATCGTGCTAGACACCCTCCTCCTGCCCTGTGGTGCAACTGAAGTCCCTCTCTCAAAAAATGTACTCAATGGGACCATAATGTTGCAACCACACACACGTTGACCTGCTGTGAGGAAAAAACGTGTTAGTACATTTCAAACATGAAAAATGTCATTTTAATATCAACATGAAAAACCAAAATTCCAAAAGTATCAAACACAAAAAAATGCTTACCAAAGAAAGAAAATGTATCGTGCTAGGCACCCTCCTCCCGCCCTGTGGTGTAAGTGATGTCCCTCTCTCCAAAAATGTACTCAATGGGACCATAATTTTGCAACCACACACACGTTGACCTGCTGTGAGGAAAAAACGTGTTAGTACATTGCAAACATGAAGAAGGTCATTTTAAAATCAACATGAAATACCAAAATTCCAAAAGTATCAAACACATAATAATGCTTACCGAAGAAAGAAAATGTATCGTGCAAGACACTCTCCTCCTGCCCTGTGGGGAAACTGAAGTCCCTCTCTCCAAAAATGGACTCAATTGGACCATAATGTTGCAACCACACACACGTTGACCTGGTGTGAGGAAAAAACAAGTTAGTACATTCCAAACATGAAAAAGGTCATTTTAAAATCAACATGAAAAACCAAAATTCCAAAAACATCAAACATAAAAAAATGCTTACCGAAGAAAGAAAATGTATCGTGCTAGGCACCCTCCTCCCGCCCTGTGGTGCAAGTGATGTCCCTCTCTCCAAAAATGTATTCAGTGGGACCATAACGTTGCAAACACACACGTTGACCTGCTGTGAGGAAAAAACGAGTTAGTACATTCCAAACATGAAAAAGGTATTTTAAAATCAACATGAAAAACCAAAATTCCAAAACTATCAAACACAAAAAAATGCGTACCGAAGAAGGAATTTGTATCGTGCTAGGCACCCTCCTCCCGCCCTGAGGTGCAAGTGATGTCCTGCTCTCCAAAAATGTACTCAATGAGACCATAATGTAGCAACCACACACACGTTGACCTGCTGTGAGGAAAAAATGAGTTAGTACATTCCAAACATGAAAACGGTCATATTAAAATCAACATGAAAAACCAAAATTCCAAAAGTATCAAAAACATAATAATGCTTACCGAAGAAATAAAATGTATCGTGCTATGCACCCTCCCCCAGCCCAGTGGTGCAACTGATGTCCCTCTCTCCAAAAATGTACTCAATGGGACCATAATGTAGCAACCACACACACGTTTAACTGCTGTGAGGAAAAAATGAGTTAGTACATTCCAAACATGAAAAAGGTCACTTTAAAGTCAACATGAAAAACCAAAATTCCAAAAGTATCAACCACAAATAAATTCTTACCGAAGAAAGAAAATGTATCGTGCTAGGCACCCTCCTCCCGCCCTTTGGTGCAAGTGATGTCCCTCTCTCCAAAAATGTACTCAATGGGATCATAATGTTGCAACCACACACACGTTGACCTGCAGTGAGGAAAAAATGTGGTAGTACATTCCAAACATGAAAAAGGTCATTTTAAAATCAACATGAAAAACCAAAATTCCAAAGGTATCAAACACAAAAAAATTCTAACCGAAGAAATAAAATGAATCGTGCTAGGCACCCTCCTCCCGCCCTGTGGTGCAAGTGATGTCCCTCTCTCCAAAAATGTACTCAATGGGACCATAATGTTGCAACCACACACACGTTGACCTGCTGTGAGGAAAAAACGAAATAGTGCATATCAAACATGAAAAAGGTCATTTTAAAATCAACATGAAAAACCAAAATTCCAAAAGTATCAAACACAAAATAATGCTTACCGAAAAAAGAAAATGTATCGTGCTAGGCACCCTCCTCCTGCCCTGTGGTGCAACTGAAGTCCCTCTCTCAAAAAATGTACTCAATGGGACCATAATGTTGCAACCACACACAAGTTGACCTGCTGTGAGGAAAAAACGAGTTAGTACATTCCAAACATGAAAAAGGTCGTTTTAAAATCAACATGAAAAACCAAAATTCCAAAACTATCAAACACATAATAATGCTTACCGAAGAAAGAAAATATATCGTGCTAGGCACCCTCCTCCTGCCAAGTGGTGCAACTGATGTAACTCTCTCCAAAAATGTACAGAATGGGACCATAATGTTGCAACCACACACAAGTTGACCTGCTGTGATGAAAAAACGAGTTAGTACATTTCAAATATCAAAAAGGTCGTTTTAAAATCAACATGAAAAACGAAAATTCCAAAAGTATCAAACACAAAATAATGCTTACCGAAGAAAGAAAATGTATCGTGCTAGGCACCCTCCTCCCGCACTGTGGTACAACTGATTTCCCTCTCTCCAAAAATGTACTCAATGGGACCGTAATGTTGCAACCACACACACGTTGACCTGCTGTGAGGAAAAAACGAGTTAGTACATTTCAAAAATGAAAAAGGTCATTTTTAAATCAACATGAAAAACCAAAATTCCAACAGTGTAAATCACATAATAATTATTACCGAAGAAAGACAATGTATCGTGCTAGGCATCCTCCTCCCGCCCTGTGGTGCAAGTGATGTCCCTCTCTCCAAAAATGTACTCAATGGGACCGTAATGTTGCAACCACACACACGTTGACCTGCTGTGAGGAAAAAACGAGTTAATACATTTCAAACATGAAAAAGGTCATTTTAAAATCAACATGAAAAACCAAAATTCCAAAAGTATCAAACACAAAATAATTATTACCGAAGAAAGAAAATGTATCGTGCTAGGCACCCTCCTCCCGCCCTGTGGTGCGACTGATGTCCCTCTCTCCAAAAATGTATTCAATGGGACCGTAATGTTGCAACCACACACACGTTAACCTGCTGTGAGGAAAAAACGAGTTAGTACATTCCAAACATGACAAAAGGTCATTTTAAAATCAACATGAAAAACCAAAATTCCAAAAGTATCAAACACAAAAAAATTATTACCAAAGAAAGAAAATGTATCGTGCTAGGAACCCTCCTCCCGCCCTGTGGTACAAGTGATGTCCCTCTATCCTAAAATGTACTCAATGAGACCATAATGTTGTAACCACACACACGTTGACCTGCTCTGAGGAAAAAACGAGTTAGTACATTCCAAACATGAAAAAGGTCATTTTAAAATCAACATGAAAAACCAAATATCCAAAAGTATCAAACACAAAAAAATGCTTACCGAAGAAAGAAAATGTATCATGCTAGGCACTCTCTTCCAGCCCTGTGGTGCAAGTGATGTCCCTCTCTCCTAAAATGTACTCATAGGGACCATAATGTTGCAACCACACACACGTTGACCTGCTGTGAGGAAAAAACGAGTTAGTACATTGCAAACATTAAAAAGGTCATTTTAAAATCAACATGAAAAACCAAAATTCCAAAAGTATCAAACACAAAGTAATGTTTACCGAAGACAGATAATGTATCTTGCTAGGCACCCTCCTCCAGCCCAGTGGTGCAACTGATGTCCCTCTCTCCAAAAATGTACTCATTTTGACCATAATGTTGCAACCACACACACGTTGACCTGCTGTGAGGAAAAAACGAGTTAGTACATTCCAAACATGAAGAAGGTCATTTTAAAATCAACATGAAAAACCAAAACCCCAAAAGTATCAAACACAAAAAAATGCTAACCGAAGAAAGAAAATGTATCGTGCTAGGCACCCTCCTCCCGCCCTGTGGTGCAAGTGATGTCCCTCTCTCCATAAATGTACTCAATGGGACCATAATGTTGCAACCACACACACGTTGACCTGCTGTGAGGAAAAAACGAGTTGGTACATTCCAAACATGAAAAAGGTATTTTAAAATCAACATGAAAAACCAAAATTCCAAAAATATCAAACACAAAAATATGCTTACCGAAGAAAGAAAATGTATCGTGCTAGGCACCCTCCTCCCGCCCTGTAGTGCAAGTGATGTCCCTCTCTCCAAAAATGTGCTCAATGGGACCATAATGTAGCAACCACACACACGTTGAACTGCTGTGAGGAAAAAATGAGTTAGTACATTCCAAACATGAAAAAGGTCACTTTAAAATCAACATGAAAAACCAAAATTCCAAAAGTATCAACCACAAAAAAATTCTTACCGAAGAAAGAAAATGTATCGTGCAAGGCACCCTCCTCCCGCCCTGTGGTGCAAGTGATGTCCCTCTCTCCAAAAATGTACTCAATGGGATCATAATGTTGCAACCACACACACGTTGACCTGCTGTGCGGAAAAAACGAGTTAGTACATTCCAAACATGAAAAAGGTCATTTTAAAATCAACATGAAAAACCAAAATTCCAAAAGTATCAAACACAAAAAAAGGCTTGCCGAAGAAAGAAAATGTATCATGCTAGGCACACTCTTCCAGCCCTGTGGTGCAACTGATGTCCCTCTTTCCAAAAATATACTCAATGGGACCATAATGTTGCAACCACACACACGTTGACCTGCTGTGATGAAAAAACGAGTTAGTACATTTCAAATATCAAAAAGGTCATTTTAAAATCAACATGAAAAACCAATATTCCAAAAGTATCAAACATAAAAAAATGCTTACCGAAGAAAGAAAATGTATCGTGCTAGGCACCCTCATCCCGCCCTGTGGTGCAAGTGATGTCCCTCTCTCCAAAAATGTACTCAATGGGACCATAATGTTGTAACCACACACGTTGACCTGCTGTGAGGAAAAAACGAGTTAGTACATACCAAAAATGAAAAACGTATTTTAAAATCAACATGAAAAACCAAAATTCCAAAAGTATCAAACACAAAAAAATTCTTACCAATGAAAGAAAATGTATCGTGCTAGGCACCCTCCACTGGCCCTGTGGTGCAACTGATGTCCCTCTCTCCAAAAATGTACTCAATGTGACCATAATGTTGCAACCACACACACGTTGACGTGCTGTGAGCAAAAAACAAGTTAGTACATTCCAAACATGAAGAAGGTCATTTTAAAATCAACATGAAAAACCAAAATTCCAAAAGTATCAAACACAAAAAAATGCTTACCGAAGAAAGAAAATGTATCGTGCTAGGCACCCTCCTCCCGCCCTGTGGTGCCACTGATGTCCCTCTCTCCAAAAATGTACTCAATGGGACCGTAATGTTGCAACCACACACACGTTGACCTGCTGTGATGAAAAGACGAGTTAGTACATTTCAAATATCAAAAAGGTCATTTTAAAATCAACATGAAAAACCAAAATTCCAACAGTGTCAAACACAAAATAATTATTACCGAAGAAAGACAATGTATCGTGCTAGGCATCATCCTCCCGCCAGTGGTGCAAGTGATGTCCCTCTCTCCAAAAATGTAGTCAATGGGACCATAATGTTGCAACCACACACACGTTGACCTGCTGTGAGGAAAAAATGAGTTAGTACATTCCAAACATGAAAACGGTCATATTAAAATCAACATGAAAAACCAAAATTCCAAAAGTATCAAAAACATAATAATGCTTACCGAAGAAATAAAATGTATCGTGCTATGCACCCTCCCCCAGCCCAGTGGTGCAACTGATGTCCCTCTCTCCAAAAATGTACTCAATGGGACCATAATGTAGCAACCACACACACGTTTAACTGCTGTGAGGAAAAAATGAGTTAGTACATTCCAAACATGAAAAAGGTCACTTTAAAGTCAACATGAAAAACCAAAATTCCAAAAGTATCAACCACAAATAAATTCTTACCGAAGAAAGAAAATGTATCGTGCTAGGCACCCTCCTCCCGCCCTTTGGTGCAAGTGATGTCCCTCTCTCCAAAAATGTACTCAATGGGATCATAATGTTGCAACCACACACACGTTGACCTGCAGTGAGGAAAAAATGTGGTAGTACATTCCAAACATGAAAAAGGTCATTTTAAAATCAACATGAAAAACCAAAATTCCAAAGGTATCAAACACAAAAAAATTCTAACCGAAGAAATAAAATGAATCGTGCTAGGCACCCTCCTCCCGCCCTGTGGTGCAAGTGATGTCCCTCTCTCCAAAAATGTACTCAATGGGACCATAATGTTGCAACCACACACACGTTGACCTGCTGTGAGGAAAAAACGAAATAGTGCATATCAAACATGAAAAAGGTCATTTTAAAATCAACATGAAAAACCAAAATTCCAAAAGTATCAAACACAAAATAATGCTTACCGAAAAAAGAAAATGTATCGTGCTAGGCACCCTCCTCCTGCCCTGTGGTGCAACTGAAGTCCCTCTCTCAAAAAATGTACTCAATGGGACCATAATGTTGCAACCACACACAAGTTGACCTGCTGTGAGGAAAAAACGAGTTAGTACATTCCAAACATGAAAAAGGTCGTTTTAAAATCAACATGAAAAACCAAAATTCCAAAACTATCAAACACATAATAATGCTTACCGAAGAAAGAAAATATATCGTGCTAGGCACCCTCCTCCTGCCAAGTGGTGCAACTGATGTAACTCTCTCCAAAAATGTACCCAATGGGACCATAATGTTGCAACCACACACAAGTTGACCTGCTGTGATGAAAAAACGAGTTAGTACATTTCAAATATCAAAAAGGTCGTTTTAAAATCAACATGAAAAACGAAAATTCCAAAAGTATCAAACACAAAATAATGCTTACCGAAGAAAGAAAATGTATCGTGCTAGGCACCCTCCTCCCGCACTGTGGTACAACTGATTTCCCTCTCTCCAAAAATGTACTCAATGGGACCGTAATGTTGCAACCACACACACGTTGACCTGCTGTGAGGAAAAAACGAGTTAGTACATTTCAAAAATGAAAAAGGTCATTTTTAAATCAACATGAAAAACCAAAATTCCAACAGTGTAAAACACATAATAATTATTACCGAAGAAAGACAATGTATCGTGCTAGGCATCCTCCTCCCGCCCTGTGGTGCAAGTGATGTCCCTCTCTCCAAAAATGTACTCAATGGGACCGTAATGTTGCAACCACACACACGTTGACCTGCTGTGAGGAAAAAACGAGTTAATACATTTCAAACATGAAAAAGGTCATTTTAAAATCAACATGAAAAACCAAAATTCCAAAAGTATCAAACACAAAATAATTATTACCGAAGAAAGAAAATGTATCGTGCTAGGCACCCTCCTCCCGCCCTGTGGTGCGACTGATGTCCCTCTCTCCAAAAATGTATTCAATGGGACCGTAATGTTGCAACCACACACACGTTAACCTGCTGTGAGGAAAAAACGAGTTAGTACATTCCAAACATGACAAAAGGTCATTTTAAAATCAACATGAAAAACCAAAATTCCAAAAGTATCAAACACAAAAAAATTATTACCAAAGAAAGAAAATGTATCGTGCTAGGAACCCTCCTCCCGCCCTGTGGTACAAGTGATGTCCCTCTATCCTAAAATGTACTCAATGAGACCATAATGTTGTAACCACACTCACGTTGACCTGCTCTGAGGAAAAAACGAGTTAGTACATTCCAAACATGAAAAAGGTCATTTTAAAATCAACATGAAAAACCAAATATCCAAAAGTATCAAACACAAAAAAATGCTTACCGAAGAAAGAAAATGTATCATGCTAGGCACTCTCTTCCAGCCCTGTGGTGCAAGTGATGTCCCTCTCTCCTAAAATGTACTCATAGGGACCATAATGTTGCAACCACACACACGTTGACCTGCTGTGAGGAAAAAACGAGTTAGTACATTGCAAACATTAAAAAGGTCATTTTAAAATCAACATGAAAAACCAAAATTCCAAAAGTATCAAACACAAAGTAATGTTTACCGAAGACAGATAATGTATCTTGCTAGGCACCCTCCTCCAGCCCAGTGGTGCAACTGATGTCCCTCTCTCCAAAAATGTACTCATTTTGACCATAATGTTGCAACCACACACACGTTGACCTGCTGTGAGGAAAAAACGAGTTAGTACATTCCAAACATGAAGAAGGTCATTTTAAAATCAACATGAAAAACCAAAACCCCAAAAGTATCAAACACAAAAAAATGCTAACCGAAGAAAGAAAATGTATCGTGCTAGGCACCCTCCTCCCGCCCTGTGGTGCAAGTGATGTCCCTCTCTCCATAAATGTACTCAATGGGACCATAATGTTGCAACCACACACACGTTGACCTGCTGTGAGGAAAAAACGAGTTGGTACATTCCAAACATGAAAAAGGTATTTTAATATCAACATGCAAAACCAAAATTCCAAAAATATCAAACACAAAAATATGCTTACCGAAGAAAGAAAATGTATTGTGCTAGGCACCCTCCTCCCGCCCTGTAGTGCAAGTGATGTCCCTCTCTCCAAAAATGTGCTCAATGGGACCATAATGTAGCAACCACACACACGTTGAACTGCTGTGAGGAAAAAATGAGTTAGTACATTCCAAACATGAAAAAGGTCACTTTAAAATCAACATGAAAAACCAAAATTCCAAAAGTATCAACCACAAAAAAATTCTTACCGAAGAAAGAAAATGTATCGTGCAAGGCACCCTCCTCCCGCCCTGTGGTGCAAGTGATGTCCCTCTCTCCAAAAATGTACTCAATGGGATCATAATGTTGCAACCACACACACGTTGACCTGCTGTGCGGAAAAAACGAGTTAGTACATTCCAAACTTGAAAAAGGTCATTTTAAAATCAACATGAAAAACCAAAATTCCAAAAGTATCAAACACAAAAAAAGGCTTGCCGAAGAAAGAAAATGTATCATGCTAGGCACACTCTTCCAGCCCTGTGGTGCAACTGATGTCCCTCTTTCCAAAAATATACTCAATGGGACCATAATGTTGCAACCACACACACGTTGACCTGCTGTGATGAAAAAACGAGTTAGTACATTTCAAATATCAAAAAGGTCATTTTAAAATCAACATGAAAAACCAATATTCCAAAAGTATCAAACATAAAAAAATGCTTACCGAAGAAAGAAAATGTATCGTGCTAGGCACCCTCATCCCGCCCTGTGGTGCAAGTGATGTCCCTCTCTCCAAAAATGTACTCAATGGGACCATAATGTTGTAACCACACACGTTGACCTGCTGTGAGGAAAAAACGAGTTAGTACATACCAAAAATGAAAAACGTATTTTAAAATCAACATGAAAAACCAAAATTCCAAAAGTATCAAACACAAAAAAATTCTTACCAATGAAAGAAAATGTATCGTGCTAGGCACCCTCCACTGGCCCTGTGGTGCAACTGATGTCCCTCTCTCCAAAAATGTACTCAATGTGACCATAATGTTGCAACCACACACACGTTGACGTGCTGTGAGCAAAAAACAAGTTAGTACATTCCAAACATGAAGAAGGTCATTTTAAAATCAACATGAAAAACCAAAATTCCAAAAGTATCAAACACAAAAAAATGCTTACCGAAGAAAGAAAATGTATCGTGCTAGGCACCCTCCTCCCGCCTGTGGTGCCACTGATGTCCCTCTCTCCAAAAATGTACTCAATGGGACCGTAATGTTGCAACCACACACACGTTGACCTGCTGTGATGAAAAGACGAGTTAGTACATTTCAAATATCAAAAAGGTCATTTTAAAATCAACATGAAAAACCAAAATTCCAACAGTGTCAAACACAAAATAATTATTACCGAAGAAAGACAATGTATCGTGCTAGGCATCATCCTCCCGCCAGTGGTGCAAGTGATGTCCCTCTCTCCACAAATGTAGTCAATGGGACCATAATGTTGCAACCACACACACGTTGACCTGCTGTGAGGAAAAAACGAGTTAGTACATTCCAAACATGAAGAAGGTCATTTTAAAATCAACATGAAAAAACAAAATTCCAAAAGTATCAAACACATAATAATGCTTACCGAAGAAAGAAAATGTATCGTGCTAAGCACCCTCCTCCAGCCCAGTGGTGCAACTGTTGTCCCTCTCTCCAAAAATGGACTCAATTGGACCATAATGTTGAAACCACACACACGTTGACCTGGTGTGAGGAAAAAACGAGTTAGTACATTCCAAACATGAAAAAGGTCATTTTAAAATCAACATGAAAAACCAAAATTCCAAAAGTATCAAACACAAGAAAATGCTTACCTAAGAAAGCAAATGTATCGTGCTAGGCACCCTCCTCCCGCCCTGTGTTGCAAGTGATGTCCCTCTCTCCAAAAATGTACTCAATGGGACCATAATAATGCAACCACACACACGTTGACCTGCTGTGAGGAAAAAACGAGTTAGTACATTACAAACATGAAAAAGGTATTTTAAAATCAACATGAAAAACCAAAATTCCAAAACTATCAAACACAAAAAAATGCGTACCGAAGAAAGAAAATGTATCGTGCTAGGCACCCTCCTCCCGCCCTGTAGTGCAAGTGATGTCCTTCTCTCCAAAAATGTACTCAATGGGACCATAATGCAAAAACCACACACACGTTGACCTGCTGTGAGGAAAAAATGAGTTAGTACATTCCAAACATGAAAAAGGTCATTTTAAAATCAACATGAAAAACCAAAATTCCAAAAGTATCAAACACAAGAAAATGCTTACTGAAGAAAGAAAATGTATCGTGCTAGGCACCCTCCTCCCGCCCTGTGGTGCAAGTGATGTCCCTCTATCCAAAAATGTACTCAATGGGACCATAATGTTGCAACCACACACACGTTGACCTGCTGTGAGGAAAAAACGAGTTAGTACATTCCAAACATGAAAAAGGTATTTTAAAATCAACATGAAAAACCAAAATTCCAAAAGTATCAAACACAAAAAAATTCTTACCGAAGAAAGAAAACGTATCGTGCTAGGCACCCTCCTCCCGCCCTGTGGTGCAACTGATGTCCCTCTCTCCAAAAATGTACTCAATGGGACCATAATGTTGCAACCACACACACGTTGACCTGATGTGAGGGAAAAACGAGTTAGTACATTCCAAACATGAAGAAGGTCATTTTAAAATCAACATGAAAAACCAAAATTCCAAAAGTATCAAACACATAATAATGCTTACCGAAGAAATAAAATGTATCGTGCTAGGCACCCTCCTCCAGCCCAGTGGTGCAACTGATGTCCCTCTCTAAAAAATTTACTCAATTGGACCATAATGTTGCAACCACACACACGTTGACCTGCTGTCAGGAAAAAATGAGTTAGTACATTCCAAACATGAAGAAGGTCATTTTAAAATCAACATGAAAAACCAAAATTCCAAAAGTATCAAACACAAAAAAATGCTAACCGAAGAAAGAAAATGTATCGTGCTAGGCACCCTCCTCCCGCCCTGTGGTGCAAGTGATGTCCCTCTCTCCAAAAATGTACTCAATGGGACCATAATGTTGCAACCATTCACACGTTGACCTGCTGTGAGGAAAAAATGAGTTAGTACATTCCAAACATGAAAAAGGTATTTTAAAATCAACATGAAAAACCAAAATTCCAAAAGTATCAACCACAAAAAAATTCTTACCGAAGAAAGAAAATGTATCGTGCAAGGCACCCTCCTCCCGCCCTGTGGTGCAAGTGATGTCCCTCTCTCCAAAAATGTACTCAATGGGATCATAATGTTGCAACCACACACACGTTGACCTGCTGTGCGGAAAAAACGAGTTAGTACATTCCAAACATGAAAAAGGTCATTTTAAAATCAACATGAAAAACCAAAATTCCAAAAGTATCAAACACAAAAAAAGGCTTGCCGAAGAAAGAAAATGTATCATGCTAGGCACACTCTTCCAGCCCTGTGGTGCAACTGATGTCCCTCTTTCCAAAAATATACTCAATGGGACCATAATGTTGCAACCACACACACGTTGACCTGCTGTGATGAAAAAACGAGTTAGTACATTTCAAATATCAAAAAGGTCATTTTAAAATCAACATGAAAAACCAATATTCCAAAAGTATCAAACATAAAAAAATGCTTACCGAAGAAAGAAAATGTATCGTGCTAGGCACCCTCATCCCGCCCTGTGGTGCAAGTGATGTCCCTCTCTCCAAAAATGTACTCAATGGGACCATAATGTTGTAACCACACACGTTGACCTGCTGTGAGGAAAAAACGAGTTAGTACATACCAAAAATGAAAAACGTATTTTAAAATCAACATGAAAAACCAAAATTCCAAAAGTATCAAACACAAAAAAATTCTTACCAATGAAAGAAAATGTATCGTGCTAGGCACCCTCCACTGGCCCTGTGGTGCAACTGATGTCCCTCTCTCCAAAAATGTACTCAATGTGACCATAATGTTGCAACCACACACACGTTGACGTGCTGTGAGCAAAAAACAAGTTAGTACATTCCAAACATGAAGAAGGTCATTTTAAAATCAACATGAAAAACCAAAATTCCAAAAGTATCAAACACAAAAAAATGCTTACCGAAGAAAGAAAATGTATCGTGCTAGGCACCCTCCTCCCGCCCTGTGGTGCCACTGATGTCCCTCTCTCCAAAAATGTACTCAATGGGACCGTAATGTTGCAACCACACACACGTTGACCTGCTGTGATGAAAAGACGAGTTAGTACATTTCAAATATCAAAAAGGTCATTTTAAAATCAACATGAAAAACCAAAATTCCAACAGTGTCAAACACAAAATAATTATTACCGAAGAAAGACAATGTATCGTGCTAGGCATCATCCTCCCGCCAGTGGTGCAAGTGATGTCCCTCTCTCCAAAAATGTAGTCAATGGGACCATAATGTTGCAACCACACACACGTTGACCTGCTGTGAGGAAAAAACGAGTTAGTACATTCCAAACATGAAGAAGGTCATTTTAAAATCAACATGAAAAAACAAAATTCCAAAAGTATCAAACACATAATAATGCTTACCGAAGAAAGAAAATGTATCGTGCTAAGCACCCTCCTCCAGCCCAGTGGTGCAACTGTTGTCCCTCTCTCCAAAAATGGACTCAATTGGACCATAATGTTGAAACCACACACACGTTGACCTGGTGTGAGGAAAAAACGAGTTAGTACATTCCAAACATGAAAAAGGTCATTTTAAAATCAACATGAAAAACCAAAATTCCAAAAGTATCAAACACAAGAAAATGCTTACCTAAGAAAGCAAATGTATCGTGCTAGGCACCCTCCTCCCGCCCTGTGTTGCAAGTGATGTCCCTCTCTCCAAAAATGTACTCAATGGGACCATAATAATGCAACCACACACACGTTGACCTGCTGTGAGGAAAAAACGAGTTAGTACATTACAAACATGAAAAAGGTATTTTAAAATCAACATGAAAAACCAAAATTCCAAAACTATCAAACACAAAAAAATGCGTACCGAAGAAAGAAAATGTATCGTGCTAGGCACCCTCCTCCCGCCCTGTAGTGCAAGTGATGTCCTTCTCTCCAAAAATGTACTCAATGGGACCATAATGCAAAAACCACACACACGTTGACCTGCTGTGAGGAAAAAATGAGTTAGTACATTCCAAACATGAAAAAGGTCATTTTAAAATCAACATGAAAAACCAAAATTCCAAAAGTATCAAACACAAGAAAATGCTTACTGAAGAAAGAAAATGTATCGTGCTAGGCACCCTCCTCCCGCCCTGTGGTGCAAGTGATGTCCCTCTATCCAAAAATGTACTCAATGGGACCATAATGTTGCAACCACACACACGTTGACCTGCTGTGAGGAAAAAACGAGTTAGTACATTCCAAACATGAAAAAGGTATTTTAAAATCAACATGAAAAACCAAAATTCCAAAAGTATCAAACACAAAAAAATTCTTACCGAAGAAAGAAAACGTATCGTGCTAGGCACCCTCCTCCCGCCCTGTGGTGCAACTGATGTCCCTCTCTCCAAAAATGTACTCAATGGGACCATAATGTTGCAACCACACACACGTTGACCTGATGTGAGGGAAAAACGAGTTAGTACATTCCAAACATGAAGAAGGTCATTTTAAAATCAACATGAAAAACCAAAATTCCAAAAGTATCAAACACATAATAATGCTTACCGAAGAAATAAAATGTATCGTGCTAGGCACCCTCCTCCAGCCCAGTGGTGCAACTGATGTCCCTCTCTAAAAAATTTACTCAATTGGACCATAATGTTGCAACCACACACACGTTGACCTGCTGTCAGGAAAAAATGAGTTAGTACATTCCAAACATGAAGAAGGTCATTTTAAAATCAACATGAAAAACCAAAATTCCAAAAGTATCAAACACAAAAAAATGCTAACCGAAGAAAGAAAATGTATCGTGCTAGGCACCCTCCTCCCGCCCTGTGGTGCAAGTGATGTCCCTCTCTCCAAAAATGTACTCAATGGGACCATAATGTTGCAACCATTCACACGTTGACCTGCTGTGAGGAAAAAATGAGTTAGTACATTCCAAACATGAAAAAGGTATTTTAAAATCAACATGAAAAACCAAAATTGCAAAAGTATCAAACACAAAAAAATTCTTACCGAAGAAAGAAAATGTAACGTGCGTGGCACCCTCCTCCCTCCCTGTGGTGCAACTGATGTCCCTCTCTCCAAAAATGTACTCAATGGGACAATAATGTTGCAACCACACACACGTTGACCAGCTGTGAGGAAAAAACGAAATAGTACATTCCAAACATGAAAAAGGTATTTTAAAATAAACATGAAAAACCAAAATTGCAAAAATATCAAACACAAAAATATGCTTACCGAAGAAAGAAAATATATCGTGCTAGGCACCCTCCTCCCGCCCTGTAGTGCAAGTGATGTCCCTCTCTCCAAAAATGTACTCAATGGGATCATAATGTTGCAACCACACACACGTTGACCTGCTGTGCGGAAAAAACGAGTTAGTACATTAAAAACATGAAGAAGGTCATTTTAAAATCAACATGAAAAACAAAAATTCCAAAAGTACCAAACACAAAAAAAGACTTACCGAAGAAAGAAAATGTATCATGCTAGGCACACTCTTCCAGCCCTGTGGTGCAACTGATGCCCCTCTTTCGAAAAATATACTCAATGGGACCATAATGTTGCAACCACACACACGTTGACCTGCTGTGATGAAAAAACGAGTTAGTACATTTCAAATATCAAAAAGGTCGTTTTAAAATCAACATGAAAAACGAAAATTCCAAAAGTATCAAACACAAAATAATGCTTACCGAAGAAAGAAAATGTAACGTGCTAGGCACCCTCCTCCCGCACTGTGGTACAACTGATTTCCCTCTCTCCAAAAATCTACTCAATGGGACCGTAATGTTGCAACCACACACACGTTGACCTGCTGTGAGGAAAAAACGAGTTAGTACATTTCAAAAATGAAAAAGGTCATTTTAAAATCAACATGAAAAACCAAAATTCCAACAGTGTCAAACACATAATAATTATTACCGAAGAAAGACAATGTATCGTGCTAGGCATCCTCCTCCCGCCCTGTGGTGCAAGTGATGTCCCTCTCTCCAAAAATGTACTCAACGGGACCGTAATGTTGCAACCACACACACGTTGACCTGCTGTGAGGAAAAAACGAGTTAATACATTTCAAACATGAAAAAGGTCATTTTAAAATCAACATGAAAAACCAAAATTCCAAAAGTATCAAACACAAAATAATTATTACCGAAGAAAGAAAATGTATCGTGCTAGGCACCCTCCTCCCGCCCTGTGGTGCGACTGATGTCCCTTTCTCCAAAAATGTATTCAATGGGACCGTAATGTTGTAACCACACACACGTTAACCTGCTGTGAGGAAAAAACGAGTTAGTACATTCCAAACATGAAAAAGGTCATTTTAAAATCAACATGAAAAACCAAAATTCCAAAAGTATCAAACACAAAAAAATGCTTACCGAAGAAAGAAAATGTATCATGCTAGGAACTCTCTTACAGCACTGTGGTGCAAGTGATGTCCCTCTCTCCTAAAATGTACACATAGGGACAATAATGTTGCAACCACACACACGTTGACCTGCTGTGAGGAAAAAACGAGTTAGTACATTCCAAACATTAAAAAGGTCATTTTAAAATCAACATGAAAAACTGAAATTCCAAAAGTATCAAACACAAAGTAATGTTTACCGAAGACAGAAAATGTATCTTGCTAGGCACCCTCCTCCAGCCCAGTGGTGCAACTGATGTCCCTCTCTCCAAAAATGTACTCATTTGGACCATAATGTTGCAACCACACACACGTTGACCTGCTGTGAGGAAAAAACGAGTTAGTACATTCCTAACATGAAAAAGGTCATTTTAAAATCAACATGAAAAACCAAATATCCAAAAGTATCAAACACAAAAAAATGCTTACCGAAGAAAGAAAATGTATCATGCTAGGAACTCTCTTACAGCACTGTGGTGCAAGTGATGTCCCTCTCTCCTAAAATGTACTCATAGGGACAATAATGTTGCAACCACACACACGTTGACCTGCTGTGAGGAAAAAACGAGTTAGTACATTCCAAACATTAAAAAGGTCATTTTAAAATCAACATGAAAAACCAAAATTCCAAAAGTATCAAACACAAAGTAATGTTTACCGAAGACAGAAAATGTATCTTGCTAGGCACCCTCCTCCAGCCCAGTGGTGCAACTGATGTCCCTCTCTCCAAAAATGTACTCATTTGGACCATAATGTTGCAACCACACACACGTTGACCTGCTGTGAGGAAAAAACGAGTTAGTACATTCCAAACATGAAGAAAGTCATTTTAAAATCAACATGAAAAACCAAAACCCCAAAAGTATCAAACACAAAAAAATGCTAACCGAAGAAAGAAAATGTATCGTGCTAGGCACCCTCCTCCCACCCTGTGGTGCAAGTGATGTCCCTCTCTCCATAAATGTACTCAATGGGACCATAATGTTGCAACCACACACACGTTGACCTGCTGTGAGGAAAAAACGAGTTGGTACATTCCAAACATGAAAAAGGTATTTTAAAATCAACATGAAAAACCAAAATTCCAAAAATATCAAACACAAAAATATGCTTACCGAAGAAAGAAAGTGTATCGTGCTAGGCACCCTCCTCCCGCCCTGTAGTGCAAGTGATGTCCCTCTCTCCAAAAATGTGCTCAATGGGACCATAATGTAGCAACCACACACACGTTGAACTGCTGTGAGGAAAAAATGAGTTAGTACATTCCAAACATGAAAAAGGTCACTTTAAAATCAACATGAAAAACCAAAATTCCAAAAGTATCAACCACAAAAAAATTCTTACCGAAGAAAGAAAATGTATCGTGCAAGGCACCCTTCTCCCGCCCTGTGGTGCAAGTGATGTCCCTCTCTCCAAAAATGTACTCAATGGGATCATGATGTTGCAACCACACACACGTTGACCTGCTGTGCGGAAAAAACGAGTTAGTACATTCCAAACATGAAAAAGGTCATTTTAAAATCAACATGAAAAACCAAAATTCCAAAAGTATCAAACACAAAAAAAGGCTTGCCGAAGAAAGAAAATGTATCACGCTAGGCACACTCTTCCAGCCCTGTGGTGCAACTGATGTCCCTCTTTCCAAAAATATACTCAATGGGACCATAATGTTGCAACCACACACACGTTGACCTGCTGTGATGAAAAAACGAGTTAGTACATTTCAAATATCAAAAAGGTCATTTTAAAATCAACATGAAAAACCAATATTCCATAAGTATCAAACATAAAAAAATGCTTACCGAAGAAAGAAAATGTATCGTGCTAGGCACCCTCATCCCGCCCTGTGGTGCAAGTGATGTCCCTCTCTCCAAAAATGTACTCAATGGGACCATAATGTTGTAACCACACACGTTGACCTGCTGTGAGGAAAAAACGAGTTAGTACATACCAAAAATGAAAAACGTATTTTAAAATCAACATGAAAAACCAAAATTCCAAAAGTATCAAACACAAAAAAATTCTTACCAAAGAAAGAAAATGTATCGTGCTAGGCACCCTCCACTGGCCCTGTGGTGCAACTGATGTCCCTCTCTCCAAAAATGTACTCAATGTGACCATAATGTTGCAACCACACACACGTTGACGTGCTGTGAGCAAAAAACAAGTTAGTACATTCGAAACATGATGAAGGTCATTTTAAAATCAACATGAAAAACCAAAATTCCAAAAGTATCAAACACAAAAAAATGCTTACCGAAGAAAGAAAATGTATCGTGCTAGGCACCCTCCTCCCGCCTGTGGTGCCACTGATGTCCCTCTCTCCAAAAATGTACTCAATGGGACCGTAATGTTGCAACCACACACATGTTGACCTGCTGTGATGAAAAAACGAGTTAGTACATTTCAAATATCAAAAAGGTCATTTTAAAATCAACATGAAAAACCAAAATTCCAACAGTGTCAAACACAAAATAATTATTACCGAAGAAAGACAATGTATCGTGCTAGGCATCATCCACCCGCCAGTGGTGCAACTGTTGTCCCTCTCTCCAAAAATGGACTCAATTGGACCATATTGTTGAAACCACACACACGTTGACCTGGTGTGAGGAAAAAACGAGTTAGTACATTCCAAACATGAAAAAGGTATTTTAAAATCAACATGAAAAACCAAAATTCCAAAAGTATCAAACACAAGAAAATGCTTACCTAAGAAAGCAAATGTATCGTGCTAGGCACCCTCCTCCCGCCCTGTGTTGCAAGTGATGTCCCTCTCTCCAAAAATGTTCTCAATGGGACCATAATGTTGCAACCACACACACGTTGACCTGCTGTGAGGAAAAAACGAGTTAGTACATTACAAACATGAAAAAGGTATTTTAAAATCAACATGAAAAACCAAAATTCCAAAACTATCAAACACAAAAAAATGCGTACCGAAGAAAGAAAATGTATCGTGCTAGGCACCCTCCTCCCGCCCTGTGGTGCAAGTGATGTCCTTCTCTCCAAAAATGTACTCAATGGGACCATAATGCAAAAACCACACACACGTTGACCTGCTGTGAGGAAAAAATGAGTTAGTACATTCCAAACATGAAAAAGGTCATTTTAAAATCAACATGAAAAACCAAAATTCCAAAAGTATCAAACACAAGAATATGCTTACTGAAGAAAGAAAATGTATCGTGCTAGGCACCCTCCTCCCGCCCTGTGGTGCAAGTGATGTCCCTCTATCCAAAAATGTACTCAATGGGACCATAATGTTGAAACCACACACACGTTGACCTGCTGTGAGGAAAAAACGAGTTAGTACATTCCAAACATGAAAAAGGTATTTTAAAATCAACATGAAAAAACAAAATTCCAAAAGTATCAAACACAAAAAAGTTCTTACCGAAGAAAGAAAACGTATCGTGCTAGGCACCCTCCTCCCGCCCTGTGGTGCAACTGATGTCCCTCTCTCCAAAAATGTACTCAATGGGACCATAATGTTGCAACCACACACACGTTGACCTGATGTGAGGGAAAAACGAGTTAGTACATTCCAAACATGAAAAAGGTCATTTTAAAATCAACATGAAAAACCAAAATTCCAAAAGTATCAAACACAAAAAAAGGCTTGCCGAAGAAAGAAAATGTATCACGCTAGGCACACTCTTCCAGCCCTGTGGTGCAACTGATGTCCCTCTTTCCAAAAATATACTCATTGGGACCATAATGTTGCAACCACACACACGTTGACCTGCTGTGATGAAAAAACGAGTTAGTACATTTCAAATATCAAAAAGGTCATTTTAAAATCATCATGAAAAACCAATATTCCATAAGTATCAAACATAAAAAAATGCTTACCGAAGAAAGAAAATGTATCGTGCTAGGCACCCTCATCCCGCCCTGTGGTGCAAGTGATGTCCCTCTCTCCAAAAATGTACTCAATGGGACCATAATGTTGTAACCACACACGTTGACCTGCTGTGAGGAAAAAACGAGTTAGTACATACCAAAAATGAAAAACGTATTTTAAAATCAACATGAAAAACCAAAATTCCAAAAGTATCAAACACAAAAAAATTCTTACCAAAGAAAGAAAATGTATCGTGCTAGGCACCCTCCACTGGCCCTGTGGTGCAACTGATGTCCCTCTCTCCAAAAATGTACTCAATGTGACCATAATGTTGCAACCACACACACGTTGACGTGCTGTGAGCAAAAAACAAGTTAGTACATTCGAAACATGAAGAAGGTCATTTTAAAATCAACATGAAAAACCAAAATTCCAAAAGTATCAAACACAAAAAAATGCTTACCGAAGAAAGAAAATGTATCGTGCTAGGCACCCTCCTCCCGCCTGTGGTGCCACTGATGTCCCTCTCTCCAAAAATGTACTCAATGGGACCGTAATGTTGCAACCACACACATGTTGACCTGCTGTGATGAAAAAACGAGTTAGTACATTTCAAATATCAAAAAGGTCATTTTAAAATCAACATGAAAAACCAAAACTCCAACAGTGTCAAACACAAAATAATTATTACCGAAGAAAGACAATGTATCGTGCTAGGCATCATCCACCCGCCAGTGGTGCAACTGTTGTCCCTCTCTCCAAAAATGGACTCAATTGGACCATAATGTTGAAACCACACACACGTTGACCTGGTGTGAGGAAAAAACGAGTTAGTACATTCCAAACATGAAAAAGGTATTTTAAAATCAACATGAAAAACCAAAATTCCAAAAGTATCAAACACAAGAAAATGCTTACCTAAGAAAGCAAATGTATCGTGCTAGGCACCCTCCTCCCGCCCTGTGTTGCAAGTGATGTCCCTCTCTCCAAAAATGTTCTCAATGGGACCATAATGTTGCAACCACACACACGTTGACCTGCTGTGAGGAAAAAACGAGTTAGTACATTACAAACATGAAAAAGGTATTTTAAAATCAACATGAAAAACCAAAATTCCAAAACTATCAAACACAAAAAAATGCGTACCGAAGAAAGAAAATGTATCGTGCTAGGCACCCTCCTCCCGCCCTGTGGTGCAAGTGATGTCCTTCTCTCCAAAAATGTACTCAATGGGACCATAATGCAAAAACCACACACACGTTGACCTGCTGTGAGGAAAAAATGAGTTAGTACATTCCAAACATGAAAAAGGTCATTTTAAAATCAACATGAAAAACCAAAATTCCAAAAGTATCAAACACAAGAAAATGCTTACTGAAGAAAGAAAATGTATCGTGCTAGGCACCCTCCTCCCGCCCTGTGGTGCAAGTGATGTCCCTCTATCCAAAAATGTACTCAATGGGACCATAATGTTGAAACCACACACACGTTGACCTGCTGTGAGGAAAAAACGAGTTAGTACATTCCAAACATGAAAAAGGTATTATAAAATCAACATGAAAAAACAAAATTCCAAAAGTATCAAACACAAAAAAGTTCTTACTGAAGAAAGAAAACGTATCTTGCTAGGCACCCTCCTCCCGCCCTGTGGTGCAACTGATGTCCCTCTCTCCAAAAATGTACTCAATGGGACCATAATGTTGCAACCACACACACGTTGACCTGATGTGAGGGAAAAACGAGTTAGTACATTCCAAACATGAAGAAGGTCATTTTAAAATCAACATGAAAAACCAAAATTCCAAAAGTATCAAACACATAATAATGCTTACCGAAGAAATAAAATGTATCGTGCTAGGCACCCTCCTCCAGCCCAGTGGTGCAACTGATGTCCCTCTCTCCAAAAATTTACTCAATTGGACCATAATGTTGCAACCACACACACGTTGACCTGCTGTCGGGAAAAAATGTGTTAGTACATTCCAAACATGAAGAAGGTCATTTTAAAATCAACATGAAAAACCAAAATTCCAAAAGTATCAAACACAAAAAAATGCTAACCGAAGAAAGAAAATGTATCGTGCTAGGCACCCTCCTCCCGCCCTGTGGTGCAAGTGATGTCCCTCTCTCCAAAAATGTACTCAATGGGACCATAATGTTGCAACCATTCACACGTTGACCTGCTGTGAGGAAAAAATGAGTTAGTACATTCCAAACATGAAAAAGGTATTTTAAAATCAACGTGAAAAACCAAAATTCCAAAAGTATCAAACACAAAAAAATTCTTACCGAAGAAAGAAAATGTAACGTGCGTGGCACCCTCCTCCCGCCCTGTGGTGCAACTGATGTCCCTCACACCAAAAATGTACTCAATGGGACCATAATGTTGCAACCACACACATGTTGACGTGCTGTGAGGGAAAAACGAGTTAGTATATTCCAAACAAGAGGAAGGTCATTTTAAAATCATCATGAAAAACCAAAATTTCAAAAGTATCAAACACATAATAATGCTTACCGAAGAAATAAAATTTATCGTGCTAGGCACCCTCCTCCAGCCCAGTGGTGCAACTGATGTCCCTCTCTCCAAAAATGTACTCAATGGGACAATAATGTTGCAACCACACACACGTTGACCTGCTGTGAGGAAAAAACGAGTTAGTACATTCCAAACATGAAAAAGGTATTTTAAAATCAACATGAAAAACCAAAATTGCAAAAATATCAAACACAAAAATATGCTTACCGAAGAAAGAAAATGTATCGTGCTAGGCACCCTCCTCCCGCCCTGTAGTGCAAGTGATGTCCCTCTCTCCTAAAATGTACTCAATGGGACCATAATGTAGCAACCACACACACGTTGAACTGCTGTGAGGAAAAAATGTGTTAGTACATTAAAAACATGAAGAAGGTCATTTTAAAATCAACATGAAAAACCAAAATTCCAAAAGTATCAAACACAAAAAAAGGCTTACCGAAGAAAGAAAATGTATCATGCTAGGCACACTCTTCCAGCCCTGTGGTGCAACTGATGTCCCTCTTTCGAAAAATATACTCATTGGGACCATAATGTTGCAACCACACACACGTTGACCTGCTGTGATGAAAAAACGAGTTAGTACATTTCAAATATCAAAAAGGTCATTTTAAAATCAACATGAAAAGCCAAAATTCCAAAAGTATCAAACACCAAACAATGCTTACCGAAAAAAGAAAATGTATCGTACTAGGCACCCTCCTCCCGCCCTGTGGTACAACTGATTTCCCTCTCTCCAAAAATGTACTCAATGGGACCGTAATGTTGCAACCACACACACGTTGACCTGCTGTGAGGAAAAAACGAGTTAGTACGTTTCAAAAATGAAAAAGGACATTTTTAAATCAACGAGAAAAACCAAAATTCCGACAGTGTCAAACACAAAATAATTATTACCGAAGAAAGAAAACGTATCGTGCTAAGCACCCTCCTCCCGCCCTGTGTTGCAAGTGATGTCCCTCTCTCCAAAAATGTACTCAATGGGACCATAATGTTGCAACCACACACACGTTGACCTGCTGTGAGGAAAAAACGAGTTAGTACATTCCAAACATGAAAAAGGTATTTTAAAATCAACATGAAAAACCAAAATTCCAAAAGTATCAAACACAAAAAAATTCTTACCGAAGAAAGAAAACGTATCGTGCTAGGCACCCTCCTCCCGCCCTGTGGTGCAACTGATGTCCCTCTCTCCAAAAATGTACTCAATGTGACCATAATGTTGCAACCACACACACGTTGACGTGCTGTGAGCAAAAAACAAGTTAGTACATTCCAAACATGAAGAAGGTCATTTTAAAATCAACATGAAAAACCAAAATTCCAAAAGTATCAAACACAAAAAAATGCTTACCGAAGAAAGAAAATGTATCGTGCTAGGCACCTTCCTCCCGCCCTGTGGTGCCACTGATGTCCCTCTCTCCAAAAATGTACTCAATGGGACCGTAATGTTGCAACCACACACACGTTGACCTGCTGTGATGAAAAAACGAGTTAGTACATTTCAAATATCAAAAAGGTCATTTTAAAATCAACATGAAAAACCAAAATTCCAACAGTGTCAAACACAAAATAATTATTACCGAAGAAAGACAATGTATCGTGCTAGGCACCATCCTCCCGCCAGTGGTGCAAGTGATGTCCTTCTCTCCAAAAATGTAGTCAATGGGACCATAATGTTGCAACCAGACACAAGTTGACCTGCTGTGAGGAAAAAACGAGTTAGTACATTCCAAACATGAAGAAGGTCATTTTAAAATCAACATGAAAAAACAAAATTCCAAAAGTATCAAACACATAATAATGCTTACCGAAGAAAGAAAATGTATCGTGCTAAGCACCCTCCTCCAGCCCAGTGGTGCAACTGTTGTCCCTCTCTCCAAAAATGGACTCAATTGGACCATAATGTTGAAACCACACACACGTTGACCTGGTGTGAGGAAAAAACGAGTTAGTACATTCCAAACATGAAAAAGGTCATTTTAAAATCAACATGAAAAACCAAAATTCCAAAAGTATCAAACACAAGAAAATTCTTACCTAAGAAAGCAAATGTATCGTGCTAGGCACCCTCCTCCCGCCGTGTGTTGCAAGTGATGTCCCTCTCTCCAAAAATGTACTCAATGGGACCATAATGTTGCAACCACACACACGTTGACCTGCTGTGAGGAAAAAACGAGTTAGTACATTACAAACATGAAAAAGGTATTTTAAAATCAACATGAAAAACCAAAATTCCAAAACTATCAAACACAAAAAAATGCGTACCGAAGAAAGAAAATGTATCGTGCTAGGCACCCTCCTCCCGCCCTGTGGTGCAAGTGATGTCCTTCTCTCCAAAAATGTACTCAATGGGACCATAATGCAAAAACCACACACACGTTGACCTGCTGTGAGGAAAAAATGAGTTAGTACATTCCAACCATGAAAAAGGTCATTTTAAAATCAACATGAAAAACCAAAATTCCAAAAGTATCAAACACAAGAAAATGCTTACTGAAGAAAGAAAATGTATCGTGCTAGGCACCCTCCTCCCGCCCTGTGGTGCAAGTGATGTCCCTCTATCCAAAAATGTACTCAATGGGACCATAATGTTGCAACCACACACACGTTGACCTGCTGTGAGGAAAAAACGAGTTAGTACATTCCAAACAAGAAAAAGGTATTTTAAAATCAACATGAAAAACCAAAATTCCAAAAGTATCAAACACAAAAAAATTCTTACCGAAGAAAGAAAACGTATCGTGCTAGGCACCCTCCTCCCGCCCTGTGGTGCAACTGATGTCCCTCTCTCCAAAAATGTACTCAATGGGACCATAATGTTGCAACCACACACACGTTGACCTGATGTGAGGGAAAAACGAGTTAGTACATTCCAAACATGACAAAAGGTCATTTTAAAATCAACATGAAAAACCAAAATTCCAAAAGTATCAAACACATAATAATGCTTACCGAAGAAATAAAATGTATCGTGCTAGGCACCCTCCTCCAGCCCAGTGGTGCAACTGATGTCCCTCTCTCCAAAAATGTACTCAATTGGACCATAATGTTGCAACCACACACACGTTGACCTGCTGTGAGGAAAAAACGAGTTAGTACATTCCAAACATGAAGAAGGTCATTTTAAAATCAACATGAAAAACCAAAACCCCAAAAGTATCAAACACAAAAAAATGCTAACCGAAGAAAGAAAATGTATCGTGCTAGGCATCCTCCTCCCGCCCTGTGGTGCAAGTGATGTCCCTCTCTCCAAAAATGTACTCAATGGGACAATAATGTTGCAACCACACACACGTTGACCTGCTGTGAGGAAAAAACGAGTTAGTACATTCCAAACATGAAAAAGGTATTTTAAAATCAACATGAAAAACCAAAATTGCAAAAATATCAAACACAAAAATATGCTTACCAAAGAAAGAAAATGTATCGTGCAAGGCACCCTCCTCCCGCCCTGTGGTACAACTGATTTCCCTCTCTCCAAAAATGTACTCAATGGGACCGTAATGTTGCAACCACACACACGTTGACCTGCTGTGATAAAAAAACGAGTTAATACGTTTCAAAAATGAAAAATGACATTTTTTAATCAACGTGAAAAACCAAAATTCCGACAGTGTCAAACACAAAATAATTATTACCGAAGAAAGACAATGTATCGTGCTAGGCATCCTCCTCCCGCCCTGTGGTGCAAGTGATGTCCCTCTCTCCAAAAATGTACTCAATGGGACCGTAATGTTCCAACCACACACACGTTGACCAGCTGTGAGGAAAAAACGAGTTAGTACATTTCAAACATGAAAAAGGTCATTTTAAAATCAACATGAAAAACCAAAATTCCAAAAGTATCAAACACAAAATAATTATTACCGAAGAAAGAAAATGTATCGTGCTAGGCACCCTCCTCCCGCCCTGTGGTGCTACTGATGTCCCTCTCTCTAAAAATGTACTCAATGGGACCGTAATCTTGCAACCACACACACGTTAACCTGCTGTGAGGAAAAAACGAGTTAGTACATTCCAAACATGAAAAAGGTCATTTTAAAATCAACATGAAAAACCAAAATTCCAAAAGTATCAAACACAAAAAAATTCTTAAGAAAAAAAGAAAATGTATCGTGCTAGGAACCCTCCTGCCGCCCTGTGGTACAAGTGATGTCCCTCTCTCCTAAAATGTACTCAATGAGACCATAATGTTGTAACCACACACACGTTGACCTGCTGTGAGGAAAAAACGAGTTAGTACATTCCAAACATGAAAAAGCACATTTTAAAATCAACATGAAAAACCAAATATCCAAAAGTATCAAACGCAAAAAAGTGTTTACCGAAGAAAGAAAATGTATCATGCTAGGCACCCTCTTCCAGCCCTGTGGTGCAACTGATGTCCCTCTTTCCAAAAATGTACTCAATGGGACCATAATGTTGCAACCACACACACGTTGACCTGCTGTGAGGAAAAAACGAGTTAGTACATTTCAAATATGAAAAAGGTCATTTTAAAATCAACATGAAAAACCAAAATTCCAAAAGTATCAAACACAAAGTAATGCTTACCGAAGACAGAAAATGTATCGTGCTAGGCACCCTCGTCCCGCCCTGTGGTACAACTGATGTCCCTCTCTCCAAAAATGTACTCAATGGGACCGTAATGTTGCAACCACACACACGTTGACCTGCTGTGAGGAAAAAACGAGTTAGTACATTTCAAAAATGAAAAAGGTCATTTTAAAATGAACATGAAAAACCAAAATTCCAAAAGTATCAAACACAAATTAATGCTTACCGAAGAAACAAAATGTATCGTGCTAGGCACCCTGCTCCCGCCCTGTGGTGCAAGTGATGTCCCTCTCTCCAAATATGTACTCAATGGGACCATAATGTAGCAACCACACACACGTTGACCTGGTGTGAGTAAAAAACGAGTTAGTACATTCCAAACATGGAATAGGTCATTTTAAATTCAACATGAAAAACCAAAATTCCAAAAGTATCAAACACAAAATAATGCTTACCGAAGAAAGAAAATGTATCATGCTAGGCACCCTCTTCCAGCCCTGTGGTGCAACTGATGTCCCTCTTTCCAAAAATGTACTCAATGGGACCATAATGTTGCAACCACACACACAATGACGTGCGGTGAGGAAAAAACGTGTTAATACATTCCAAACGTGAAGAAGGTCATTTTAAAATCAACATGAAAAACCAAAATTCCAAAAGTATCACACACATAATAATGCTTACCGAAGAAAGAAAATGTATCGTGCTAGGCACCCTCCTCCCGCCCTGTGGTGCAAGTGATGTCCCTCTCTCCAAAAATGTACTCAATGGGACCATAATGTTGCAACCACACACACGTTGACCTGCTGTGAGGAAAAAATGAGTTAGTACATTCCAAACATGAAAAAGTATTTTAAAATCAACATGAAAAACCAAAATTCCAAAAATATCAAACACAAAAATATGCTTACCGAAGAAAGAAAATGTATCGTGCTAGGCACCCTCCTCCCGCCCTGTAGTGCAAGTGATGTCCCTCTCTCCAAAAATGTACTCAATGGGACCATAATGTAGCAACCACACACACGTTGAACTGCTGTGAGGAAAAAATGAGTTAGTACATTCCAAACATGAAAAAGGTCACTTTAAAATCAACATGAAAAACCAAAATTCCAAAAGTATCAACCACAAAAAAATTCTTACCGAAGAAAGAAAATGTATCGTGCAAGGCACCCTCCTCCCGCCCTGTGGTGCAAGTGATGTCCCTCTCTCCAAAAATGTACTCAATGGGATCATAATGTTGCAACCACACACACGTTGACCTGCTGTGCGGAAAATACGAGTTAGTACATTCCAAACATGAAAAAGGTCATTTTAAAATCAACATGAAAAACCAAAATTCCAAAAGTATCAAACACAAAAAAAGGCTTGCCGAAGAAAGAAAATGTATCACGCTAGGCACACTCTTCCAGCCCTGTGGTGCAACTGATGTCCCTCTTTCCAAAAATATACTCAATGGGACCATAATGTTGCAACCACACACACGTTGACCTGCTGTGATGAAAAAACGAGTTAGTACATTTCAAATATCAAAAAGGTCATTTTAAAATCAACATGAAAAACCAATATTCCAAAAGTATCAAACATAAAAAAATGCTTACGGAAGAAAGAAAATGTATCGTGCTAGGCACCCTCATCCCGCCCTGTGGTGCAAGTGATGTCCCTCTCTCCAAAAATGTACTCAATGGGACCATAATTTTGCAATCACACACACGTTGACCTGCTGTGAGGAAAAAACGAGTTAGTACATTCCCTGCCGCCGTTGGATAAGCAGCTGCAGCAGCAAGTCGTATACTCCTAGCTCACTCATTTGTTACATAGTTTAATTCTTAATTTCTTTGCGTGTTTTTGGTACTTGCATTGTTTAATTCATAAATTTCGGGCGTATTATAGTATTTGAGAGTTGTAGCATCGCGTTTTAGTACCTGAATAGTGTAAATTCGCGTAGTCGTCTGTCGACTGTTTTTGTTTTGAACGGCCAGTGTCGGTTGGTCACAGTCAGTGTGCTCCCTGCCGCCGTTGGATAAGCAGCTGCAGCAGCAAGTCGTATACTCCTAGCTCACTCATTTGTTACATAGTTTAATTCTTAATTTCTTTGCGTGTTTTTGGTACTTGCATTGTTTAATTCATAAATTTCGGGCGTATTATAGTATTTGAGAGTTGTAGCATCACGTTTTAGTACTCGAATAGTGTTAAATCGCGTAGTCTCCTTCCGCCGCCGAGCAGTGTGTCAGCAGTGCACAAGTGGCAGCATTACTGAATTTACTAGGCAATCTTGTATTTTAATAACCGCTTCAATTTTGTGTCGTTTTGTTTGCGCTCTCTGTAGATTAGTTCAGACGTTCTTTGCACAGTTTTTAGCATGGATAGGGACTGCAACTGCTGTGTTCGGATGCAGGCTGAGTTGGCATCCCTTCGCTCCCAGCTTCAGGCAGTGTTGGCTTCGGTCACACAGCTTGAGGCTGTTGCCAATGGGCATCACTGTGGGGGTCCGGATGGGGGTTTGTCGGGGACGGCCAGCTCGTCCCACGCATCCCCCGATCGGACTACGACTGTGGTTGCCCGGGATACTGCCCGCATTGAGGCTGATCCCTCACCTGTGGTAGAGTGGGAGGTCGTCTCAAGGTGTGGCAGGGGGCGAAAGACATTCCGGAGGGCTGAACGGAAGGCCTCTCCAGTTTGTCTGACGAACCGGTTTCAGGCTCTGTCTCAGGCTGATACTGATCTTCAGCCTGACATGGCTGCTTGTCCTGTTCCAGAGGTTGCCCCTCAGTCTGCAAGATCCGGGCAGTCGCAGAGGGTGGGCTTACTGGTAGTTGGGAGCTCCAACGTCAGGCGCGTAATGGGGCCCCTTAGGGATATGGCAGCAAGGGAGGGGAAGAAAACCAAAGTGCACTCCGTGTGCATACCGGGGGGAGTCATTCCAGATGTGGAAAGGGTCCTTCCGGATGCCATGAAGGGTACAGGGTGCACCCATCTGCAGGTGGTCGCTCATGTCGGCACCAATGATGTGTGTCGCTATGGATCGGAGGAAATCCTCTCTGGCTTCCGGCGGCTATCTGATTTGGTGAAGACTGCCAGTCTCGCTAGCGGGATGAAAGCAGAGCTCACCATCTGCAGCATCGTCGACAGGACTGACTGCGGACCTTTGGTACAGAGCCGAGTGGAGGGTCTGAATCAGAGGTTGAGACGGTTCTGCGACCATGTGGGCTGCAGATTCCTCGACTTGCGCCATAGGGTGGTGGGGTTTCGGGTTCCGCTGGATAGGTCAGGAGTCCACTACACACAACAAGCGGCTACACGGGTAGCAGGGGTTGTGTGGCGTGGGCTGGGCGGTTTTTTAGGTTAGATGGCCTCGGGCAAGTGCAGAAAGGGCAACAGCCTCAACGGGTGCGGGGCAAAGTCAGGACATGCGGGGACCAAGCAGCAATCGGTATTGTAATTGTAAACTGTCGAAGCTGCGTTGGTAAAGTACCGGAACTTCAAGCGCTGATAGAAAGCACCGAAGCTGAAATCGTTATAGGTACAGAAAGCTGGCTGAAGCCAGAGATAAATTCTGCCGAAATTTTTACAAAGGCACAGACGGTGTTTAGAAAGGATAGATTGCATGCAACCGGTGGCGGAGTGTTCGTCGCTGTTAGTAGTAGTTTATCCTGTAGTGAAGTAGAAGTGGATAGTTCCTGTGAATTATTATGGGTGGAGGTTACACTCAACAACCGAGCAAGGTTAATAATTGGCTCCTTTTACCGACCCCCCGACTCAGCAGCATTAGTGGCAGAACAACTGAGAGAAAATTTGGAATACATTTCACATAAATTTTCTCAGCATGTTATGGTCTTAGGTGGAGATTTCAATTTACCAGATATAGACTGGGACACTCAGATGTTTAGGACGGGTGGTAGGGACAGAGCATCGAGTGACATTATACTGAGTGCACTATCCGAAAATTACCTCGAGCAATTAAACAGAGAACCGACTCGTGGAGATAACATCTTGGACCTACTGATAACAAACAGACCCGAACTTTTCGACTCTGTAAGTGCAGAACAGGGAATCAGTGATCATAAGGCCGTTGCAGCATCCCTGAATATGGAAGTTAATAGGAATATAAAAAAAGGGAGGAAGGTTTATCTGTTTAGCAAGAGTAATAGAAGGCAGATTTCAGACTACCTAACAGATCAAAACGAAAATTTCTGTTCCGACACTGACAATGTTGAGTGTTTATGGAAAAAGTTCAAGGCAACCGTTAAATGCGTTTTAGACAGGTACGTGCCGAGCAAAACTGTGAGGGACGGGAAAAACCCACCGTGGTACAACAACAAAGTTAGGAAACTACTGCGAAAGCAAAGAGAGCTTCACTCCAAGTTTAAACGCAGCCAAAACCTCTCAGACAAACAGAAGCTAAACGATGTCAAAGTTAGCGTAAGGAGGGCTATGCGTGAAGCGTTCAGTGAATTCGAAAGTAAAATACTAGGTACCGACTTGACAGAAAATCCTAGGAAGTTCTGGTCTTACGTTAAATCAGCAAGTGGCTCGAAACATCATGTCCAGACACTCTGGGATGATGATGGCATTGAAACAGAGGATGACAAGCGTAAAGCTGAAATACTAAACACCTTTTTCCAAAGCTGTTTCACAGAGGAAGACCGCACTGCAGTTCCTTCTCTAAATCCTCGCACCAACGAAAAAATGGCTGACATTGAAATAAGTGTCCAAGGAATAGAAAAGCAACTGGAATCACTCAACAGAGGAAAGTCCACTGGACCTGACGGGATACCAATTCGATTCTACACAGAGTACGCGAAAGAACTTGCCCCCCTTCTAACAGCCGTGTACCGCAAGTCTCTAGAGGAACAGAAGGTTCCAAATGATTGGAAAAGAGCACAGGTAGTCCCAGTCTTCAAGAAGGGTCGTCGAGCAGATGCGCAAAACTATAGACCTATCTCTCTGACGTCGATCTGTTGTAGAATTTTAGAACATGTCTTTTGCTCGAGTATCATGTCGTTTTTGGAAACTCAGAATCTACTATGTAGGAATCAACATGGATTCCGGAAACAGCGATCGTGTGAAACCCAACTCGCATTATTTGTTCATGAAACCCAGAAAATATTAGATACAGGCTCCCAGGTAGATGCCATTTTCCTTGACTTCCGGAAGGCGTTCGATACAGTTCCGCACTGTCGTCTGATAAACAAAGTAAGAGCCTACGGAATATCAGACCAGCTGTGTGGCTGGATTGAAGAGTTTTTAGCAAACAGAACACAGCATGTTGTTCTCAATGGAGAGACATCTACAGACGTTAAAGTAACCTCTGGCGTGCCACAGGGGAGTGTTATGGGACCATTGCTTTTCACAATATATATAAATGACCTAGTAGATAGTGTCGGAAGTTCCATGCGGCTTTTCGCGGATGATGCTGTAGTATACAGAGAAGTTGCAGCATTAGAAAATTGTAGCGAAATGCAGGAAGATCTGCAGCGGATAGGCACTTGGTGCAGGGAGTGGCAACTGACACTTAACATAGACAAATGTAATGTATTGCGAATACATAGAAAGAAGGATCCTTTATTGTATGATTATATGATAGCGGAACAAACACTGGTAGCAGTTACTTCTGTAAAATATCTGGGAGTATGCGTGCGGAACGATTTGAAGTGGAATGATCATATAAAATTAATTGTTGGTAAGGCGGGTGCCAGGTTGAGATTCATTGGGAGAGTCCTTAGAAAATGTAGTCCATCAACAAAGGAGGTGGCTTACAAAACACTCGTTCGACCTATACTTGAGTATTGCTCATCAGTGTGGGATCCGTACCAGATCGGGTTGACGGAGGAGATAGAGAAGATCCAAAGAAGAGCGGCGCGTTTCGTCACAGGGTTATTTGGTAACCGTGATAGCGTTACGGAGATGTTTAACAAACTCAAGTGGCAGACTCTGCAAGAGAGGCGCTCTGCATCGCGGTGTAGCTTGCTCGCCAGGTTTCGAGAGGGTGCGTTTCTGGATGAGGTATCGAATATATTGCTTCCCCCTACTTATACCTCCCGAGGAGATCACGAATGTAAAATTAGAGAGATTAGAGCGCGCACAGAGGCTTTCAGACAGTCGTTCTTCCCGCGAACCATACGCGACTGGAACAGGAAAGGGAGATAATGACAGTGGCACGTAAAGTGCCCTCCGCCACACACCGTTGGGTGGCTTGCGGAGTATAAATGTAGATGAAACATGAAAAAGGTCATTTTAAAATCAACATGAAAAACCAAAATTCCAAAAGTATCAAACACAAAAAAATGCTAACCGAAGAAAGAAAATGTATCGTGCTAGGCACCCTCCTCCCGCCCTGTGGTGCCACTGATGTCCCTCTCTCCAAAAATGTACTCAATGGGACCGTAATGTTGCAACCACACACACGTTGACCAGCTGTATGAAAAAACGAGTTAGTACATTTCAAATATCAAAAAGGTCATTTTAAAATCAACATGAAAAACCATAATACCAACAGTGTCAAACACAAAATAATTATTACCGAAGAAAGACAATGTATCGTGCTAGGCATCCTCCTCCCGCCAGTGGTGCAAGTGATGTCCCTCTCTCCAAAAATGTAGTCAATGGGATCATAATGTTGCAACCACACACACGTTGACCTGCTGTGACGAAAAAACGAGTTAGTACATTCCAAACATGAAAAAGGTCATTTTAAAATCAACATGAAAAACCAAAATTCCAAAACTATCAAACACAAAAAAATGCGTACCGAAGAAAGAAAATGTATCGTGCTAGGCACCCTCCTCCCGCCCTGTGGTGCAAGTGATGTCCTTCTCTCCAAAAATGTACTCAATGGGACCATAATGCAAAAACCACACACACGTTGACCTGCTGTGAGGAAAAAATGAGTTAGTACATTCCAAACATGAAAAAGGTCATTTTAAAATCAACATGAAAAACCAAAATTCCAAAAGTATCAAACACAAGAAAATGCTTACTGAAGAAGGAAAATGTATCGTGCTAGGCACCCTCCTCCCGCCCTGTGGTGCAAGTGATGTCCCTCTCTCCAAAAATGTACTCAATGTGACCATAATGTTGCAACCACACACACGTTGACCTGCTGTGAGGAAAAAACGAGTTAGTACATTCCAAACATGAAAAAGGTATTTTAAAATCAACATGAAAAACCAAAATTCCAAAAGTATCAAACACAAAAAAATTCTTACCGAAGAAAGAAAACGTATCGTGCTAGGCACCCTCCTCCCGCCCTGTGGTGCAACTGATGTCCCTCTCTCCAAAAATGTACTCAATGGGACCATAATGTTGCAACCACACACACGTTGACGTGCTGTGAGGGAAAAACGAGTTAGTACATTCCAAACATGAAGAAGGTCATTTTAAAATCAACATGAAAAACCAAAATTCCAAAAGTATCAAACACATAATAATGCTTACCGAAGAAATAAAATGTATCGTGCTAGGCACCCTCCTCCAGCCCAGTGGTGCAACTGATGTCCCTCTCTCCAAAAATTTACTCAATTGGACCATAATGTTGCAACCACACACACGTTGACCTGCTGTGAGGAAAAAATGAGTTAGTACATTCCAAACATGAAGAAGGTCATTTTAAAATCAACATGAAAAACCAAAATTCCAAAAGTATCAAACACAAAAAAATGCTAACCGAAGAAAGAAAATGTATCGTGCTAGGCACCCTCCTCCCGCCCTGTGGTGCAAGTGATGTCCCTCTCTCCAAAAATGTACTCAATGGGACCATAATGTTGCAACCATTCACACGTTGACCTGCTGTGAGGAAAAAATGAGTTAGTACATTCCAAACATGAAAAATGTATTTTAAAATCAACATGAAAAACCAAAATTCCAATAGTATCAAACACAAAAAAATTCTTACCGAAGAAAGAAAATGTATCGTGCGTGGCTTCCTCCTCTCGCCCTGTGGTGCAACTGATGTCCCTCTCTCCAAAAATGTACTCAATGGGACCATAATGTTGCAACCACACACATGTTGACGTGCTGTGAGGGAAAAACGAGTTATTACATTCCAAACAAGAAGAAGGTCATTTTAAAATCAACATGAAAAACCAAAATTCCAAAAGTATCAAACACATAATAATGCTTACCGAAGAAATAAAATGTATCGTGCTAGGCACCCTCCTCCAGCCCAGTGGTGCAAGTGATGTCCCTCTCTCCAAATATGTACTCAATGGGACCATAATGTTGCAACCACACACACAATGACGTGCGGTGAGGAAAAAACGTGTTAATACATTCCACACGTGAAGAAGGTCATTTTAAAATCAACATGAAAAACCAAAATTCCAAAAGTATCACACACATAATAATGCTTACCGAAGAAAGAAAATGTATCGTGCTAGGCACCCTCCTCCCGCCCTGTGGTGCAAGTGATGTCCCTCTCTCCAAAAATGTACTCAATGGGACCATAATGTTGCAACCACACACACGTTGACCTGCTGTGAGGAAAAAATGAGTTAGTACATTCCAAACATGAAAAAGGTATTTTAAAATCAACATGAAAAACCAAAATTCCAAAAATATCAAACACAAAAATATGCTTACCGAAGAAAGAAAATGTATCGTGCTAGGCACCCTCCTCCCGCCCTGTAGTGCAAGTGATGTCCCTCTCTCCAAAAATGTACTCAATGGGACCATAATGTAGCAACCACACACACGTTGAACTGCTGTGAGGAAAAAATGAGTTAGTACATTCCAAACATGAAAAAGGTCACTTTAAAATCAACATGAAAAACCAAAATTCCAAAAGTATCAACCACAAAAAAATTCTTACCGAAGAAAGAAAATGTATCGTGCAAGGCACCCTCCTCCCGCCCTGTGGTGCAAGTGATGTCCCTCTCTCCAAAAATGTACTCAATGGGATCATAATGTTGCAACCACACACACGTTGACCTGCTGTGCGGAAAATACGAGTTAGTACATTCCAAACATGAAAAAGGTCATTTTAAAATCAACATGAAAAACCAAAATTCCAAAAGTATCAAACACAAAAAAAGGCTTGCCGAAGAAAGAAAATGTATCACGCTAGGCACACTCTTCCAGCCCTGTGGTGCAACTGATGTCCCTCTTTCCAAAAATATACTCAATGGGACCATAATGTTGCAACCACACACACGTTGACCTGCTGTGATGAAAAAACGAGTTAGTACATTTCAAATATCAAAAAGGTCATTTTAAAATCAACATGAAAAACCAATATTCCAAAAGTATCAAACATAAAAAAATGCTTACGGAAGAAAGAAAATGTATCGTGCTAGGCACCCTCATCCCGCCCTGTGGTGCAAGTGATGTCCCTCTCTCCAAAAATGTAGTCAATGGGACCATAATGTTGCAACCACACACACGTTGACCAGCTGTGATGAAAAAACGAGTTAGTACATTTCAAATATCAAAAAGGTCATTTTAAAATCAACATGAAAAACCATAATTCCAACAGTGTCAAACACAAAATAATTATTACCGAAGAAAGACAATGTATCGTGCTAGGCATCCTCCTCCCGCCAGTGGTGCAAGTGATGTCCCTCTCTCCAAAAATGTAGTCAATGGGACCATAATGTTGCAACCACACACACGTTGACCTGCTGTGACGAAAAAACGAGTTAGTACATTCCAAACATGAAAAAGGTCATTTTAAAATCAACATGAAAAACCAAAATTCCAAAACTATCAAACACAAAAAAATGCGTACCGAAGAAAGAAAATGTATCGTGCTAGGCACCCTCCTCCAGCCCAGTGGTGCGACTGATGTCCCTCTCTCCAAAAATGTACTCAATTGGACCATAATGTTGCAACCACACACACGTTGACCTGCTGTGAGGAAAAAACGAGTTAGTACATTCCAAACATGAAGAAGGTCATTTTAAAATCAACATGAAAAACCAAAACCCCAAAAGTATCAAACACAAAAAAATGCTAACCGAAGAAAGAAAATGTATCGTGCTAGGCATCCTCCTCCCGCCCTGTGGTGCAAGTGATGTCCCTCTCTCCAAAAATGTACTCAATGGGACAATAATGTTGCAACCACACACACGTTGACCTGCTGTGAGGAAAAAACGAGTTAGTACATTCCAAACATGAAAAAGGTATTTTAGAATCAACATGAAAAACCAAAATTGCAAAAATATCAAACACAAAAATATGCTTACCGAAGAAAGAAAATGTATCGTGCAAGGCACCCTCCTCCCGCCCTGTGGTACAACTGATTTCCCTCTCTCCAAAAATGTACTCAATGGGACCGTAATGTTGCAACCACACACACGTTGACCTGCTGTGATAAAAAAACGAGTTAGTACGTTTCAAAAATGAAAAAGGACATTTTTTAATCAACGTGAAAAACCAAAATTCCGACAGTGTCAAACACAAAATAATTATTACCGAAGAAAGACAATGTATCGTGCTAGGCATCCTCCTCCCGCCCTGTGGTGCAAGTGATGTCCCTCTCTCCAAAAATGTACTCAATGGGACCGTAATGTTCCAACCACACACACGTTGACCAGCTGTGAGGAAAAAACGAGTTAGTACATTTCAAACATGAAAAAGGTCATTTTAAAATCAACATGAAAAACCAAAATTCCAAAAGTATCAAACACAAAATAATTATTACCGAAGAAAGAAAATGTATCGTGCTAGGCACCCTCCTCCCGCCCTGTGGTGCTACTGATGTCCCTCTCTCTAAAAATGTACTCAATGGGACCGTAATCTTGCAACCACACACACGTTAACCTGCTGTGAGGAAAAAACGAGTTAGTACATTCCAAACATGAAAAAGGTCATTTTAAAATCAACATGAAAAACCAAAATTCCAAAAGTATCAAACACAAAAAAATTCTTAAGAAAAAAAGAAAATGTATCGTGCTAGGAACCCTCCTGCCGCCCTGTGGTACAAGTGATGTCCCTCTCTCCTAAAATGTACTCAATGAGACCATAATGTTGTAACCACACACACGTTGACCTGCTGTGAGGAAAAAACGAGTTAGTACATTCCAAACATGAAAAAGCACATTTTAAAATCAACATGAAAAACCAAATATCCAAAAGTATCAAACGCAAAAAAGTGTTTACCGAAGAAAGAAAATGTATCATGCTAGGCACCCTCTTCCAGCCCTGTGGTGCAACTGATGTCCCTCTTTCCAAAAATGTACTCAATGGGACCATAATGTTGCAACCACACACACGTTGACCTGCTGTGAGGAAAAAACGAGTTAGTACATTTCAAATATGAAAAAGGTCATTTTAAAATCAACATGAAAAACCAAAATTCCAAAAGTATCAAACACAAAGTAATGCTTACCGAAGACAGAAAATGTATCGTGCTAGGCACCCTCGTCCCGCACTGTGGTACAACTGATGTCCCTCTCTCCAAAAATGGACTCAATGGGACCGTAATGTTGCAACCACACACACGTTGACCTGCTGTGAGGAAAAAACGAGTTAGTACATTTCAAAAATGAAAAAGGTCATTTTAAAATGAACATGAAAAACCAAAATTCCAAAAGTATCAAACACAAATTAATGCTTACCGAAGAAACAAAATGTATCGTGCTAGGCACCCTGCTCCCGCCCTGTGGTGCAAGTGATGTCCCTCTCTCCAAATATGTACTCAATGGGACCATAATGTAGCAACCACACACACGTTGACCTGGTGTGAGTAAAAAACGAGTTAGTACATTCCAAACATGGAATAGGTCATTTTAAATTCAACATGAAAAACCAAAATTCCAAAAGTATCAAACACAAAATAATGCTTACCGAAGAAAGAAAATGTATCATGCTAGGCACCCTCTTCCAGCCCTGTGGTGCAACTGATGTCCCTCTTTCCAAAAATGTACTCAATGGGACCATAATGTTGCAACCACACACACAATGACGTGCGGTGAGGAAAAAACGTGTTAATACATTCCAAACGTGAAGAAGGTCATTTTAAAATCAACATGAAAAACCAAAATTCCAAAAGTATCACACACATAATAATGCTTACCGAAGAAAGAAAATGTATCGTGCTAGGCACCCTCCTCCCGCCCTGTGGTGCAAGTGATGTCCCTCTCTCCAAAAATGTACTCAATGGGACCATAATGTTGCAACCACACACACGTTGACCTGCTGTGAGGAAAAAATGAGTTAGTACATTCCAAACATGAAAAAGTATTTTAAAATCAACATGAAAAACCAAAATTCCAAAAATATCAAACACAAAAATATGCTTACCGAAGAAAGAAAATGTATCGTGCTAGGCACCCTCCTCCCGCCCTGTAGTGCAAGTGATGTCCCTCTCTCCAAAAATGTACTCAATGGGACCATAATGTAGCAACCACACACACGTTGAACTGCTGTGAGGAAAAAATGAGTTAGTACATTCCAAACATGAAAAAGGTCACTTTAAAATCAACATGAAAAACCAAAATTCCAAAAGTATCAACCACAAAGAAATTCTTACCGAAGAAAGAAAATGTATCGTGCAAGGCACCCTCCTCCCGCCCTGTGGTGCAAGTGATGTCCCTCTCTCCAAAAATGTACTCAATGGGATCATAATGTTGCAACCACACACACGTTGACCTGCTGTGCGGAAAATACGAGTTAGTACATTCCAAACATGAAAAAGGTCATTTTAAAATCAACATGAAAAACCAAAATTCCAAAAGTATCAAACACAAAAAAAGGCTTGCCGAAGAAAGAAAATGTATCACGCTAGGCACACTCATCCAGCCCTGTGGTGCAACTGATGTCCCTCTTTCCAAAAATATACTCAATGGGACCATAATGTTGCAACCACACACACGTTGACCTGCTGTGATGAAAAAACGAGTTAGTACATTTCAAATATCAAAAAGGTCATTTTAAAATCAACATGAAAAACCAATATTCCAAAAGTATCAAACATAAAAAAATGCTTACGGAAGAAAGAAAATGTATCGTGCTAGGCACCCTCATCCCGCCCTGTGGTGCAAGTGATGTCCCTCTCTCCAAAAATGTACTCAATGGGACCATAATTTTGCAATCACACACACGTTGACCTGCTGTGAGGAAAAAACGAGTTAGTACATTCCAAACATGAAAAAGGTCATTTTAAAATCAACATGAAAAACCAAAATTCCAAAAGTATCAAACACAAAAAAATGCTAACCGAAGAAAGAAAATGTATCGTGCTAGGCACCCTCCTCCCGCCCTGTGGTGCCACTGATGTCCCTCTCTCCAAAAATGTACTCAATGGGCCGTAATGTTGCAACCACACACACGTTGACCAGCTGTATGAAAAAACGAGTTAGTACATTTCAAATATCAAAAAGGTCATTTTAAAATCAACATGAAAAACCATAATTCCAACAGTGTCAAACACAAAATAATTATTACCGAAGAAAGACAATGTATCGTGCTAGGCATCCTCCTCCCGCCAGTGGTGCAAGTGATGTCCCTCTCTCCAAAAATGTAGTCAATGGGATCATAATGTTGCAACCACACACACGTTGACCTGCTGTGACGAAAAAACGAGTTAGTACATTCCAAACATGAAAAAGGTCATTTTAAAATCAACATGAAAAACCAAAATTCCAAAACTATCAAACACAAAAAAATGCGTACCGAAGAAAGAAAATGTATCGTGCTAGGCACCCTCCTCCCGCCCTGTGGTGCAAGTGATGTCCTTCTCTCCAAAAATGTACTCAATGGGACCATAATGCAAAAACCACACACACGTTGACCTGCTGTGAGGAAAAAATGAGTTAGTACATTCCAAACATGAAAAAGGTCATTTTAAAATCAACATGAAAAACCAAAATTCCAAAAGTATCAAACACAAGAAAATGCTTACTGAAGAAAGAAAATGTATCGTGCTAGGCACCCTCCTCCCGCCCTGTGGTGCAAGTGATGTCCCTCTCTCCAAAAATGTACTCAATGTGACCATAATGTTGCAACCACACACACGTTGACCTGCTGTGAGGAAAAAACGAGTTAGTACATTCCAAACATGAAAAAGGTATTTTAAAATCAACATGAAAAACCAAAATTCCAAAAGTATCAAACACAAAAAAATTCTTACCGAAGAAAGAAAACGTATCGTGCTAGGCACCCTCCTCCCGCCCTGTGGTGCAACTGATGTCCCTCTCTCCAAAAATGTACTCAATGGGACCATAATGTTGCAACCACACACACGTTGACGTGCTGTGAGGGAAAAACGAGTTAGTACATTCCAAACATGAAGAAGGTCATTTTAAAATCAACATGAAAAACCAAAATTCCAAAAGTATCAAACACATAATAATGCTTACCGAAGAAATAAAATGTATCGTGCTAGGCACCCTCCTCCAGCCCAGTGGTGCAACTGATGTCCCTCTCTCCAAAAATTTACTCAATTGGACCATAATGTTGCAACCACACACACGTTGACCTGCTGTGAGGAAAAAATGAGTTAGTACATTCCAAACATGAAGAAGGTCATTTTAAAATCAACATGAAAAACCAAAATTCCAAAAGTATCAAACACAAAAAAATGCTAACCGAAGAAAGAAAATGTATCGTGCTAGGCACCCTCCTCCCGCCCTGTGGTGCAAGTGATGTCCCTCTCTCCAAAAATGTACTCAATAGGACCATAATGTTGCAACCATTCACACGTTGACCTGCTGTGAGGAAAAAATGAGTTAGTACATTCCAAACATGAAAAATGTATTTTAAAATCAACATGAAAAACCAAAATTCCAATAGTATCAAACACAAAAAAATTCTTACCGAAGAAAGAAAATGTATCGTGCGTGGCTTCCTCCTCTCGCCCTGTGGTGCAACTGATGTCCCTCTCTCCAAAAATGTACTCAATGGGACCATAATGTTGCAACCACACACATGTTGACGTGCTGTGAGGGAAAAACGAGTTATTACATTCCAAACAAGAAGAAGGTCATTTTAAAATCAACATGAAAAACCAAAATTCCAAAAGTATCAAACACATAATAATGCTTACCGAAGAAATAAAATGTATCGTGCTAGGCACCCTCCTCCAGCCCAGTGGTGCAAGTGATGTCCCTCTCTCCAAATATGTACTCAATGGGACCATAATGTTGCAACCACACACACAATGACGTGCGGTGAGGAAAAAACGTGTTAATACATTCCAAACGTGAAGAAGGTCATTTTAAAATCAACATGAAAAACCAAAATTCCAAAAGTATCACACACATAATAATGCTTACCGAAGAAAGAAAATGTATCGTGCTAGGCACCCTCCTCCCGCCCTGTGGTGCAAGTGATGTCCCTCTCTCCAAAAATGTACTCAATGGGACCATAATGTTGCAACCACACACACGTTGACCTGCTGTGAGGAAAAAATGAGTTAGTACATTCCAAACATGAAAAAGGTATTTTAAAATCAACATGAAAAACCAAAATTCCAAAAATATCAAACACAAAAATATGCTTACCGAAGAAAGAAAATGTATCGTGCTAGGCACCCTCCTCCCGCCCTGTAGTGCAAGTGATGTCCCTCTCTCCAAAAATGTACTCAATGGGACCATACTGTAGCAACCACACACACGTTGAACTGCTGTGAGGAAAAAATGAGTTAGTACATTCCAAACATGAAAAAGGTCACTTTAAAATCAACATGAAAAACCAAAATTCCAAAAGTATCAACCACAAAAAAATTCTTACCGAAGAAAGAAAATGTATCGTGCAAGGCACCCTCCTCCCGCCCTGTGGTGCAAGTGATGTCCCTCTCTCCAAAAATGTACTCAATGGGATCATAATGTTGCAACCACACACACGTTGACCTGCTGTGCGGAAAATACGAGTTAGTACATTCCAAACATGAAAAAGGTCATTTTAAAATCAACATGAAAAACCAAAATTCCAAAAGTATCAAACACAAAAAAAGGCTTGCCGAAGAAAGAAAATGTATCACGCTAGGCACACTCTTCCAGCCCTGTGGTGCAACTGATGTCCCTCTTTCCAAAAATATACTCAATGGGACCATAATGTTGCAACCACACACACGTTGACCTGCTGTGATGAAAAAACGAGTTAGTACATTTCAAATATCAAAAAGGTCATTTTAAAATCAACATGAAAAACCAATATTCCAAAAGTATCAAACATAAAAAAATGCTTACGGAAGAAAGAAAATGTATCGTGCTAGGCACCCTCATCCCGCCCTGTGGTGCAAGTGATGTCCCTCTCTCCAAAAATGTACTCAATGGGACCATAATGTTTCAACCACACACACGTTGACCTGCTGTGAGGAAAAAACGAGTTAGTACATTCCAAACATGAAAAAGGTCATTTTAAAATCAACATGAAAACCAAAATTTCAAAAGTATCAAACACAAAAAAATGCTAACCGAAGAAAGAAAATGTATCGTGCTAGGCACCCTCCTCCCGCCCTGTGGTGCCACTGATGTCCCTCTCTCCAAAAATGTACTCAATGGGACCGTAATGTTGCAACCACACACACGTTGACCAGCTGTGATGAAAAAACGAGTTAGTACATTTCAAATATCAAAAAGGTCATTTTAAAATCAACATGAAAAACCATAATTCCAACAGTGTCAAACACAAAATAATTATTACCGAAGAAAGACAATGTATCGTGCTAGGCATCCTCCTCCCGCCAGTGGTGCAAGTGATGTCCCTCTCTCCAAAAATGTAGTCAATGGGACCATAATGTTGCAACCACACACACGTTGACCTGCTGTGACGAAAAAACGAGTTAGTACATTCCAAACATGAAAAAGGTCATTTTAAAATCAACATGAAAAACCAAAATTCCAAAACTATCAAACACAAAAAAATGCGTACCGAAGAAAGAAAATGTATCGTGCTAGGCACCCTCCTCCCGCCCTGTGGTGCAAGTGATGTCCTTCTCTCCAAAAATGTACTCAATGGGAGCATAATGCAAAAACCACAGACACGTTGACCTGCTGTGAGGAAAAAATGAGTTAGTACATTCCAAACATGAAAAAGGTCATTTTAAAATCAACATGAAAAACCAAAATTCCAAAAGTATCAAACACAAGAAAATGCTTACTGAAGAAAGAAAATGTATCGTGCTAGGCACCCTCCTCCCGCCCTGTGGTGCAAGTGATGTCCCTCTCTCCAAAAATGTACTCAATGTGACCATAATGTTGCAACCACACACACGTTGACCTGCTGTGAGGAAAAAACGAGTTAGTACATTCCAAACATGAAAAAGGTATTTTAAAATCAACATGAGAAACCAAAATTCCTAAAGTATCAAACACAAAAAAATTCTTACCGAAGAAAGAAAACGTATCGTGCTAGGCACCCTCCTCCCGCCCTGTGGTGCAACTGATGTCCCTCTCTCCAAAAATGTACTCAATGGGACCATAATGTTGCAACCACACACACGTTGACGTGCTATGAGGGAAAAACGAGTTAGTACATTCCAAACATGAAGAAGGTCATTTTAAAATCAACATGAAAAACCAAAATTCCAAAAGTATCAAACACATAATAATGCTTACCGAAGAAATAAAATGTATCGTGCTAGGCATCCTCCTCCAGCCCAGTGGTGCAACTGATGTCCCTCTCTCCAAAAATGTACTCAATGGGACCGTAATGTTGCAACCACACACACGTTGACCTGCTGTGAGGAAAAAACGAGTTAGTACGTTTCAAAAATGAAAAAGGACATTTTTAAATCAACGTGAAAAACCAAAATTTCAAAAGTATCTAACACCAAACAATGCTTACCGAAAAAAGGAAATGTATCGTACTAGGCACCCTCCTCCCGCCCTGTGGTACAACTGATTTCCCTCTCTCCAAAAATGTACTCAATGGGACCATAATGTTGCAACCACACACACGTTGACCTGCTGTGAGGAAAAAATGAGTTAGTACATTCCAAACATGAAGAAGGTCATTTTAAAATCAACATGAAAAACCAAAATTCCAAAAGTATCAAACACAAAAAAATGCTAACCGAAGAAAGAAAATGTATCGTGCTAGGCACCCTCCTCCCGCCCTGTGGTGCAAGTGATGTCCCTCTCTCCAAAAATGTACTCAATGGGACCATAATGTTGCAACCATTCACACGTTGACCTGCTGTGAGGAAAAAATGAGTTAGTACATTCCAAACATGAAAAATGTATTTTAAAATCAACATGAAAAACCAAAATTCCAATAGTATCAAACACAAAAAAATTCTTACCGAAGAAAGAAAATGTATCGTGCGTGGCACCCTCCTCCCGCCCTGTGGTGCAACTGATGTCCCTCTCTCCAAAAATGTACTCAATGGGACCATAATGTTGCAACCACACACATGGTGACGTGCTGTGAGGGAAAAACGAGTTATTACATTCCAAACAAGAAGAAGGTCATTTTAAAATCAACATGAAAAACCAAAATTCCAAAAGTATCAAACACATAATAATGCTTACCGAAGAAATAAAATGTATCGTGCTAGGCACCCTCCTCCAGCCCAGTGGTGCAACTGATGTCCCTCTCTCCAAAAATGTACTCAATTGGACCATAATGTTGCAACCACACACACGTTGACCTGCTGTGAGGAAAAAACGAGTTAGTACATTCCAAACATGAAGAAGGTCATTTTAAAATCAACATGAAAAACCAAAACCCCAAAAGTTTCAAACACAAAAAAATGCTAACCGAAGAAAGAAAATGTATCGTGCTAGGCACCCTCCTCCCGCCCTGTGGTGCAAGTGATGTCCCTCTCTCCAAAAATGTACTCAATGGGACAATAATGTTGCAACCACACACACGTTGACCTGCTGTGAGGAAAAAACGAGTTAGTACATTCCAAACATGAAAAAGGTATTTTAAAATCAACATGAAAAACCAAAATTCCAAAAATATCAAACACAAAAATATGCTTACCGAAGAAAGAAAATGTATCGTGCTAGGCACCCTCCTCCCGCCCTGTAGTGCAAGTGATGTCCCTCTCTCCAAAAATGTACTCAATGGGACCATAATGTTGCAACCACACACACGTTGAACTGCTGTGAGGAAAAAATAAGTTAGTACATTCCAAACATGAAAAAGGTCACTTTAAAATCAACATGAAAAACCAAAATTCCAAAAGTATCAACCACAAAAAAATTCTTACCGAAGAAAGAAAATGTATCGTGCAAGGCACCCTCCTCCCGCCCTGTGGTGCAAGTGATGTCCCTCTCTCCAAAAATGTACTCAATGGGACCGTAATGTTGCAACCACACACACGTTGACCTGCTGTGAGGAAAAAACGAGTTAGTACGTTTCAAAAATGAAAAAGGACATTTTTAAATCAACGTGAAAAACCAAAATTTCAAAAGTATCTAACACCAAACAATGCTTACCGAAAAAAGGAAATGTATCGTACTAGGCACCCTCCTCCCGCCCTGTGGTACAACTGATTTCCCTCTCTCCAAAAATGTACTCAATGGGACCATAATGTTGCAACCACACACACGTTGACCTGCTGTGAGGAAAAAACGAGTTAGTACGTTTCAAAAATGAAAAAGGACATTTTTAAATCAACGTGAAAAACCAAAATTCCGACAGTGTCAAACACAAAATAATTATTACCGAAGAAAGACAATGTATCGTGCTAGGCATCCTCCTCCCGCCCTGTGGTGCAAGTGATGTCCCTCTCTCCAAAAATGTACTCAATGGGACCGTAATGTTGCAACCACACACACGTTGACCTGCTGTGAGGAAAAAACGAGTTAGTACATTTCAAACATGAAAATGGTCATTTTAAAATCAACATGAAAAACCAAAATTCCAAACGTATCAAACACAAAATAATTATTACAGAAGAAAGAAAATGTATCGTGCTAGGCACCCTCCTCCCGCCCTGTGGTGCTACTGATGTCCCTCTCTCCTAAAATGTACTCAAAGAGACCATAATGTTATAACCACACACACGTTGACCTGCACTGAGGAAAAAACGAGTTAGTACATTCCAAACATGAAAAAGATCATTTTAAAATCAACATGAAAAACCAAATATCCAAAAGTATCAAACACAAAAAAGTGCTTACCGAAGAAAGAAAATGTATCATGCTAGGCACCCTCTTCCAGCCCTGTGGTGCAACTGATGTCCCTCTTTCCAAAAATGTACTCAATGGGACCATAATGTTGCAACCACACACACGTTGACCTGCTGTGAGGAAAAAACGAGTTAGTACATTTCAAATATGAAAAAGGTCATTTTAAAATCAACATGAAAAACCAAAATTCCAAAAGTATCAAACACAAAGTAATGCTTACCGAAGACAGAAAATGTATCGTGCTAGGCACCCTCCTCCCGCCCTGTGGTACAACTGATGTCAATCTCTCCAAAAATGTACTCAATGGGACCGTAATGTTGCAACCACACACACGTTGACCTGCTGTGAGGAAAAAACGAGTTAGTACATTTCAAAAATGAAAAAGGTCATTTTAAAATGAACATGAAAAACCAAAATTCCAAAAGTATCAAACACAAATTAATGCTTACCGAAGAAAGAAAATGTATCGTGCTAGGCACCCTGCTCCCGCCCTGTGGTGCAAGTGATGTCCCTCTCTCCAAATATGTACTCAATGGGACCATAATGTAGCAACTACACACACGTTGACCTGGTGTGAGGAAAAAACGAGTTAGTACATTCCAAACATGGAATAGATCATTTTAAAATCAACATGAAAAACCAATATTCCAAAAGTATCAAACACAAAATAATGCTTACCGAAGAAAGAAAATGTTCGTGCTAGGCACCCTGCTCTCGCCCTGTGGTGCAATTGATGTCCTTCTCTCCAAATATGTACTCAATGGGACCATAATGTTGCAACCACACACACGTTGACGTGCGGTGAGGAAAAAACGAGTTAATACATTCCAAACGTGAAGAAGGTCATTTTAAAATCAACATGAAAAACCAAAATTCCAAAAGTATCACACACATAATAATGCTTACCGAAGAAAGAAAATGTATCGTGCTAGGCACCCTCCTCCAGCCCAGTGGAGCAACTGATGTCCCTCTCTCCAAAAATGTACTCAATTGGACCATAATGTTGCAACCACACACACGTTGACCTGTTGTGAGGAAAAAACGAGTTAGTACATTCCAAACATGAAAAAGGTCATTTTAAAATCAACATGAAAAACCATAATTCCAATAGTATCAAACACATAATAATGCTTACCGAAGAAAGAAAATGTATCGTGCTAGGCACCCTCATTCCGCCCTGTGGTGCAAGTGATGTCCCTCTCTCCAAAAATGTACTCAATGGGACCATAATGTTGCAACCACACACGTTGACCTGCTGTGAGGAAAAAACGAGTTAGTACATACCAAAAATGAAAAACGTATTTTAAAATCAACATGAAAAACCAAAATTGCATAAGTATCAAACACAAAAAAATGCTTACCGAAGAAAGAAAATGTATCGTGCTAGGCACCCTCCTCCCGCCTTGTGGTGCAAGTGATGTTCCTATCTCCAAAAATGTACTCAATGGGACCATAATGTAGCAACCACACACACGTTGACCTGCTGTGAGGAAAAAACGAGTTAGTACATTCCTAACATGAAAATCGTCATTTTAAAATCAACATGAAAAACCAAAATTCGAAAAGTATCGAACACTAAAAAATTCTTACCAAAGAAAGAAAATGTATGGTGCTAGGCACCCTCCACTGGCCCTGTGGTGCAACTGATGTCCCTCTCTCCAAAAATGTACTCAATGTGACCATAATGTTTCAACCACACACACGTTGACGTGCTGTGAGCAAAAAACAAGTTAGTACATTCCAAACATGAAGAAGGTCATTTTAAAATCAACATGAAAAACCAAAATTCCAAAAGTATCAAACACAAAAAAATGCTTACCGAAGAAAGAAAATGTATCGTGCTAGTCACCCTCCTCCCGCGCTGTGGTCCAAGTGATGTCCCTCTCTCCGAAAATGTACTCAATGGGACCATAATGTTGCAACCACACACACGTTGACCTGCTGTGAGGAAAAAACGAGTTAGTACATTCCAAACATGAAAAAGGTCATTTTAAAATCAACATGAAAAACCAAAATTCCAAAAGTATCAAACACAAAAAAATGCTTACCAAAGAAAGATAAAGTATCATGGTAGGCACCCTCCTCCCGCCCTGTGGTGCCACTGATGTCCCTCTCTCCAAAAATATACTCAATGGGACCGTAATGTTGCAACCACACACACGTTGACCTGCTGTGGTGAAAAAACGAGTTAGTACATTTCAAATATCAAAAAGGTCATTTTAAAATCAACATGAAAAACCAAAATTCCAACAGTGTCAAACACAAAATAATTATTACCGAAGAAAGACAATGTATCGTGCTAGGCATCCTCCTCCCGCCCAGTGGTGCAAGTGATGTCCCTCTCTCCAAAAATGTAGTCAATGGGACCATAATGTTGCAACCACACACACGTTGACCTGCTGTGAAAAAAAATCGAGTTAGTACATTCCAAACATGAAGCAGGTCATTTTAAAATCAACATGAAAAACCAAAATTCCAAAAGTATCAAACACATAATAATGCTTACTGAAGAAAGAAAATGTATCGTGCTAAGCACCCTCCTCCAGCCCAATGGTGCAACTTATGTCCCTCTCTCCAAAAATGGACTCAGTTGGACCATAATGTTGAAACCACACACACGTTGACCTGGTGTGAGGAAAAAACGAGTTAGTACATTCCAAACATGAAAAAGGTCATTTTAAAATCAACACGAAAAACCAAAATTCCAAAAGTAGCAAACACAAGAAAATGCTTACTGAAGAAAGAAAATGTATCGTGCTAGGCACCCTCCTCCCGCCCTGTGGTGCAAGTGATGTCCCTCTCTCCAAAAATGTACTCAATGGGACCATAATGTTGCAACCACACACACGTTGACCTGCTGTGAGGTAAAAACGAGTTAGTACATTCCAAACATGAAAAAGGTATTTTAAAATCAACATGAAAAACCAAAATTCCAAAAGTATCAAACACAAAAAAATTCTTACCGAAGAAAGAAAACGTATCGTGCTAGGCACACTCCTCCCGCCCTGTGGTGCAACTGATGTCCCTCTCTCCAAAAATGTACTCAATGGGACCATAATGTTGCAACCACACACACGTTGACGTGCTGTGAGGGAAAAACGAGTAAGTACATTCCAAACATGAAGAAGGTCATTTTAAAATCAACATGAAAAACCAAAATTCCAAAAGTATCAAACACATAATAATGCTTACCGAAGAAATAAAATGTATCGTGCTAGGCACCCTCCTCCAGCCCAGTGGTGCAACTGATGTCCCTCTCTCCAAAAATTTACTCAATTGGACCATAATGTTGCAACCACACACACGTTGACCTGCTGTGAGGAAAAAATGAGTTAGTACATTCCAAACATGAAGAAGGTCATTTAAAAAATCAACATGAAAAACCAAAATTCCAAAAGTATCAAACACAAAAAAATGCTAACCGAAGAAAGAAAATGTATCGTGCTAGGCACCCTCCTCCCGCCCTGTGGTGCAAGTGATGTCCCTCTCTCCAAAAATGTACTCAATGGGACCATAATGTTGCAACCATTCACACGTTGACTTGCTGTGAGGAAAAAACGAGTTGGTACATTCCAAACATGAAAAAGGTATTTTAAAATCAACATGAAAAACCAAAATTCCAAAAGTATCAAACACAAAAAAATTCTTACCGAAGAAAGAAAATGTATCGTGCCTGGCACCCTCCTCCCGCTCTGTGGTGCAACTGATGTCCCTCTCTCCAAAAATGTACTCAATGGGACCATAATGTTGCAACCACACACATGTTGACGTGCTGTGAGGGAAAAAAGCGTTAGTACATTCCAAACATGAAGAAGGTCATTTTAAAATCAACATGAAAAACCAAAATTCCAAAAGTATCAAACACATAATAATGCTTACCGAAGAAATATAATGTATCGTGCAAGGCACCCTCTTCCAGCCCAGTGGTGCAACTGATGTCCCTCTCTCCAAAAATGTACTCAATTGGACCATAATGTTGCAACCACACACACGTTGACCTGCTGTGAGGAAAAAACGAGTTAGTAAATTCCAAACATGAAGAAGGTCATTTTAAAATCAACATGAAAAACCAAAACCCCAAAAGTATCAAACACAAAAAAATGCTAACCGAAGAAAGAAAATGTATCGTGCTAGGCACCCTCCTCCCGCCCTGTGGTGCAAGTGATGTCCCTCTCTCCAAAAATGTACTCAATGAGATCATAATGTTGCAACCACACACACGTGGACCTGCTGTGCGGAAAAAACGAATTAGTACATTCCAAACATGAAAAAGGTCATTTTAAAATCAACATGAAAAACCAAAATTCCAAAAGTATCAAACACAAAAAAAGGCTTACCGAAGAAAGAAAATCTATCACGCTAGGCACAGCCTTCCAGCCCTGTGGTGCAACTGATGTCCCTCTTTCCAAAAATATACTAAATGGGACCATAATGTTGCAACCACACACACGTTGACCTGCTGTGATGAAAAAACGAGTTAGTACATTTCAAATATCAAAAAGGTCATTTTAAAATCAACATGAAAAACCAAAATTCCAAAAGTATCAAACATAAAAAAATGCTTACAGAAGAAAGAAAATGTATCGTGCTAGGCACCCTCATCCCGCCCTGTGGTGCAAGTGATGTCCCTCTCTCCAAAAATGTACTCAATGGGACCATAATGTTGCAACCACACACGTTGACCTGCTGTGAGGAAAAAACGAGATAGTACATACCAAAAATGAAAAACGTATTTTAAAATCAACATGAAAAACCAAAATACCAAAAGTATCAAACACAAAAAAATTCTTACCAAAGAAAGAAAATGTATCGTGCTAGGCACCGTCCACTAGCCCTGTGGTGCAACTGATGTCCCTCTCTCCAAAAATGTACTCAATGTGACCATAATGTTGCAACTTCACACACGTTGACGTGCTGTGAGCAAAAAACAAGTTAGGACATTCCAAACATGAAGAAGGTCATTTTAAAATCAACATGAAAAACCAAAATTCCAAAAGTATCAAACACAAAAAAATGCTTACCGAAGAAAGAAAATGTATCGTGCTAGTGACCCTCCTCCCGCGCTGTGGTCCAAGTGTTGTCCCTCTCTCCAAAAATGTACTCAATGGGACCATAATGTTGCAACCACACACACGTTGACCTGCTGTGAGGAAAAAACGAGTTAGTACATTCCAAACATGAAAAAGGTCATTTTAAAATCAACATGAAAAACCAAAATTCCAAAAGTATCAAACACAAAAAAATGCTTACCAAAGAAAGATAATGTATCATGGTAGGCACCCTCCTCCCGCCCTGTGGTGCCACTGATGTCCCTCTCTCCAAAAATGTACTCAATGGGACCGTAAAAATGCAACCACACACACGTTGACCTGCTGTGATGAAAAAACGAGTTAGTACATTTCAAATATCAAAAAGGTCATTTTAAAATCAACAAGAAAAACCAAAATCCCAACAGTGTCAAACACAAAATAATTATTACCGAAGAAAGACCATGTATCGTGCTAGGCATCCTCCTCCCGCCCAGTGGTGCAAGTGATGTCCCTCTCTCCAAAAATGTAGTCAATGGGACCATAATGTTGCAACCACACACACGTTGACCTGCTGTGAGGAAAAAACGAGTTAGTACATTCCAAACATGAAGAAGGTCATTTTAAAATCAACATGAAAAACCAAAATTCCAAAAGTATCAAACACATAATAATGCTTACCGAAGAAAGAAAATGTATCGTGCTAAGCACCCTCCTCCAGCCCAGTGGTGCAACTGATGTCCCTCTCTCCAAAAATGGACTCAATTGGACCATGATGTTGAAACCACACACACGTTGACCTGGGGTGAGGAAAAAACAAGTTAGTACATTCCAAACATGAAAAAGGTCATTTTAAAATCAACATGAAAAACCAAAATTCCAAAAGTATCAAACACAAAAAAATGCTTACCGAAGAAAGCAAATGTATCGTGCTAGGCACCCTCCTCCCGCCCTGTGTTGCAAGTGATGTCCCTCTCTCCAAAAATGTACTCAATGGGACCATAATGTTGCAACCACACACACGTTGACCTGCTGTGAGGAAAAAACGAGTTAGTACATTACAAACATGAAAAAGGTATTTTAAAATCAACATGAAAAACCAAAATTCCAAAACTATCAAACACAAAAAAATGCGTACCGAAGAAAGAAAATGTATCGTGCTAGGCACCCTCCTCCCGCCCTGTGGTGCAAGTGATGTCCTTCTCTCCAAAAATGTACTCAATGGGACCATAATGCAAAAACCACACACACGTTGACCTGCTGTGAGGAAAAAATGAGTTAGTACATTCCAAACATGAAAAAGGTCATTTTAAAATCATCATGAAAAACCAAAATTCCAAAAGTATCAAACACAAGAAAATGCTTACTGAAGAAAGAAAATGTATCGTGCTAGGCACCCTCCTCCCGCCCTGTGGTGCAAGTGATGTGCCTCTCTCCAAAAATGTACTCAATGGGACCATAATGTTGCAACCACACACACGTGGACGTGCTGTGAGGGAAAAACGAGTTAGTACATTCCAAACATGAAGAAGGTCATTTTAAAATCAACATGAAAAACCAAAATTCCAAAAGTATCAAACACATAATAATGCTAACCGAAGAAATAAAATGTATCGTGTTAGGCACCCTCCTCCAGCCCAGTGGTGCAACTGATGTCCCTCTCTCCAAAAATTTACTCAATTGGACCATAATGTTGGAACCACACACACGTTGACCTGCTGTGAGGAAAAAATGAGTTAGTACATTCCAAACATGAAGAAGGTCATTTTAAAATCAACATGAAAAACCAGAATTCCAAAAGTATCAAACACAAAAAAATGCTAACCGAAGAAACAAAATGTATCGTGCTAGGCACCCTCCTCCCGCCCTGTGGTGCAAGTGATGTCCCTCTCTCCAAAAATGTACTCAATGGGACAATAATGATGCAACCATTCACACGTTGACCTGCTGTGAGGAAAAAACGAGTTAGTACATTCCAAACATGAAAAAGGTATTTTAAAATCAACATGAAAAACCAAAATTCCAAAAGTATCAAACACAAAATATTCTTACCGAAGAAAGAAAATGTATCATGCCTGGCACCCTCCTCCCGCCCTGTGGTGCAACTGATGTCCCTCTCTCCAAAAATGTACTCAATGGGACCATAATGTTGCAACCACACACATGTTGACGTGCTGGGAGGGAAAAACGAGTTAGTACATTCCAAACATGAAGAAGGTCATTTTAAAATCAACATGAAAAACAAAATTCCAAAAGTATCAAACACATAATAATGCATACCGAAGAAATAAAATGTATCATGCCTGGCACCCTCCTCCCGCCCTGTGGTGCAAGTGATGTCCCTCTCTCCAAAAATGTACTCAATGGGACCATAATGTTGCAACCATTCACACGTTGACCTGCTGTGAGGAAAAAACGAGTTAGTACATTCCAAACATGAAAAAGGTATTTTAAAACCAACATGAAAAACCAAAATTCCAAAAACATCCAACACAAAATTATGCTTACCGAAGAAAGAAAATGTATCGTGCTAGGCACCCTCCTCCCGCCCTGTAGTGCAAGTGATGTCCCTCTCTCCAAAAATGTACTCAATGGGACCATAATGTAGCAACCACACACACGTTGAACTGGTGTGAGGAAAAAATGAGTTAGTACATTCCAAACATGAAAAAGGTCACTTTAAAATCAACATGAAAAACCAAAATTCCAAAAGTATCAACCACAAAAAAATTCTTACCGAAGAAAGAAAGTGTATCGTGCAAGGCACCCTCCTCCCGCCCTGTGGTGCAAGTGATGTCCCTCTCTCCAAAAATGTGTTCAATGGGATCATAATGTTGCAACCACACACACGTTGACCTGCTGTGAAAAAAAATCGAGTTAGTACATTCCAAACATGAAGAAGGTCATTTTAAAATCAACATGAAAAACCAAAATTCCAAAAGTATCAAACACATAATAATGCTTACTGAAGAAAGAAAATGTATCGTGCTAAGCACCCTCCTCCAGCCCAGTGGTGCAACTGATGTCCCTCTCTCCAAAAATGGACTCAATTGGACCATAATGTTGAAACCACACACACGTTGACCTGGTGTGAGGAAAAAACGAGTTAGTACATTCCAAACATAAAAAAGGTCATTTTAAAATCAACATGAAAAACCAAAATTCCAAAAGTAGCAAACACAAGAAAATGCTTACTGAAGAAAGAAAATGTATCGTGCTAGGCACCCTCCTCCCGCCCTGTGGTGCAAGTGATGTCCCTCTCTCCAAAAATGTACTCAATGGGACCATAATGTTGCAACCACACACACGTTGACCTGCTGTGAGGTAAAAACGAGTTAGTACATTCCAAACATGAAAAAGGTATTTTAAAATCAACATGAAAAACCAAAATTCCAAAAGTATCAAACACAAAAAAAGGCTTACCGAAGAAAGAAAATCTATCACGCTAGGCACAGCCTTCCAGCCCTGTGGTGCAACTGATGTCCCTCTTTCCAAAAATATACTAAATGGGACCATAATGTTGCAACCACACACACGTTGACCTGCTGTGATGAAAAAACGAGTTAGTACATTTCAAATATCAAAAAGGTCATTTTAAAATCAACATGAAAAACCAAAATTCCAAAAGTATCAAACATAAAAAAATGCTTACAGAAGAAAGAAAATGTATCGTGCTAGGCACCCTCATCCCGCCCTGTGGTGCAAGTGATGTCCCTCTCTCCAAAAATGTACTCAATGGGACCATAATGTTGCAACCACACACGTTGACCTGCTGTGAGGAAAAAACGAGATAGTACATACCAAAAATGAAAAACGTATTTTAAAATCAACATGAAAAACCAAAATACCAAAAGTATCAAACACAAAAAAATTCTTACCAAAGAAAGAAAATGTATCGTGCTAGGCACCGTCCACTAGCCCTGTGGTGCAACTGATGTCCCTCTCTCCAAAAATGTACTCAATGTGACCATAATGTTGCAACTTCACACACGTTGACGTGCTGTGAGCAAAAAACAAGTTAGTACATTCCAAACATGAAGAAGGTCATTTTAAAATCAACATGAAAAACCAAAATTCCAAAAGTATCAAACACAAAAAAATGCTTACCGAAGAAAGAAAATGTATCGTGCTAGTGACCCTCCTCCCGCGCTGTGGTCCAAGTGTTGTCCCTCTCTCCAAAAATGTACTCAATGGGACCATAATGTTGCAACCACACACACGTTGACCTGCTGTGAGGAAAAAACGAGTTAGTACATTCCAAACATGAAAAAGGTCATTTTAAAATCAACATGAAAAACCAAAATTCCAAAAGTATCAAACACAAAAAAATGCTTACCAAAGAAAGATAATGTATCATGGTAGGCACCCTCCTCCCGCCCTGTGGTGCCACTGATGTCCCTCTCTCCAAAAATGTACTCAATGGGACCGTAAAGTTGCAACCACACACACGTTGACCTGCTGTGATGAAAAAACGAGTTAGTACATTTCAAATATCAAAAAGGTCATTTTAAAATCAACATGAAAAACCAAAATTCCAACAGTGTCAAACACAAAATAATTATTACCGAAGAAAGACCATGTATCGTGCTAGGCATCCTCCTCCCGCCCAGTGGTGCAAGTGATGTCCCTCTCTCCAAAAATGTAGTCAATGGGACCATAATGTTGCAACCACACACACGTTGACCTGCTGTGAGGAAAAAACGAGTTAGTACATTCCAAACATGAAGAAGGTCATTTTAAAATCAACATGAAAAACCAAAATTCCAAAAGTATCAAACACATAATAATGCTTACCGAAGAAAGAAAATGTATCGTGCTAAGCACCCTCCTCCAGCCCAGTGGTGCAACTGATGTCCCTCTCTCCAAAAATGGACTCAATTGGACCATGATGTTGAAACCACACACACGTTGACCTGGTGTGAGGAAAAAACGAGTTAGTACATTCCAAACATGAAAAAGGTCATTTTAAAATCAACATGAAAAACCAAAATTCCAAAAGTATCAAACACAAAAAAATGCTTACCGAAGAAAGCAAATGTATCGTGCTAGGCACCCTCCTCCCGCCCTGTGTTGCAAGTGATGTCCCTCTCTCCAAAAATGTACTCAATGGGACCATAATGTTGCAACCACACACACGTTGACCTGCTGTGAGGAAAAAACGAGTTAGTACATTACAAACATGAAAAAGGTATTTTAAAATCAACATGAAAAACCAAAATTCCAAAACTATCAAACACAAAAAAATGCGTACCGAAGAAAGAAAATGTATCGTGCTAGGCACCCTCCTCCTGCCCTGTGGTGCAAGTGATGTCCTTCTCTCCAAAAATGTACTCAATGGGACCATAATGCAAAAACCACACACACGTTGACCTGCTGTGAGGAAAAAATGAGTTAGTACATTCCAAACATGAAAAAGGTCATTTTAAAATCATCATGAAAAACCAAAATTCCAAAAGTATCAAACACAAGAAAATGCTTACTGAAGAAAGAAAATGTATCGTGCTAGGCACCCTCCTCCCGCCCTGTGGTGCAAGTGATGTCCCTCTCTCCAAAAATGTACTCAATGGGACCATAATGTTGCAACCACACACACGTTGACCTGCTGTGAGGAAAAAACGAGTTAGTACAATCCAAACATGAAAAAGGTATTTTAAAATTAACATGAAAAACCAAAATTCCAAAAGTATCAAACACAAAAAAATGTTTACCGAAGTAAGAAAACGTATCGTGCTAGGCACCCTCCTCCCGCCCTGTGGTGCAACTGATGTCCCTCTCTCAAAAAATGTACTCAATGGGACCATAATGTTGCAACCACACACACGTTGACGTGCTGTGAGGGAAAAACGAGTTAGTACATTCCAAACATGAAGAAGGTCATTTTAAAATCAACATGAAAAACCAAAATTCCAAAAGAATCAAACACATAATAATGCTAACCGAAGAAATAAAATGTATCGTGCTAGGCACCCTCCTCCAGCCCAGTGGTGCAACTGATGTCCCTCTCTCCAAAAATTTACTCAATTGGACCATAATGTTGCAACCACACACACGTTGACCTGCTGTGAGGAAAAAATGAGTTAGTACATTCCAAACATGAAGAAGGTCATTTTAAAATCAACATGAAAAACCAGAATTCCAAAAGTATCAAACACAAAAAAATGCTAACCGAAGAAACAAAATGTATCGTGCTAGGCACCCTCCTCCCGCCCTGTGGTGCAAGTGATGTCCCTCTCTCCAAAAATGTACTCAATGGGACCATAATGTTGCAACCATTCACACGTTGACCTGCTGTGAGGAAAAAACGAGTTAGTACATTCCAAACATGAAAAAGGTATTTTAAAATCAACATGAAAAACCAAAATTCCAAAAGTATCAAACACAAAATATTCTTACCGAAGAAAGAAAATGTATCATGCCTGGCACCCTCCTTCCGCCCTGTGGTGCAACTGATGTCCCTCTCTCCAAAAATGTACTCAATGGGACCATAATGTTGCAACCACACACATGTTGACGTGCTGGGAGGGAAAAACGAGTTAGTACATTCCAAACATGAAGAAGGTCATTTTAAAATCAACATGAAAAACCAAAATTCCAAAAGTATCAAACACATAATAATGCTTACCGAAGAAATAAAATGTATCATGCCTGGCACCCTCCTCCCGCCCTGTGGTGCAAGTGATGTCCCTCTCTCCAAAAATGTACTCAATGGGACCATAATGTTGCAACCATTCACACGTTGACCTGCTGTGAGGAAAAAACGAGTTAGTACATTCCAAACATGAAAAAGGTATTTTAAAATCAACATGAAAAACCAAAATTCCAAAAATATCCAACACAAAATTATGCTTACCGAAGAAAGAAAATGTATCGTGCTAGGCACCTTCCTCCCGCCCTGTAGTGCAAGTGATGTCCCTCTCTCCAAAAATGTACTCAATGGGACCATAATGTAGCAACCACACACACGTTGAACTGGTGTGAGGAAAAAATGAGTTAGTACATTCCAAACATGAAAAAGGTCACTTTAAAATCAACATGAAAAACCAAAATTCCAAAAGTATCAACCACAAAAAAATTCTTACCGGCGAAAGAAAGTGTATCGTGCAAGGCACCCTCCTCCCGCCCTGTGGTGCAAGTGATGTCCCTCTCTCCAAAAATGTGTTCAATGGGATCATAATGTTGCAACCACACACACGTTGACCTGCTGCGAAAAAAAATCGAGTTAGTACATTCCAAACATGAAGAAGGTCATTTTAAAATCAACATGAAAAACCAAAATTCCAAAAGTAGCAAACACAAGAAAATGCTTACTGAAGAAAGAAAATGTATCGTGCTAGGCACCCTCCTCCCGCCCTGTGGTGCAAGTGATGTCCCTCTCTCCAAAAATGTACTCAATGGGACCATAATGTTGCAACCACACACACGTTGACCTGCTGTGAGGTAAAAACGAGTTAGTACATTCCAAACATGAAAAAGGTATTTTAAAATCAACATGAAAAACCAAAATTCCAAAAGTATCAAACACAAAAAAATTCTTACCGAAGAAAGAAAATGTATCGTGCCTGGCACCCTCCTCCCGCCCTGTGGTGCAACTGATGTCCCTCTCTCCAAAAATGTACTCAATGGGACCATAATGTTGCAACCACACACATGTTGACGTGCTGTGAGGGAAAAAAGAGTTAGTACATTCCAAACATGAAGAAGGTCATTTTAAAATCAACATGAAAAACCAAAATTCCAAAAGTATCAAACACATAATAATGCTTACCGAAGAAATATAATGTATCGTGCTAGGCACCCTCCTCCAGCCCAGTGGTGCAACTGATGTCCCTCTCTCCAAAAATGTACTCAATTGGACCATAATGTTGCAACCACACACACGTTGACCTGCTGTGAGGAAAAAACGAGTTAGTAAATTCCAAACATGAAGAAGGTCATTTTAAAATCAACATGAAAAACCAAAACCCCAAAAGTATCAAACACAAAAAAATGCTAACCGAAGAAAGAAAATGTATCGTGCTAGGCACCCTCCTCCCGCCCTGTGGTGCAAGTGATGTCCCTCTCTCCAAAAATGTACTCAATGGGACCATAATGTTGCAACCACACACACATTGACCTGCTGTGAGGAAAAAACGAGTTAGTACATTCCAAACATGAAAAAGGTATTTTAAAATCAACATGAAAAACCAAAATTCCAAAAATATCAAACACAAAAATATGCTTACCGAAGAAAGAAAATGTATCGTGCTAGGCACCTTCCTCCCGCCCTGTAGTGCAAGTGATGTCCCTCTCTCCAAAAATGTACTCAATGGGACCATAATGTAGCAACCACACACACGTTGAACTGCTGTGAGGAAAAAATGAGTTAGTACATTCCAAACATGAAAAAGGTCACTTTAAAATCAACATGAAAAACCAAAATTCCAAAAGTATCAACCACAAAAAAATACTTACCGAAGAAAGAAAATGTAACGTGCAAGGCACCCTCCTCCCGCCCTGTGGTGCAAGTGATGTCCCTCTCTCCAAAAATGTACTCAATGAGATCATAATGTTGCAACCACACACACGTGGACCTGCTGTGCGGAAAAAACGAGTTAGTACATTTCAAACATGAAAAAGGTCATTTTAAAATCAACATGAAAAACCAAAATTCCAAAAGTATCAAACAAAAAAAAAGGCTTACCGAAGAAAGAAAATCTATCACGCTAGGCACACCCTTCCAGCCCTGTGGTGCAACTGATGTCCCTCTTTCCAAAAATATACTAAATGGGACCATAATGTTGCAACCACACACACGTTGACCTGCTGTGATGAAAAAACGAGTTAGTACATTTCAAATATCAAAAAGGTCATTTTAAAATCAACATGAAAAACCAAAATTCCAAAAGTATCAAACATAAAAAAATGCTTACAGAAGAAAGAAAATGTATCGTGCTAGGCACCCTCATCCCGCCCTGTGGTGCAAGTGATGTCCCTCTCTCCAAAAATGTACTCAATGGGACCATAATGTTGCAACCACACACGTTGACCTGCTGTGAGGAAAAAACGAGATAGTACATACCAAAAATGAAAAACGTATTTTAAAATCAACATGAAAAACCAAAATACCAAAAGTATCAAACACAAAAAAATTCTTACCAAAGAAAGAAAATGTATCGTGCTAGGCACCCTCCACTAGCCCTGTGGTGCAACTGATGTCCCTCTCTCCAAAAATGTACTCAATGTGACCATAATGTTGCAACTTCACACACGTTGACGTGCTGTGAGCAAAAAACAAGTTAGTACATTCCAAAGATGAAGAAGGTCATTTTAAAATCAACATGAAAAACCAAAATTCCAAAAGTATCAAACACAAAAAAATGCTTACCGAAGAAAGAAAATGTATCGTGCTAGTGACCCTCCTCCCGCGCTGTGGTCCAAGTGTTGTCCCTCTCTCCAAAAATGTACTCAATGGGACCATAATGTTGCAACCACACACACGTTGACCTGCTGTGAGGAAAAAACGAGTTAGTACATTCCAAACATGAAAAAGGTCATTTTAAAATCAACATGAAAAACCAAAATTCCAAAAGTATCAAACACAAAAAAATGCTTACCAAAGAAAGATAATGTATCATGGTAGGCACCCTCCTCCCGCACTGTGGTGCCACTGATGTCCCTCTCTCCAAAAATGTACTCAATGGGACCGTAAAGTTGCAACCACACACACGTTGACCTGCTGTGATGAAAAAACGAGTTAGTACATTTCAAATATCAAAAAGGTCATTTTAAAATCAACATGAAAAACCAAAATTCCAACAGTGTCAAACACAAAATAATTATTACCGAAGAAAGACCATGTATCGTGCTAAGCATCCTCCTCCCGCCCAGTGGTGCAAGTGATGTCCCTCTCTCCAAAAATGTAGTCAATAGGACCATAATGTTGCAACCACACACACGTTGACCTGCTGTGAGGAAAAAACGAGTTAGTACATTCCAAACATGAAGAAGGTCATTTTAAAATCAACATGAAAAACCAAAATTCCAAAAGTATCAAACACATAATAATGCTTACCGAAGAAATAAAATGTATCATGCCTGGCACCCTCCTCCCGCCCTGTGGTGCAAGTGATGTCCCTCTCTCCAAAAATGTACTCAATGGGACCATAATGTTGCAACCATACACACGTTGACCTGCTGTGAGGAAAAAACGAGTTAGTACATTCCAAACATGAAAAAGGTATTTTAAAATCAACATGAAAAACCAAAATTCCAAAAATATCCAACACAAAATTATGCTTACCGAAGAAAGAAAATGTATCGTGCTAGGCACCTTCCTCCCGCCCTGTAGTGCAAGTGATGTCCCTCTCTCCAAAAATGTACTCAATGGGACCATAATGTAGCAACCACACACACGTTGAACTGGTGTGAGGAAAAAATGAGTTAGTACATTCCAAACATGAAAAAGGTCACTTTAAAATCAACATGAAAAACCAAAATTCCAAAAGTATCAACCACAAAAAAATTCTTACCGGCGAAAGAAAGTGTATCGTGCAAGGCACCCTCCTCCCGCCCTGTGGTGCAAGTGATGTCCCTCTCTCCAAAAATGTGTTCAATGGGATCATAATGTTGCAACCACACACACGTTGACCTGCTGTGAAAAAAAATCGAGTTAGTACATTCCAAACATGAAGAAGGTCATTTTAAAATCAACATGAAAAACCAAAATTCCAAAAGTAGCAAACACAAGAAAATGCTTACTGAAGAAAGAAAATGTATCGTGCTAGGCACCCTCCTCCCGCCCTGTGGTGCAAGTGATGTCCCTCTCTCCAAAAATGTACTCAATGGGACCATAATGTTGCAACCACACACACGTTGACCTGCTGTGAGGTAAAAACGAGTTAGTACATTCCAAACATGAAAAAGGTATTTTAAAATCAACATGAAAAACCAAAATTCCAAAAGTATCAAACACAAAAAAATTCTTACCGAAGAAAGAAAATGTATCGTGCATGGCACCCTCCTCCCGCCCTGTGGTGCAACTGATGTCCCTCTCTCCAAAAATGTACTCAATGGGACCATAATGTTGCAACCACACACATGTTGACGTGCTGTGAGGGAAAAAAGAGTTAGTACATTCCAAACATGAAGAAGGTCATTTTAAAATCAACATGAAAAACCAAAATTCCAAAAGTATCAAACACATAATAATGCTTACCGAAGAAATATAATGTATCGTGCTAGGCACCCTCCTCCAGCCCAGTGGTGCAACTGATGTCCCTCTCTCCAAAAATGTACTCAATTGGACCATAATGTTGCAACCACACACACGTTGACCTGCTGTGAGGAAAAAACGAGTTAGTAAATTCCAAACATGAAGAAGGTCATTTTAAAATCAACATGAAAAACCAAAACCCCAAAAGTATCAAACACAAAAAAATGCTAACCGAAGAAAGAAAATGTATCGTGCTAGGCACCCTCCTCCCGCCCTGTGGTGCAAGTGATGTCCCTCTCTCCAAAAATGTACTCAATGGGACCATAATGTTGCAACCACACACACATTGACCTGCTGTGAGGAAAAAACGAGTTAGTACATTCCAAACATGAAAAAGGTATTTTAAAATCAACATGAAAAACCAAAATTCCAAAAATATCAAACACAAAAATATGCTTACCGAAGAAAGAAAATGTATCGTGCTAGGCACCTTCCTCCCGCCCTGTAGTGCAAGTGATGTCCCTCTCTCCAAAAATGTACTCAATGGGACCATAATGTAGCAACCACACACACGTTGAACTGCTGTGAGGAAAAAATGAGTTAGTACATTCCAAACATGAAAAAGGTCACTTTAAAATCAACATGAAAAACCAAAATTCCAAAAGTATCAACCACAAAAAAATACTTACCGAAGAAAGAAAATGTAACGTGCAAGGCACCCTCCTCCCGCCCTGTGGTGCAAGTGATGTCCCTCTCTCCAAAAATGTACTCAATGAGATCATAATGTTGCAACCACACACACGTGGACCTGCTGTGCGGAAAAAACGAGTTAGTACATTTCAAACATGAAAAAGGTCATTTTAAAATCAACATGAAAAACCAAAATTCCAAAAGTATCAAACAAAAAAAAAGGCTTACCGAAGAAAGAAAATCTATCACGCTAGGCACACCCTTCCAGCCCTGTGGTGCAACTGATGTCCCTCTTTCCAAAAATATACTAAATGGGACCATAATGTTGCAACCACACACACGTTGACCTGCTGTGATGAAAAAACGAGTTAGTACATTTCAAATATCAAAAAGGTCATTTTAAAATCAACATGAAAAACCAAAATTCCAAAAGTATCAAACATAAAAAAATGCTTACAGAAGAAAGAAAATGTATCGTGCTAGGCACCCTCATCCCGCCCTGTGGTGCAAGTGATGTCCCTCTCTCCAAAAATGTACTCAATGGGACCATAATGTTGCAACCACACACGTTGACCTGCTGTGAGGAAAAAACGAGATAGTACATACCAAAAATGAAAAACGTATTTTAAAATCAACATGAAAAACCAAAATACCAAAAGTATCAAACACAAAAAAATTCTTACCAAAGAAAGAAAATGTATCGTGCTAGGCACCCTCCACTAGCCCTGTGGTGCAACTGATGTCCCTCTCTCCAAAAATGTACTCAATGTGACCATAATGTTGCAACTTCACACACGTTGACGTGCTGTGAGCAAAAAACAAGTTAGTACATTCCAAAGATGAAGAAGGTCATTTTAAAATCAACATGAAAAACCAAAATTCCAAAAGTATCAAACACAAAAAAATGCTTACCGAAGAAAGAAAATGTATCGTGCTAGTGACCCTCCTCCCGCGCTGTGGTCCAAGTGTTGTCCCTCTCTCCAAAAATGTACTCAATGGGACCATAATGTTGCAACCACACACACGTTGACCTGCTGTGAGGAAAAAACGAGTTAGTACATTCCAAACATGAAAAAGGTCATTTTAAAATCAACATGAAAAACCAAAATTCCAAAAGTATCAAACACAAAAAAATGCTTACCAAAGAAAGATAATGTATCATGGTAGGCACCCTCCTCCCGCACTGTGGTGCCACTGATGTCCCTCTCTCCAAAAATGTACTCAATGGGACCGTAAAGTTGCAACCACACACACGTTGACCTGCTGTGATGAAAAAACGAGTTAGTACATTTCAAATATCAAAAAGGTCATTTTAAAATCAACATGAAAAACCAAAATTCCAACAGTGTCAAACACAAAATAATTATTACCGAAGAAAGACCATGTATCGTGCTAAGCATCCTCCTCCCGCCCAGTGGTGCAAGTGATGTCCCTCTCTCCAAAAATGTAGTCAATAGGACCATAATGTTGCAACCACACACACGTTGACCTGCTGTGAGGAAAAAACGAGTTAGTACATTCCAAACATGAAGAAGGTCATTTTAAAATCAACATGAAAAACCAAAATTCCAAAAGTATCAAACACATAATAATGCTTACCGAAGAAAGAAAATGTATCGTGCTAGGCACCCTCCTCCCGCCCTGTGTTGCAAGTGATGTCCCTCTCTCCAAAAATGTACTCAATGGGACCATAATGTTGCAACCACACACACGTTAACCTGCTGTGAGGAAAAAACGAGTTAGTACATTACAAACATGAAAAAGGTATTTTAAAATCAACATGAAAAACCAAAATTCCAAAACTATCAAACACAAAAAAATGCGTACCGAAGAAAGAAAATGTATCGTGCTAGGCACCCTCCTCCCGCCCTGTGGTGCAAGTGATGTCCTTCTCTCCAAAAATGTACTCAATGGGACCATAATGCAAAAACCACACACACGTTGACCTGCTGTGAGGAAAAAATGAGTTAGTACATTCCAAACATGAAAAAGGTCATTTTAAAATCAACATGAAAAACCAAAATTCCAAAAGTATCAAACACAAGAAAATGCTTACTGAAGAAAGAAAATGTATCGTGCTAGGCACCCTCCTCCCGCCCTGTGGTGCAAGTGATGTCCCTCTCTCCAAAAATGTACTCAATGGGACCATAATGTTGCAACCACACACACGTTGACCTGCTGTGAGGAAAAAACGAGTTAGTACATTCCAAACATGAAAAAGGTATTTTAAAATTAACATGAAAAACCAAAATTCCAAAAGTATCAAACACAAAAAAATGTTTACCGAAGAAAGAAAACGTATCGTGCTAGGCACCCTCCTCCCGCCCTGTGGTGCAACTGATGCCCCTCTCTCAAAAAATGTACTCAATGGGACCATAATGTTGCAACCACACACACGTTGACGTGCTGTGAGGGAAAAACGAGTTAGTACATTCCAAAGATGAAGAAGGTCATTTTAAAATCAACATGAAAAACCAAAATTCCAAAAGTATCAAACACAAAATAATGCTTACCGAAGAAATAAAATGTATCGTGCTAGGCACCCTCCTCCAGCCCAGTGGTGCAACTGATGTCCCTCTCTCCAAAAATTTACTCAATTGGACCATAATGTTGCAACCACACACACGTTGACCTGCTGTGAGGAAAAAATGAGTTAGTACATTCCAAACATGAAGAAGGTCATTTTAAAATCAACATGAAAAACCAAAATTCCAAAAGTATCAAACACAAAAAAATGCTAACCGAAGAAAGAAAATGTATCGTGCTAGGCACCCTCCTCCCGCCCTGTGGTGCAAGTGATGTCCCTCTCTCCAAAAATGTACTCAATGGGACCATAATGTTGCAACCATTCACACGTTGACCTGCTGTGAGGAAAAAACGAGTTAGTACATTCCAAACATGAAAAAGGTATTTTAAAATCAACATGAAAAACCAAAATTCCAAAAGTATCAAACACAAAATATTCTTACCGAAGAAAGAAAATGTATCATGCCTGGCACCCTCCTCCCGCCCTGTGGTGCAACTGATGTCCCTCTCTCCAAAAATGTACTCAATGGGACCATAATGTTGCAACCACACACATGTTGACGTGCTGGGAGGGAAAAACGAGTTAGTACATTCCAAACATGAAGAAGGTCATTTTAAAATCAACATGAAAAACCAAAATTCCAAAAGTATCAAACACATAATAATGCTTACCGAAGAAATAAAATGTATCATGCCTGGCACCCTCCTCCCGCCCTGTGGTGCAAGTGATGTCCCTCTCTCCAAAAATGTACTCAATGGGACCATAATGTTTCAACCATTCACACGTTGACCTGCTGTGAGGAAAAAACGAGTTAGTACATTCCAAACATGAAAAAGGTATTTTAAAATCAACATGAAAAACCAAATTTCCAAAAATATCAAACACAAAAATATGCTTACCGAAGAAAGAAAATGTATCGTGCTAGGCACCCTCCTCCCGCCCTGTAGTGCAAGTGATGTCCCTCTCTCCAAAAATGTACTCAATGGGACCATAATGTAGCAACCACACACACGTTGAACTGGTGTGAGGAAAAAATGAGTTAGTACATTCCAAACATGAAAAAGGTCACTTTAAAATCAACATGAAAAACCAAAATTCCAAAAGTATCAACCACAAAAAAATTCTTACCGAAGAAAGAAAGTGTATCGTGCAAGGCACCCTCCTCCCGCCCTGTGATGCAAGTGATGTCCCTCTCTCCAAAAATGTGTTCAATGGGATCATAATGTTGCAACCACACACACGTTGACCTGCTGTGCGGAAAAAACGAGTTAGTACATTAAAAACATGAAAAAGGTCATTTTAAAATCAACATGAAAAACCAAAATTCCAAAGGTATCAAACACCAAATAATGCTTACCGAAAAAAGAAAATGTACCGTGCTAGGCACCCTCCTCCCGCCCTGTGGTACAACTGATTTCCCTCTCTCCAAAAATGTACTCAATGGGACCGTAATGTTGCAACCACACACACGTTGACCTTCTGTGAGGAAAAAACGAGTTAGTACATTTCAAAAATGAAAAAGGACATTTTTAAATCAACGTGAAAAACCAAAAGTCCGACAGTGTCAAACACAAAATAATTATTACCGAAGAAAGACAATGTATCGTGCTAGGCATCCTCCTCCCGCCCTGTCGTGCAAGTGATGTCCCTCTCTCCAAAAATGTACTCAATGGGACCGTAATGTTGCAACCACATACTCGTTGACCTGCTGTGAGGAAAAAACGAGTTAGTACATTTCAAACATGAAAAAGGTCATTTTAAAATCAACATGAAAAACCAAAATTCCAAAAGTATCAAACACAAAATAATTATTACCGAAGAAAGAAAATGTATCGTGCTAGGCACCCTCCTCCCGCCCTGTGGTGCTACTGATGTCCCTCTCTCTAAAAATGTACTCAATGGGACCGTAATGTTGCAACCACACACACGTTAACCTGCTGTGAGGAAAAAACGAGTTAGTACATTCCAAGCATGAAAAAGGTCATTTTAAAATCAACATGAAAAACCAAAATTCCAAAAGTATCAAACACAAAAAAATTCTTAACAAAAAAAGAAAATGTATCGTGCTAGGAACCCTCCTGCCGCCCTGTGGTACAAGTGATGTCCCTCTCTCCTAAAATGTACTCAATGAGACCATAATGTTGTAACCACACACACGTTGACCTGCTCTGAGGAAGAAACGAGTTAGTACATTCCAAACATGAAAAAGATCATTTTAAAATCAACATGAAAAACCAAATATCCAAAAGTATCAAACACAAAAAAGTGCTTACCGAAGAAAGAAAATGTATCATGCTAGGCACCCTCTTCCAGCCCTGTGGTGCAACTGATGTCCCTCTCTCCAAAAATGTACTCAATGGGACCATAATGTTGCAACCACACACACGTTGACCTGCTGTGAGGAAAAAACGAGTTAGTACATTTCAAATATGAAAAAGGTCATTTTAAAATCAACATGAAAAACCAAAATTCCAAAAGTATCAAACATAAAGTAATGCTTACCGAAGACAGAAAATGTATCGTGCTGGGCACCCTCCTCCTGCCCTGTGGTACAACTGATGTCCCTCTCTCCAAAAATGTACTCAATGGGACCGTAATGTTGCAACCACACACACGTTGACCTGCTGTGAGGATAAAACGAGTTAGTACATTTCAAAAATGAAAAAGGTCATTTTAAAATGAACATGAAAAACCAAAATTCCAAAAGTATGAAACACAAATTAATGCTTACCGAAGAAAGAAAATGTATCGTGCTAGGCACCCTGCTCCCGCCCTATGGGGCAAGTGATGTCCCTCTCTCCAAAAATGTACTCAATGGGACCATAATGTTGCAACCACACACACGTTGACCTGGTGTGAGGAAAAAACGAGTTAGTACATTCCAAACATGGAATAGGTCATTTTAAAATCAACATGAAAAACCAAAATTCCAAAAGTATCAAACACAAAGAAATGCTTACCGAAGAAAGAAAATGTATCGTGCTAGGCACCCTCATCCCGCCCTGTGTTGCAAGTGATGTCCCTCTCTCCAAAAATGTACTCAATGGGACCATAATGTTGCAACCACACACACGTTGACCTGCTGTGAGGAAAAAACGAGTTAGTACATACCAAAAATGAAAAAGGTATTTTAAAATCAACATGAAAAACCAAAATTCCAAAAGTATCAAACACAAAAAAATGCTTACCGAAGAAAGAAAATGTATCGTGCTATTCACCCTCCTCCCGCCCTGTGGTGCAAGTGATGTCCCTATCTCCAAAAATGTACTCAATGGGACCATAATGTAGCAACCACACACACGTTGACCTGCTGTGAGGAAAAAACGAGTTAGTACATTCCAAACATGAAAAAGGTCACTTTAAAATCAACATGAAAAACCAAAATTAGTCCCTCTCTCCAAAAACGTACTCAATGTGACCATAATGTTGCAACCACACACACGTTGACGTGCTGTGAGCAAAAAACGAGTTAGTACATTCCAAACATGAAGAAGGTCATTTTAAAATCAACATGAAAAACCAAAATTCCAAAAGTATCAAACACAAAGTAATGCTTACCGAAGACAGAAAATGTATCGTGCTAGGCTCCCTCCTCCCGCCCTGTGGTACAACTGATGTCCCTCTCTCCAAAAATGTACTCAATGGGACCGTAATGTTGCAACAACACACACGTTGACCTGCTGTGAGGAAAAAACGAGTTAGTACGTTTCAAAAATGAAAAAGGTCATTTTAAAATGAACATGAAAAACCAAAATTCCAAAAGTATCAAACACAAATTACTGCTTACCGAAGAAAGAAAATGTATCGTGCTAGGCACCCTGCTCCCGCCCTGTGGTGCAAGTGATGCCCCTCTCTCCAAATATGTACTCAATGGGACCATAATGTTGCAACCTCACACACGTTGACCTGCTGTGAGGAAAAAACGAGTTAATACATTCCAAACATGAAGAAGGTCATTTTAAATTCAACATGAAAAACCAAAATTCCAAAAGTATCACACACATAATAATGCTTACCGAAGAAAGAATATGTATCGTGCTAGGCACCCTCCTCCAGCCCAGTGGTGCAACTGATGTCCCTCTCTCTAAAAATGTACTCAATTGGACCATAATGTTGCAACCACACACACGTTGACCTGGTGTGAGGAAAAAACGAGTTAACACATTCCAAACATGAAATAGGTCATTTTAAAATCAACATGAAAAACCAAAATTCCAAAAGTATCAAGCACAAAAAAATGCTTACCGAAGAAAGAAAATGTATCGTGCTAGGCATCCTCCTCCCGCCCTGTGGTGCAAGTGATGTCCCTCTCTCCAAAAATGTACTCAATGGGACCATAATGTTGCAACCACACACACGTTGACCTGCTGTGAGGAAAAAAGGAGTTAGTATATACCAAAAATGAAAAAGGTATTTTAAAATCAACATGAAAAACCAAAATTCCAAAAGTATCAAACACAAAAAAATTCTTACAGAAGAAAGAAAATGTATCGTGCTAGGCACCGTCCTCTCGCCCTGTGGTGCAAGTGATGTCCCTATCTCCAAAAATGTACTCAATGGGACCATAATGTAGCAACCACACTCACGTTGACATGCTGTGAGGAAAAAACGAGTTTGTACATACCAAACATGAAAAAGGTCACTTTAAAATCATCATGAAAAACCAAAATTACAAAAGTATCAAACACAAAAAAATTCTTACCAAAGAAAGAAAATGTATCGTGCTAGGCACCCTCCACTGGCCCTGTGGTGCAACTGATGTCCCTCTCTCCAAAAATGTACTCAATGTGACCATAATGTTGCAACCACACACACGTTGACGTGCTGTGAGCAAAAAACGAGTTAGTACATTCCAAACATGAAGAAGGTCATTTTAAAATCAACATGAAAAACCAAAATTCCAAAAGTATCAAATACATAATAATGCTTACCGAAGAAAGAAAATGTATCGTGCTAGGCACCCTCTTCCTGCTATGTGGTGCAACTGATGACCCTCTCTCCAAAATTGTATTCAATGGGACCATAATGTTGCAAACACACACTTTGACCTGCTGTAAGGAAAAAACAAGTTAGTACATTTCAAACATGAAAAAGGTCATTTTAAAATCAACATGAAGAACCAAAATTCCAAAAGTATCAAACACAAAAAAATGCTTACCGAAGAAAGAAAATGTATCGTGCTAGTCACCCTCCTCCCGCGCTGTGGTCCAAGTGATGTCCCTCACACCAAAAATGTACTCAATGGTACCATAATGTTGCAACCACACACACGTTGACCTGCTGTGAGGAAAAAACGAGTTAGTACATTCCAAACATGAAAATGGTATTTTAAAATCAACATAAAAATCCAAAAAACCAAAAGTATCAAACACAAAAAAATGCTTACCGAAGAAAGAAAATGTATCGTGCTAGGCACCCTCCTCCTGCCCTGTGGTGCAAGTGATGTCCCTCTCTCCAAAAATGTAGTCAATGGGACCATAATGTTGCAACCACACACACGTTGACCTGCTGTAAGGAAAAAACGAGTTAGTACATTCCAAACATGAAGAAGGTCATTTTAAAATCAACATGAAGAACCAAAATTCCAAAAGTATCAATCACATAATAATGCTTACCGAAGAAAGAAAATGTATCGTGCTAAGCACCCTCCTCCAGCCCAGTGGTGCAACTGATGTCCCTCTCTCCAAAAATGGACTCAATGGGACCATAATGTTGCAACCACACACACGTTGACCTGGTGTGAGGAAAAAACGAGTTAACACATTTCAAATATGAAAAAGGTCATTTTAAAATCAACATGAAAAACCAAAATTCCAAAAGTATCAAACACAAAAAAATGCTTACCGAAGAAAGAAAATGTATCGTGCTAGGCTCCCTCCTCCCGCCCTGTGGTACAACTGATGTCCCTCTCTCCAAAAATGTACTCAATGGGACCGTAATGTTGCAACAACACACACGTTGACCTGCTGTGAGGAAAAAACGAGTTAGTATGTTTCAAAAATTAAAAAGGTCATTTTAAAATGAACATGAAAAACCAAAATTCCAAAAGTATCAAACACAAATTACTGCTTACCGAAGAAAGAAAATGTATCGTGCTAGGCACCCTGCTCCCGCCCTGTGGTGCAAGTGATGTCCCTCTCTCCAAATATGTACTCAATGGGACCATAATGTTGCAACCTCACACACGTTGACCTGCTGTGAGGAAAAAACGAGTTAATACATTCCAAACATGAAGAAGGTCATTTTAAATTCAACATGAAAAACCAAAATTCCAAAAGTATCACACACATAATAATGCTTACCGAAGAAAGAAAATGTATCGTGCTAGGCACCCTCCTCCTGCCCTGTGGTGCAAGTGATGTCCCTCTCTCCAAAAATGTACTCAATGGGACCATAATGTTGCAACCACACACACGTTGACCTGCTGTGAGGAAAAAAGGAGTTAGTATATACCAAAAATGAAAAAGGTATTTTAAAATCAACATGAAAAACCAAAATTCCAAAAGTATCAAACACAAAAATTTGCTTACAGAAGAAAGAAAATGTATCGTGCTAGGCACCGTCCTCTCGCCCTGTGGTGCAAGTGATGTCCCTATCTCCAAAAATGTACTCAATGGGACCATAATGTAGCAACCACACTCACGTTGACATGCTGTGAGGAAAAAACGAGTTTGTACATACCAAACATGAAAAAGGTCACTTTAAAATCATCATGAAAAACCAAAATTACAAAAGTATCAAACACAAAAAAATTCTTACCAAAGAGAGAAAATGTATCGTGCTAGGCACCCTCCACTGGCCCTGTGGTGCAACTGATGTCCCTCTCTCCAAAAATGTACTCAATGTGACCATAATGTTGCAACCACACACACGTTGACGTGCTGTGAGCAAAAAACGAATTAGTACATTCCAAACATGAAGAAGGTCATTTTAAAATCAACATGAAAAACCAAAATTCCAAAAGTATCAAATACATAATAATGCTTACCGAAGAAAGAAAATGTATCGTGCTAGGCACCCTCTTCCTGCTATGTGGTGCAACTGATGACCCTCTCTCCAAAAATGTATTCAATGGGACCATAATGTTGCAAACACACACTTTGACCTGCTGTAAGGAAAAAACAAGTTAGTACATTTCAAACATGAAAAAGGTCATTTTAAAATCAACATGAAGAACCAAAATTCCAAAAGTATCAAACACAAAAAAATGCTTACCGAAGAAAGAAAATGTATCGTGCTAGTCACCCTCCTCCCGCGCTGTGGTCCAAGTGATGTCCCTCACACCAAAAATGTACTCAATGGTACCATAATGTTGCAACCACACACACGTTGACCTGCTGTGAGGAAAAAACGAGTTAGTACATTCCAAACATGAAAATGGTATTTTAAAATCAACATAAAAATCCAAAAAACCAAAAGTATCAAACACAAAAAAATGCTTACCGAAGAAAGAAAATGTATCGTGCTAGGCACCCTCCTCCTGCCCTGTGGTGCAAGTGATGTCCCTCTCTCCAAAAATGTAGTCAATGGGACCATAATGTTGCAACCACACACACGTTGACCTGCTGTAAGGAAAAAACGAGTTAGTACATTCCAAACATGAAGAAGGTCATTTTAAAATCAACATGAAGAACCAAAATTCCAAAAGTATCAATCACATAATAATGCTTACCGAAGAAAGAAAATGTATCGTGCTAAGCACCCTCCTCCAGCCCAGTGGTGCAACTGATGTCCCTCTCTCCAAAAATGGACTCAATGGGACCATAATGTTGCAACCACACACACGTTGACCTGGTGTGAGGAAAAAACGAGTTAGTACATTCCAAACATGAATAAGGTCATTTCAAAGTCAACATGAAAAACCAAAATTCCAAAAGTATCAAACACAAAAAAATGCTTACCGCAGAAAGAAAATGTATCGTGCTAGGCACCCTCCTCCCGCCCTGTAGTGCAAGTGATGTCCCTCTCTCCAAAAATGTACTCAATGGGACCATAATGTAGCAACCACACACACGTTGAACTGCTGTGAGGAAAAAATGAGTTAGTACATTCCAAACATGAAAAAGGTCACTTTAAAATCAACATGAAAAACCAAAATTCCAAAAGTATCAACCACAAAAAAATTCTTACCGAAGAAAGAAAATGTATCGTGCTAGGCACCCTCCTCCCGCCCTGTGGTGCAACTGATGTCCCTCTCTCCAAAAATGTACTCAATGGGACCATAATGTTGCAACCACACACACGTTGACGTGCTGTGAGGGAAAAACGAGTTAGTAGATTCCAAACATGAAGAAGGTCATTTTAAAATCAACATGAAAAACCAAAATTCCAAAAGTATCAAACACATAATAATGCTTACCGAAGAAATAAAATGTATCGTGCTAGGCGCCCTACTCCAGCCCAGTAGTGCAACTGATGTCCCTCTCTCCAAAAATGTACTCAATTTGACCATAATGTTGCAACCACACACGTTGACCTGCTGTGAGGAAAAAACGAGTTAGTAAATTCCAAACATGAAAAAGGTCATTTTAAAATCAACATGAAAAACCAAAATAACAAAAGTATCAAACACAAAAAAATGCTTACCGAAGAAAGAAAATGTATCGTGCTAGGCACCCTCCTCCCGCCCTGTGGTGCAAGTGATGTCCCTCTCTCCAAAAATGTACTCAATGGGATCATAATGTTGCAACCACACACACGTTGACCTGCTGTGAGGAAAAAACGAGTTAGAACATATCAAACATGAAAAAGGTCATTTTAAAATCAACCTGAAAAACCAAAATACCAAAAGTATCAAACACAAAAAAATGTTTACCGAAGAAAGAAAATGTATCATGGTAGGCACCCTCCTCCCGCCCTGTGGTGCCACTGATGTCCCTCTCTCCAAAAATGTACTCAATGGGACCGTAATGTTGCAACCACACACACGTTGACCTGCTGTGAGGAAAAAACGAGTTAGTACATTTCAAAAATGAAAAAGGTCATTTTAAAATCAACATGAAAAACCAAAATTCCAACAGTGTCAAACACAAAATAATTATTACCGAAGAAAGGCAATGTATCGTGCTAGGCATCCTCCTCCCGCCCTGTGGTGCAAGAGATGTCCCTCTCTCCAAAAATGTACTCAATGGGACCGTAATGTTGCAACCACACACACGTTGACCTGCTGTGAGGAAAAAACGTGTTAGTACATTTCAAACATGAAAAAGGTCATTTTAAAATCAACATGAAAAACAAAAATTCCAAAAGTATCAAACAGAAAATAATTATTACCGAAGAAAGAAAATGTATCGTGCTAGGCGCCCTCCTCCCGCCCTGTGGTGCAACTGATGTCCCTCTCTCCAAAAATGTACTCAATGGGACCGTAATGTTGCAACCACACACACATTAACCTGCTGTGAGGAAAAAACGAGTTAGTACATTCCAAATATGAAAAGGGTCATTTTAAAATTAACATGAAAAACCAAAATTCCAAAAGTATCAAACACAAAAATACTCTTACCAAAGAAAGAAAATGTATCGTGCTAGGAACCCTCCTGCCGCCCTGTGGTGCAACTGATGTCCCTCTCTCCAAAATTGTACTCAAATGGACCATAATGTTGCAACAACACACAAGTTGACCTGGTGTGAGGAAAAAACGAGTTAGTACATTCCAAACATGAAAAAGGTCATTTTAAAATCAACATGAAGAACCAAAATTCCAAAAGTATCAAACACAAAAAAATGCTTTCCGAAGAAAGAAAATGAATCTTGCTAGGCACCCTTCTCCCGTCCTGTGGTACAAGTGATGTCCCTCTCTCCTAAAATGTACTCAATGAGACCATAATGTTGCAACCACACACACGTTGACCTGCTGTGAGGAAAAAACTAGTTAGTACATATCAAAAATGAAAAAGGTCATTTTAAAATCAACATAAAAAACCAAAATTCCAAAAGTATCAAACACAAAATAATGCTTACCGAAGAAAGAAAATGTATCGTGCTAGGCACCCTGCTACCGCCCTGTGGTGTAAGTAATGTCCCTGTCTCCAAATATGTACTCAGTGGGACCATAATGTTGCAACCACACACACGTTTACGTGCTGTGAGGAAAAAACGAGTTAATACATTCCAAACATGAAATAGGTCATTTTAAAATCAACATGAAAAACCAAAATTCCAAAGGTATCAAACACATAATAATGCTTACCGAAGAAAGAAAATGTATCGTGCTAGGCACCCTCCTCAAGTCCAGTGGTGCAACTGATGTCCCTCTGTCCAAAAATGTACTCAATTGGACCATTATGTTGCAACCACACACACGTTGACCTGGTGTGAGGAAAAAACCAGTTAGTACATTCCAAACTTGAAAAAGGTCATTTTAAAATCAACATGAAAAGCCAAAATTCCAACAGTGTCAAACACAAAATAATTATTACCGAAGAAAGACAATGTATCGTGCTAGGCATCCTCCTCCCGCCCTGTGGTGCAAGTGATGTCCCTCTCTCCAAAAATGTACTCAATGGGACCGTAATGTTGCAACCACACACATGTTGACCTGCTGTGAGGAAAAAATGAGTTAGTACATTTCAAACATGAAAAAGGTCATTTTAAATTCAACATGAAAAACAAAAATTCCGAAAGTATCTAACAGAAAATAATTATTACCGAAGAAAGAAAATGTATCGTGCTAGGCGCACTCCTCCCGCCCTGTGGTGCAACTGATGTCCCTCTCTCCAAAAATGTACTCAATGGGACCGTAATGTTGCAACCACACACACGTTAACCTGCTGTGAGGAAGAAACGAGTTAGTACATTCCAAACATGAAAAAGGTCATTTTAAAATCAACATGAAAAACCAAAATTCCAAAAGTATCAAACACAAAAAAATTCTTACCAAAGAAAGAAAATGTATCGTGCTAGGAACCCTCCTGCCGCCCTGTGGTGCAACTGATGTCCCTCTCTCCAAAAATGTACTCAATTGGACCATAATGTTGCAACAACACACAAGTTGACCTGGTGTGAGGAAAAAACGAGTTAGTACATTCCAAACATGAAAAAGGTCATTTTAAAATCAACATGAAGAACCAAAATTCCAAAAGTATCAAACACAAAAAAATGCTTTCCGAAGAAAGAAAATGAATCATGCTAGGCACCCTTCTCCCGTCCTGTGGTACAAGTGATGTCCCTCTCTCCTAAAATGTACTCAATGAGACCATAATGTTGCAACCACACACACGTTGACCTGCTGTGAGGAAAAAACTAGTTAGTACATATCAAAAATGAAAAAGGTCATTTTAAAATCAACATAAAAATCCAAAATTCCAAAAGTATCAAACACAAAAAAATTCTTACCAAAGAAAGAAAATGTATCGTGCTAGGCACCCTCCACTGGCCCTGTGGTGCAACTGATGTCCCTCTCTCCAAAAATGTACTCAATGTGACCATAATGTTGCAACCACACACACGTTGACGTGCTGTGAGCAAAAAACGAGTTAGTACATTCCAAACATGAAGAAGGTCATTTTAAAATCAACATGAAAAACCAAAATTCCAAAAGTATCAAATACATAATAATGCTTACCGAAGAAAGAAAATGTATCGTGCTAGGCACCCTCTTCCTGCTATGTGGTGCAACTGATGACCCTCTCTCCAAAAATGTATTCAATGGGACCATAATGTTGCAAACACACACTTTGACCTGCTGTAAGGAAAAAACAAGTTAGTACATTTCAAACATGAAAAAGGTCATTTTAAAATCAACATGAAGAACCAAAATTCCAAAAGTATCAAACACAAAAAAATGCTTACCGAAGAAAGAAAATGTATCGTGCTAGTCACCCTCCTCCCGCGCTGTGGTCCAAGTGATGTCCCTCACACCAAAAATGTACTCAATGGTACCATAATGTTGCAACCACACACACGTTGACCTGCTGTGAGGAAAAAACGAGTTAGTACATTCCAAACATGAAAATGGTATTTTAAAATCAACATAAAAATCCATAAAACCAAAAGTATCAAACACAAAAAATGCTTACCGAAGAAAGAAAATGTATCGTGCAAGGCACCCTCCTCCTGCCCTGTGGTGCAAGTGATGTCCCTCTCTCCAAAAATGTAGTCAATGGGACCATAATGTTGCAACCACACACACGTTGACCTGCTGTGAGGAAAAAACGAGTTAGTACATTCCAAACATGAAGAAGGTCATTTTAAAATCAACATGAAGAACCAAAATTCCAAAAGTATCAATCACATAATAATGCTTACCGAAGAAAGAAAATGTATCGTTCTAAGCACCCTCCTACAGCCCAGTGGTGCAACTGATGTCCCTCTCTCCAAAAATGGACTCAATTGGACCATAATGTTGCAACCACACACACGTTGACCTGGTGTGAGGAAAAAACGAGTTAGTACATTCCAAACATGAAAAAGGTCATTTCAAAGTCAACATGAAAAACCAAAATTCCAAAAGTATCAAACACAAAAAAATGCTTACCGAAGAAAGAAAATGTATCGTGCTAGGCACCCTCCTCCCGCCCTGTGGTGCAACTGATGTCCCTCTCTCCAAAAATGTACTCAATGGGACCATAATGTTGCAACCACACACACGTTGACCTGCTGTGAGGAAAAAACGAGTTAGTACATTCCAAACATGAAAAAGTATTTTAAAATTAACATGAAAAACCAAAATTCCAAAAGTATCAAACACAAAAAAATGCTTGCCGCAGAAAGAAAATGTATCGTGCTAGGAACCCTCCTCCCGTCCTGTAGTGCAAGTGATCTCCCTCTCTCCAAAAATGTACTCAATGGGACCATAATGTAGCAACCACACACACGTTGAACTGCTGTGAGGAAAAAATGAGTTAGTACATTCCAAACATGAAAAAGGTCACTTTAAAATCAACATGAAAAACCAAAATTCCAAAAGTATCAACTACAAAAAAATTCTTACCGAAGAAAGAAAATGTATCGTGCTAGGCACCCTCCTACCGCCCTGTGGTGCAACTGATGTCCCTCTCTCCAAAAATGTACTCAATGGGACCATAATGTTGCAACCACACACACGTTGACGTGCTGTGAGGGAAAAACGAGTTAGTAGATTCCAAACATGAAGAAGGTCATTTTAAAATCAACATGAAAAACCAAAATTCCAAAAGTATCAAACACATAATAATGCTTACCGAAGAAATAAAATGTATCGTGCTAGGCGCCCTCCTCCAGCCCAGTAGTGCAACTGATGTCCCTCTCTCCAAAAATGTACTCAATTTGACCATAATGTTGCAACCACACAAACGTTGACCTGCTGTGAGGAAAAAACGAGTTAGTAAATTCCAAACATGAAAAAGGGCATTTTAAAATCAACATGAAAAACCAAAATAACAAAAGTATCAAACACAAAAAAATGCTTACCGAAGAAAGAAAATGTATCGTGCTAGGCACACTCCTCCCGCCCTGTGGTGCAAGTGATGTCCCTCTCTCCAAAAATGTACTCAATGGGATCATAATGTTGCAACCACACACACGTTGACCTGCTGTGAGGAAAAAACGAGTTAGAACATATCAAACATGAAAAAGGTCATTTTAAAATCAACCTGAAAAACCAAAATACCAAAAGTATCAAACACAAAAAAATGTTTACCGAAGAAAGAAAATGTATCATGGTAGGCACCCTCCTCCCGCCCTGTGGTGCCACTGATGTCCCTCTCTCCAAAAATGTACTCAATGGGACCGTAATGTTGCAACCACACACACGTTGACCTGCTGTGAGGAAAAAACGTGTTAGTACATTTCAAACATGAAAAAGGTCATTTTAAAATCAATATGAAAAACAAAAATTCCAAAAGTATCAAACAGAAAATAATTATTACCGAAGAAAGAAAATGTATCGTGCTAGGCGCCCTCCTCCCGCCCTGTGGTGCAACTGATGTCCCTCTCTCCAAAAATGTACTCAATGGGACCGTAATGTTGCAACCACACACACGTTAACCTGCTGTGAGGAAAAAACGAGGTAGTACATTCCAAACATGAAAAAGGTCATTTTAAAATTAACATGAAAAACCAAAATTCCAAAAGTATCAAACACAAAAATATTCTTACCAAAGAAAGAAAATGTATCGTGCTAGGAACCCTCCTGCCGCCCTGTGGTGCAACTGATGTCCCTCTCTCCAAACATGTACTCAATTGGACCATAATGTTGCAACAACACACAAGTTGACCTGGTGTGAGGAAAAAACGAGTTAGTACATTCCAAACATGAAAAAGGTCATTTTAAAATCAACATGAAGAACCAAAATTCCAAAAGTATCAAACACAAAAAAATGCTTTCCGAAGAAAGAAAATGAATCATGCTAGGCACCCTTCTCCCGTCCTGTGGTACAAGTGATGTCCCTCTCTCCTAAAATGTACTCAATGAGACCATAATGTTGCAACCACACACACGTTGACCTGCTGTGAGGAAAAAACTAGTTAGTACATATCAAAAATGAAAAAGGTCATTTTAAAATCAACATAAAATTCCAAAATTCCAAAAGTATCAAACACAAAATAATGCTTACCGAAGATAGAAAATGTATCGTGCTATGCACCCTGCTACCGCCCTGTGTTGTAAGTAATGTCCCTGTCTCCAAATATGTACTCAGTGGGACCATAATGTTGCAACCACACACACGTTTACGTGCTGTGAGGAAAAAACGAGTTAATACATTCCAAACATGAAAAAGGTCATTTTAAAATCAACATGAAAAACCAAAATTCCAAAGGTATCAAACACATAATAATGCTTACCGAGGAAAGAAAATGTATCGTGCTAGGCACCCTCCTCCAGTCCAGTGGTGCAACTGATGTCCCTCTGTCCAAAAATGTACTCAATTGGACCGTAATGTTGCAACCACACACAAGATGACCTGCTGTGAGGAAAAAGCGAGTTAGTACATTTCAAACATGAAAAAGGTCATTTTAAAATCAACATGAAAAACAAAAATTCCAAAAGTATCAAACACAAAATAATTATTAGCGAAGAAAGAAAATGTATCGTGCTAGGCGCCCTCCTCCCGCCCTGTGGTGCAACTGATGTCCCTCTCTCCAAAAATGTACTCAATGGGACCGTAATGTAGCAACCACACACACGTTAACCTGCTGTGAGGAAAAAATGAGTAAGTACATTCCAAACATGAAAAAGGTCATTTTAAAATCAACATGAAAAACCAAAATTCCAAAAGTATCAAACACAAAAAAATTCTTACCAAAGAAAGAAAATGTATCGTGCTAGGAACCCTCCTGCCGCCCTGTGGTGCAACTGATGTCCCTCTCTCCATAAATGTACTCAATTGGACCATAATGTTCCAACCACACACACGTTGACCTGGGGTGAGGAAAAAATGAGTTAGTACATTCCAAACATGAAAAAGGTCATTTTAAAATCAACATGAAAAACCAAAATTCCAAAAGTATCAAACACAAAAAAATGCTTACCAAAGAAAGATAATGTATCATGGTAGGCACCCTCCTCCCGCCCTGTGGTGCCACTGATGTCCCTCTCTCCAAAAATGTACTCAATGGGACCGTAATGTTGCAACCACACACACGTTGACCTGCTGTGAGGAAAAAACGAGTTAGTACATTTCAAAAATGAAAAAGGTCATTTTAAAATCAACATGAAAAACCAAAATTCCAACAGTGTCAAACACAAAATAATTATTACCGAAGAAAGACAATGTATCGTGCTAGGCATCCTCCTCCCGCCCTGTGGTGCAAGTGATGTCCCTCTCTCCAAAAATGTACTCAATGGGACCGTAATGTTGCAACCACACACATGTTGACCTGCTGTGAGGAAAAAATGAGTTAGTACATTTCAAACATGAAAAAGGTCATTTTAAATTCAACATGAAAAACAAAAATTCCAAAAGTATCAAACAGAAAATAATTATTACCGAAGAAAGAAAATGTGTCGTGCTAGGCGCCCTCCTCCCGCCCTGTGGTGCAACTGATGTCCCTCTCTCCAAAAATGTACTCAATGGGACCGTAATGTTGCAACCACACACACGTTGACCTGGTGTGAGGAAAAAACGAGTTAACACATTCCAAACATGAAATAGGTCATTTTAAAATCAACATGAAAAACCAAAATTCCAAAAGTATCAAACACAAAAAAATGCTTACCGAAGAAAGAAAATGTATCGTGCTAGGCACCCTCATCCCGCCCTGTGGTGCAAGTGTTGTCCCTCTCTCCAAAAATGTACTCAATGGGACCGTAATGTTGCAACCACACACAAGTTGACCTGCTGTGAGGAAAAAACGAGTTAGTACATTTCAAAAATGATAAATGTCATTTTAAAATCAACATGAAAAACCAAAATTCCAACAGTGTCAAACACAAAATAATTATTACCGAAGAAAGACAATGTATAGTGCTAGGCATCCTCCTCCCGCCCTGTGGTGCAAGTGATGTCCCTCTCTCCAAAAATGTACTCAATGGGACCGTAATGTTGCAACCACACACATGTTGACCTGCTGTGAGGAAAAAATGAGTTAGTACATATCAAACATGAAAAAGGTCATTTTAAATTCAACATGAAAAACAAAAATTCCAAAAGTATCTAACAGAAAATAATTATTACCGAAGAAAGAAAATGTATCGTGCTAGGCGCCCTCCTCCCGCCCTGTGGTGCAACTGATGTCCCTCTCTCCAAAAATGTACTCAATGGGACCGTAATGTTGCAACCACACACACGTTAACCTGCTGTGAGGAAGAAACGAGTTAGTACATTCCAAACATGAAAAAGGTCATTTTAAAATCAACATGAAAAACCAAAATTCCAAAAGTATCAAACACAAAAAAATTCTTACCAAAGAAAGAAAATGTATCGTGCTAGGAACCCTCCTGCCGCCCTGTGGTGCAACTGATGTCCTTCTCTCCAAAAATGTACTCAATTGGACCATAATGTTGCAACAACACACAAGTTGACCTGGTGTGAGGAAAAAACGAGTTAGTACATTCCAAACATGAAAAAGGTCATTTTAAAATCAACATGAAGAACCAAAATTCCAAAAGTATCAAACACAAAAAAATGCTTTCCGAAGAAAGAAAATGAATCATGCTAGGCACCCTTCTCCCGTCCTGTGGTACAAGTGATGTCCCTCTCTCCTAAAATGTACTCAATGAGACCATAATGTTGCAACCACACACACGTTGACCTGCTGTGAGGAAAAAACTAGTTAGTACATATCAAAAATGAAAAAGGTCATTTTAAAATCAACATAAAAATCCAAAATTCCAAAAGTATCAAACACAAAAAAATTCTTACCAAAGAAAGAAAATGTATCGTGCTAGGCACCCTCCACTGGCCCTGTGGTGCAACTGATGTCCCTCTCTCCAAAAATGTACTCAATGTGACCATAATGTTGCAACCACACACACGTTGACGTGCTGTGAGCAAAAAACGAGTTAGTACATTCCAAACATGAAGAAGGTCATTTTAAAATCAACATGAAAAACCAAAATTCCAAAAGTATCAAATACATAATAATGCATACCGAAGAAAAAAAATGTATCGTGCTAGGCACCCTCTTCCTGCTATGTGGTGCAACTGATGACCCTCTCTCCAAAAATGTATTCAATGGGACCATAATGTTGCAAACACACACTTTGACCTGCTGTAAGGAAAAAACAAGTTAGTACATTTCAAACATGAAAAAGGTCATTTTAAAATCAACATGAAGAACCAAAATTCCAAAAGTATCAAACACAAAAAAATGCTTACCGAAGAAAGAAAATGTATCGTGCTAGTCACCCTCCTCCCGCGCTGTGGTCCAAGTGATGTCCCTCACACCAAAAATGTACTCAATGGTACCATAATGTTGCAACCACACACACGTTGACCTGCTGTGAGGAAAAAACGAGTTAGTACATTCCAAACATGAAAATGGTATTTTAAAATCAACATAAAAATCCATAAAACCAAAAGTATCAAACACAAAAAATGCTTACCGAAGAAAGAAAATGTATCGTGCAAGGCACCCTCCTCCTGCCCTGTGGTGCAAGTGATGTCCCTCTCTCCAAAAATGTAGTCAATGGGACCATAATGTTGCAACCACACACACGTTGACCTGCTGTGAGGAAAAAACGAGTTAGTACATTCCAAACATGAAGAAGGTCATTTTAAAATCAACATGAAGAACCAAAATTTCAAAAGTATCAATCACATAATAATGCTTACCGAAGAAAGAAAATGTATCGTGCTAAGCACCCTCCTCCAGCCCAGTGGTGCAACTGATGTCCCTCTCTCCAAAAATGGACTCAATTGGACCATAATGTTGCAACCACACACACGTTGACCTGGTGTGAGGAAAAAACGAGTTAGTACATTCCAAACATGAAAAAGGTCATTTCAAAGTCAACATGAAAAACCAAAATTCCAAAAGTATCAAACACAAAAAAATGCTTACCGAAGAAAGAAAATGTATCGTGCTAGGCACCCTCCTCCCGCCCTGTGGTGCAACTGATGTCCCTCTCTCCAAAAATGTACTCAATGGGACCATAATGTTGCAACCACACACACGTTGACCTGCTGTGAGGAAAAAACGAGTTAGTACATTCCAAACATGAAAAAGTATTTTAAAATTAACATGAAAAACCAAAATTCCAAAAGTATCAAACACAAAAAAATGCTTACCGCAGAAAGAAAATGTATCGTGCTAGGCACCCTCCTCCCGCCCTGTAGTGCAAGTGATCTCCCTCTCTCCAAAAATGTACTCAATGGGACCATAATGTAGCAACCACACACACGTTGAACTGCTGTGAGGAAAAAATGAGTTAGTACATTCCAAACATGAAAAAGGTCACTTTAAAATCAACATGAAAAACCAAAATTCCAAAAGTATGAACTACAAAAAAATTCTTACCGAAGAAAGAAAATGTATCGTGCTAGGCACACTCCTCCCGCCCTGTGGTGCAAGTGATGTCCCTCTCTCCAAAAATGTACTCAATGGGATCATAATGTTGCAACCACACACACGTTGACCTGCTGTGAGGAAAAAACGAGTTAGAACATATCAAACATGAAAAAGGTCATTTTAAAATCAACCTGAAAAACCAAAATACCAAAAGTATCAAACACAAAAAAATGTTTACCGAAGAAAGAAAATGTATCATGGTAGGCACCCTCCTCCCGCCCTGTGGTGCCACTGATGTCCCTCTCTCCAAAAATGTACTCAATGGGACCGTAATGTTGCAACCACACACACGTTGACCTGCTGTGAGGAAAAAACGAGTTAGTACATTTCAAAAATGAAAAAGGTCATTTTAAAATCAACATGAAAAACCAAAATTCCAACAGTGTCAAACACAAAATAATTATTACCGAAGAAAGACAATGTATCGTGCTAGGCATCCTCCTCCCGCCCTGTGGTGCAAGAGATGTCCCTCTCTCCAAAAATGTACTCAATGGGACCGTAATGTTGCAACCACACACACGTTGACCTGCTGTGAGGAAAAAACGTGTTAGTACATTTCAAACATGAAAAAGGTCATTTTAAAATCAACATGAAAAACAAAAAATTCCAAAAGTATCAAACAGAAAATAATTATTACCGAAGAAAGAAAATGTATCGTGCTAGGCGCCCTCCTCCCGCCCTGTGGTGCAACTGATGTCCCTCTCTCCAAAAATGTACTCAATGGGACCGTAATGTTGCAACCATACACACGTTAACCTGCTGTGAGGAAAAAACGAGTTAGTACATTCCAAACATGAAAAAGGTCATTTTAAAATTAACATGAAAAACCAAAATTCCAAAAGTATCAAACACAAAAAAATTCTTACCAAAGAAAGAAAATGTATCGTGCTAGGAACCCTCCTGCCGCCCTGTGGTGCAACTGATGTCCCTCTCTCCAAACATGTACTCAATTGGACCATAATGTTGCAACAACACACAAGTTGACCTGGTGTGAGGAAAAAACGAGTTAGTACATTCCAAACATGAAAAAGGTCATTTTAAAATCAACATGAAGAACCAAAATTCCAAAAGTATCAAACACAAAAAAATGCTTTCCGAAGAAAGAAAATGAATCATGCTAGGCACCCTTCTCCCGTCCTGTGGTACAAGTGATGTCCCTCTCTCCTAAAATGTACCCAATGAGAGCATAATGTTGCAACCACACACACGTTGACCTGCTGTGAGGAAAAAACTAGTTAGTACATATCAAAAATGAAAAAGGTCATTTTAAAATCAACATAAAATTCCAAAATTCCAAAAGTATCAAACACAAAATAATGCTTACCGAAGATAGAAAATGTATCGTGCTAGGCACCCTGCTACCGCCCTGTGGTGTAAGTAATGTCCCTGTCTCCAAATATGTACTCAGTGGGACCATAATGTTGCAACCACACACACGTTTACGTGCTGTGAGGAAAAAACGAGTTAATACATTCCAAACATGAAAAAGGTCATTTTAAAATCAACATGAAAAACCAAAATTCCAAAGGTATCAAACACATAATAATGCTTACCGAGGAAAGAAAATGTATCGTGCTAGGCACCCTCCTCCAGTCCAGTGGTGCAACTGATGTCCCTCTGTCCAAAAATGTACTCAATTGGACCATTATGTTGCAACCACACACACGTTGACCTGGTGTGAGGAAAAAACCAGTTAGTACATTCCAAACATGAAAAAGGTCATTTTAAAATCAACATGAAAAGCAAAAATTCCAACAGTGTCAAACACAAAATAATTATTACCGAAGAAAGACAATGTATCGTGCTAGGCATCCTCCTCCCGCCCTGTGGTGCAAGTGATGTCCCTCTCTCCAAAAATGTACTCAATGGGACCGTAATGTTGCAACCACACACAAGTTGACCTGCTGTGAGGAAAAAGCGAGTTAGTACATTTCAAACATGAAAAAGGTCATTTTAAAATCAACATGAAAAACAAAAATTCCAAAAGTATCAAACACAAAATAATTATTAGCGAAGAAAGAAAATGTATCGTGCTAGGCGCCCTCCTCCCACCCTGTGGTGCAACTGATGTCCCTCTCTCCAAAAATGTACTCAATGGGACCGTAATATTGCAACCACACACACGTTAACCTGCTGTGAGGAAAAAATGAGTAAGTACATTCCAAACATGAAAAAGGTCATTTTAAAATCAACATGAAAAACCAAAATTCCAAAAGTATCAAACACAAAAAAATTCTTACCAAAGAAAGAAAATGTATCGTGCTAGGAACCCTCCTGCCGCCCTGTGGTGCAACTGATGTCCCTCTCTCCATAAATGTACTCAATTGGACCATAATGTTCCAACCACACACACGTTGACCTGGGGTGAGGAAAAAACGAGTTAACACATTCCAAACATGAAATAGGTCATTTTAAAATCAACATGAAAAACCAAAATTCCAAAAGTATCAAACACAAAAAAATGCTTACCGAAGAAAGAAAATGTATCGTGCTAGGCACCCTCATCCCGCCCTGTGGTGCAAGTGATGTCCCTCTCTCCAAAAATGTACTCAATGGGACCATAATGTTGCAACCACACACACGTTGACCTGCTGTGAGGAAAAAACGAGTTAGTACATTTCAAAAATGAAAAAGGTCATTTTAAAATCAACATGAAAAACCAAAATTCCAACAGTGTCAAACACAAAATAATTATTACCGAAGAAAGACAATGTATCGTGCTAGGCATCCTCCTCCCGCCCTGTGGTGCAAGTGATGTCCCTCTCTCCAAAAATGTACTCAATGGGACCGTAATGTTGCAACCACACACATGTTGACCTGCTGTGAGGAAAAAATGAGTTAGTACATTTCAAACATGAAAAAGGTCATTTTAAATTCAACATGAAAAACAAAAATTCCAAAAGTATCAAACAGAAAATAATTATTACCGAAGAAAGAAAATGTATCGTGCTAGGCGCCCTCCTCCCGCCCTGTGGTGCAACTGATGTCCCTCTCTCCAAAAATGTACTCAATGGGACCGTAATGTTGCAACCACACACACGTTGACCTGGTGTGAGGAAAAAACGAGTTAACACATTCCAAACATGAAATAGGTCATTTTAAAATCAACATGAAAAACCAAAATTCCAAAAGTATCAAACACAAAAAAATGCTTACCGAAGAAAGAAAATGTATCGTGCTAGGCACCCTCATCCCGCCCTGTGGTGCAAGTGATGTCCCTCTCTCCAAAAATGTACTCAATGGGACCATAATGTTGCAACCACACTCACGTTGACCTGCTGTGAGGAAAAAAGGAGTTAGTACATACCAAAAATGAAAAAGGTATTTTAAAATCAACATGAAAAACCAAAATTCCAAAAGTATCAAACACAAAAAAATGCTTACAGAAGAAAGAAAATGTATCGTGCTAGGCACCCTCCTCACGCCCTGTGGTGCAAGTGATGTCCCTATCTCCAAAAATGTACTCAATGGGACCATAATGTAGCAACCACACTCACGTTGACATGCTGTGAGGAAAAAACGAGTTAGTACATACCAAACATGAAAAAGGTCACTTTAAAATCATCATGAAAAACCAAAATTACAAAAGTATCAAACACAAAAAAATTCTTACCAAAGAAAGAAAATGTATCGTGCTAGGCACCCTCCACTGGACCTGTGGTGCAACTGATGTCCCTCTCTCCAAAAATGTACTCAATGTGACCATAATGTTGCAACCACACACACGTTGACGTGCTGTGAGCAAAAAACGAGTTAGTACATTCCAAACATGAAGAAGGTCATTTTAAAATCAACATGAAAAACCAAAATTCCAAAAGTATCAAATACATAATAATGCTTACCGAAGAAAGAAAATGTATCGTGCTAGGCACCCTCTTCCTGCTATGTGGTGCAACTGATGACCCTCTCTCCAAAAATGTATTCAATGGGACCATAATGTTGCAAACACACACTTTGACCTGCTGTAAGGATAAAACAAGTTAGTACATTTCAAACATGAAAAAGGTCATTTTAAAATCAACATGAAGAACCAAAATTCCAAAAGTATCAAACACAAAAAAATGCTTACCGAAGAAAGAAAATGTATCGTGCTAGTCACCCTCCTCCCGCGCTGTGGTCCAAGTGATGTCCCTCACACCAAAAATGTACTCAATGGTACCATAATGTTGCAACCACACACACGTTGACCTGCTGTGAGGAAAAAACGAGTTAGTACATTCCAAACATGAAAATGGTATTTTAAAATCAACATAAAAATCCAAAAAACCAAAAGTATCAAACACAAAAAAATGCTTACCGAAGAAAGAAAATGTATCGTGCTAGGCACCCTCCTCCTGCCCTGTGGTGCAAGTGATGTCCCTCTCTCCAAAAATGTAGTCAATGGGACCATAATGTTGCAACCACACACACGTTGACCTGCTGTGAGGAAAAAACGAGTTAGTACATTCCAAACATGAAGAAGGTCATTTTAAAATCAACATGAAGAACCAAAATTCCAAAAGTATCAATCACATAATAATGCTTACCGAAGAAAGAAAATGTATCGTGCTAAGCACCCTCCTCCAGACCAGTGGTGCAACTGATGTCCCTCTCTCCAAAAATGGACTCAATTGGACCATAATGTTGCAACCACACACACGTTGACCTGGTGTGAGGAAAAAACGAGTTAGTACATTACAAACATGAAAAAGGTCATTTCAAAGTCAACATGAAAAACCAAAATTCCAAAAGTATCAAACACAAAAAAATGCTTACCGAAGAAAGAAAATGTATCGTGCTAGGCACCCTCCTCCCGCCCTGTGGTGCAACTGATGTCCCTCTCTCCAAAAATGTACTCAATGGGACCATAATGTTGCAACCACACACACGTTGACCTGCTGTGAGGAAAAAACGAGTTAGTACATTCCAAACATGAAAAAGTATTTTAAAATCAACATGAAAAACCAAAATTCCAAAAGTATCAAACACAAAAAAATGCTTACCGCAAAAAGGAAATGTATCGTGCTAGGCACCCTCCTCCCGCCCTGTAGTGCAAGTGATCTCCCTCTCTCCAAAAATGTACTCAATGGGACCATAATGTAGCAACCACACACACGTTGAACTGCTGTGAGGAAAAAATGAGTTAGTACATTCCAAACATGAAAAAGGTCACTTTAAAATCAACATGAAAAACCAAAATTCCAAAAGTATCAACCACAAAAAAATTCTTACCGAAGAAAGAAAATGTATCGTGCTAGGCACCCTCCTCCCGCCCTGTGGTGCAACTGATGTCCCTCTCTCCAAAAATGTACTCAATGGGACCATTATGTTGCAACCACACACACGTTGACCTGGTGTGAGGAAAAAACCAGTTAGTACATTCCAAACATGAAAAAGGTCATTTTAAAATCAACATGAAAAGCCAAAATTCCAACAGTGTCAAACACAAAATAATTATTACCGAAGAAAGACAATGTATCGTGCTAGGCATCCTCCTCCCGCCCTGTGGTGCAAGAGATGTCCCTCTCTCCAAACATGTACTCAATGGGACCGTAATGTTGCAACCACACACAAGTTGACCTGCTGTGAGGAAAAAACGAGTTAGTACATTTCAAACATGAAAAAGGTCATTTTAAAATCAACATGAAAAACAAAAATTCCAAAAGTATCAAACACAAAATAATTATTAGCGAAGAAAGAAAATGTATCGTGCTAGGCGCCCTCATCCCGCCCTGTGGTGCCACTGATGTCCCTCTCTCCAAAAATGTACTCAATGGGACCGTAATGTTGCAACCACACACACGTTGACCTGCTGTGAGGAAAAAACGAGTTAGTACATTTCAAAAATGAAAAAGGTCATTTTAAAATCAACATGAAAAACCAAAATTCCAACAGTGTCAAACACAAAAAAATTCTTACCAAAGAAAGAAAATGTATCGTGCTAGGAACCCTCCTGCCGCCCTGTGGTGCAACTGATGTCCCTCTCTCCATAAATGTACTCAATTGGCCCATAATGTTCCAACCACACACACGTTGACCTGGGGTGAGGAAAAAACGAGTTAGTACATTCCAAACATGAAAAAGGTCATTTTAAAATCAACATGAAAAACCAAAATTCCAAAAGTATCAAACACAGAAAAATGCTTACCAAAGAAAGATAATGTATCATGGTAGGCACCCTCCTCCCGCCCTGTGGTGCCACTGATGTCCCTCTCTCCAAAAATGTACTCAATGGGACCGTAATGTTGCAACCACACACACGTTGACCTGCTGTGAGTAAAAAACGAGTTAGTACATATCAAAAATGAAAAAGGTCATTTTAAAATCAACATGAAAAACCAAAATTCCAACAGTGTCAAACACAAAATAATTATTACCGAAGAAAGACAATGTATCGTGCTAGGCATCCTCCTCCCGCCCTGTGGTGCAAGTGATGTCCCTCTCTCCAAAAATGTACTCAATGGGACCGTAATGTTGCAACCACACACATGTTGACCTGCTGTGAGGAAAAAATGAGTTAGTACATTTCAAACATGAAAAAGGTCATTTTAAATTCAATATGAAAAACAAAAATTCCAAAAGTATCTAACAGAAAATAATTATTACCGAAGAAAGAAAATGTATCGTGCTAGGAACCCTCCACTGGCCCTGTGGTGCAACTGATGTCCCTCTCTCCAAAAATGTACTCAATGTGACCATAATGTTGCAACCACACACACGTTGACGTGCTGTGAGCAAAAAACGAGTTAGTACATTCCAAACATGAAGAAGGTCATTTTAAAATCAACATGAAAAACCAAAATTCCAAAAGTATCAAATACATAATAATGCTTACCGAAGAAAGAAAATGTATCGTGCTAGGCACCCTCTTCCTGCTATGTGGTGCAACTGATGACCCTCTCCCCAAAAATGTATTCAATGGGACCATAATGTTGCAAACACACACTTTGACCTGCTGTAAGGAAAAAACAAGTTAGTACATTTCAAACATGAAAAAGGTCATTTTAAAATCAACATGAAGAACCAAAATTCCAAAAGTATCAAACACAAAAAAATGCTTACCGAAGAAAGAAAATGTATCGTGCTAGTCACCCTCCTCCCGCGCTGTGGTCCAAGTGATGTCCCTCACACCAAAAATGTACTCAATGGTACCATAATGTTGCAACCACACACACGTTGACCTGCTGTGAGGAAAAAACGAGTTAGTACATTCCAAACATGAAAATGGTATTTTAAAATCAACATAAAAATCCAAAAAACCAAAAGTATCAAACACAAAAAAATGCTTACCGAAGAAAGAAAATGTATCGTGCTAGGCACCCTCCTCCCGCCCTGTGGTGCAACTGATGTCCCTCTCTCCAAAAATGTAGTCAATGGGACCATAATGTTGCAACCACACACACGTTGACCTGCTGTGAGGAAAAAACGAGTTAGTACATTCCAAACATGAAAAAGTATTATAAAATCAACATGAAAAACCAAAATTCCAAAAGTATCAAATACAAAAAAATGATTACCGCAGAAAGAAAATGTATCGTGCTAGGCACCCTCCTCCCGCCCTGTAGTGCAAGTGATCTCCCTCTCTCCAAAAATGTACTCAATGGGACCATAATGTAGCAACCACACACACGTTGATCTGCTGTGAGGAAAAAATGAGTTAGTACATTCCAAACATGAAAAAGGTCACTTTAAAATCAACATGAAAAACCAAAATTCCAAAAGTATCAACCACAAAAAAATTCTTACCGAAGAAAGAAAATGTATCGTGCTAGGCACCCTCCTCCCGCCCTGTGGTGCAACTGATGTCCCTCTCTCCAAAAATGTACTCAATGGGACCATAATGTTGCAACCACACACACGTTGACGTGCTGTGAGGGAAAAACGAGTTAGTAGATTCCAAACATGAAGAAGGTCATTTTAAAATCAACATGAAAAACCAAAATTCCAAAAGTATCAAACACATAATAATGCTTACCGAACAAATTAAAAGTATCGTGCTAGGCGCCCTCCTCCAGCCAGTTGTGCAACTGATGTCCCTCTCTCCAAAAATGTACTCAATTTGACCATAATGTTGCAACCACACACACGTTGACCTGCTGTGAAGAAAAAACGAGTTAGTAAATTCAAACATGAAAAAGGTCATTATAAAAACAACATGAAAAACCAAAATAACAAAAGTATCAAACACAAAAAAATGCTTAAAGAAGAAAGAAAATGTATCGTGCTAGGCACCCTCCTCCCGCCCTGTGGTGCAAGTGATGTCCCTCTCTCCAAAAATGTACTCAATGGGATCATTATGTTGCAACCACACACACGTTGACCTGCTGTGAGGAAAAAACGAGTTAGTACATTTCAAACATGAAAAAGGTCATTTTAAAATCAACATGAAAAACCAAAATTCCAAAAGTATCAAACACAAAAAAATGCTTACCGAAGAAAGAAAATGTATCGTGCTAGGCACACTCTTCCTGCCCTGTGGTGCAACTGATGCCCCTCTCTCCAAAAATGTACTCAATGGGACCATAATGTTGCAACCAATCACACGTTGACCTGCTGTGAGGAAAAAATGAGTTAGTACATTCCAAACATGAAAAAGGTCATTTTAAAATCAAAATGAAAAACCAAAATTCCAAAAGCATCAGACACAAAAAAATGCTTACCAAAGAAAGATAATGTATCATGGTAGGCACCCTCCTCCCGCCCTGTGGTGCCACTGATGTCCCTCTCTCCAAAAATGTACTCAATGGGACCGTAATGTTGCAACCACACACACGTTAACCTGCTGTGAGGAAAAAACGAGTTAGTACATTCCAAACATGAAAAAGGTCATTTCAAAATTAACATGAAAAACCAAAATTCCAAAAGTATCAAACACAAAAAAATTCTTACCAAAGAAAGAAAATGTATCGTGCTAGGAACCCTCCTGCCGCCCTGTGGTGCAACTGATGTCCCTCTCTCCAAAAATGTACTCAATTGGACCATAATGTTGCAACAACACACAAGTTGACCTGGTGTGAGGAAAAAACGAGTTAGTACATTCCAAACATGAAAAAGGTAATTTTAAAATCAACATGAAGAACCAAAATTCCAAAAGTATCAAACACAAAAAAATGCTTTCCGAAGAAAGAAAATGAATCATGCTAGGCACCCTTCTCCCGTCCTGTGGTACAAGTGATGTCCCTCTCTCCTAAAATGTACTCAATGAGACCATAATGTTGCAACCACACACACGTTGACCTGCTGTGAGGAAAAAACTAGTTAGTACATATCAAAAATGAAAAAGGTCATTTTAAAATCAACATAAAAATCCAAAATTCCAAAAGTATCAAACACAAAAAAATTCTTACCAAAGAAAGAAAATGTATCGTGCTAGGCACCCTCCACTGGCCCTGTGGTGCAACTGATGTCCCTCTCTCCAAAAATGTACTCAATGTGACCATAATGTTGCAACCACACACACGTTGACGTGCTGTGAGCAAAAAACGAGTTAGTACATTCCAAACATGAAGAAGGTCATTTTAAAATCAACATGAAAAAACCAAAATTCCAAAAGTATCAAATACATAATAATGTTTCCGAAGAAAAAAATGTATCGTGCTAGGCACCCTCTTCCTGCTATGTGGTGCAACTGATGACCCTCTCTCCAAAAATGTATTCAATGGGACCATAATGTTGCAACCACACACACGTTGACCTGCTGTGAGGAAAAAACGAGTTAGTACATTCCAAACATGAAGAAGGTCATATTAAAATCAACATGAAGAACCAAAATTCCAAAAGTATCAATCACATAATAATGCTTACCGAAGAAAGAAAATGTATCGTGCTAAGCACCCTCCTCCAGCCCAGTGGTGCAACTGATGTCCCTCTCTCCAAAAATGGACTCAATTGGACCATAATGTTGCAACCACACACACGTTGACCTGGTGTGACGAAAAAACGAGTTAGTACATTCCAAACATGAAAAAGGTCATTTCAAAGTCAACATGAAAAACCAAAATTCCAAAAGTATCAAACACAAAAAAATGCTTACCGAAGAAAGAAAATGTATCGTGCTACGCACCCTCCTCCCGCCCTGTGGTGCAACTGATGTCCCTCTCTCCAAAAATGTACTCAATGGGACCATAATGTTGCAACCACACACACGTTGACCTGCTGTGAGGAAAAAACGAGTTAGTACATTCCAAACATGAAAAAGTATTTTAAAATCAACATGAAAAACCAAAATTCCAAAAGTATCAAACACATAATAATGCTTACCGAAGAAATAAAATGTATCGTGCTAGGCGCCCTCCTCTAGCCCAGTAGTGCAACTGATGTCCCTCTCTCCAAAGATGTACTCAATGGGACCGTAATGTTGCAACCACACACACGTTGACCTGCTGTGAGGAAAAAACGAGTTAGTACATTTCAAAAATGAAAAAGGTCATTTTAAAATCAACATGAGAAACAAAAAATTCCAACAGTGTCAAACACAAAATAATTATTACCGAAGAAAGACAATGTATCGTGCTAGGCATCCTCCTCCCGCCCTGTGGTGCAAGAGATGTCCCTCTCTCCAAAAATGTACTCAATGGGACCGTAATGTTGCAACCACACACACGTTGACCTGCTGTGAGGAAAAAACGTGTTAGTACATTTCAAACATGAAAAAGGTCATTTTAAAATCAACATGAAAAACAAAAATTCCAAAAGTATCAAACAGAAAATAATTATTACCGAAGAAAGAAAATGTATCGTGCTAGGCGCCCTCCTCCCGCCCTGTGGTGCAACTGATGTCCCTCTCTCCAAAAATGTACTCAATGGGACCGTAATGTTGCAACCACACACAAGTTAACCTGCTGTGAGGAAAAAACGAGTTAGTACATTCCAGACATGAAAAAGGTCATTTTAAAATTAACATGAAAAACCAAAATTCCAAAAGTATCAAACACAAAAAAATTCTTACCAAAGAAAGAAAATGTATCGTGCTAGGAACCCTCCTGCCGCCCTGTGGTGCAACTGATGTCCCTCTCTCCAAAAATGTACTCAATTGGACCATAATGTTGCAACAACACACAAGTTGACCTGGTGTGAGGAAAAAACGAGTTAGTACATTCCAAACATGAAAAAGGTCATTTTAAAATCAACATGAAGAACCAAAATTCCAAAAGTATCAAACACAAAAAAATGCTTTCCGAAGAAAGAAAATGAATCATGCTAGGCACCCTTCTCCCGTCCTGTGGTACAAGTGATGTCCCTCTCTCCTAAAATGGACTCAATGAGACCATAATGTTGCAACCACACACACGTTGACCTGCTGTGAGGAAAAAACTAGTTAGAACATATCAAAAATGAAAAAGGTCATTTTAAAATCAACATAAAAATCCAAAATTCCAAAAGTATCAAACACAAAATAATGCTTACCGAAGAAAGAAAATGTATCGTGCTAGGCACCCTGCTACCGCCCTGTGGTGTAAGTAATGTCCCTGTCTCCAAATATGTACTCAGTGGGACCATAATGTTGCAACCACACACAAGTTTACGTGCTGTGAGGAATAAACGAGTTAATACATTCCAAACATGAAAGAGGTCATTTTAAAATCAACATGAAAAACCAAAATTCCAAAGGTATCAAACACATAATAATGCTTACCGAAGAAAGAAAATGTATCGTGCTAGGCCCCCTCCTCCAGTCCAGTGGTGCAACTGATGTCCCTCTGTCCAAAAATGTACTCAATTGGACCATTATGTTGCAACCACACACACGTTGACCTGGTGTGAGGAAAAAACCAGTTAGTACATTCCAAACATGAAAAAGGTCATTTTAAAGTCAACATGAAAAGCCAAAATTCCAACAGTGTCAAACACAAAATTATTATTACCGAAGAAAGACAATGTATCGTGCTAGGCATCCTCCTCCCGCCCTGTGGTGCAAGTGATGTCCCTCTCTCCAAAAATGTACTCAATGGGACCGTAATGTTGCAACCACACACAAGTTGACCTGCTGTGAGGAAAAAACGAGTTAGTACATTTCAAACATGAAAAAGGACATTTTAAAATCAACATGAAAAACAAGAATTCCAAAAGTATCAAACACAAAATAATTATTAGCGAAGAAAGAAAATGTATCGTGCTAGGCACCCTCCTCCCGCCCTGTAGTGCAAGTGATCTCCCTCTCTCCAAAAATGTACTCAATGGGACCATAATGTAGCAACCACACACACGTTGAACTGCTGTGAGGAAAAAATGAGTTAGTACATTCCAAACATGAAAAAGGTCACTTTAAAATCAACATGAAAAACCAAAATTCCAAAAGTATCAACCACAAAAAAATTCTTACCGAAGAAAGAAAATGTATCGTGCTAGGCACCCTCCTCCCGCCCTGTGGTGCAACTGATGTCCCTCTCTCCAAAAATGTACTCAATGGGACCATAATGTTGCAACCACACACACGTTGACGTGCTGTGAGGGAAAAACGAGTTAGTAGATTCCAAACATGAAGAAGGTCATTTTAAAATCAACATGAAAAAACAAAATTCCAAAAGTATCAAACACATAATAATGCTTACCGAACAAATTAAAAGTATCGTGCTAGGCGCCCTCCTCCAGCCAGTTGTGCAACTGATGTCCCTCTCTCCAAAAATGTACTCAATTTGACCATAATGTTGCAACCACACACACGTTGACCTGCTGTGAAGAAAAAACGAGTTAGTAAATTCAAACATGAAAAAGGTCATTATAAAAACAACATGAAAAACCAAAATAACAAAAGTATCAAACACAAAAAAATGCTTAAAGAAGAAAGAAAATGTATCGTGCTAGGCACCCTCCTCCCGCCCTGTGGTGCAAGTGATGTCCCTCTCTCCAAAAATGTACTCAATGGGATCATTATGTTGCAACCACACACACGTTGACCTGCTGTGAGGAAAAAACGAGTTAGTACATTTCAAACATGAAAAAGGTCATTTTAAAATCAACATGAAAAACCAAAATTCCAAAAGTATCAAACACAAAAAAATGCTTACCGAAGAAAGAAAATGTATCGTGCTAGGCACACTCTTCCTGCCCTGTGGTGCAACTGATGACCCTCTCTCCAAAAATGTACTCAATGGGTCCATAATGTTGCAACCAATCACACGTTGACCTGCTGTGAGGAAAAAATGAGTTAGTACATTCCAAACATGAAAAAGGTCATTTTAAAATCAAAATGAAAACCAAAATTCCAAAAGCATCAGACAGAAAAAAATGCTTACCAAAGAAAGATAATGTATCATGGTAGGCACCCTCCTCCCGCCCTGTGGTGCCACTGATGTCCCTCTCTCCAAAAATGTACTCAATGGGACCGTAATGTTGCAACCACACACACGTTAACCTGCTGTGAGGAAAAAACGAGTTAGTACATTCCAAACATGAAAAAGGTCATTTCAAAATTAACATGAAAAACCAAAATTCCAAAAGTATCAAACACAAAAAAATTCTTACCAAAGAAAGAAAATGTATCGTGCTAGGAACCCTCCTGCCGCCCTGTGGTGCAACTGATGTCCCTCTCTCCAAAAATGTACTCAATTGGACCATAATGTTGCAACAACACACAAGTTGACCTGGTGTGAGGAAAAAACGAGTTAGTACATTCCAAACATGAAAAAGGTAATTTTAAAATCAACATGAAGAACCAAAATTCCAAAAGTATCAAACACAAAAAAATGCTTTCCGAAGAAAGAAAATGAATCATGCTAGGCACCCTTCTCCCGTCCTGTGGTACAAGTGATGTCCCTCTCTCCTAAAATGTACTCAATGAGACCATAATGTTGCAACCACACACACGTTGACCTGCTGTGAGGAAAAAACTAGTTAGTACATATCAAAAATGAAAAAGGTCATTTTAAAATCAACATAAAAATCCAAAATTCCAAAAGTATCAAACACAAAAAAATTCTTACCAAAGAAAGAAAATGTATCGTGCTAGGCACCCTCCACTGGCCCTGTGGTGCAACTGATGTCCCTCTCTCCAAAAATGTACTCAATGTGACCATAATGTTGCAACCACACACACGTTGACGTGCTGTGAGCAAAAAACGAGTTAGTACATTCCAAACATGAAGAAGGTCATTTTAAAATCAACATGAAAAACCAAAATTCCAAAAGTATCAAATACATAATAATGCTTCCGAAGAAAAAAATGTATCGTGCTAGGCACCCTCTTCCTGCTATGTGGTGCAACTGATGACCCTCTCTCCAAAAATGTATTCAATGGGACCATAATGTTGCAACCACACACACGTTGACCTGCTGTGAGGAAAAAACGAGTTAGTACATTCCAAACATGAAGAAGGTCATTTTAAAATCAACATGAAGAACCAAAATTCCAAAAGTATCAATCACATAATAATGCTTACCGAAGAAAGAAAATGTATCGTGCTAAGCACCCTCCTCCAGCCCAGTGGTGCAACTGATGTCCCTCTCTCCAAAAATGGACTCAATTGGACCATAATGTTGCAACCACACACACGTTGACCTGGTGTGAGGAAAAAACGAGTTAGTACATTCCAAACATGAAAAAGGTCATTTCAAAGTCAACATGAAAAACCAAAATTCCAAAAGTATCAAACACAAAAAAATGCTTACCGAAGAAAGAAAATGTATCGTGCTAGGCACCCTCCTCCCGCCCTGTGGTGCAACTGATGTCCCTCTCTCCAAAAATGTACTCAATGGGACCATAATGTTGCAACCACACACACGTTGACCTGCTGTGAGGAAAAAACGAGTTAGTACATTCCAAACATGAAAAAGTATTTTAAAATCAACATGAAAAACCAAAATTCCAAAAGTATCAAACACATAATAATGCTTACCGAAGAAATAAAATGTATCGTGCTAGGCGCCCTCCTCTAGCCCAGTAGTGCAACTGATGTCCCTCTCTCCAAAAATGTACTCAATTTGACCATAATGTTGCAACCACACACACGTTGACCTGCTGTGAGGAAAAAACGAGTTAGTAAATTCCAAACATGAAAAAGGTCATTTTAAAATCAACATGAAAAACCAAAATAACAAAAGTATCAAACACAAAAAAATGCTTACCGAAGAAAGAAAATGTAACGTGCTAGGCACCCTCCTCCCGCCCTGTGGTGCAAGTGATGTCCCTCTCTCCAAAAATGTACTCAATGGGATCATAATGTTGCAACCACACACACGTTGACCTGCTGTGAGGAAAAAACGAGTTAGAACATATCAAACATGAAAAAGGTCATTTTAAAATCAACCTGAAAAACCAAAATACCAAAAGTATCAAACACAAAAAAATGTTTACCGAAGAAAGAAAATGTATCATGGTAGGCACCCTCCTCCCGCCCTGTGGTGCCACTGATGTCCCTCTCTCCAAAAATGTACTCAATGGGACCGTAATGTTGCAACCACACACACGTTGACCTGCTGTGAGGAAAAAACGAGTTAGTACATTTCAAAAATGAAAAAGGTCATTTTAAAATCAACATGAGAAACAAAAAATTCCAACAGTGTCAAACACAAAATAATTATTACCGAAGAAAGACAATGTATCGTGCTAGGCATCCTCCTCCCGCCCTGTGGTGCAAGAGATGTCCCTCTCTCCAAAAATGTACTCAATGGGACCGTAATGTTGCAACCACACACACGTTAACCTGCTGTGAGGAAAAAACGAGTTAGTACATTCCAAACATGAAAAAGGTCATGTTAAAATTAACATGAAAAACCAAAATTCCAAAAGTATCAAACACAAAAAAATTCTTACCAAAGAAAGAAAATGTATCGTGCTAGGAACCCTCCTGCCGCCCTGTGGTGCAACTGATGTCCCTCTCTCCAAAAATGTACTCAATTGGACCATAATGTTGCAACAACACACAAGTTGACCTGGTGTGAGGAAAAAACGAGTTAGTACATTCCAAACATGAAAAAGGTCATTTTAAAATCAACATGAAGAACCAAAATTCCAAAAGTATCAAACACAAAAAAATGCTTTCCGAAGAAAGAAAATGAATCATGCTAGGCACCCTTCTCCCGTCCTGTGGTACAAGTGATGTCCCTCTCTCCTAAAATGGACTCAATGAGACCATAATGTTGCAACCACACACACGTTGACCTGCTGTGAGGAAAAAACTAGTTAGAACATATCAAAAATGAAAAAGGTCATTTTAAAATCAACATAAAAATCCAAAATTCCAAAAGTATCAAACACAAAATAATGCTTACCGAAGAAAGAAAATGTATCGTGCTAGGCACCCTGCTACCGCCCTGTGGTGTAAGTAATGTCCCTGTCTCCAAATATGTACTCAGTGGGACCATAATGTTGCAACCACACACAAGTTTACGTGCTGTGAGGAAAAAACGAGGTAATACATTCCATACATGAAGAAGGTCATTTTAAAATCAACATGAAAAACCAAAATTCCAAAGGTATCAAACACATAATAATGCTTACCGAAGAAAGAAAATGTATCGTGATAGGCACCCTCCTCCAGTCCAGTGGTGCAACTGATGTCCCTCTGTCCAAAAATGTACTCAATTGGACCATTATGTTGCAACCACACACACGTTGACCTGGTGTGAGGAAAAAACCAGTTAGTACATTCCAAACATGAAAAAGGTCATTTTAAAGTCAACATGAAAAGCCAAAATTCCAACAGTGTCAAACACAAAATAATTATTACCGAAGAAAGACAATGTATCGTGCTAGGCATCCTCCTCCCGCCCTGTGGTGCAAGTGATGTCCCTCTCTCCAAAAATGTACTCAATGGGACCGTAATGTTGCAACCACACACAAGTTGACCTGCTGTGAGGAAAAGACGAGTTAGTACATTTCAAACATGAAAAAGGACATTTTAAAATCAACATGAAAAACAAGAATTCCAAAAGTATCAAACACAAAATAATTATTAGCGAAGAAAGAAAATGTATCGTGCTAGGCGCCCTCCTCCCGCCCTGTGGTGCAACTGATGTCCCTCTCTCCAAAAATGTACTCAATGGGACCGTAATGTTGCAACCACACACACGTTAACCTGCTGTGAGGAAAAAATGAGTAAGTACATTCCAAACATGAAAAAGGTCATTTTAAAATCAGCATGAAAAACCAAAATTCCAAAAGTATCAAACACAAAAAAATCTTACCAAAGAAAGAAAATGTATCGTGCTAGGAACCCTCCTGCCGCCCTGTGGTGCAACTGATGTCCCTCTCTCCAAAAATGGACTCAATTGGACCATAATGTTGCAACCACACACACGTTGACCTGGTGTGAGGAAAAAACGAGTTAGTACATTCCAAACATGAAAAAGGTCATTACAAAGTCAACATGAAAAACCAAAATTCCAAAAGTATCAAACACAAAAAAATGCTTACCGAAGAAAGAAAATGTATCGTGCTAGGCACCCTCCTCCCGCCCTGTGGTGCAACTGATGTCCCTCTCTCCAAAAATGTACTCAATGGGACCATAATGTTGCAACCACACACACGTTGACCTGCTGTGAGGAAAAAACGAGTTAGTACATTCCAAACATGAAAAAGTATTTTAAAATCAACATGAAAAACCAAAATTCCAAAAGTATCAAACACATAATAATGCTTACCGAAGAAATAAAATGTATCGTGCTAGGCGCCCTCCTCTAGCCCAGTAGTGCAACTGATGTCCCTCTCTCCAAAAATGTACTCAATTTGACCATAATGTTGCAACCACACACACGTTGACCTGCTGTGAGGAAAAAACGAGTTAGTAAATTCCAAACATGAAAAAGGTCATTTTAAAATCAACATGAAAAACCAAAATAACAAAAGTATCAAACACAAAAAAATGCTTACCGAAGAAAGAAAATGTAACGTGCTAGGCACCCTCCTCCCGCCCTGTGGTGCAAGTGATGTCCCTCTCTCCAAAAATGTACTCAATGGGATCATAATGTTGCAACCACACACACGTTGACCTGCTGTGAGGAAAAAACGAGTTAGAACATATCAAACATGAAAAAGGTCATTTTAAAATCAACCTGAAAAACCAAAATACCAAAAGTATCAAACACAAAAAAATGTTTACCGAAGAAAGAAAATGTATCATGGTAGGCACCCTCCTCCCGCCCTGTGGTGCCACTGATGTCCCTCTCTCCAAAAATGTACTCAATGGGACCGTAATGTTGCAACCACACACACGTTGACCTGCTGTGAGGAAAAAACGAGTTAGTACATTTCAAAAATGAAAAAGGTCATTTTAAAATCAACATGAGAAACAAAAAATTCCAACAGTGTCAAACACAAAATAATTATTACTGAAGAAAGACAATGTATCGTGCTAGGCATCCTCCTCCCGCCCTGTGGTGCAAGAGATGTCCCTCTCTCCAAAAATGTACTCAATGGGACCGTAATGTTGCAACCACACACACGTTAACCTGCTGTGAGGAAAAAACGAGTTAGTACATTCCAAACATGAAAAAGGTCATGTTAAAATTAACATGAAAAACCAAAATTCCAAAAGTATCAAACACAAAAAAATTCTTACCAAAGAAAGAAAATGTATCGTGCTAGGAACCCTCCTGCCGCCCTGTGGTGCAACTGATGTCCCTCTCTCCAAAAATGTACTCAATTGGACCATAATGTTGCAACAACACACAAGTTGACCTGGTGTGAGGAAAAAACGAGTTAGTACATTCCAAACATGAAAAAGGTCATTTTAAAATCAACATGAAGAACCAAAATTCCAAAAGTATCAAACACAAAAAAATGCTTTCCGAAGAAAGAAAATGAATCATGCTAGGCACCCTTCTCCCGTCCTGTGGTACAAGTGATGTCCCTCTCTCCTAAAATGGACTCAATGAGACCATAATGTTGCAACCACACACACGTTGACCTGCTGTGAGGAAAAAACTAGTTAGAACATATCAAAAATGAAAAAGGTCATTTTAAAATCAACATAAAAATCCAAAATTCCAAAAGTATCAAACACAAAATAATGCTTACCGAAGAAAGAAAATGTATCGTGCTAGGCACCCTGCTACCGCCCTGTGGTGTAAGTAATGTCCCTGTCTCCAAATATGTACTCAGTGGGACCATAATGTTGCAACCACACACAAGTTTACGTGCTGTGAGGAAAAAACGAGGTAATACATTCCATACATGAAGAAGGTCATTTTAAAATCAACATGAAAAACCAAAATTCCAAAGGTATCAAACACATAATAATGCTTACCGAAGAAAGAAAATGTATCGTGATAGGCACCCTCCTCCAGTCCAGTGGTGCAACTGATGTCCCTCTGTCCAAAAATGTACTCAATTGGACCATTATGTTGCAACCACACACACGTTGACCTGGTGTGAGGAAAAAACCAGTTAGTACATTCCAAACATGAAAAAGGTCATTTTAAAGTCAACATGAAAAGCCAAAATTCCAACAGTGTCAAACACAAAATAATTATTACCGAAGAAAGACAATGTATCGTGCTAGGCATCCTCCTCCCGCCCTGTGGTGCAAGTGATGTCCCTCTCTCCAAAAATGTACTCAATGGGACCGTAATGTTGCAACCACACACAAGTTGACCTGCTGTGAGGAAAAAACGAGTTAGTACATTTCAAACATGAAAAAGGACATTTTAAAATCAACATGAAAAACAAGAATTCCAAAAGTATCAAACACAAAATAATTATTAGCGAAGAAAGAAAATGTATCGTGCTAGGCGCCCTCCTCCCGCCCTGTGGTGCAACTGATGTCCCTCTCTCCAAAAATGTACTCAATGGGACCGTAATGTTGCAACCACACACACGTTAACCTGCTGTGAGGAAAAAATGAGTAAGTACATTCCAAACATGAAAAAGGTCATTTTAAAATCAGCATGAAAAACCAAAATTCCAAAAGTATCAAACACAAAAAAATCTTACCAAAGAAAGAAAATGTATCGTGCTAGGAACCCTCCTGCCGCCCTGTGGTGCAACTGATGTCCCTCTCTCCATAAATGTACTCAATTGGACCATAATGTTCCAACCACACACACGTTGACCTGGGGTGAGGAAAAAAACGAGTTAGTACATTCCAAACATGAAAAAGGTCATTTTAAAATCAACATGAAAAACCAAAATTCCAAAAGTATCAAACACAAAAAATTGATTAGCAAAGAAAGATAATGTATCATGGTAGGCACCCTCCTCCCGCCCTGTGGTGCCACTGATGTCCCTCTCTCCAAAAATGTACTCAATGGGACCTTAATGTTGCAACCACACACACGTTGACCTGCTGTGAGGAAAAAACGAGTTAGTACATTTCAAAAATGAAAAAGGTCATTTTAAAATCAACATGAAAAACCAAAATTCCTACAGTCTCAAACACAAAATAATTATTACCGAAGAAAGACAATGTATCGTGCTAGGCATCCTCCTCCCGCCCTGTGGTGCAAGTGATGTCCCTCTCTCCAAAAATGTACTCAATGGGACCGTAATGTTGCAACCACACACACGTTTACATACTGTGAGGAAAAAACGAGTTAGTACATTTCAAACATGAAAAAAGTCAATTTAAAATCAACATGAAAAACCAAAATTCCAAAAGTATCAAACACAAAAAAATGCTTACCGAAGCAAGAAAATGTATCGTGCTAGGCACCCTCCTCCCGCCCTGTGGTGCAACTGATGTCCCTCTCTCCAAAAATGTACTCAATGGGACCGTAATGTTGCAACCACACACACTTTAACCTGCTGTGAGGAAAAAACGAGTTAGTACATTCCAAACATGAAAAAGGTCATTTTAAAATCAACATGAAAAACCAAAATTCCAAAAGTATCAAACACAAAAAAATTCTTACCAAAGAAAGAAAATGTATCGTGCTAGGAACCCTCCACTGGCCCTGTGGTGCAACTAATGTCCCTCTCTCCAAAAATTTACTCAATGTGACCATAATGTTGCAACCACACACACGTTGACGTGCTGTGAGCAAAAAACGAGTTAGAACATTCCAAACATGAAGAAGGTCATTTTAAAATCAACATGAAAAACCAAAATTCCAAAAGTATCAAATACATAATAATGCTTACCGAAGAAAGAAAATGTATCGTGCTAGGCACCCTCTTCCTGCTATGTGGTGCAACTGATGACCCTCTCTCCAAAAATGTATTCAATGGGACCATAATGTTGCAAACACACACTTTGACCTGCTGTAAGGAAAAAACAAGTTAGTACATTTCAAACATGAAAAAGATCATTTTAAAATCAACATGAAGAACCAAAATTCCAAAAGTATCAAACACAAAAAAATGCTTACCGAAGAAAGAAAATGTATCGTGCTAGTCACCCTCCTCCCGCGCTGTGGTCCAAGTGATGTCCCTCACACCAAAAATGTACTCAATGGTACCATAATGTTGCAACCACACACACGTTGACCTGCTGTGAGGAAAAAACGAGTTAGTACATTCCAAACATGAAAATGGTATTTTAAAATCAACATAAAAATCCAAAAAACCAAAAGTATCAAACACAAAAAAATGCTTACCGAAGAAAGAAAATGTATCGTGCTAGGCACCCTCCTCCTGCCCTGTGGTGCAAGTGATGTCCCTCTCTCCAAAAATGTAGTCAATGGGACCATAATGTTGCAACCACACACACGTTGACCTGCTGTGAGAAAAAAACGAGTTAGTACATTCCAAACATGAAGAAGGTCATTTTAAAATCAACATGAAGAACTAAAATTCCAAAAGTATCAATCACATAATAAAGCTTACCGAAGAAAGAAAATGTATCGTGCTAAGCACCCTCCTCCAGCCCAGTGGTGCAACTGATGTCCCTCTCTCCAAAAATGGACTCAATTGGACCATAATGTTGCAACCACACACACGTTGACCTGGTGTGAGGAAAAAACGAGTTAGTACATTCCAAACATGAAAAAGGTCATTTCAAAGTCAACATGAAAAACCAAAATTCCAAAAGTATCAAACACAAAAAAATGCTTACCGAAGAAAGAAAATGTATCGTGCTAGGCACCCTCCTCCCGCCCTGTGGTGCAAGTGATGTCCCTCTCTCCAAAAATGTACTCAATGGGACCATAATGTTGCAACCACACACACGTTGACCTGGTGTGAGGAAAAAACGAGTTAGTACATTCCAAACATGAAAAAGGTCATTTCAAAGTCAACATGAAAAACCAAAATTCCAAAAGTATCAAACACAAAAAAATGCTTACCGAAGAAAGAAAATGTATCGTGCTAGGCACTCTCCTCCCGCCCTGTGGTGCAACTGATGTCCCTCTCTCCAAAAATGTACTCAATTGGACCATAATGTTGCAACCACACACACGTTGACCTGCTGTGAGGAAAAAACGAGTTAGTACATTCCAAACATGAAAAAGTATTTTAAAATCAACATGAAAAACCAAAATTCCAAAAGTATCAAACACAAAAAAATGCTTACCGCAGAAAGAAAATGTATCGTGCTAGGCACCCTCCTCCCGCCCTGTAGTGCAAGTGATCTCCCTCTCTCCAAAAATGTACTCAATGGGACCATAATATAGCAACCACACACACGTTGAACTGCTGTGAGGAAAAAATGAGTTAGTACATTCCAAACATGAAAAAGGTCACTTTAAAATCAACATGAAAAACCAAAATTCCAAAAGTATCAACCACAAAAAAATTCTTACCGAAGAAAGAAAATGTATCGTGCTAGGCACCCTCCTCCCGCCCTGTGGTGCAACTGATGTCCCTCTCTCCAAAAATGTACTCAATGGGACCATAATGTTGAAACCACACACACGTTGACGTGCTGTGAGGGAAAAACGAGTTAGTAGATTCCAAACATGAAGAAGGTCATTTTAAAATCAACATGAAAAACCAAAATTCCAAAAGTATCAAACACATAATAATGCTTACCGAACAAATAAAATGTATCGTGCTAGGCGCCCTCCTCCAGCCCAGTAGTGCAACTGATGTCCCTCTCTCCAAAAATGTACTCAATTTGACCATAATGTTGCAACCACACACACGTTGACTTGCTGTGAGGAAAAAACGAGTTAGTAAATTCCAAACATGAAAAAGGTCATTTTAAAATCAACATGAAAAACCAAAATAACAAAAGTATCAAACACAAAAAAATGCTTAAAGAAGAGAGAAAATGTATCGTGCTAGGCACCCTCCTCCCGCCCTGTGGTGCAAGTGATGTCCCTCTCTCCAAAAATGTACTCAATGGGATCATAATGTAGCAACCACACACACGTTGACCTGCTGTGAGGAAAAAACGAGTTAGAACATATCAAACATGAAAAAGGTCATTTTAAAATCAACCTGAAAAACCAAAATACCAAAAGTATCAAACACAAAAAAATGTTTACCGAAGAAAGAAAATGTATCGTGCTAGGCACACTCTTCCTGCCCTGTGGTGCAACTGATGACCCTCTCTCCAAAAATGTACTCAATGGGACCATAATGTTGCAACCATACACACGTTGACCTGCTGTGAGGAAAAAATGAGTTAGTACATTCCAAACATGAAAAAGGTCATTTTAAAATCAAAATGAAAAACCAAAATTCCAAAAGCATCACACACAAAAAAATGCTTACCAAAGAAAGATAATGTATCATGGTAGGCACCCTCCTCCCGCCCTGTGGTGCCACTGATGTCCCTCTCTCCAAAAATGTACTCAATGGGACCGTAATGTTGCAACCACACACACGTTGACCTGCTGTGAGGAAAAAACGAGTTAGTACATTTCAAAAATGAAAAAGGTCATTTTAAAATCAACATGAAAAACCAAAATTCCAACAGTGTCAAACACAAAATAATTATTACCGAAGAAAGACAATGTATCGTGCTAGGCATCAGCCTCCCACCCTGTGGTGCAAGTGATGTCCCTCTCTCCAAAAATGTACTCAATGGGACCGTAATGTTGCAACCACACACACGTTGACCTGCTGTGAGGAAAAAACGTGTTAGTACATTTTAAACATGAAAAAGGTCATTTTAAAATCAACATGAAAAACAAAAATTCCAAAAGTATCAAACACAAAATAATTATTACCGAAGAAAGAAAATGTATCGTGCTAGGCGCCTTCCTCCCGCCCTGTGGTGCAACTGATGTCCCTCTCTCCAAAAATGTACTCAATGGGACCGTAATGTTGCAACCACACACACGTTAACCTGCTGTGAGGAAAAAACGAGTTAGTACATTCCAAACATGAAAAAGGTCATTTTAAAATTAACATGAAAAACCAAAATTCCAAAAGTATCAAACACAAAAAAATTCTTACCAAAGAAAGAAAATGTATCGTGCTAGGAACCCTCCTGCCGCCCTGTGGTGCAACTGATGTCCCTCTCTCCAAAAATGTACTCAATTGGACCATAATGTTGCAACAACACACAAGTTGACCTGGTGTGAGGAAAAAACGAGTTAGTACATTCCAAACATGAAAAAGGTCATTTTAAAATCAACATGAAGAACCAAAATTCCAAAAGTATCAAACACAAAAAAATGCTTTCCGAAGAAAGAAAATGAATCATGCTAGGCACCCTTCTCCCGTCCTGTGGTACAAGTGATGTCCCTCTCTCCTAAAATGTACTCAATGAGACCATAATGTTGCAACCACACACACGTTGACCTGCTGTGAGGAAAAAACTAGTTAGTACATATCAAAAATGAAAAAGGTCATTTTAAAATCAACATAAATATCCAAAATTGCAAAAGTATCAAACACAAAATAATGCTTACCGAAGAAAGAAAATGTATCGTGCTAGGCACCCTGCTACCGCCCTGTGGTGTAAGTAATGTCCCTGTCTCCAAATATGTACTCAGTGGGACCATAATGTTGCAACCACACACACGTTTACGTGCTGTGAGGAAAAAACGAGTTAATACATTCCAAACATGAAAAAGGTCATTTTAAAATCAACATGAAAAACCAAAATTCCAAAGGTATCGAACACATAATAATGCTTACCGAAGAAAGAAAATGTATCGTGCTAGGCACCCTCCTCCATTCCAGTGGTGCAACTGATGTCCCTCTGTCCAAAAATGTACTCAATTGGACCATTATGTTGCAACCACACACACGTTGACCTGGTGTGAGGAAAAAACCAGTTAGTACATTCCAAACATGAAAAAGGTCATTTTATAATCAACATGAAAAGCCAAAATTCCAACAGTGTCAAACACAAAATAATTATTACCGAAGAAAGACAATGTATCGTGCTAGGCATCCTCCTCCCGCCCTGTGGTGCAAGTGATGTCCCTCTCTCCAAAAATGTACTCAATGGGACCGTAATGTTGCAACCACACACACGTTGACCTGCTGTGAGGAAAAAACGAGTTAGTACATTTCAAACATGAAAAAGGTCATTTTAAAACAACATGAAAAACAAAAATTCCAAAAGTATCAAACACAAAATAATTATTAGCGAAGAAAGAAAATGTATCGTGCTAGGCGCCCTCCTCCCGCCCTGTGGTGCAACTGATGTCCCTCTCTCCAAAAATGTACTCAATGGGACCGTAATGTTGCAACCACACACACGTTAACCTGCTGTGAGGAAAAAATGAGTAAGTACATTCCAAACATGAAAAAGGTCATTTTAAAATCAATATGAAAGACCAAAATTCCAAAAGTATCAAACACAAAAAAATTCTTACCAAAGAAAGAAAATGTATCGTGCTAGGAACCCTCCTGCCGCCCTGTGGTGCAACTGATGTCCCTCTCTCCATAAATGTACTCAATTGGACCATAATGTTCCAACCATACACACGTTGACCTGGGGTGAGGAAAAAACGAGTTAGTACATTCCAAACATGAAAAAGGTCATTTTAAAATCAACATGAAAAACCAAAATTCCAAAAGTATCAAACACAAAAAAATGCTTACCAAAGAAAGATAATGTATCATGGTAGGCACCCTCCTCCCGCCCTGTGGTGCCACTGATGTCCCTCTCTCCAAAAATGTACTCAATGGGACCGTAATGTTGCAACCACACACACGTTGACCTGCTGTGAGGAAAAAACGAGTTAGTACATTTCAAAAATGAAAAAGGTCATTTTAAAATCAACATGAAAAACCAAAATTCCAACAGTGTCAAACACAAAATAATTATTACCGAAGAAAGACAATGTATCGTGCTAGGCATCCTCCTCCCGCCCTGTGGTGCAAGTGATGTCCCTCTCTCCAAAAATGTACTCAATGGGACCGTAATGTTGCAACCACACACACGTTAACCTGCTGTGAGGAAAAAACGAGTTAATACATTCCAAACATGAAAAAGGTCATTTTAAAATCAACATGAAAAACGAAAATTCCAAAGGTATCAAACACATAATAATGCTTACCGAAGACAGAAAATGTATCGTGCTAGGCACCCTCCTCCAGTCCAGTGGTGCAACTGATGTCCCTCTGTCCAAAAATGTACTCAATTGGACCATTATGTTGCAACCACACACACGTTGACCTGATGTGAGGAAAAAACCAGTTAGTACATTCCAAACATGAAAAAGGTCATTTTAAAATCAACATGAATAGCCAAAATTCCAACAGTGTCAAACACAAAATAATTATTACCGAAGAAAGACAATGTATCGTGCTAGGCATCCTCCTCCCGCCCTGTGGTGCAAGTGATGTCCCTCTCTCCAAAAATGTACTCAATGGGACCGTAATGTTGCAACCACACAAACGATGACCTGCTGTGAGGAAAAAACGAGTTAGTACATTTCAAACATGAAAAAGGTCATTTTAAAATCAACATGAAAAACAAAAATTCCAAAAGTATCAAACACAAAATAATTATTAGCGAAGAAAGAAAATGTATCGTGCTAGGCGCCCTCCTCCCGCCATGTGGTGCAACTGATGTTCCTCTCTCCAAAAATGTACTCAATGGGACCGTAATGTTGCAACCACACACACGTTAACCTGCTGTGAGGAAAAAATGAGTAAGTACATTCCAAACATGAAAAAGGTCATTTTAAAATCAACATGAAAAACCAAAATTCCAAAAGTATCAAACACAAAAAAAAGCTTACCAAAGAAAGAAAATGTATCGTGCTGGGTATCCGCCTCCCGCCCTGTGGTGCAACTGATGTCCCTCTCTCCAAAAATGTACTCAATGGGACCATAATGTTGCAACCACACACACGTTGACGTGCTGTGAGAAAAAAACGAGTTAGTACATTCCAAACATTAAGAAGGTCATTTTAAAATCAACATGAAAAACCAAAATTCCAAAAGAAACTAACACATAATAATGCTTACCGAAGAAAGAAATTGTATCGTGCTAGGCACCCTCCTCCTGCCCAGTTGTGCAACTGATGTCCCTCTCTCCAAAAATGTACTGAATTGGACCATAATTTTGCAACCCCACACACGTTGACCTGGTGTGAGGAAAGAACGAGTTAGTACATTCCAAACATGAAATAGGTCATTCTAAAATCAACATGAAAAACCAAAATAGCAAAAGTATCTAACACAAAAAAATGCTTACCAAAGAAAGAAAATGTATCGTGCTGGGCACACTCCTCCCGCCCTGTGGTGCAACTGATGTCCCTCTCTCCAGAAATGTACTCAATGGGACCATAATGTTGCAACCACACACACGTTGACGTGCTGTGAGGAAAAAACGAGATAGTACATTCCAAACATGAAAAAGGTCATTTTAAAATCAACATGAAAAACCAAAATTCCAAAAGTATCAAACACAAAAAAATTCTTCCCGTGGAAAGAAAATGTATCATGCTAGGCACCCTCTTCCTGCCCTGTGGTGCAACTGATGTCCCTCTCTCCAAAAATGTACTCAATGGGACCATAATGTTGCAACCACACACGCGTTGACCTGCTGTGAGGAAAAAACGAGTCAGTATATTTCAAAAATGAAAAAGGTCATTTTAAAATAACATGAAAAACCAAAATTCCAAAAGTATCAAACACAAAATAATGCTTACCGAAGAAAGACAATGTATCATGCTAGGCACCCTCCTCCCGCCCTGTGGTGCAACTGATGTCCCTCTCTCCAAAACTGTACTCAATGGGACCGTAATGTTCCAACCACACACGTTAATCTGCTGTGAGGAAAAAACGAGTAAGTACATTCCAAACATGAAAAAGGTCATTTTAAAATTAACGTGAAAAACCAAAATTCCAAAAGTATCAAACACAAAAAAATTCTTACCAAAGAAAGAAAATGTATCGTGCTAGGAACCCTCCTGCCGCCCTGTGGTGCAACTGATGTCCCTCTCTCAAAAAATGTACTCAATTGGACCATAATGTTGCAACCACACACACGTTGACCTGGTGTGAGGAAAAAACGAGTTAGTACATTCCAAACATGAAGAAGGTCATTTTAAAATCACCATGAAAAAACAAAATTCCAAAAGTATCAAACACAAAAAAATGCTTACCGAAGAAAGAAAATGTATCGTGCTAGGGACCCTACTTCCGCCCTATGGTACAACTGATGTCCCTCTCTCCAAAAATGTACTCTATGGGACCGTAATGTTGCAACCACACACACGTTGACCTGCTGCGAGGAAAAAACGAGTTAGTACATATCAAAAATGAAAAAGGTCATTTTAAAATCATGATGAAAAACCAAAATTCCAAAAGAATCAACCACAAAATAATGCTTACCGAAGAAAGAAATGGTATCGTGCTAGTCACCCTCCTCCAGCCCAGTGGTGCAACTGATGACCCTCTCTCCAAAAATGTACTCAATGGGACCATAATGTTGCAACCACACACACGTTGACGTGCTGTGAGCAAAAAACGAGTTAGTACATTCCAAACTTGAAGAAGGTCATTTTAAAATCAACATGAAAAACCAAAATTCCAAAAGTATCAAACACATAATAATGCTTTCCGAAGAAATAAAATGTGTCGTCCTAGGCACCCTCCTCCCACCCTGTGGTGCAAGTGATGTCCCTCTCTCCAAAAATGTACTCAATGGGACCATTATGTTGCAACCACACACACGTTGACCTGCTGTGAGGAAAAAATGAGTAAGTACATTCCAAACATGAAAAAGGTATTTTAAAATCAACATGAAAAACCAAAATTCCAAAAGTACCAAACACAAAAAAATTCTTCCCGAAGAAAGAAAATGTATCATTCTAGGCACCCTCCTCCCGCCCTGTGGTGCAAGTGATGTCCCTCTCTCCAATATTGTACTCAATGGGACCATAATGTTGCAACCACACACACGTTGACCTAATGTGAGGAAAAAACGAGTTAGTACATTCCAAACATGAAAAAGGTCATTTTAAAGTCAACATGAAAAACCAAAATTCCAAAAGTATCAAACACAAAAAAATGCTTACCGAAGAAAGACAATGTATCGTGCTAGGCACCCTGCTCCCGCCCTGTGGTGCAAGTGATGTCCCTCTCTCCAAAAATGTACTCAGTGGGACCGAAATGTTGCAACTACACACACGTTGACCTGCTGTGAGGAAAAAACGAGTTAGTACATATCAGACATGAAAAAGGTCATTTTAAAATAAACATGAAAAACCAAAATACGAAAAATATCAAACACAAAAAAATGCTTATTGAAGAAAGAAAATGTGTCGTGCTAGGCACCCTCTTCCTGCCCTGTGGTGCAACTGATGACCCTCTCTCCAAAAATGTACTCAATGGGACCATAATGTTGCAACCACACACACGTTGACCTGCTGTGAGGAAAAAACGAGTTAGTACAATTCAAAAATGGAAAAGGACATTTTAAAATCAACATGAAAAACCAAAATTCCAAAAGTATCAAACACAAAATAATGCTTACCGAAGAAAGACAATGTATCGTGCTAGGCACCCTGCTCCTGCCTTGTGGTGCAAGTGATGTCCCTCTCTCCAAAGATGTACTCATTGGGGCCGTAATGTTGCAACCACACACACGTTGACCTGCTGTGAGGAAAAAAACGAATTGGTACATTTCAAACATGAAAAAGGTCATTTTAAAATCAACATGAAAAACCAAAATTCCAAAAGTATCAAACACAAAATAATTATTACCGAAGAAAGAAAGTGTAGCGTGCTAGGCACCCTGCTCCCGTCCTGTGGTGCAAGTGATGTCCCTGTCTCCAAAAATGTACTCAATGGGACCGTAATGTTGCAACCACACTCACGTTGACCTGCTGTGAGGAAAAAACGAATTTGTACATTTCAAACATGAAAAAGGTCATTTTAAAATCAACATGAAAAACCAAAATTCCAAAAGTATCAAACACAAAATAATTATTACTGAAGAAAGATAATGTATCGTGCTAGGCACCCTCTTCCCGCCCTGTGGTGCAACTGATGTCCCTTTCTCCAAAAATGTAGTCAATGGTACCGTAATGTTGCAACCACACACACGTTAACCTGCTGTGAGGAAAAAACGAGTTAGTACATTCCAAACACTAAAAAGGTCATTTTAAAATCAACATGAAAAACCAAAATTCCAAAAGTAACTAACACATAATAATGCTTACCGAAGAAAGAAAATGTATCGTGTAAGGCACCCTCCTCCAGCCCAGTTGTGCAACTGATGTCCCTCTCTCAAAAAATGTACTGAATTGGACCATAATTTTGCAACCCCACACACGTTGACGTGGTGTGAGGAAAAAACGAGTTAGTACATTCCAAACATGAAAAAGGTATTTTAAAATCAACATGAAAAACCAAAATTCCAAAAGTATCAAACACAAAAAAATGCTTACCGAAGAAAGAAAATGTATCGTGCTAGGCACCCTCCTCCCGCCCTGTGGTGCAAGTGATGTCCCTCTCTCCAATAATGTACTCAAAGGGACCATAATGTTGCAACCACACACACGTTGACCTGCTGTGAGGAAAAAACGAGTTAGTACATTCCAAATATGAAAAAGGTATTTTAAAATCAACATGAAAAACCAAAATTCCAAAAGTATCAAACACAAAAAAATGCATACCGAAGAAAGAAAATGTATCGTGCTAGGCACACTCTTCCTGCACTGTGGTGGAACTGATGACCCACTCTCCAAAAATTTACTCAATGGGACCATAATGTTGCAACCACACACACGTTGACCTGCTGTGAGGAAAAAACGAGTTAGTACATTCCAAACATGAAAAAGGTCATTTTAAAATCAACATGAAAAACCAAAATTCCAGAAGTATCAAACACAAAAATATGCTTACCAAAGAATGATAATGTATCATGGTAGGCACCCTCCTCCCGCCCTGTGGTGCCACTGATGTCCCTCTCTCCAAAAATGTACTCAATGGGACCGTAATGTTGCAACCACACACACGTTGACCTGCTGTGATGAAAAAACGAGTTAGTACTTTTCAAATATCAAAAAGGTCATTTTAAAATCAACATAAAAAACCAAAATTACAAAAGTATCAAACACAAAATAATGCTTACCGAACAAAGAAAATGTATCATGCTAGGCACCCTCCTCCCGCCTGTGGTACAACTGATGTCCCTCTCTCCAATTATGTACTCAATGGGACCGTAATGTTGCAACCACACACACGTTGACCTGCTGTGAGGAAAAAACGAGTTAGTACATTTCAAAAATGAAAAAGGTCATTTTAAAATCAACATGAAAAACCAAAATTCCAACAGTGTCAAACTCAAAATAATTATTACCGAAGAAACAAAAAGGTATCATGCTAGGCACCCTCCTCCCGCCCTGTGGTGCAACTGATGTCCCTCTCTCCAAAACTGTACTCAATGGGACCGTAATGTTGCAACCACACACGTTAACCTGCTGTGAGGAAAAATCGAGTTAGTACATTCCAAACATGAAAAAGGTCATTTTAAAATTAACATGAAAAACCAAAATTCCAAAAGTATCAAACACAAAAAAATTCTTACCAAAGAAAGAAAATGTATCGTGCTAGGAACCCTCCTGCCGCCCTGTGGTGCAACTGATGTCCCTCTCTCCAAAAATGTACTCATTTGGACCATAATGTTGCAACCACACACACGTTGAACTGGTGTGAGGAAAAAACGAGTTAGTACATTCCAAACATGAAAAAGGTCATTTTAAAATCACCATGAAAAAACAAAATTCCAAAAGTATCAAACACAAAAAAATGCTTACCGAAGAAAGAAAATGTATCGTGCTAGGGACCCTACTTCCGCCCTATGGTACAACTGATGTCCCTCTCTCCAAAAATGTACTCAATGGGACCGTAATGTTGCAACCACACACACGTTGACCTGCTGTGAGGAAAAAACGAGTTAGCACATATCAAAAATGAAAAAGGTCATTTTAAAATCATTATGAAAAACCAAAATTCCAAAAGAATCAACCACAAAATAATGCTTACCGAAGAAAGAAATGGTATCGTGCTAGTCACCCTCCTCCAGCCCAGTGGTGCAACTGATGTCCCTCTCTCCAAAAATGTACTCAATTGGACCATTATGTTGCAACCACACACACGTTGACCTGGTGTGAGGAAAAAACGAGTTAGTACATTCCAAACATGAAAAAGGTCATTTTAAAATCAACATGAAAAACCAAAATTCCAACAGTATCAAACACAAAAAAATGCTTACCGAAGAAAGAAAATGTATCGTGCTAGGCACCCTAATCCCGACCTGTGGTGCAAGTGATGTCCCTATCTCCAAAAATGTACTCAATGGGACCATAATGTAGCAACCACACACACGGTGACCTGCTGTGAGGAAAAAACGAGTTAGTACATTCCAAACATGAAAAAGGTCATTTTAAAATCAACTGAAAAACCAAAATTCCAAAAGTATCAAACACAAAAAAATTCTTACCAAAGAAAGAAAATGTATCGTGCTAGGCACCCTCCACCGGCCCTGTTGTGCAACTGATGTCCCTCTCTCCAAAAATGTACTCATGGGACCATAATGTTGCAACCACACACACGTTGACGTGCTGTGAGCAAAAAACGAGTTAGTACATTCCAAACTTGAAGAAGGTCATTTTAAAATCAACATGAAAAACCAAAACTCCAAAAGTATCAAACACATAATAATGCTTTCCGAAGAAATAAAATGTGTCGTGCTAGGCACCCTCCTCCCACCTTGTGGTGCAAGTGATGTCCCTCTCTCCAAAAATGTACTCAATGGGACCATTATGTTGCAACCACACACACGTTGACCTGCTGTGAGGAAAAAATGAGTTAGTACATTCCAAACATGAAAAAGGTATTTTAAAATCAACATGAAAAACCAAAATTCCAAAAGTACCAAACACAAAAAATTACTTCCCGAAGAAAGAAAATGTATCATGCTAGGCACCCTCCTCCCGCCCTGTGGTGCAAGTGATGTCCCTCTCTCCAATAATGTACTCAATGGGACCATAATGTTGCAACCACACACACGTTGACCTAATGTGAGGAAAAAACGAGTTAGTACACTTCAAAAATGAAAAAGGTCATTTTAAAATCATCATGAAAAACCAAAATTCCAAAAGTATCAAACACAAAATAATGCTTACCGAAGAAAGACAATGTATCGTGCTAGGCACCCTGCTCCCGCCCTGTGGTGCAAGTGATGTCCCTCTCTCCAAAAATGTACTCAATGGGACCATAACGTTGCAACCACACACACATTGACCTGCTGTGAGGAAAAAAGAGTTAGTACATTCCAAACATGAAAAAGGTCATTTTAAAATCAACATGAAAAACCAAAATTCCAAAAGTATCAAACACAAAAAAATGCTTACTGAAGAAATAAAGTGTATCGTGCTAGGCACCCTGCTCCCGCCCTATGGTGCAAGTGATGTCCCTGTCTCCAAAAATGTACTCAATGGGACCGTAATGTTGCGACCACACACACGTTGACCTGCTGTGAGGAAAAAACGAGTTAGTACATTTCGAACATGAAAAAGGTCATTTTAAAATCAACATGAAAAACGAAAATTCCAAAAGTATCGAACACGAAATAATTATTACTGAAGAAAGAAAATGTATCTTGCTAGGCACCCTCTTCCCGCCCTGTGGTGCAACTGATGTCCCTCTCTCCAAAAATGTAGTCAATGGGACCGTAATGTTGCAACCACACACACGTTAACCTGCTGTGAGGAAAAAACGAGTTAGTACATTCCAAACACGAAAAAGGTCATTTTATAATCAACATGAAAAACCAAAATACCAAAAGTATCAAACACAAAAAAATGCTTACCAAAGAAAGAAAATGTATCGTGCTAGGCACCCTCCTCCCGCCCTGTGGTGCAACTGATGTCCTTCTCTCCAGAAATGTACTCAATGGGACCATAATGTTGCAACCACACAAACGTTGACGTGCTGTGAGGAAAAAACGAGTTAGTACATTCCAAACATTAAGAAGGTCGTTTTAAAATCAACATGAAAAAAAAAATTCCAATAGAAACTAACTCATAATAATGCTTACCGAAGAAAGAAAATGTATCTTGCTAGGCACCCTCCTCCAGCCCAGTTGTGCAACTGATGTCCCTCTCTCCAAAAATGTACTCAATTGGACCATAATTTTACAACCACACACACGTTGACCTGGTGTGAGGAAAAAACGAGTTAGTACATTTCAAACATGAAAAAGGTCATTTTAAAATCAACATGAAAAACCAAAATTCCAAAAGTATCAAACACAAAAAAATTCTTACCAAAGAAAGAAAATGTATTGTGCTAGGCACCCTCCTCCCGCCCTGTGGTGCAACTGATGTCACTGTCTCCAAAAATGTACTCAATGGGACCAATATGTTGCAACCACACACACGTTGACGTGCTGTGAGGAAAAAACGAGATAGTACATTCCAAACATGAAAAAGGTCATTTTAAAATCAACATGAAAAACCAAAATTCCATAAGTATCAAACACAAAATAATGCTTACCGAAGAAAGAAAATGTATCGTGCTAGGCACCCTCCTCAAGCCCAGTGGTGCAACTGATGTCCCTCTCTCCAAAAATGTACTCAATTGGACCATAATGTTGCAACCACACACACGTTGACCTGCTGTGAGGAAAAAATGAGTTAGGACATTCCAAACATGAAAAAGGTCATTTTAAAATCAAGATGAAAAACGAAAATTCCAAAAGTATCAAACACAAAAAAATTCTTACCAAAGAAAGAAAATGTATCGTGCTAGGCTCCCTCCTCCCGCCCTGTGGTGCAGGTGATGTCCCTCTCTCCAAAAATGTACTCAATGGGACCATAATGTTGCAACCACACACACGTTGACCTGCTGTGTGGATAAATTGAGTTAGTACATATCAGACATGAAAAAGATCATTTTAAAATCAACATGAAAAACCAAAATACTAAAAATATTAAACACATCAAAATGCTTACCGAAGAAAGACAATGTATCGTGCTAGGCACCCTGCTCCTGCCCTGTGGTGCAACTGATGTCCCTCTCTCCAAAAATGTACTCAATTGGACCATAATGTTGCAACCACACACACGTTGACCTGCTGTGAGGAAAAAATGAGTTAGGACATTCGAAACATGAAAAAGGTCATTTTAAAATCAAGATGAAAAACCAAAATTCCAAAAGTATCAAACACAAAATAATTATTACCGAAGAAAGAAAGTGTAGCGTGCTAGGCACCCTGCTCCCGCCCTGTGGTGCAAGTGATGTCCCTGTCTCCAAAAATGTACTCAATGGGACCGTAATGTTGCAACCACACTCATGTTGACCTGCTGTGAGGAAAAAACGAGTTAGTACATTTCAAACATGAAAAAGGTCATTTTAAAATCAACATGAAAAACCAAAATTCGAAAAGTATCAAACACAAAATAATTATTACTGAAGAAAGATAATGTATCGTGCTAGGCACCCTCTTCCCGCCCTGTGGTGCAACTGATGTCCCTCTCTCCAAAAATTTACTCAATGGGACCATAATGTTGCAACCACACACACGTTGACGTGCTGTGAGGAAAAAACGAGATAGTACATTCCAAACATGAAAAAGGTCATTTTAAAATCAACATGAAAAACCAAAATTCCATAAGTATCAAACACAAATTAATGCTTACCGAAGAAAGAAAATGTATCGTGCTAGGCACCCTCCTCAAGCCCAGTGGTGCAACTGATGTCGCTCTCTCCAAAAATGTACTCAATTGGACCATAATGTTGCAACCACACACACGTTGACCTGCTGTGAGGAAAAAATGAGTTAGGACATTCCAAACATGAAAAAGGTCATTTTAAAATCAAGATGAAAAACCAAAATTCCAAAAGTATCAAACACAAAAAAATTCTTACCAAAGAAAGAAAATGTATCGTGCTAGGCTCCCTCCTCCCGCCCTGTGGTGCAAGTGATGTCCCTCTCTCCAAAAATGTACTCAATGGGACCATAATGTTGCAACCACACACACGTTGACCTGCTGTGAGGAAAAAATGAGTTAGTACATATCAGACATGAAAAAGATCATTTTAAAATCAACATGAAAAACCAAAATACGAAAAATATTAAACACATCAAAATGCTTACCGAAGAAAGACAATGTATCGTGCTAGGCACCCTGCTCCTGCCCTGTGGTGCAAGTGATGTCCCTCTCTCCAAAGATGTACTCATTGGGACCATAATGTTGCAACCACACACACGTTGACCTGCTGTGAGGAAAAAAACGAATTAGTACATTTCAAACATGAAAAAGGTCATTTTAAAATCAACATGAAAAACCAAAATTCCAAAAGTATCAAACACAAAATAATTATTATCGAAGGAAGAAAGTGTATAGTGCTAGGCACCCTGCTCCCGCCCTGTGGTGCAAGTGATGTCCCTGTCTCCAAAAATGTACTCATTGGGACCGTAATGTTGCAACCACACACACGGTGACCTGCTGTGAGGAAAAAACGAGTTAGTACATTTCAAATATGAAAAAGGTCATTTTAAAATCAACATGAAAAACCAAAATTCCAAAAGTATCAAACACAAAAATATTCTTCCCGTAGAAAGAAAATGTATCATGCTAGGCACCCTCTTCCTGCCCTGTGGTGCAACTGATGTCCCTCTCTCCAAAAATGTACTCAATGGGACCATAATGTTGCAACCACACACGCGTTGACCTGCTGTGAGGAAAAAACGAGTTAGTACATTTCAAAAATGAAAAAGGTCATTTTAAAATCAACATGAAAAACCAAAATTCCAAAAGTATCAAACACAAAATAATGCTTACCGAAGAAAGACAATGTATCGTGCTAGGCACCCTGCTCCCGCCCTGTGGTGCAAGTGATGTCCCTCTCTCCAAAAATGTACTCAATGGGACCGAAATGTTGCAACCACACACACGTTGACCTGCTGTGAGGAAAAAACGAGTTAGTACATATCAGACATGAAAAAGGTCATTTTAAAATCAACATGAAAAACCAAAATACGAAAAATATCAAACACAAAATAATGCTTACCGAAGAAAGAAAATGTGTCGTGCTAGGCACCCTCTTCCTGCCCTGTGGTGCAACTGATGACCCTCACTCCAAAAATGTACTCAATGGGACCATAATGTTGCAACCACACACACGTTGACCTGCTGTGAGGAAAAAAGGAGTTAGTACAATTCAAAAATGGAAAAGGTCATTTTAAAATCAACATGAAAAACCAAAATTCCAAAAGTATCAAACACAAAATAATGCTTACCGAAGAAAGACAATGTATCGTGCTAGGCACCCTGCTCCTGCCTTGTGGTGCTAGTGATGTACCTCTCTCCAAAGATGTACTCATTGGGACCGTAATGTTGCAACCACACACACGTTGACCTGCTGTGAGGAAAAAAACGAATTAGTACATTTCAAACATGAAAAAGGTCATTTTAAAATCAACATGAAAAACCAAAATTCCAAAAGTATCAAACACAAAATAATTATTACCGAAGAAAGAAAGTGTAGCGTGCTAGGCACCCTGCTCCCGCCCTGTGGTGCAAGTGATGTCCCTGTCTCCAAAAATGTACTCAATGGGACCGTAATGTTGCAACCACACTCATGTTGACCTGCTGTGAGGAAAAAACGAGTTAGTACATTTCAAACATGAAAAAGGTCATTTTAAAATCAACATGAAAAACCAAAATTCCAAAAGTATCAAACACAAAATAATTATTACTGAAGAAAGTTAATGTATCGTGCTAGGCACCCTCTTCCCGCCCTATGGTGCAACTGATGTCCCTCTCTCCAAAAATTTACTCAATGGGACCATAATGTTGCATCACACACACGTTGACGTGCTGTGAGGAAAAAACGAGATAGTACATTCCAAACATGAAAAAGGTCATTTTAAAATCAACATGAAAAACCAAAATTCCATAAGTATCAAACACAAAATAATGCTTACCGAAGAAAGAAAATGTATCGTGCTAGGCACCCTCCTCCAGCCCAGTGGTGCAACTGATGTCCCTCTCTCCAAAAATGTACTCAATTGGACCATAATATAGCAACCACACACACGTTGACCTGCTGTGAGGAAAAAATTGAGTTAGTACATTCCAAACATTAAAAAGGTCATTTTAAAATCAACATGAAAAACCAAAATTCCAAAAGTATCAAACACAAAAAAATGCTTACCGAAGAAAGAAAATGTATCGTGCTAGGCACCCTCCTCCCGCCCTGTGGTGCAAGTGATGTCCCTCTCTCCAAAAATGTACTCTATGGGACCATAAAGTAGCAACCACACACACGTTGACCTGCTGTGAGGAAAAAATTAGTTAGTACATTCCAAACATGAAAAAGGTCATTTTAAAATCAACATAAAAAACCCAAATTCAAAAAGTATCAAACACAAAAAAATTCTTACCGAAGAAAGAAAATGTATCGTGCAGGGCACCCTCTTCCCGTCCTGTGGTGCAAGTGATGTCCCTCTCTCCAAAAATGTACTCAATGGGACCATAATGTTGCAACCACACACACGTTGACGTGCTGTGAGAAAAAAAAGGAGTTAGTACATATCAAACATGAATAAGGTCATTTTAAAATCAACATGAGAAACCAAAATACCAAAAATATCAAACACAAAAAAATGCTTACCGAAGAAAGAAAATGTATCATGCTAGGCACCCTCTTCCTGCCCTGTGGTGAAACTGGTGACCCTCTCTCCAAAAATGTACTCAATGGGACCATAATGTTGCAACCACACACACGTTGACCTGCTGTGAGGATAAAACGAGTTAGTACATTCCAAACATGAAAAAGGTCATTTTAAAATCAACATGAAAAACCAAAATTCCAAAAGTATCAAACACAAAATAATGCTTACCGAAGAAAGAAGATGTATCGTGCTAGGCACCCTCCTCCCGCCCTGTGGTGCAACTGATGTCAATCTCTCCAAAAATGTACTCAATGGGACCATAATGTTGCAACCACACACACGTTGACCTGCTGTGAGGATAAAACGAGTTAGTACATGCAAAACATGAAAAAGGTCATTTTAAAATCAACATGAAAAACCAAAATTCCAAAAGTATCAAACACAAAATAATGCTTACCGAAGAAAGAAAATGTATCGTGCTAGGCACCCTCCTCCCGCCCTATGGTGCAACTGATGTCCCTCTCTCCAAAAATGTACTCAATGGGACCATAATGTTGCAACCACACACACGTTGACCTGCTGTGAGGAAAAAACGAGTTAGTACATTTAAAATATGAAAAAGGTCATTTTAAAATCAACATGAAAAACCAAAATTCCAAAAGTATCAAACACAAAATAATGCTTACCGAAGAAAGAAAATGTATCGTGCTAGGCACCCTCCTCCCGCCCTGTTGTGCAACTGATGTCCCTCTCTCCAAAAATGTGCTCAATGGGACCGTAATGTTGCAACCACACACACGTTGGCCTGCTGTGAGGAAAAAACGAGTTAGTACATTTCAAACAAGAAAAAGGTCATTTTAAAATCAACATGAAAAACCAAAATACCAAAAGTATCAAACACAAAAAAATGCTTACCGAAGAAAGAAAATGTATCGTGCTAGGCACCCTCTTCCAGCCCTGTGGTGCAAGTGATGACCCTCTCTCCAAAAATGTACTCAATGGGACCTAAATTTTGCAACCACACACACGTTGACCTGCTGTGAGGAAAATACGAGTCAGTACATTTCAAACTTGTAAAAGGTCATTTTAAAATCAACATGAAAAACCAAAATTCCAAAAGTATCAAACACAAAATAGTGCTTACCGAAGAAAGAAAATGTATCGTGCTAGGCAACCTCCTCCAGCCCTGTGGTGCAAGTGATGTCCCTCTCTCCAAAAATGTACTCAATGGGACCATAATGTTGCAACCACACACATGTTGACCTGCTGTGAGGAAAAATAGAGTTAGTACATTCCAAACATGAAAAAGGTATTTTAAAATCAACATGAAAAAACCAAAATTCCAAATCTATCAAACACAAAAAAATGCTTACCGAAGAAAGAAAATGTAATGTGCTAGGCACCCTCCTCCCACCATGTGGTGCAAGTGATGTCCCTCTCTCCAAAAATGTACTTAATGTGACCATAATGTAGCAGCCACACACACGTTGACCTGCTGTGAGGAAAAAACGAGTTAGTACATTCCAAACATGAAAAAGGTTATTTTAAAATCAACACGAAAAACCAAAATTCCAAAAGTATCAAACACAAAAAAATTCTTACCAAAGAAAGAAAATGTATCGTGCTAGGCACCCTCCTCCCGCCCTGTGGTGCAACTGATGTCCCTCTCTCCAAAAATTTACTCAATGGGACCATAATGATGCAACCACACACACGTTGACGTGCTGTGAGGAAAAAACGAGATAGCACATTCCAAAAATGAAAAAGGTCATTTTAAAATCAACATGAAAAACCAAAATTCCATAAGTATCAAACACAAAATAATGCTTACCGAAGAAAGAAAATGTATCGTGCTAGGCACCCTCCTCCAGCCCAGTGGTGCAACTGATGTCCTTCTCTCCAAAAATGTACTCAATTGGACCATAATGTTGCAACCACACACACGTTGACCTGCTGTGAGGAAAAAACGAGTAAGTACATTCCAAACATGAAAAAGGTCATTTTAAAATCAACATGAAAAACCAAAATTCCAAAAGTATCAAACACAAAAAAATGCTTACCGAGGAAAGAAAATGTATCGTGCTAGGCACCCTCCTCCCGCCCTGTGGTGCAACTGATGTCCGTCCCTCTCTCCAAAAATGTACTCAATGGGACCATAAGGTAGCAACCACACACACGATGACCTGCTGTGAGGAAAAAATGAGTTAGTACATTCCAAACATGAAAAAGGTCATTTTAAAATCAACATAAAAAACCCAAATTCAAAAAGTATCAAACACAAAAAAATTCTTACCGAGGAAAGAAAATGTATCGTGCTGGGCACCCTCTTCCCGTACTGTGGTGCAAGTGATGTCCCTCTCTCCAAAAATGTACTCAATGGGACCATAATGTTGCAACCACACACACGTTGACCTGCTGTGAGAAAAAAAAGGAGTTAGTACATATCAAACATGAAAAAGGTCATTTTAAAATCAACATGAAAAACCAACATACCAAAAATATCAAACACAAAAAAATGCTTACCGAAGAAAGAAAATGTATCGTGCTAGGCACCCTCTTCCTGCCCTGTGGTGAAACTGATGACCCTCTCTCCAAAAATGTACTCAATGGGACCATAATGTTGCAACCACACACACGTTGACCTGCTGTGAGGATAAAATGAGTTAGTACATTCCAAACATGAAAAAGGTCATTTTAAAATCAACATGAAAAACCAAAATTCCAAAAGTATCAAACACAAAATAATGCTTACCGAAGAAAGAAGATGTATCGTGCTAGGCACCCTCCTCCCGCCCTGTGGTGCAACTGATGTCCCTCTCTCCAAATATGTACTCAATGGGACCATAATGTTGCAACCACACACACTTTGACCTGCTGTGAAGAAAAAACGAGTTAGTACATTCCAAACATTAAAAAGGTCATTTTAAAATCAAGATGAAAAACCAAAATTCCAAAAGTATCAAACACATAATAATGCTTACCGAAGAAAGAAAATGTATCGTGCTAGGCACCCTCCTCCCGCCCAGTGGTGCAACTGATGTTCCTCTCTCCAAAAAAGTACTCAATGGGACCATAATGTTGCAACCACACACATGTTGACCTGCTGTGAGGAAAAAACGAGTTAGTACATTCCAAACATGAAGAAGGTCATTTTAAAATCAACATGAAAAACCAAAATTCCAAAAGTATCAAACACATAATAATGCTTACCGAAGAAAGAAAATGTATCGTGCTAGGCACCCTCCTCCTGCCCAGTGGTGCAACTGATGTCCCTCTCTCCAAAAATGTACTCAATGGGACCATAATGTTGCAACCACACACACGTTGACCTGCTGTGAGGATAAAACGAGTTAGTACATGCAAAACATGAAAAAGGTCATTTTAAAATCAACATGAAAAATCAAAATTCCAAAAGTATCAAACACAAAATAATGCTTACCGAAGAAAGAAAATGTATCGTGCCTGGCACCCTCCTCCCGCCCTATGGTGCAACTGATGTCCCTCTCTCCAAAAATGTACTCAATGGGACCATAATGTTGCAACCACACACACGTTGACCTGCTGTGAGGAAAAAACGAGTTAGTACATTTCAAATATGAAAAAGGTCATTTTAAAATCAACATGAAAAACCAAAATTCCAAAAGTATCAAACACAAAATAATGCTTACCGAAGAAAGAAAATGTATCGTGCTAGGCACCCTCCTCCCGCCCTGTCGTGCAACTGATGTCCCTCTCTCCAAAAATGTACTCAGTGGGACCGTAATGTTTCAACCACACACACGTTGGCCTGCTGTGACGAAAAAACGAGTTAGTACATTTCAAACATGAAAAAGGTCATTTTAAAATCAACATGAAAAACCAAAATACCAAAAGTATCTAACACAAAAAAATGCTTACCGAAGAAAGAAAATGTATCGTGCTAGGCACCCTCTTCCCGCCCTGTGGTGCAAGTGATGACCCTCTCTCCAAAAATGTACTCAATGGGACCTAAATTTTGCAACCACACACACGTTGACCTGCTGTGAGGAAAAAACGAGTCAGTACATTTCAAACTTGTAAAAGGTCATTTTAAAATCAACATGAAAAACCAAAATTCCAAAAGTATCAAACACAAAATAGTGCTTACCGAAGAAAGAAAATGTATCGTGCTAGGCACCCTACGCCTGCCCTGTGGTGCAACTGATGTCCCTCTCTCCAAAAATTTACTCAATGGGACAATAATGTTGCAACCACACACACGTTGAACTGCTGTGAGGAAAAAACGAGTTAGTACATTCCAAACATGAAAAAGGTCATTTTAAAATCAACATGAAAAACCAAAATTCCAAAAGTATCAAACACAAAAAAATGCTTACCGAAGAAAGAAAATGTATCGTGCTAGGCTCCCTCCTCCCGCCCTGTGGTGCAAGTGATGTCCCTCTCTCCAAAAATGTACTCAATGGGACCATAAGTTAGCAACCACACACACGTTGACCTGCTGTGAGGAAAAAATGAGTTAGTATATTCCAAACATGAAAAAGGTCGTTTTAAAATCAACATAAAAAACCCAAATTCAAAAAGTATCAAACACAAAAAAATTCTTACCAAAGAAAGAAAATGTATCGTGCTAGGCACCCTCTTCCCGTCCTGTGGTGCAAGTGATGTCCCTCTCTCCAAAAATGTACTCAATGGGACCATAATGTTGCAACCACACACACGTTGACCTGCTGTGTGAAAAAAAAGGAGTTAGTACATATCAAACATGAAAAAGGTCATTTTAAAATCAACATGAAAAACCAAAATACCAAAAATATCAAACACAAAAAAATGCTTACCGAGGAAAGAAAATGTATCGTGCTAGGCACCCTCTTCCTGCCCTGTGGTGCAACTGATGACCCTCTCTCCAAAAATGTACTCAATGGGACCATAATGTTGCAACCACACACACGTTGACCTGCTGTGAGGAAAAAACAGGTTAGTACATTCCAAACATGAAAAAGGTCATTTTAAAATCAACATGAAAAACCAAAATTCCAAAAGTATCACACACATAATAATGCTTACCAAAGAGAGAAAATGTATCGTGCTAGGCACCCTCCTCCTGCCCATTGGTGCAACTGATGTCCCTCTCTCCAAAAATGTACTGAATGGGACCATAATGTTGCAACCACACACACGTTGACCTGCTGTGATGATAAAACGAGTTAGTACATTCCAAACATGAAAAAGGTCATTTTAAAATCAACATGAAAAACCAAAATTCCAAAAGTATCAAACACAAAATAATGCTTACCGAAGAAAGAAAATGTATCGTGCTAGGCACCCTCTTCCCGCCCTGTGGTGCAACTGATGTCCCTCTCTCCAAAAATGTACTCAATGGGACCATAATGTTGCAACCACACACACGTTAACCTGCTGTGAGGAAAAAACGAGTTAGTACATTCCAAACATGAAATACCAAAATACCAAAAGTATCATACACAAAAAAATGTTTACCAAAGAAAGAAAATGTGTCGTGCTAGGCACCCTCCTCCCGCCCTGTGGTGAAAGTGATGTCCCTCTCTCCAGAAATGTACTCAATGGGAACATAATGTTGCAACCACACACACGTTGACCTGCTGTGGGGAAAGAACGAGTTAGTACATTCCAAACATGAAGAAGGTCATTTTAAAATCAACATGAAAAACAAAAATTCCAAAAGTATCAAACACATAATAATGTTTACCGAAGAAAGAAAATGTATCGTGCTAGGCACCCTCCTCCAGCCCAGTTGTGCAACTGATGTCCCTCTCTCCAAAAATGTACTCAATTCGACCATAATGTTGCAACCACACACACGTTGACCTGGTGTGAGAAAAAACGAGTTAGTACATTCCAAACATGAAAAAGGTCATTTTAAAATCAACATGAAAAACCAAAATTCCAAAAGTATCAAACACAAAAAAATGCTTACCGAAGAAAGAAAATGTATCGTGCTAGGCACCCTCCTCCCACCCTGTGGTGCAAGTGATGTCCCTCTCTCCAAAAATGTACTCAATGGGACCATAATGTTGCAACCACACACATGTTGACCTGCTGTGAGGAAAAATGGAGTTGGTACATTCCAAACATGAAAAAGGTATTTTAAAATCAACATGAAAAAACCAAAATTCCAAAACTATCAAACACAAAAAAATGCTTACCGAAGAAAGAAAATGTATCGTGCTAGGCACCCTCAAACCGCCATGTGGTGCAAGTGATGTCCATCTCTCCAAAAATTTACTTAATGGGACCATAATGTAGCAACCACACACACGTTGACCTGCTGTGAGGAAAAAACGAGTTAGTACATTCCAAACATGAAAAAGGTTATTTTAAAATCAACATGAAAAACCAAAATTCCAAAAGTATCAAACACAAAAAAATTCTTACCAAAGAAAGAAAATGTATCGTGCTAGGCACCCTCCTCCCGCCCTGTCGTGCAACTGATGTCCCTCTCTCCAAAAATTTACTCAATGGGACCATAATGTTGCAACCACACACACGTTGACGTGCTGTGAGGAATAAACGAGTTAGTACATTTCAGACATGATAAAGGTCATTTTAAAATAAACATGAAAAACCAAAATTCCATAAGTATCAAACACAAAATAATGCTTACCGAAGAAAGAAAATGTATCGTGCGAGGCACCCTCCTCCAGCCCAGTGGTGCAACTGATGTCCCTCTCTCCAAAAATGTACTCAATTGGACCATAATGTTGCAACCACACACACGTTGACCTGCTGTGAGGAAAAAACGAGTAAGTACATTCCAAACATGAAAAAGGTCATTTTAAAATCAACATGAAAAACCAAAATTCCAAAAGTATCAAACACAAAAAAATGCTTACCGAAGAAAGAAAATGTATCGTGCTAGGCACCCTCCTCCCGCCCTGTGGTGCAAGTGGTTTCCCTCTCTCCCAAAATGTACTCAATGGGACCATAAGGTAGAACTACACACACGTTGACCTGCTGTGAGGAAAAAATGAGTTAGTACATTCCAAACATGAAAAAGGTCATTTTAAAATCAACATAAAACACCCAAATTCAAAAAGTATCAAACACAAAAAAATTCTTACCGAAGAAAGAAAATGTATCGTGCTAGGCACCCTCTTCCCGTCCTGTGGTGCAAGTGATGTCCCTCTCTCCAAAAATGTACTCAATGGGACAATAATGTTGCAACCACACACACGTTGACCTGCTGTGAGAAAAAAAAGGAGTTAGTACATATCAAACATGAAAAAGGTCATTTTAAAATCAACATGAAAAACCAAAATACCAAAAATATCAAACACAAAAAAATGCTTACCGAAGAAAGAGAATGTATCGTGCTAGGCACCCTCTTCCTGCCCTGTGGTGCAACTGATGACCCTCTCTCCAAAAATGTACTCAATGGGACCATAATGTTGCAACCACACACACGTTGACCTGCTGTGAGGATAAAACGAGTTAGTACATTCCAAACATGAAAAAGGTCATTTTAAAATCAACATGAAAAACGAAAATTCCAAAAGTATCAAACACAAAATAATGCTTACCGAAGAAAGAAAATGTATCGTGCTAGGCACCCTCCTCCCGCCCTGTGGTGCAACTGATGTCCCTCTCTCCAAAAATGTACTCAATGGGACCATAATGTTGCAACCACACACACGTTGACCTGCTGTGAGGAAAAAACGAGTTAGTACATTCCAAACATTAAAAAGGTCATTTTAAAATCAACATGAAAAACCAAAATTCCAAAAGTATCAAACACATAATAATGCTTACAGAAGAAAGAAAATGTATCGTGCTAGGCACCCTCCTCCTGCCCAGTGGTGCAACTGATGTCCCTCTCTCCAAAAATGTACTCAATGGGACCATAATGTTGCAACCACACACACGTTGACCTGCTGTGAGGAAAAAACGAGTTAGTACATTCCAAACATGAAGAAGGCATTTTAAAATCAACATGAAAAACCAAAATTCCAAAAGTATCAAACACATAATAATGCTTACCGAAGAAAGAAAATGTATCGTGCTAGGCACCCTCTTCCTGCCCAGTGGTGCAACTGATGTCCCTCTCTCCAAAAATGTACTCAATGGGACCATAATGTTGTAACCACACACACGTTGACCTGCTGTGAGGATAAAACGAGTTAGTACATGCAAAACATGAAAAAGGTCATTTTAAAATCAACATGAAAAACCAAAATTCCAAAAGTATCAAACACAAAATAATGCTTACCGAAGATAGAAAATGTATCGTGCTAGGCACCCTCCTCTCACCCTATGGTGCAACTGATGTCCCTCTCTCCAAAAATGTACTCAATGGGACCATAATGTTGCAACCAACACACGTTGACCTGCTGTGAGGAAAGAACGAGTTAGTACATTTCAAATATGAAAAAGGTCATTTTAAAATCAACATGAAAAACCAAAATTCCAAAAGTATCAAACACAAAATAATGCTTACCGAAGAAAGAAAATGTATCGTGCTAGGCACCCACCTCCCGCCCTGTGGTGCAACTGATGTCCCTCTCTCCAAAAATGTACTCAATGGGACCGTAATGTTGCAACCTCACACACGTTGACCTGATGTGAGGAAAAAACGAGTTAGTACATTTCAAACATGAAAAAGGTCATTTTAAAATCAACATGAAAAACCAAAATTCCAAAAGTATCAAACACAAAAAAATGCTTACCGAAGAAAGAAAATGTTTCGTGCTAGGCACCCTCTTCCCGCTCTGTGGTGCAACTGATGACCCTCTCTCCATAAATATACTCACTGGGACCATAATGTTGCAACCACACACACGTTGAACTGCTGTGAGGAAAAAACGAGTTAGTACATTCCAAACATGAAAAAGGTATTTTAAAATCAACATGAAAAACCAAAATTCCAAAAGTATCAAACACAAAATAATGCTTACCGAAGAGAGAAATGGTATCGTGCTCCGCACACTCCTCCCGCCCTGTGGTGCAAGTGATGTCCCTCTCTCCAATAATGTACTCAATGGGACCTAAATTTTGCAACCACAAACACGTTGACCTGCTGTGAGGAAAAAACGAGTCAGTACATTTCAAACTTGTAAAAGGTCATTTTAAAATCAACATGAAAAACCAAAATTCCAAAAGTATCAAACACAAAATAGTGCTTACGAAGAAAGAAAATGTATCGTGCTAGGCACCCTACGCCCGCCCTGTGGTGCAACTGATGTCACTCTCTCCAAAAATCTACTCAATGGGACCATAATGTTGCAACCACACACACGTTGACCTGCTGTGAGGAAAAAACGAGTTAGTACATTCCAAACATGAAAAAGGTCATTTTAAAATCAACATGAAAAACCAAAATTCCAAAAGTATCAAACACAAAAAAATGCTTACCGAAGAAAGAAAATGTATCGTGCTAGGCACCCTCCTCCCGCCCTGTGGTGCAAGTGATGTCCCTCTCTCCAAAAATGTACTCAATGGGACCATAAGGTAGCAACCACACACACGTTGACCTGCTGTGAGGAAAAAATGAGTTAGTACATTCCAAACATGAAAAAGGTCATTTTAAAATCAACATAAAAAACCCAAATTCAAAAAGTATCAAACACAAAAAAATTCTTACCGAAGAAAGAAAATGTATCGTGCTAGGCACCCTCTTCCCGTCCTGTGGTGCAAGTGATGTCCCTCTCTCTAAAAATGTACTCAATGGGACCATAATGATGCAACCATACACACGTTGACCTGCTGTGAGAAAAAAAAGGAGTTAGTACATATCAAACATGAAAAAGGTCATTTTAAAATCAACATGAAAAACCAAAATACCAAAAATATCAAACACAAAAAAATGCTTACCGAAGAAAGAAAATGTATCGTGCTAGGCACCCTGTTCCTGCCCTGTGGTGCAACTGATGACCCTCTCTCCAAAAATGTACTCAATGGGACCATAATGTTGCAACCACACACACGTTGACCTGCTGTGAGGAAAAACCGAGTTAGTACATTCCAAACATGAAAAAGGTCATTTTAAAATCAACATGAAAAACCAAAATTCCAAAAGTATCACACACATAATAATGCTTACCGAAGAAAGAAAATGTATCGTGCTAGGCACCCTCCTCCCGCCCTGTGGTGCAACTGATGTCCCTCTCTCCAAAAATGTACTCAATGGGACCATAATGTTGCAACCACACACACGTTGACCTGTTGTGAGGAAAAAACGAATTAGTACATTCCAAACATGAAAAAGGTCATTTTAAGATCAACATGATAAACCAAAATTCCAAAAGTATCAAACACATAATAATGCTTACCGAAGAAAGAAAATGTATCGTGCTAGGCACCCTCCTCCCGCCCAGTGGTGCAACTGATGTCCCTCTCTCCAAAAATGTACTCAATGGGACCATAATGTTGCAACCACACAGACGTTGACCTGCTGTGAGGAAAAAACGAGTTAGTACATTCCAAACATGAAGAAGGTCATTTTAAAATCAACATGAAAAACCAAAATTCGAAAAGTATCAAACACATAATAATGCTTACCGAAGAAAGAAAATGTATCGTGCTAGGCACCCTCCTCCTGCCCAGTGGTGCAACTGATGTCCCTCTCTCCAAAAATGTACTCAATGGGACCATAATGTTGCAACCACACACACGTTGACGTGCTGTGAGGATAAAACGAGTTAGTACATGCAAAACATGAAAAGTCATTTTAAAATCAACATGAAAAACCAAAATTCCAAAAGTATCAAACACAAAATAATGCTTACCGAAGAGAGAAATGGTATCGTGCTCCGCACCCTCCTCCCGCCCTGTGGTGCAAGTGATGTCCCTCTCTCCAATAATGTACTCAATGGGACCTAAATTTTGCAACCACAAACACGTTGACCTGCTGTGAGGAAAAAACGAGTCAGTACATTTCAAACTTGTAAAAGGTCATTTTAAAATCAACATGAAAAGCCAAAATTCCAAAAGTATCAAACACAAAATAGTGCTTACCGAAGAAAGAAAATGTATCGTGCTAGGCACCCTACGCCCGCCCTGTGGTGCAACTGATGTCACTCTCTCCAAAAATCTACTCAATGGGACCATAATGTTGCAACCACACACACGTTGACCTGCTGTGAGGAAAAAACGAGTTAGTACATTCCAAACATGAAAAAGGTCATTTTAAAATCAACATGAAAAACCAAAATTCCAAAAGTATCAAACACAAAAAAATGCTTACCGAAGAAAGAAAATGTATCGTGCTAGGCACCCTCCTCCCGCCCTGTGGTGCAAGTGATGTCCCTCTCTCCAAAAATGTACTCAATGGGACCATAAGGTAGCAACCACACACACGTTGACCTGCTGTGAGGAAAAAATGAGTTAGTACATTCCAAACATGAAAAAGGTCATTTTAAAATCAACATAAAAAACCCAAATACAAAAAGTATCAAACACAAAAAAATGCTTACCGAAGAAAGAAAATGTATCGTGCTAGGCACCCTCTTCCCGTCCTGTGGTGCAAGTGATGTCCCTCTCTCTAAAAATGTACTCAATGGGACCATAATGTTGCAACCATACACACGTTGACCTGCTGTGAGAAAAAAAAGGAGTTAGTACATATCAAACATGAAAAAGGTCATTTTAAAATCAACATGAAAAACCAAAATACCAAAAATATCAAACACAAAAAAATGCTTACCGAAGAAAGAAAATGTATCGTGCTAGGCACCCTGTTCCTGCCCTGTGGTGCAACTGATGACCCTCTCTCCAAAAATGTACTCAATGGGACCATAATGTTGCAACCACACACACGTTGACCTGCTGTGAGGAAAAACCGATTTAGTACATTCCAAACATGAAAAAGGTCATTTTAAAATCAACATGAAAAACCAAAATTCCAAAAGTATCACACACATAATAATGCTTACCGAAGAAAGAAAATGTATCGTGCTAGGCACCCTCCTCCCGCCCTGTGGTGCAACTGATGTCCCTCTCTCCAAAAATGTACTCAATGGGACCATAATGTTGCAACCACACACACGTTGACCTGTTGTGAGGAAAAAACGAATTAGTACATTCCAAACATGAAAAAGGTCATTTTAAGATCAACATGAAAAACCAAAATTCCAAAAGTATCAAACACATAATAATGCTTACCGAAGAAAGAAAATGTATCGTGCTAGGCACCCTCCTCCCGCCCAGTGGTGCAACCAATGTCCCTCTCTCCAAAAATGTACTCAATGGGACCATAATGTTGCAACCACACACAAGTTGACCTGCTGTGAGGAAAAAACGAGTTAGTACATTCCAAACATGAAGAAGGTCATTTTAAAATCAACATGAAAAACCAAAATTCTAAAAGTATCAAACACATAATAATGCTTACCGAAGAAAGAAAATGTATCGTGCTAGGCACCCTCCTCCTGCCCAGTGGTGCAACTGATGTCCCTCTCTCCAAAAATGTACTCAATGGGACCATAATGTTGCAACCACACACACGTTGACGTGCTGTGAGGATAAAACGAGTTAGTACATGCAAAACATGAAAAGTCATTTTAAAATCAACATGAAAAACCAAAATTCCAAAAGTATCAAACACAAAATAATGCTTACCGAAGAAAGAAAATGTATCGTGCTAGGCACCCTCCTCCCGCCCTGTGGTGCAACTGATGTCCCTCTCTCCAGAAATGTACTCAATGGGACCGTAATGTTGCAACCACACACACGTTGACCTGCTGTGAGGAAATAACGAGTTAGAACATTCCAAACATGAAAAAGGTCATTTTAAAATCAACATGAAAAACCAAAATACCTAAAGTATCAAACACAAAAAAATGCTTACCGAAGAAAGAAAATGTATCGTGCTAGGCACCCTCTTCCCGCCCAGTGGTGCAACTGATGACCCTCTCTCCATAAATGTACTCACTGGGACCATAATGTTGCAACCACACACACGTTGAACTGCTGTGAGGAATAAACGAGTTAGTAGATTCCAAACATGAAAAACGTATTTTAAAATCAACATGAAAAACCAAAATTCCAAAAGTATCAAACACAAAATAATAGTTACCGAAGAGAGAAATGGTATCGTGCTCCACACCCTCCTCCCGCCCTGTGGTGCAAGTAATGTCCCTCTCTCCAAAAATGTACTCAATGGGACCTAAAGTGTGCATCCACACACACGTTGACCTGCTGTGAAAAAAAAACGAGTCAGTACATTTCAAACTTGTAAAAGGTCATTTTAAAATCAACATGAAAAACCAAAATTCCAAAAGTATCAAACACAAAATAGTGCTTACCGAAGAAAGAAAATGTATCGTGCTAGGCACCCTATGCCCGCCCTGTGGTGCAACTGATGTCCCTTTCTCCAAAGATGTACTCAATGGGACCAAAATGTTGCAACCACACACGTTGACCTGCTGTGAGGAAAAGTCGTGTTAGTACATTCCAAACATGAAAAACGTTATTGTAAAATCAACATGAAAAACCAAAATACCAATAGTATCAAACACATAATAATGCTTACCGAAGAAAGAAAATGTATTGTGCTAGGCACCCTCCTACCGCCCTGTGGTGCAACTGATGTCCCTCTCTCCAAAAATGTACTCAATGGGACCATAATGTTGCAACCACACACACGTTGACCTGCTGTGAGGAAAAAACGAATTAGTACATTTCAAACATGAAAAAGGTCATTTTAAAATCAGCATGAAAAACCAAAATTCCAAAAGTATCAAACACAAAATAATGCTTACCGAAGAAAGAAAATGTATCGAGCTAGGCACCCTCCTCCCGCCCTGTGGTTCAACTGATGTCCCTCTCTCCAAAAATGTACTCAATGGGACCATAATGTTGCAACCACACACACGTTGACCTGCTGTGAGGAAAAAATGAGTTAGTATATTCCACACATGAAAAAGGTCATTTTAAAATCAACATTAGAAACCAAAATTGCAAAAGTATCAAACACAAAATAATTATTACCGAAGAAAGAAAATGTATCGTGCTAGGCACCCTCTTCCCGCCCTGTGGTGCAACAGATGCCCCTCTCTCCAAAAATGTACTCAATGGGACCATAATGTTGCAACCACACACACGTTGACCTGGTGTGAGGAAAAAACGAGTTAGTACATTTCAAACATGAAAAAGGTCATTTTAAAATCAACATGGAAAAACAAAAATTCCAAAAGTATCAAACACAAAATAATGCCTTCCTAAGAAAGAAAATGTATCGTGCTAGGCACCCTCCTCCCGCCCTGTGGTGCAACTGATGTCCCTCTCTCCAAAAATGTACTCAATGGGATCATAATGTTGCAACCACACACACGTTGACCTGCTGTGAGAAAAAAACGAGTAAGTACATTTCAAACATGAAAAAGGTCATTTTAAAATCAACATGAAAAACCAAAATTCCAAAAGTACCAAACACAAAATAACGCTTACCGAAGAAAGAAAGTGTATTGTGCTAGGCACCCTCCTCCCGCCCTATGGTGCAACTGATGTCCCTCTCTCCAAAAATCTACTCAATGGGACCATAATGTTGCAACCACACACACGTTGACCTGCTGTGAGGAAAAAACGAGTTAATACATTTCAAACATGAAAAAGGTCATTTTAAAATCAACATGGAAAAACAAAAATTCCAAAAGTATCAAACACAAAATAATGTTTACTGAAGAAAGAAAATGTATCGTGCTAGGCACCCTCCTACCGCACTGTGGTGCAACTGATGTCCCTCTCTCCAAAAATGTACTCAATGGGATCATAATGGTGCAACCACACACACGTTGACCTGCTGTGAGAAAAAAACGAGTTAGTACATTTCAAACATGAAAAAGGTCATTTTGAAATCAACATGAAAAACCAAAATTCCAAAAGTATCAAACACAAAATAATGCTTACCGAAGAAAGAAAATGTATCGTGCTAGGCTCCCTCCTCTCGCCCTGTGGTGCAACTGATGTCCCTCTCTCCAAAAATGTACTCAATGGGTCCATAATGTTGCAACCACACTCACGTTGACCTGCTGTGAGGAAAAAACGAATTAGTACATTCCAAACATGGAAAAGGTCATTTTAAAATCAACATGAAAAACCAAAATTCCAAAAGTATCAAACACAAAATAATGCTTACCGAAGAAAGAAAATGTATCGTGCTAGGCACCCTCTTCCCACCCTGTGGTGCAACTGATGTCCCTCTCTCCAAAAACGTACTCAATGGGACCATAATGTTGCAACCACACACACGTTGACCTGCTGTGAGGAAAAGTCGAGTTAGTACATTCCAAACATGAAAAAGTCATTGTAAAATCAACATGAAAAACCAAAATTCCAAAAGTTTCAAGCACAAAATAATGCTTACCGAAGAAAGAAAATGTATTGTGCTAGGCACCCTCCTCCCGCCCTGTGGTGCAACTGATGTCCCGGTCTCCAAAAATGTACTCAATGGTACGATAATTTTGCAACCACACACACGTTGACCTGCTACAAGGAAAAAACGAGTTAGTACATTTCAAACATGAAAAAGGTCATTTTAAAATCAACATGAAAAACCAAAATTCCAAAAGTATAAAACACAAAATAATGCTTAGCGAAGAGAGAAAATGTATCGTGCTCCGCACTCTCCTCCCATCCTGTGGTGCAAGTGATGTCCTTCTCTCCAAAAAAGTACTCAATGAGACCATAATTTTGCAACCACACACACGTTGACATGGTGTGAGGAAAAAACGAGTTAGTACATTTCAAACATGAAAAAGGTCATTTTAAAATCAACGTGAAAAACCAAAATTCCGTAAGTATCACACACAAAAAATGCTTACCAAAGAAACAAAATGTATCGAGCTAGGCACCCTCCTCCCGCACTGTGGTGCAAGTGAAGTCCCTCTCTCCAGAAATGTACTCAATGGGACCATAATGTTGCAACCTCACACACGTTGACCTGCTGTGAGGAAAAAACGAGTTAGTACATTCCAAACATGGAAAAGGTCATTTTAAAATCAACATGAAAAACCAAAATTCCAAAAGTATCACACACAAAATAATGCTTACCGAAGAGAGAAATGGTATCGTGCTCCGCACCCTCCTCTTGCCCTGTGGTGCAAGTGATGTCCCTCTCTCCAAAAATGTACTCAATGGGACCAAAATTTTTGCAACCACACACACAATGACCTGCTGTGTGGAAAAAACGAGTTAGTACATTTCAATCTTGAAAAAGGTCATTTTAAAATCAACATGAAAAACCAAAATTCCAAAAGTATCAAACACAAAATAATGCTTACCGAAGAAAGAAAATGTATCGTGCTAGGCACCCTCCTCCCGCCCTATGGTGCAACTGATGTCCCTCTCTCAAAAAATCTACTCAATGGGACCATTATGTTGCTACCACACACACGTTGATCTGCTGTGAGGAAAAAACGAGATAGTACATTCAAAACATGGAAAAGGTCATTTTAAAATCAACATGAAAAACCAAAATTCCAAAAGTATCAAACACAAAATAAAGCTTACCGAAGAAAGAAAATGTATCGTGCTAGGCACCCTCCTCCCGCCCTGTGGTGCAACTGAAGTCCCTCTCTCCAAAAATGTACTCAATGGGACCGTAATGTTGCAACCACACACACGTTGACCTGCTGTGAGGAAAAAACGAGTTAATACATTTCAAACATGAAAAAGGTCATTTTAAAATCAACATGGAAAAACAAAAATTCCAAAAGTATCAAACACAAAATAATGTTTACATAAGAAAGAAAATATATTGTGCTAGGCACCCTCCTACCACACTGTGGTGCAACTGATGTCCCTATCTCCAAAAATGTACTCAATGGGACCATAATGTTGCAACCACACTCACGTTCACCTGCTGTGAAAAAAAAAACGAGTTAGTACATTTCAAACATGAAAAAGGTCATTTTAAAATCAACATGAAAAACCAAAATTCCAAAAGTATCAAACACAAAATAATGCTTACCGAAGAAAGAATATGTATCGTGCTAGGCACCCTCCCCTCGCCCTGTGGGGCAATTGATGTCCCTCTCTCCAAAAATGTACCCAATGGGTCCATAATGTTGCAACCACACTCACGTTGACCTGCTGTGAGGAAAAAACGAGTTAGAACATTCCAAACATGAAAAAGGTCATTTTAAAATCAACATGAAAAACCAAAATTCCAAAAGTATCAAACACAAAATAATGCTTACCGAAGAAAGAAAATGTATCGTGCTAGGCACCCTCTTTCCACCCTGTGGTGCAACTGATGTCCCTCTCTCCTAAAATGTACTCAATGGGACAATAATGTTGCAACCACACACACGTTGACCTGCTGTGAGAAAAAAAAGGAGTTAGTACATATCAAACATGAAAAAGGTCATTTTAAAATCAACATGAAAAACCAAAATACCAAAAATATCAAACACAAAAAAATGCTTACCGAAGAAAGAGAATGTATCGTGCTAGGCACCCTCTTCCTGCCCTGTGGTGCAACTGATGACCCTCTCTCCAAAAATGTACTCAATGGGACCATAATGTTGCAACCACACACACGTTGACCTGCTGTGAGGATAAAACGAGTTAGTACATTCCAAACATGAAAAAGGTCATTTTAAAATCAACATGAAAAACGAAAATTCCAAAAGTATCAAACACAAAATAATGCTTACCGAAGAAAGAAAATGTATCGTGTTGGCACCCTCCTCCCGCCCTGTGGTGCAACTGATGTCCCTCTCTCCAAAAATGTACTCAATGGGACCATAATGTTGCAACCACACACACGTTGACCTGCTGTGAGGAAAAAACGAGTTAGTACATTCCAAACATTAAAAAGGTCATTTTAAAATCAACATGAAAAACCAAAATTCCAAAAGTATCAAACACATAATAATGCTTACCGAAGAAAGAAAATGTATCGTGCTAGGCACCCTCCTCCTGCCCAGTGGTGCAACTGATGTCCCTCTCTCCAAAAATGTACTCAATGGGACCATAATGTTGCAACCACACACACGTTGACCTGCTGTGAGGAAAAAACGAGTTAGTACATTCCAAACATGAAGAAGGCATTTTAAAATTAACATGAAAAACCAAAATTCCAAAAGTACCAAACACATAATAATGCTTACCGAAGAAAGAAAATGTATCGTGCTAGGCACCCTCTTCCTGCCCAGTGGTGCAACTGATGTCCCTCTCTCCAAAAATGTACTCAATGGGACCATAATGTTGCAACCACACACACGTTGACGTGCTGTGAGGATAAAACGAGTTAGTACATGCAAAACATGAAAAAGGTCATTTTAAAATCAACATGAAAAACCAAAATTCCAAAAGTATCAAACACAAAATAATGCTTACCGAAGAAATAAAATGTATCGTGCTAGGCACCCTCCTCTCACCCTATGGTGCAACTGATGTCCCTCTCTCCAAAAATGTACTCAATGGGACCATAATGTTGCAACCACACACACGTTGACCTGCTGTGAGGAAAGAACGAGTTAGTACATTTCAAATATGAAAAAGGTCATTTTAAAATCAACATGAAAAACCAAAATTCCAAAAGTATCAAACACAAAATAATGCTTACCGAAGAAAGAAAATGTATCGTGCTAGGCACCCTCCTCCCGCCCTGTGGTGCAACTGATGTCCCTCTCTCCAAAAATGTACTCAATGGGACCGTAATGTTGCAAACACACACACGTTGACCTGATGTGAGGAAAAAACGAGTTAGTACATTTCAAACATGAAAAAGGTCATTTTAAAATCAACATGAAAAACCAAAATTCCAAAAGTATCAAACACAAAAAAATGCTTACCGAAGAAAGAAAATGTTTCGTGCTAGGCACCCTCTTCCCGCTCTGTGGTGCAACTGATGACCCTCTCTCCATAAATGTACTCACTGGGACCATAATGTTGCAACCACACACACGTTGAACTGCTGTGAGGAAAAAACGAGTTAGTACATTCCAAACATGAAAAAGGTATTTTAAAATCAACATGAAAAACCAAAATTCCAAAAGTATCAAACACAAAATAATGCTTACCGAAGAGAGAAATGGTATCGTGCTCCGCACGCTCCTCCCGCCCTGTGGTGCAAGTGATGTCCCTCTCTCCAATAATGTACTCAATGGGACCTAAATTTTGCAACCACAAACACGTTGACCTGCTGTGAGGAAAAAACGAGTCAGTACATTTCAAACTTGTATAAGGTCATTTTAAAATCAACATGAAAAACCAAAATTCCAAAAGTATCAAACACAAAATAGTGCTTACCGAAGAAAGAAAATGTATCGTGCTAGGCACCCTACGCCCGCCCTGTGGTGCAACTGATGTCCCTCTCTCCAAAAATCTACTCAATGGGACCATAATGTTGCAACCACACACACGTTGACCTGCTGTGAGGAAAAAACGAGTTAGTACATTCCAAACATGAAAAAGGTCATTTTAAAATCAACATGAAAAACCAAAATTCCAAAAGTATCAAACACAAAAAAATGCTTACCGAAGAAAGAAAATGTATCGTGCTAGGCACCCTCCTCCCGCCCTGTGGTGCAAGTGATGTCCCTCTCTCCAAAAATGTACTCAATGGGACCATAAGGTAGCAACAACACACACGTTGACCTGCTGTGAGGAAAAAATGAGTTAGTACATTCCAAACATGAAAAAGGTCATTTTAAAATCAACATAAAAAACCCAAATTCAAAAAGTATCAAACACAAAAAAATTCTTACCGAAGAAAGAAAATGTATCGTGCTAGGCACCCTCTTCCCGTCCTGTGGTGCAAGTGATGTCCCTCTCTCTAAAAATGTACTCAATGGGACCATAATGTTGCAACCATACACACGTTGACCTGCTGTGAGAAAAAAAAGGAGTTAGTACATATCAAACATGAAAAAGGTCATTTTAAAATCAACATGAAAAACCAAAATACCAAAAATATCAAACACAAAAAAATGCTTACCGAAGAAAGAAAATGTATCGTGCTAGGCACCCTGTTCCTGCCCTGTGGTGCAACTGATGACCCTCTCTCCAAAAATGTACTCAATGGGACCATAATGTTGCAACCACACACACGTTGACCTGCTGTGAAGAAAAACCGAGTTAGTACATTCCAAACATGAAAAAGGTCATTTTAAAATCAACATGAAAAACCAAAATTCCAAAAGTATCACACACATAATAATGCTTACCGAAGAAAGAAATGTATCGTGCTAGGCTCCCTCCTCCCGCCCTGTGGTGCAACTGATGTCCCTCTCTCCAAAAATGTACTCAATGGGACCATAATGTTGCAACCACACACACGTTGACCTGCTGTGAGGAAAAAACGAGTTAGTACATTCCAAACATGAAGAAGGTCATTTTAAAATCAACATGAAAAACCAAAATTCCAAAAGTATCAAACACATAATAATGCTTACCGAAGAAAGAAAATGTATCGTGCTAGGCACCCTTCTCCCGCCCTGTGGTGCAACTGATGTCCCTCTCTCCAAAAATGTACTCAATGGGACCGTAATGTTGCAACCACACACACGTTGGCCTGCTGTGAGGAAATAACGAGTTAGTACATTCCAAACATGAAAAAGGTCATTTTAAAATCAACAGGAAAAACCAAAATACCGAAAGTATCAAACACAAAAAAATGCTTACCGAAGAAAGAAAATGTATCGTGCTAGGCACCCTCCTCCCGCCCTGTGGTGCAACTGATGTCCCTCTCTCCAAAAATGTACTCAATGGGACCGTAATGTTGCAAACACACACACGTTGACCTGATGTGAGGAAAAAACGAGTTAGTACATTTCAAACATGAAAAAGGTCATTTTAAAATCAACATGAAAAACCAAAATTCCAAAAGTATCAAACACAAAAAAATGCTTACCGAAGAAAGAAAATGTTTCGTGCTAGGCACCCTCTTCCCGCTCTGTGGTGCAACTGATGACCCTCTCTCCATAAATGTACTCACTGGGACCATAATGTTGCAACCACACACACGTTGAACTGCTGTGAGGAAAAAACGAGTTAGTACATTCCAAACATGAAAAAGGTATTTTAAAATCAACATGAAAAACCAAAATTCCAAAAGTATCAAACACAAAATAATGCTTACCGAAGAGAGAAATGGTATCGTGCTCCGCACGCTCCTCCCGCCCTGTGGTGCAAGTGATGTCCCTCTCTCCAATAATGTACTCAATGGGACCTAAATTTTGCAACCACAAACACGTTGACCTGCTGTGAGGAAAAAACGAGTCAGTACATTTCAAACTTGTATAAGGTCATTTTAAAATCAACATGAAAAACCAAAATTCCAAAAGTATCAAACACAAAATAGTGCTTACCGAAGAAAGAAAATGTATCGTGCTAGGCACCCTACGCCCGCCCTGTGGTGCAACTGATGTCCCTCTCTCCAAAAATCTACTCAATGGGACCATAATGTTGCAACCACACACACGTTGACCTGCTGTGAGGAAAAAACGAGTTAGTACATTCCAAACATGAAAAAGGTCATTTTAAAATCAACATGAAAAACCAAAATTCCAAAAGTATCAAACACAAAAAAATGCTTACCGAAGAAAGAAAATGTATCGTGCTAGGCACCCTCCTCCCGCCCTGTGGTGCAAGTGATGTCCCTCTCTCCAAAAATGTACTCAATGGGACCATAAGGTAGCAACAACACACACGTTGACCTGCTGTGAGGAAAAAATGAGTTAGTACATTCCAAACATGAAAAAGGTCATTTTAAAATCAACATAAAAAACCCAAATTCAAAAAGTATCAAACACAAAAAAATTCTTACCGAAGAAAGAAAATGTATCGTGCTAGGCACCCTCTTCCCGTCCTGTGGTGCAAGTGATGTCCCTCTCTCTAAAAATGTACTCAATGGGACCATAATGTTGCAACCATACACACGTTGACCTGCTGTGAGAAAAAAAAGGAGTTAGTACATATCAAACATGAAAAAGGTCATTTTAAAATCAACATGAAAAACCAAAATACCAAAAATATCAAACACAAAAAAATGCTTACCGAAGAAAGAAAATGTATCGTGCTAGGCACCCTGTTCCTGCCCTGTGGTGCAACTGATGACCCTCTCTCCAAAAATGTACTCAATGGGACCATAATGTTGCAACCACACACACGTTGACCTGCTGTGAGGAAAAAACGAGTTAGTACATTCCAAACATGAAGAAGGTCATTTTAAAATCAACATGAAAAACCAAAATTCCAAAAGTATCAAACACATAATAATGCTTACCGAAGAAAGAAAATGTATCGTGCTAGGCACCCTCCTCCTGCCCAGTGGTGCAACTGATGTCCCTCTCTCCAAAAATGTACTCAATGGGACCATAATGTTGCAACCACACACAAGTTGACGTGCTGTGAGGATAAAACGAGTTAGTACATGCAAAACATGAAAAGTCATTTTAAAATCAACATGAAAAACCAAAATTCCAAAAGTATCAAACACAAAATAATGCTTACCGAAGAAAGAAAATGTATCATGCTAGGCACCCTTCTCCTGCCCTGTGGTGCAACTGATGTCCCTCTCTCCAAAAATGTACTCAATGGGACCGTAATGTTGCAACCACACACACGTTGATCTGCTGTGAGGAAAAAACGAGTTAGTACATTCCAAACATGAAAAAGGTCATTTTAAAATCAACATGAAAAACCAAAATACCGAAAGTATCAAACACAAAAAAATGCTTACCGAAGAAAGAAAATGTATCGTGCTAGGCACCCTCTTCCCGCCCAGTGGTGCAACTGATGACCCTCTCTCCATAAATGTACTCACTGGGACCATAATGTTGCAACCACACACACGTTGAACTGCTGTGAGGAAAAAACGAGTTAGTAGATTCCAAACATGAAAAAGGTATTTTAAAATCAACATGAAAAACCAAAATTCCAAAAGTATCAAACACAAAATAATGCTTACCGAAGAGAGAAATGGTATCGTGCTCCACACCCTCCTCCCGCCCTGTGGTGCAAGTAATGTCCCTCTCTCCAAAAATGTACTCAATGGGACCTAAAGTGTGCATCCACACACACGTTGACCTGCTGTGAGGAAAAAACGAGTCAGTACATTTCAAACTTGTAAAAGGTCATTTTAAAATCAACATGAAAAACCAAAATTCCAAAAGTATCAAACACAAAATAGTGCTTACCGAAGAAAGAAAATGTATCGTGCTAGGCACCCTATGCCCGCCCTGTGGTGCAACTGATGTCCCTTTCTCCAAAGATGTACTCAATGGGACCAAAATGTTGCAACCACACACGTTGACCTGCTGTGAGGAAAAGTCGTGTTAGTACATTCCAAACATGAAAAACGTTATTGTAAAATCAACATGAAAAACCAAAATACCAAAAGTATCAAACACATAATAATGCTTACCGAAGAAAGAAAATGTATTGTGCTAGGCACCCTCCTCCCGCCCTGTGGTGCAACTGATGTCCCTCTCTCCAAAAATGTACTCAATGGGACCATAATGTTGCAACCACACACACGTTGACCTGCTGTGAGGAAAAAACGAATTAGTACATTTCAAACATGAAAAAGGTCATTTTAAAATCAGCATGAAAAACCAAAATTCCAAAAGTATCAAACACAAAATAATTATTACCGAAGAAAGAAAATGTATCGTGCTAGGCACCCTCTTCCCGCCCTGTGGTGCAACAGATGCCCCTCTCTCCAAAAATGTACTCAATGGGACCATAATGTTGCAACCACACACACGTTGACCTGCTGTGAGGAAGAAACGAGTTAGTACATTTCAAACATGAAAAAGGTCATTTTAAAATCAACATGGAAAAACAAAAATTCCAAAAGTATCAAACACAAAATAATGCCTTCCTAAGAAAGAAAATGTATCGTGCTAGGCACCCTCCTCCCGCCCTATGGTGCAACTGATGTCCCTCTCTCCAAAAATCTACTCAATGGGACCATAATGTTGCAACCACACACACGTTGACCTGCTGTGAGGAAAAAACGAGTTAATACATTTCAAACATGAAAAAGGTCATTTTAAAATCAACATGGAAAAACAAAAATTCCAAAAGTATCAATTACAAAATAATGTTTACTGAAGAAAGAAAATGTATCGTGCTAGGCACCCTCCTCTCGCCCTGTGGTGCAACTGATGTCCCTCTCTCCAAAAATGTACTCAATGGGTCCATAATGTTGCAACCACACTCACGTTGACCTGCTGTGAGGAAAAAACGAATTAGTACATTCCAAAGATGAAAAAGGTCATTTTAAAATCAACATGAAAAACCAAAATTCCAAAAGTATCAAACACAAAATAATGCTTACCGAAGAAAGAAAATGTATCGTGCTAGGCACCCTCTTCCCACCCTGTGGTGCAACTGATGTCCCTTTCTCCAAAAATAAACTGAATGGGACCATAATGTTGCAACCACACACACGTTGACCTGCTGTGAGGAAAAGTCGAGTTAGTACATTCCAAACATGAAAAAGTCATTGTAAAATCAACATGAAAAACCAAAATTCCAAAAGTTTCAAGCACAAAATAATGCTTACCGAAGAAAGAAAATGTATTGTGCTAGGCACCCTCCTCCCGCCCTGTGGTGCAACTGATGTCCCGGTCTCCAAAAATGTACTCATTGGGACGATAATTTTGCAACCACACACACGTTGACCTGCTGCGAGGAAAAAACGAATTAGTACATTCCAAACATGAAAAAGGTCATTTTAAAATCAACATGAAAAACCAAAATTCCAAAAGTATCAAACACAAAATAATGCTTACCGAAGAAAGAAAATGTATCGTGCTAGGCACCCTCTTCCCACCCTGTGGTGCAACTGATGTCCCTCTCTCCAAAAATGTACTCAATGGGACCATAATGTTGCAACCACACACACGTTGACCTGCTGTGAGGAAAAGTCAAGTTAGTACATTCCAAACATGAAAAAGTCATTGTAAAATCAACATGAAAAACCAAAATTCCAAAAGTTTCAAGCACAAAATAATGCTTACCGAAGAAAGAAAATGTATTGTGCTAGGCACCCTCCTCCCGCCCTGTGGTGCAACTGATGTCCCGGTCTCCAAAAAAGTACTCAATGGGACCATAATTTTGCAACCACACACACGTTGACATGGTGTGAGGAAAAAACGAGTTAGTACATTTCAAACATGAAAAAGGTCATTTTAAAATCAACGTGAAAAACCAAAATTCCGTAAGTATCACACACAAAAAATGCTTACCGAAGAAACAAAATGTATCGAGCTAGGCACCCTCCTCCCGCACTGTGGTGCAAGTGAAGTCCCTCTCTCCAGAAATGTACTCAATGGGACCATAATATTGCAACCACACACACGTTGACCTGCTGTGAGGAAAAAACGAGTTAGTACATTCCAAACATGGAAAAGGTCATTTTAAAATCAACATGAAAAACCAAAATTCCAAAAGTATCACACACAAAATAATGCTTACCGAAGAGAGAAATGGTATCGTGCTCCGCACCCTCCTCTTGCCCTGTGGTGCAAGTGATGTCCCTCTCTCCAAAAATGTACTCAATGGGACCAAAATTTTTGCAACCACACACACAATGACCTGCTGTGAGGAAAAAACGAGTTAGTACATTTCAATCTTGAAAAAGGTCATTTTAAAATCAACATGAAAAACCAAAATTCCAAAAGTATCAAACACAAAATAATGCTTACCGAAGAAAGAAAATGTATCGTGCTAGGCACCCTCCTCCCGCCCTATGGTGCAACTGATGTTCCTCTCTCAAAAAATCTACTCAATGGGACCATTATGTTGCTACCACACACACGTTGATCTGCTGTGAGGAAAAAACGAGATAGTACATTCAAAACATGGAAAAGGTCATTTTAAAATCAACATGAAAAACCAAAATTCCAAAAGTATCAAACACAAAATAATGCTTACCGAAGAAAGAAAATGTATCGTGCTAGGCACCCTCCTCCCGCCCTGTGGTGCAACTGATGTCCGTCTCTCCAAAAATGTACTCAATGGCACCGTAATGTTGCAACCACACACACGTTGACCTGCTGTGAGGAAAAAACGAGTTAATACATTTCAATCAAGAAAAAGGTCATTTTAAAATCAACATGAAAACCAAAAATTCCAAAAGTATCAAACACAAAATACTGCTTACTGAAGAAAGAAAATGTATCGTGCTAGGCACCCTCCTCCCGCCCTGTGGTGCAAGTGATGTCCCTCTCTCAAAAAATGTACTCAATGGGACCATAATGTTGCAACCACACACACGTTGACCTGCTGTGAGGAAAAATCGAGTTAGTACATTTCAAACATGAAAAAGGTCATTTAAAATCAACATGGAAAACCAAAATTCCAAAAGTATCAAACACAAAATAATGCTTACCGAAGAAAGAAAATGTATCGTGCTAGGCACCCTCCTCCCGCCCTGTGGGTCAACTGATGTCCCTCTCTCCAAAATTGTATTCAATGGGACCATAATGTTGCAACCACACACACGTTGAGCTGCAGTGAGGAAAAAATGAGTTAGTATATTCCAAACATGAAAAAGGTCATTTTAAAATCAACATGAAAAACCAAAATTCCAAAAGTATCAAACACAAAAAAATGCTTACCGAAGAAAGAAAATGTATCATGCTAGGCACCCTCTTCCCGCCCTGTGGTGCAACAGATGTCCCTCTATCCAAAAATGTACTCAATGGGAACATAATGTTGGACCAACACACACGTTGACCTGCTGTGAGGAAAAAACGAGTTAGTTCATTTCAAACATGAAAAAGGTCATTTTAAAATCAACATGGAAAAGCAAAAATTCCAAAAGTATCAAACACAAAATAATGCTTACCGAAGAAAGAAAAAGTATCGTGCTAGGCACCCTCCTCCCGCCCTGTGGTGCAACCGATGTCCCTCTCTCCAAAAATGTACTCAATGGGACCGTAATGTTGCAACCACACACACGTTGACCTGCTGTGAGGAAAAAACGAGTTAATACATTTCAAACATGAAAAAGGTCATTTTAAAATCAACATGGAAAAACAAAAATTCCAAAAGTATCAAACACAAAATAATGTTTACTGAAGAAAGAAAATATATCCTGCTAGGCACCCTCCTACCGCACTGTGGTGCAACTGATGTCCCTATCTCCAAAAATGTACTCAATGGGACCATAATGTTGCAACCACACTCACGTTCACCTGCTGTGAAAAAAAAACGAGTTAGTACATTTCAAACATGAAAAAGGTCATTTTAAAATCAACATGAAAAACCAAAATTCCAAAAGTATCAAACACAAAATAATGCTTACCGAAGAAAGAATATGTATCGTGCTAGGCACCCTCCCCTCGCCCTGTGGGGCAATTGATGTCCCTCTCTCCAAAAATGTACCCAATGGGTCCATAATGTTGCAACCACACTCACGTTGACCTGCTGTGAGGAAAAAACGAGTTAGAACATTCCAAACATGAAAAAGGTCATTTTAAAATCAACATGAAAAACCAAAATTCCAAAAGTATCAAACACAAAATAATGCTTACCGAAGAAAGAAAATATATCGTGCTAGGCACCCTCTTTCCACCCTGTGGTGCAACTGATGTCCCTCTCTCCAAAAATGTACTCAATGGGACCATAATGTTGCAACCACACACACGTTGACCTGCTGTGAGGAAAAGTCGAGTTAGTACATTCCAAACATGAAAAAGTCATTGTAAAATCAACATGAAAACCAAAATCCCAAAAGTATCAAACACAAAATAATGCTTACCGAAGAAAGAAAATGTATTGTGCTAGGCACCCTCCTCCCGCCCTGTGGTGCAACTGATGTCCCGGTCTCCAAAAATGTACTCAATGGGACGATAATTTTGCAACCACACACACGTTGACCTGCTGTGAGAAAGAAACGAGTTAGTACATTTCAAACATGAAAAAGGTCATTTTAAAATCAACATGAAAAACCAAAATTCCAAAAGTATCAAACACAAAATAATGCTTATCGAAGAAAGAAAATGTATCTTGCTAGGCACCCTCCTCCCGCCCTGTGGTGCAACTGATGTCCGTCTCTCCAAAAATGTACTCAATGGGACCGTAATGTTGCAACCACACACACGTTGACCTGCTGTGAGGAAAAAACGAGTTAATACATTTCAAACATGATATAGGTAATTTTAAAATCAACGTGGAAAAACAAAAATTCCAAAAGTATCAAACACAAAATACTGCTTACCGAAGAAAGAAAATGTATCGTGCTAGGCACCCTCCTCCCGCCCTGTGGTGCAAGTGATGTCCCTCTCTCCAAAAATGTACTCAATGGGACCATAATGTTGCAACCACACACACGTTGACCTGCTGTGAGGAAAAAACGAGTTAGTACATTTCAAACATGAAAAAGGTCATTTAAAATCAACATGAAAAACCAAAATTCCAAAAGTATCAAACACAAAATAATCCTTGCCGAAGAAAGAAAATGTATCGTGCTAGGCACCCTCCTCCCGCCCTGTGGTTCAACTGATGTCCCTCTCTCCAAAAATGTACTCAATGGGACCATAATGTTGCAACCACACACACGTTGACCTGCTGTGAGGAAAAAATGAGTTAGTATATTCCAAACATGAAAAAGGTCATTTTAAAATCAACATGAAAAACCAAAATTCCAAAAGTATCAAACACAAAAAAATGCTTACCGAAGAAAGAAAATGTATCGTGCTAGGCACCCTCTTCCCGCCCTGTGGTGCAACTGATGTCCCTCTCTCCAAAAATGTACACAATGGGACCATAATGTTGCAACCACACACACGTTGACCTGCTGTGAGGAAAAAACGAGTTAGTACATTTCTAACATGAAAAAGGTCATTTTAAAATCAACATGAAAAACCAAAATTCCAAAAGTATCAAACACAAAAAAATGCTTACCGAAGAAAGAAAATGTATCGTGCTAGGCACCCGCTTCCCCCCCTGTCGTGCAACTGATGTCCCTCTCTCCAAATATGTACTCAATGGGAACATAATGTTGCAACCACACACACGTTGACCTGCTGTGAGGAAAAACGAGTTAGTGCATTTCAAACATGAAAAAGGTCATATTAAAGTCAACATGACAAACCAAAATTCCAGAAGTATCAAACACAAAAATACCTTACCAAAGAAAGTAAATGTATCGTGCTAGGCACCCTCCCCCTGCCCTGTGGCGCAACTGATGTCCCTCTCTCCAAAAATGTACTCAATGGGACCATAATGTTGCAACCACACACGTTGACCTTCTGTTAGGGAAAAACGAGTTAGTACATTTCAAACATGAAAAAGGTCATTTTAAAATCAACATGGAAAAACAAAAATTCCAAAGGTATCAAACACAAAATAATGCCTTCCTAAGAAAGAAATTGTATCGTGCTAGTCACCCTCCTCCCGCCCTGTGGTGCAACTAATGTCCCTCTCTCCAAAAATGTACTCAATGGGACCATAATGTTGGAACCACACACACATTGATCTGCTGTGAGGAAAAAACGAGTTAGTACATTTCAAACATGAAAAAGGTCATTTTAAAATCAACATGAAAAACCAAAATTCCAAAAGTATCAAACACAAAATAATGCTTACCGAAGAAAGAAAATGTATCATGCTAGGCACCCTCCTCTCGCCCTGTGGTGCAACTGATGTCCCTCTCTCCAAATATGTACTCAATGGGTCCATAATGTTACAACCACACTCACGTTGACCTGCTGTGAGGAAAAAACGAGTTAGTACATTCCAAACATGAAAAAGGTCATTTTAAAATCAACATGAAAAACCGAAATTCCAACAGTATCAAACACAAAATAATGCTTACCGAAGAAAGAAAATGTATCGTGCTAGGCACCCTCTTCCCACCCTGTGGTGCAACTGATGTCCCTCTCTCCAAAAATGTACTCAATGGGACCATAATGTTGCAACCACACACACGTTGACCTGGTGTGCGGAAACGTCGAGTTAGTACATTCGAAACATGAAAAAGGTCATTGTAAAATCAACATGAAAAACCAAAATTCCAAAAGTATCAAACACAAAAGAATGCTTACAGAAGAAAGAAAATGTATCGTTCTAGGCACCCCCCTCCGCCCTGTGGTGGAACTGATGTCCCTCTCTCCAAAAATGTACTCAATGGGACCATAATGTTGAAAATACACACACGTTGACCTGCTGTGAGGAAAAAAGGAGTCAGTACATTCCATACATGAAAAAGGTTATCTAAAAATCAACATGAAAAGCAAAATTCTAAAAGTATCAAACACAAAAAAATTCTTACCAAAGAAATAAAATGTATCATGCTAGGCACCCTCCTCCCGCCCTGTGGTGCAACTGATGTCACTCTCTCCAAAAATGTACACAATGGGACCATGATGTTGCAACCACACACACGTTGACCTGCTGTGAGGAAAAAACGAGTTAGTACATTTCTAACATGAAAAGGTCATTTTAAAATCAACATGAAAAACCAAAATTCTAAAAGTATCAAACACAAAAAATTGCTTACCGAGGAAAGAAAATGTATCGTGCTAGGCACCCGCTTCCCGCCCTGTGGTGCAACTGATGTCCCTCTCTCCAAATATGTACTCAATGGGAACATAATGTTGCAACTACACACACGTTGACCTGCTGTGAGGAAAAAACGAGTTAGTTCATTTCAAACATGAAAAAGGTCATATTAAAGTCAACATGACAAACCAAAATTCCAGAAGTATCAAACACAAAAATACCTTACCGAAGAAAGTAAATGTATCGTGCTAGGCACCCTCCCCCCGCCCTGTGGTGCAAGTGATGTCCCTCTCTCCAAAAATGTACTCAATGGGACCATAATGTTGCAGCCACACACACGTTGACCTGCTGTGAGGAAAAAACGAGTTAGTATATTTCAAACATGAAAAAGATTATTTTAAAATCAACATGAGAAACCAAAATTCCAAAAGTATCAAACACAAAATAATGCTTACCGAAGAAAGACAAAGTATCGTGCTAGGCACCCTCTTCTCGCCCTATGGTGCAACTGATGTCCCTCTCTCAAAAAATGTACTCAATGGGTCCATACTGTTGCAACCACACATACGTTGACCTGCTGTGAGGAAAAAACGAGTTAGTTCATTCCAAACATGAAATAGGTCATTTTAAAGTCAACATGAGAAACCAAAATTCCAAAAGTATCAAACACAAAATAATGCTTACCGAAGAAAGAAAATGAATCGTGCTAGGCACCCTCCGCCCGCCTTGTGGTGCAAGTGACGTCTCTCTCTCCAAAAATGTACTCAATGGGACCATAATGTGGCAACCACACACACGTTGACCTGCTGTGAGGAAAATACGAGTTAGTACATTTCAAACATTAAAAAGGTCATTTTAAAATCAGCATGAAAAACCAAAATTCCAAAAGTATCAAACACAAAATAATGCTTACTGAAGAAAGATAATGTATCGTGCTAGGCACCCTCCTCTCGCCCTGTGGTGCAACTGATGTCCCTCTCTCCAAATATGTACTCAATGGGACCATAATGTTGCAACCACACACACGTTGACCTGCTGTGAGGAAAAAACGAGTTAGTTCATTTCAAACATGGAAAAGGTCATATTAAAGTCAACATGACAAACCAAAATTCCAGAAGTATCAAACACAAAAATACCTTACCAAAGAAAGTAAATGTATCGTGCTAGGCACCCTCCCCCTGCCCTGTGGCGCAACTGATGTCCCTCTCTCCAAAAATGTACTCAATGGGACCATAATGTTGGAACCACGCACACATTGATCTGCTGTGAGGAAAAAACGAGTTAGTACATTTCAAACATGAAAAAGGTCATTTTAAAATCAACACGAAAAACCAAAATTCCAAAAGTATCAAACACAAAATAATGCTTACCGAAGAAAGAAAATGTATCATGCTAGGCACCCTCCTCTCGCCCTGTGGTGCAACTGATGTCCCTCTCTCCAAATATGTACTCAATGGGACCATAATGTTGGAACCACACACACATTGATCTGCTGTGAGGAAAATACGAGTTAGTACATTTCAAACATGAAAAAGGTCATTTTAAAATCAACATGAAAAACCAAAATTCCAAAAGTATCAAACACATAATAATGCCTTCCTAAGAAAGAAAGTGTATCGTGCTAGTCACCCTCCTCCCGCCCTGTGGTGCAACTAATGTCCCTCTCTCCAAAAATGTACTCAATGGGACCATAATGTTGGAACCACGCACACATTGATCTGCTGTGAGGAAAAAACGAGTTAGTACATTTCAAACATGAAAAAGGTCATTTTAAAATCAACATGAAAAACCAAAATTCCAAAAGTATCAAACACAAAATAATGCTTACCGAAGAAAGAAAATGTATCATGCTAGGCACCCTCCTCTCGCCCTGTGGTGCAACTGATGTCCCTCTCTCCAAATATGTACTCAATGGGACCATAATGTTGGAACCACACACACATTGATCTGCTGTGAGGAAAATACGAGTTAGTACATTTCAAACATGAAAAAGGTCATTTTAAAATCAACATGAAAAACCAAAATTCCAAAAGTATCAAACACAAAATAATGCTTACCGAAGAAAGAAAATGTATCATGCTAGGCACCCTCCTCTCGCCCTGTGGTGCAACTGATGTCCCTCTCTCCAAAAATGTACTCAATGGGACCATAATGTTGCAACCACACACACGTTGACCTGGTGTGCGGAAACGTCGAGTTAGTACATTCGAAACATGAAAAAGGTCATTGTAAAATCAACATGAAAAACCAAAATTCCAAAAGTATCAAACACAAAAGAATGCTTACAGAAGAAAGAAAATGTATCGTTCTAGGCACCCCCCTCCGCCCTGTGGTGCAACTGATGTCCCTCTCTCCAAAAATGTACTCAATGGGACCATAATGTTGAAACCACACACGTTGACCTGCTGTGAGGAAAAAACGAGTCAGTACATTCCATACATGAAAAAGGTTATCTAAAAATCAACATGAAAAGCAAAATTCAAAAAGTATCAAACACAAAAAAATTCTTACCAAAGAAATAAAATGTATCATGCTAGGCACCCTCCTCCCGCCCTGTGGTGCAACTGATGTCCCTCTCTCCAAAAATGTACACAATGGGACCATGATGTTGCAACCACACACACGTTGACCTGCTGTGAGGAAAAAACGAGTTAGTACATTTCTAACATGAAAAGGTCATTTTAAAATCAACATGAAAAACCAAAATTCTAAAAGTATCAAACACAAAAAATTGCTTACCAAAGAAAGAAAATGTATCGTGCTAGGCACCCGCTTCCTGCCCTGTGGTGCAACTGATGTCCCTCTCTCCAAATATGTACTCAATGGGAACATAATGTTGCAACCACACACACGTTGACCTGCTGTGAGGAAAAAACGTGTTAGTTCATTTCAAACATGAAAAAGGTCATATTAAAGTCAACATGACAAACCAAAATTCCAGAAGTATCAAACACGAAAATACCTTACCGAAGAAAGTAAATGTATCGTGCTAGGCACCCTCCCCCCGCCCTGTGGTGCAACTGATGTCCCTCTCTCCAAAAATGTACTCAATGGGACCATAATGTTGCAGCCACACACACGTTGACCTGCTGTGAGGAAAAAACGAGTTAGTATATTTCAAACATGAAAAAGATTATTTTAAAATCAACATGAAAAACCAAAATTCCAAAAGTATCAAACACAAAATAATGCTTACCGAAGAAAGACAAAGTATCGTGCTAGGCACCCTCCTCTCGCCCTATGGTGCAACTGATGTCCCTCTCTCAAAAAATGTACTCAATGGGTCCATAATGTTGCAACCACACATACGTTGACCTGCTGTGAGGAAAAACCGCGTTAGTTCATTCCAAACATGAAATAGGTCATTTTAAAATCAACATGAGAAACCAAAATTCCAAAAGTATCAAACACAAAATAATGCTTACCGAAGAAAGAAAATGAATCGTGCTAGGCACCCTCCGCCCGCCTTGTGGTGCAAGTGACGTCTCTCTCTCCAAAAATGTACTCAATGGGACCATAATGTGGCAACCACACACACGTTGACCTGCTGTGAGGAAAATACGAGTTAGTACATTTCAAACATTAAAAAGGTCATTTTAAAATCAGCATGAAAAACCAAAATTCCAAAAGTATCAAACACAAAATAATGCTTACCGAAGAAAGATAATGTATCGTGCAAGGCACCCTCCTCCCGCGCTGTGGTTCAACTGATGTCTCTCTCTCCAAAAATGTACTCAATGGGACCATAATGTTGCAACCATACACACGTTGACCTGCTGTGAGGAAAAAACGAGTTAGTACGTTTCAAACATGAAAAAGGTCATTTTAAAATCAACATGGAAAAACAAAAATTCCAAAAGTATCAAACACAAAATAATGCCTTCCTAAGAAAGAAAATGTATCGTGCTAGGCACCCACCTCCCGCCCTGTGGTGCAACTGATGTCCCTCTCTCCAAAAATGTACTCAATGGGACCATAATGTTGCAACCACACACACGTTGACCTGCTGTGAGGAAAAAACGAGTTAGTACATTCCAAACATGAAAAAGGTCATTTTAAAATCAACATTAAAAACCAAAATTCCAAAAGTATCAAACACAAAATAATGCTTACCGAAGAAAGAAAATGTATCGTGCTAGGCACCCTCCTCTCGCCCTGTGGTGCAACTGATGTCCCTCTCTCCAAAAATGTACTCAATGGGTCCATAATGTTGCAACCACACACACGTAGACCTGCTGTGAGGAAAAAACGAGTTAGTACATTCCAAACATGAAAAAGGTCATTTTAAAATCAACATGAAAAACCAAAATTCCAAAGTATCAAACACAAAATAAAGCTTACCGAAGAAAGAAAATGAATCGTGCTAGGCACCCTCCTCCCGCCCTGTGGTGCTAGTGACGTCTCTCTCTCCAAAAATGTACTCAATGGGACAATAATGTGGCAACCACACACACGTTGACCTGCTGTGAGGAAAAAAGGAGTTAGTACATTCCAAACATGAAAAAGGTCATTTTAAAATCAACATGAAAAACCAAAATTCCAAGAGAATCAAACACAAAAAATGCTTACCGAAGAAACAAAATGTATCGAGCTAGGCACTCTCCTCCCGCACTGTGGTGCAAGTGATGTCCCTCTCTCCAAAAATGTACCCAATGGGACCATAATTTTGCAGCCACACACACGTTGACCTGCTGTGAGGAAAAAACGAGTTAGTACATTCCAAACATGAAAAAGGTCATTTTAAAATCAACATGAAAAACCAAAATTCCAAAAGTATCAAACACAAAATAATGCTTTCCGAAGAAAGAAAATGTATCGTGCTAGGCACCCTCTTCCCGCCCTGGGGTGCAACTGATGTCCCTCTCTCCAAAAATGTACTCAATGGGACCATAATGTTGCAACCACACACACGTTGACATGCTGTGAGCAAAAAACGAGTTAGTTCATTTCAAACATGAAAAAGGTTATTTTAAAGTCAACATGACAAACCAAAATTCCAGAAGTATCAAACACAAAAAAAACGTTACCGAAGAAAATAAATGTATCGTGCTAGGCACCCTCCTCCCGCCCTGTGTTGCAACTGATGTTCCTCTCTCCAAAAATGTACTCAATGGGACCATAATGTTGCAACCACATGCACATTGACTTGCTGTGAGGAAAAAACGAGTTAGTACATTTCAAACATGAAAAAGATCATTTTAAAATCAACATGAAAAACCAAAATTCCAAAAGTATCAAACACAAAAAAATGCTTTCCGAAGAAAGAAAATGTGTCATGCTAGGCACCCACCTCCCGCCCTGTGGTGCATGTGATGTCCCTCTCTCCAAAAATGTACTCAATGGGACCATAATGTTGCAACCACACACACGTTGATCTGCTGTGAGGAAAAAACGAGTTAGTACGTTCCAAACATGAAAAAGGTCTTTTTAAAATCAACTTGAAAAACCAAAATTCCAAAAGTATCAAACACAAAAAAATTCTTACCAAAGAAATAAAATGTATCATGCTAGGCACCCTCCTCCCGCCCTGTGGTGCAACTGATGTCCCTCTCTCCAAAAATGTACACAATGGGACCATGATGTTGCAACCACACACACGTTGACCTGCTGTGAGGAAAAAACGAGTTAGTACATTTCTAACATGAAAAGGTCATTTTAAAATCAACACGAAAAACCAAAATTCTAAAAGTATCAAACACAAAAAATTGCTTACCGAAGAAAGGAAATGTATCGTGCTAGGCAATCGCTTCCCGCCCTGTGGTGCAACTGATGTCCCTCTCTCCAAATATGTACTCAATGGGAACATAATGTTGCAACCACACACACGTTGACCTGCTGTGAGGAAAAAACGAGTTAGTTCATTTCAAACATGAAAAAGGTCATATTAAAGTCAACATGACAAACCAAAATTCCAGAAGTATCAAACACAAAAATACCTTACCGAAGAAAGTAAATGTATCGTGCTAGGCACCCTCCCCCCGCCCTGTGGTGCAACTGATGTCCCTCTCTCCAAAAATGTACTCAATGGGACCATAATGTTGCAGCCACACACACGTTGACCTGCTGTGAGGAAAAAACGAGTTAGTATATTTCAAACATGAAAAAGATTATTTTAAAATCAACATGAAAAACCAAAATTCCAAAAGTATCAAACACAAAATAATGCTTACCGAAGAAAGACAAAGTATCGTGCTAGGCACCCTCCTCTCGCCCTATGGTGCAACTGATGTCCCTCTCTCAAAAAATGTACTCAATGGGTCCATAATGTTGCAACCACACATACGTTGACCTGCTGTGAGGAAAAACCGCGTTAGTTCATTCCAAACATGAAATAGGTCATTTTAAAATCAACATGAGAAACCAAAATTCCAAAAGTATCAAACACAAAATAATGCTTACCGAAGAAAGAAAATGAATCGTTCTAGGCACCCTCCGCCCGCCTTGTGGTGCAAGTGACGTCTCTCTCTCCAAAAATGTACTCAATGGGACCATAATGTGGCAACCACACACACGTTGACCTGCTGTGAGGAAAATACGAGTTAGTACATTTCAAACATTAAAAAGGTCATTTTAAAATCAGCATGAAAAACCAAAATTCCAAAAGTATCAAACACAAAATAATGCTTACCGAAGAAAGATAATGTATCGTGCAAGGCACCCTCCTCCCGCGCTGTGGTTCAACTGATGTCTCTCTCTCCAAAAATGTACTCAATGGGACCATAATGTTGCAACCATACACACGTTGACCTGCTGTGAGGAAAAAACGAGTTAGTACGTTTCAAACATGAAAAAGGTCATTTTAAAATCAACATGGAAAAACAAAAATTCCAAAAGTATCAAACACAAAATAATGCCTTCCTAAGAAAGAAAATGTATCGTGCTAGGCACCCACCTCCCGCCCTGTGGTGCAACTGATGTCCCTCTCTCCAAAAATGTACTCAATGGGACCATAATGTTGCAACCACACACACGTTGACCTGCTGTGAGGAAAAAACGAGTTAGTACATTCCAAACATGAAAAAGGTCATTTTAAAATCAACATTAAAAACCAAAATTCCAAAAGTATCAAACACAAAATAATGCTTACCGAAGAAAGAAAATGTATCGTGCTAGGCACCCTCCTCTCGCCCTGTGGTGCAACTGATGTCCCTCTCTCCAAAAATGTACTCAATGGGTCCATAATATTTCAACCACACACACGTAGACCTGCTGTGAGGAAAAAACGAGTTAGTACATTCCAAACATGAAAAAGGTCATTTTAAAATCAACATGAAAAACCAAAATTCCAAAGTATCAAACACAAAATAAAGCTTACCGAAGAAAGAAAATGAATAGTGCTAGGCACCCTCCTCCCGCCCTGTGGTGCTAGTGACGTCTCTCTCTCCAAAAATGTACTCAATGGGACAATAATGTGGCAACCACACACACGTTGAGCTGCTGTGAGGAAAAAAGGAGTTAGTACATTCCAAACATGAAAAAGGTCATTTTAAAATCAACATGAAAAACCAAAATTCCAAGAGAATCAAACACAAAAAATGCTTACCGAAGAAACAAAATGTATCGAGCTAGGCACTCTCCTCCCGCACTGTGGTGCAAGTGATGTCCCTCTCTCCAAAAATGTACCCAATGGGACCATAATTTTGCAGCCACACACACGTTGACCTGCTGTGAGGAAAAAACGAGTTAGTACATTCCAAACATGAAAAAGGTCATTTTAAAATCAACATGAAAAACCAAAATTCCAAAAGTATCAAACACAAAATAATGCTTTCCGAAGAAAGAAAATGTATCGTGCTAGGCACCCTCTTCCCGCCCTGGGGTGCAACTGATGTCCCTCTCTCCAAAAATGTACTCAATGGGACCATAATGTTGCAACCACACACACGTTGACAAGCTGTGAGCAAAAAACGAGTTAGTTCATTTCAAACATGAAAAAGGTTATTTTAAAGTCAACATGACAAACCAAAATTCCAGAAGTATCAAACACAAAAAAAACGTTACCGAAGAAAATAAATGTATCGTGCTAGGCACCCTCCTCCCGCCCTGTGTTGCAACTGATGTTCCTCTCTCCAAAGATGTACTCAATGGGACCATAATGTTGCAACCACATGCACATTGACTTGCTGTGAGGAAAAAACGAGTTAGTACATTTCAAACATGAAAAAGATCATTTTAAAATCAACATGAAAAACCAAAATTCCAAAAGTATCAAACACAAAAAAATGCTTTCCGAAGAAAGAAAATGTGTCATGCTAGGCACCCACCTCCCGCCCTGTGGTGCATGTGATGTCCCTCTCTCCAAAAATGTACTCAATGGGACCATAATGTTGCAACCACACACACGTTGATCTGCTGTGAGGAAAAAACGAGTTAGTACGTTCCAAACATGAAAAAGGTCTTTTTAAAATCAACTTGAAAAACCAAAATTCCAAAAGTATCAAACACAAAATAATGCTTACCGAAGAAAGAAAATGTATCGTGCTAGGCACCCTCCTTCCGCCCTGTGGTGCAACTGATGTCCCTCTCTCCAAAAATGTACTCAATGGGACCATAATGTTGAAACCACACACACATTGACCTGTTGTGAGGAAAAAACGAGTCAGTACATTCCATACATGAAAAAGGTCATTTAAAAATCAACATGAAAACCAAAATTCCAAAAATTTCAAACACAAAAAAATTCATACCAAAGAAAGAAAATGTATCATTCTAGGCACCCTCCTCCCGCCCTGTGGTGCAACTGATGTCCCTCTCTACAAAAATGTACTCAATGGGACCATAATGTTGCAACCACACACACGTTGACCAGCTGTGAGGAAAAAACGAGTTAGTACATTTCGAACATGAAAAAGGTCATTTTAAAATCAACATGAAAAACCAAAATTCCAAAAGTATCAAACACAAAAAAATGCTTACCGAAGAAAGAAAATGTATCGTGCTAGGCACCCACTTCCTGCCCTGTGGTGCAACTGATGTCCCTCTCTCCAAAAATGTACTCAATGGGACCATAATGTTGCAACCACACACATGTTGACCTGCTGTGAGAAAAAACGAGTTAGTTCATTTCAATCATGAAAAAGGTCATATTAAATTCAACATGACGAACCAAAATACCAGAAGTATCAAACACAAAAAAAAAACTTACCGAAGAAAGTAAATGTATCGTGCTAGGCACCCTCCTCCCGCCCTGTGGTGCAACTGATGTCCCTCTCTCCAAAAATGTACTCAATGGGACCATAATGGTGCAGCCACACACACGTTGACTTGCTGTGAGGAAAAAATGAGTTAGTACATTTCAAACATGAAAAAGGTCATTTTGAAATCAACATTAAAAACCAAAATTCCAAAAGTATCAAACACAAAATAATGCATACCGAAGAAAGAAAATGTATCGTGCTAGGCACCCTCCTCTCGCCCTGTGGTGCAACTGATGTCCCTCACTCCAAAAATGTACTCAATGGGTCCATAATGTTGCAACCACACACACGTTGACCTGCTGTGAGGAAAAAACGAGTTAGTACATTCCAAACATGAAAAAGGTCATTTTAAAATCAACATGAAAAACCAAAATTCCAAAAGTATCAAACACAAAATAATGCTTACCGAAGAAAGAAAATGAATCGTGCTAGGCACCCTCCTCCCGCCCTGTGGTGCAAGTGACGTCTCTCTCTCCAAAAATGTACTCAATGGGACAATAATGTGGCAACCACACACACGTTGACCTGCTGTGAGGAAAAAAGGAGTTAGTACATTCCAAACATGAAAAAGGTCATTTTAAAATCAACATGAAAAACCAAAATTCCAAGAGAATCAAACACAAAAAATGCTTACCGAAGAAACAAAATGTATCGAGCTAGGCACTCTCCTCCCGCACTGTGGTGCAAGTGATGTCCCTCTCTCCAAAAATGTACCCAATGGGACCATAATTTTGCAGCCACACACACGTTGACCTGGTGTGAGGAAAAAACGAGTTAGTACGTTCCAAACATGAATAAGGTCATTTTAAAATCAACTTGAAAAACCAAAATTCCAAAAGTATCAAACACAAAATAACGCTTACCGAAGAAAGACAATGTATCGTGCTAGGCACCCTCCTCCCGCCCTGTGGTGCATCTGATGTCCCTCTCTCCATAAATGTACTCAATGGGACCGTAATGTTGCAACCACACACACGTAGACCTGCTGTGAGGAAAAAACAAGTTAGTACATTTCAAACATGAAAAAGGTCATTTTAAAATCAACATGAAAAACCAAAATTCCAAAAGTATCAAACACAAAATAATGCTTACCGAAGAAAGAAAATGTATCGTGCTAGGCACCCTCCTCCCGCCCTGTGGTGCAACTGATGTCCCTCTCTCCAAAATGTACACAATTGGACTGTAATGTTGCAACCACACACACGTTGAACTGCTGTGAGGAAAAAACTAGTTAGTACATTTCAAACATGAAAAAGGTCATTTTAAAATCAACATGAAAAACCAAAATTTCAAAAGTATCAAACACAAAAAAATGCTTACCGAAGAAAAAAAATGTATCGTGCTAGGCACCCTCCTTCCGCCATGTTGTGCAACTGATTTCCCTCTCTCCAAAAATGTACTCAATGGGACCATAATGTTGCAACCACACACACGTTGACCCGCTGTGTGGAAAAAACGAGTTAGTACATTTCAAACCTGAAAAAGGTCATTTTAAAATCAACATGAAAAACCAAAATTCCAAAAGTGTCAAACACAAAAAAATGCTTACCGAAGAATCAAAATGTGTCGTGCTAGGCACCCTCCTCCCGCCCTGTGGTGCAACTGATGTCCCTCTCTCCAAAAATGTACTCAATGGGACCATAAGGTTGCAACCACACATACGTTGACCTGGTGTGAGGAGAAAACATGAAGAAGGTCATTTTAAAATCAACATGAAAAACCAAAGTACCAAAAGTATCAAACACAAAAAAATGCTTACCGAAGAAAGAAAATGTATCGTGCTAGGCACCCTCCTCCCGCCCTGTGGTGCAACTGATGTCCCTCTCTCCAAAAATGTGCTCAATGGGACCGTAATGTTGCAACCACACACACGTAGACCTGCTGTGAGGAAAAAACAAGTTAGTACATTTCAAACATGAAAAAGGTCATTTTAAAATCAACATGATAAATCAAATTTCCAAAAGTATCAAACACAAAAAAACGATTACCGAACAAAGAAAATGTATCGTGCTAGGCACCCTCCTCCCGCCCTGTGGTGCAACTGATGTCCCTCTCTCCAAAAATGTACTCAATGGGACCGTAATGTTGCAACCACACACACGTTGACCTGCTGTGAGGGAAAAACGAGTTAGTACATTCCAAACATGAAAAAGGTCATTTTAAAATCAACATGAAAAACCAAAATTCCAAAAGTATCAAACACAAAATAATGCTTACCGAAGAAAGAAAATGTATCGTGCTAGGCACCCTCCTCCCGCCCTGTGGTGCAACTGTTGTATCTCTCTCCAAAAATGTACTCAATGGGACCATAATGTTGCAACCACACACACGTTGACCTGCTGTGAGGGAAAAACGAGTTAGTACATTCCAAACATGAGAAAGGTCATTTTAAAATCAACATGAGAAACCATAATGTCAAAAGTATCAAACACAAGATAATGCTTACCGAAGAAATATAATGTATCGTGCTAGTCATCCTCCTCCCGCCCTGTGGTGCAACTGATGTCCCTCTCTCCAACAATGTACTCAATGGGACCATAATGTTGCAACCACACACACGTTGACCTGATGTGAAGAAAAAACGAGTTAGTACATTCCAAACATGAAAAAGGTCATTTTAAAATCAACATGAAAAACCAAGATTCCAAAAGAATCAAACACAAAATAATGCTTACCGAAGAAAGAAAATGTATCTTGCTAGGCACCCTCCTCCGCCCTGTGGTGCAACAGATGTCCCTCCCTCCAAAAATGTACTCAATGGGACCGTAATGTTTCAACCACACACACGTTGACCTGCTGTCAGGAAAAAACGAGTTAGTACATTTAAACATGAAAAAGGTCATTTTAAAATCAGCATGAAAAACCAAAATTCCAAAGGTATCAAACATCTAATAATGCTTACCGAAGAAAGAAAATGTATCATGAAAGGCAACCTCCTCCCGCCCTGTGATGCAGGTGATGTCCCTCTCTCCAATAATGTACTCAATGGGACCGTAATGTTACAACCACACACACATAGACCTGCTGTGAGGAAAAAACGTGTCAGTACATTTCAAACATGAAAAAGGTCACTTTAAAATCAATATGAAAAACCAAAATTCCTAAAGTATCAAACACAAAAAAATTCTTACCGCAGAAAGTAAATGTACCGTGCTAGGCACCCGCTTCGCGCCCTGTGATGCAACTGATGTCCCTCCCTCCAAAAATGTACTCAATGGGAACATAATGTTGCAACCACACACACGTTGACCTGCTGTGAGGAAAAAACGAGTTAGTACATTCCAAACTTGAAAAAGGTCATTTTAAAGTCAACGTGAAAAACCAAGATTCAAAAAGTATCAAACACAAAATAATGCATACCGAAGAAAGAAAATGTATCGTGCTAGGCACCCTCCTCCCGCCCTGTGATGCAACTGATGTCCCTCTCTCCAATAATGTACTCAATGGGACCGTAATATTGCAACCACACACACGTTGACCTGCTGTGAGGAAAAAACGAGTTAGTACATTTCAAACATGAAAAAGGTCATTTTAAAATCAACATGAAAAACCAAAATTCCAAAAGTATCGAACACAAAAAATTGCGTACTGAAGAAAGAAAATGTATCGTGCTAGGCACCCTCCTCCCGCCCTGTGATGCAACTGATGTCCCTCCCTCCAAAAATGTACTCAATGGGAACATAATGTTGCAACCACACACACGTTGACCTGCTGTGAGGAAAAAACGAGTTAGTACATTCCAAACATGAAAAAGGTCATTTTAAAGTCAACGTGAAAAACCAAGATTCAAAAAGTATCAAACACAAAATAATGCATACCGAAGAAAGAAAATGTATCGTGCTAGGCACCCTCCTCCCGCCCTGTGATGCAACTGATGTCCCTCTCTCCAATAATGTACTCAATGGGACCGTAATATTGCAACCACACACACATTGACCTGCTGTGAGGAAAAAACGAGTTAGTACATTTCAAACATGAAAAAGGTCATTTTAAAATCAACATGAAAAACCAAAATTCCAAAAGTATCGAACACAAAAAATTGCGTACTGAAGAAAGAAATTGTATCGTGCTAGGCAACCTGCTCCCGCCCTGTGATGCAACTGATGTCCCTCCCTCCAAAAATGTACTCAATGGGAACATAATGTTGCAACCACACACACGTTGACCTGCTGTGAGGAAAAAACGAGTTAGTACATTCCAAACATGAAAAAGGTCATTTTAAAGTCAACGTGAAAAACCAAGATTCAAAAAGTATCAAACACAAAATAATGCATAGCGAAGAAAGAAAATGTATCGTGCTAGGCACCCTCCTCCCGCCCTGTGATGCAACTGATGTCCCTCTCTCCAATAATGTACTCAATGGGACCGTAATATTGCAACCACACACACGTTGACCTGCTGTGAGGAAAAAACGAGTTAGTACATTTCAAACATGAAAAAGGTCATTTTAAAATCAACATGAAAAACCAAAATTCCAAAAGTATCGAACACAAAAAATTGCGTACTGAAGAAAGTAAATGTATCGTGTTAGGCACCCTCCTCCGCCCTGTGGTGCAACAGATGTCCCTCCCTCCAAAAATGTACTCAATGGGAACATAATGTTGCAACCACACACACGTTGACCTGCTGTGAGGAAAAAACGAGTTAGTACATTCCAAACATGAAAAAGGTCATTTTAAAGTCAACGTGAAAAACCAAGACTCAAAAAGTATCAAACACAAAATAATGCATACCGAAGAAAGAAAATGTATCGTGCTAGGCACCCTCCTCCCGCCCTGTGATGCAACTGATGTCCCTCTCTCCACTAATGTACTCAATGGGACCGTAATATTGCAACCACACACACGTTGACCTGCTGTGAGGAAAAAACGAGTTAGTACATTTCAAACATGAAAAAGGTCATTTTAAAATCAACATGAAAAACCAAAATTCCAAAAGTATCGAACACAAAAAATTGCGTACTGAAGAAAGAAAATGTATCGTGCTAGGCAACCTGCTCCCGCCCTGTGGTGCAACTGATGTCCCTCTCTCCAAAAATGTACTCAGTGGGACAATAATGTTGCAACCACACACACGTTGACCTGCTGTGGGGAAAAAACAAGTTAGTACTTTCCAAACATGAAAAAGGTCATTTTAAAATCAACATGAAAAACCAAAATTCCAAAAGTATCAAACACAAAGAAATGCTTACCGAAGAAAGAAAATGTATCGTGCTAGGCACTCTCCTCCCGCCCTGTGGTGCAACTGATGTCCCTCTCTCCAAAAATGTAATCAATGAGACCATAATGTTGCAACCACACACACATTGACCTGCTGTGAGGAAATTATGAGTTAGTACATTCCAAACATGAAAAAGGTCAGTTTAAAATCAACATGAAAAACCAGATTCGAAAAGTATCAAACACAAAATAATGCTTACCGAAGAAAGAAAATGTGTCGTGCTAGGCACCCTCCTCCCGCCCTGTGGTGCAACTGATGTCCCTCTCTCCAAAAATGTACTCAATGGGACCATAATGTTGCAACCACACGCACGTTGCCCTGCTGTGAGGAAAAAACGAGTTAGTACATTTCAAACATGAAAAAGGTCATTTTAAAATCAACATGAAAAACCAAAATTCCAAAAGTATCAAACACAAAGATATGCTTACCGAAGAAAGAAAATGTATCGTGCTAGGCACCCTCCTCCCGCCCTGTGGTGCATCTGATGTCCCTCTCTCCAAAAATGTACTCAATGGGACCGTAATATTGCAACCACACACATGTTGACCTGATGTGAGGAAAAAACGAGTTAGTACTTTCCAAACATGAAAAAGGTCATTTTAAAATCAACATGAAAAACCAAAATTCCAAAAGTATCAAACACAAAAAAATGCTTACCGAAGAAAGAAAATGTATTATGCTAGGCACCCTCCTTCCGCCGTGTTGTGTAACTGATATCCCTCTCTCCAAAAATGTACTCAGTGAGACCATAATGTTGCAACCACACACACGTTGACCTGCTGTGAGGAAAAAACGAGTTAGTACATTTCAAACATGAAAAATGTCATTTTAAAATCAATATGAAAAACCAAAATTCAAAAAGTATCAAACAGAAAATAATGCTTACCGAAGAAAGAAAATGTATCGTGCTAGGCACCCTCCTCCCGCCCTGTGGTGCAACTGATGTCCCTCTCTCCAAAAATGTACTCAATGGGACCATAATGTTGCAACCACACACACGTTGACCTGCTGTGAGGAAAAAACGAGTTACTACATTCCAAATATGAAAAAGGTCATTTTAAAATCAACATGAAAAACCAAAATTCCAAAAGTATCAAACACAAAAAAATGCTTACCGAAGAAAGAAAATGTATCGTGCTAGGCACCCTCCCCCGCCCTGTGGTGCAACTGATGTCCCTGTCTCCAAAAATGTACTCAATGGGACCATAATGTTGCAAACACACACACGTTGACCTGCTGTGAGGAAAAAACTAGTTAGACAATTCCAAACATGAAAAAGGTCATTTTAAAATCAACATGAAAAACCAAAATTCCAAAAGTATCAAACACAAAATAATGCTTACCGAAGAAAGAAAATATATCGTGCTAGGAACCCTCCTCCGCCCTGTGGTGCAACTGATGTCCCTCTCTCCAAAAATGTACTCAATGGGACTGTAGGGTTGCAATCACGCACACGTTGAGCTGCTGTGAGGAAAAAATGAGTAAGTACATTTCAAACACGAAAAAGGTCATTTTATAATCAACATGAAAAACCAAAATTCCAAAAGTATCGAACATATTTTAATGCTTACTGAAGAAAGAAAATGTATCGTGCTAGGAACCCTCCTCCCGCCCTGTGGTGCAACTGATGTCCCTCTCTCCAAAAATGTACTCAATGGGACCGAATTGATGCATCCACACACACGTTGACCTGCTGTGAGGAAAAAACGAGTTAGTACATTCCAAACATGAAAAAGATCATTTTAAAATCAACATGAAAAACCAAAATTCCAAAAGTATCGAACATATTTTAATGCTTACCGAAGAAAGAAAATGTATTATGCTAGGCACCCTCCTTCCGCCGTGTTGTGTAACTGATATCCCTCTCTCCAAAAATGTACTCAGTGAGACCATAATGTTGCAACCACACACACGTTGACCTGCTGTGAGGAAAAAACGAGTTAGTACATTTCAAACATGAAAAATGTCATTTTAAAATCAATATGAAAAACCAAAATTCAAAAAGTATCAAACAGAAAATAATGCTTACCGAAGAAAGAAAATGTATCGTGCTAGGCACCCTCCTCCCGCCCTGTGGTGCAACTGATGTCCCTCTCTCCAAAAATGTACTCAATGGGACCATAATGTTGCAACCACACACACGTTGACCTGCTGTGAGGAAAAAACGAGTTACTACATTCCAAATATGAAAAAGGTCATTTTAAAATCAACATGAAAAACCAAAATTCCAAAAGTATCAAACACAAAAAAATGCTTACCGAAGAAAGAAAATGTATCGTGCTAGGCACCCTCCCCCGCCCTGTGGTGCAACTGATGTCCCTGTCTCCAAAAATGTACTCAATGGGACCATAATGTTGCAAACACACACACGTTGACCTGCTGTGAGGAAAAAACTAGTTAGACAATTCCAAACATGAAAAAGGTCATTTTAAAATCAACATGAAAAACCAAAATTCCAAAAGTATCAAACACAAAATAATGCTTACCGAAGAAAGAAAATATATCGTGCTAGGAACCCTCCTCCGCCCTGTGGTGCAACTGATGTCCCTCTCTCCAAAAATGTACTCAATGGGACTGTAGGGTTGCAATCACGCACACGTTGAGCTGCTGTGAGGAAAAAATGAGTAAGTACATTTCAAACACGAAAAAGGTCATTTTATAATCAACATGAAAAACCAAAATTCCAAAAGTATCGAACATATTTTAATGCTTACTGAAGAAAGAAAATGTATCGTGCTAGGAACCCTCCTCCCGCCCTGTGGTGCAACTGATGTCCCTCTCTCCAAAAATGTACTCAATGAGACCGAATTGATGCATCCACACACACGTTGACCTGCTGTGAGGAAAAAACGAGTTAGTACATTCCAAACATGAAAAAGATCATTTTAAAATCAACATGAAAAACCAATATTCCAAAAGTATCAAACACAAAAAAATGCTTACCGAAGAAAGAAAATATATCGTGCTAGGCACCCTCCTCCCGCCCTGTGGTGCAACTGATGTCCCTCTCTCCAAAAATGTAATCAATGGGACCATAATGTTGCAACCACTTACACGTTGACCTGCTGTGAGGAAAAAACGAGTAAGTACATTTCAAACATGAAAAAGGTCATTTTAAAATCAACATGAAAAACCAAAATTCCAAAAGTATCAAACACAAAATAATGCTTACCGAAGAAAGAAAATGCATCGTGCTAGGCAACCTCCTCCCTCCCTGTGGTGTAACTGATGTCCCTCTCTCCAAAAATGTACTCAGTGGGACCATAATGTTGCAACCACACACACGTTGACCTGCTGTGAGGAAAAAACGAGTTAGTACACTTCTAACATGAAATAGGTCATTTTAAAATCAACATGAAAAACCAAAATTCCAAAAGTTTCAAACACAAAATAATGCTTACCGAAGAAAGAAAATGTATCGTGCTAGGCACCCTCCTCCCGCCCTGTGGTGCTACTGATGTCCCTCTCTCCAAAAATGTACTCAATGGGACCATAATGTTGCAACCACACACACGTCGACCTGTTGTGAGGAAAAAAAGAGTTAGTAAATTCCAAACATGAAAAAGGTCATTTTAAAATCAACATGAAAAACCAAAATTCCAAAAGTATCAAACACAAAATTATGCTTACCGAAAAAAGAAAATGTATCATGCTAGGCACCCTCCTCCCGTCCTGTGGTGCAAGTGATGTCCCTCTCTCCAAAAATGTACTCAATGGGACCGTAATGTTGCAACCACACACACGTTGACCTGCTGTGAGGAAAAAACGAGTTAGTACATTTCAAACATGAAAAAGGTCATTTTAAAATCAACATGAAGAACCAAAATTCCAAAAGTATCAAACACAAAAAAATGCTTACCGAAGAAAGAAAATGTATCGTGCTAGGCACCCTCCTTCCGCCGTGTTGTGTAACTGATATACCTCTCTCCAAAAATGTACTCAGTGGGACCATAATGTTGCAACCACACACCCGTTGACCTGCTGTGAGGAAAAAACGAGTTAGTAAACTTCAAACATGAAAAAGGTCATTTTAAAATCAACATGAAAAACCAAAATTCAAAAAGTATCAAACAGAAATAAATGCTTACCGAAGAAGAAAATGTATCGTGCTAGGCACCCTCCTCCCGCCCTGATGTGCAACTGATGTCCCTCTCTCCAAAAATGTACTCAATGGGACCATAATGTTGCAACCACACACACGTTGACCTGCTGTGAGGAAAAAACGAGTTAGTACATTCCAAATATGAATAAGGTCATTTTAAAATCAACATGAAAAACCAAAATTCCAAAAGTATCAAACACAAAAAAATGCTTACCGAAGAAAGAAAATGTATCCTGCTAGGCACCCTCCTTCCGCCCTGTGGTGCAACTGATGTCCCTCTCTCCAAAAATGTACTCAATGGGACCATAATGTTGCAACCACACACACATTGACCTGCTGTGAGGAAAAAACGTGTTAGACAATTCCATACATGAAAAAGGTCATTTTAAAATCAACATGAAAAACCAAAATTCGAAAAGTATCAAACACAAAATAATGCTTACCGAAGAAAGAAAATGTATCGTGCTAGGGACCCTCCTCCAGCCCTGTGGTGCAACTGATGTCCCTCTCTCCATAAATGTACTCAATGAGACCACAATGTTGCAACCACACACACGTTGAACTGCTGTGAGGAAAACACGAGTTTGTAAATTCCAAACATGAAAAAGGTCATTTTAAAATCAACATGAAAAAACCAAATTTCCAAAAGTATCAAACACAAAATAATGCTTACCGAAGAAAGAAAATGTATCATGCTAGGCACCCTCCTCCCGCACTGTGGTGCAACTGATGTCCCTCTCTCCAAAAATGTACTCAATGGGACCGTAGGGTTGCAATCACACACACGTTGACCTGCTGTGAGGAAAAAATGAGTAAGTACATTTCAAACATGAAAAAGGTCATTTTATAATCAACATGAAAAACCAAAATTCCAAAAGTATCGAACATATTTTAATGCTTACCGAAGAAAGAAAATGTATCGTGCTAGGCACCCTCCTCCCGCCCTGTGGTGCAACTGATGTCGCTCTCTCCAAAAATGTACTCAATGGGACCATAATGTTGCAACAACCCACACGTTGACCCGTTGTGAGGAAAAAACAAGTTAGTACATTCCAAATATGAAAAAGGTCATTTTAAAATCAACATGAAAAACCAAAATTCCAAAAGTATCAAACACAAAAAAATGCTTACTGAAGAAAGAAAATGTATCGTGCTAGGCACCCTCGTCCTGCCCTGTGGTGCAACTGATGTCCCTCTCTCCAAAAATGTACTCAATGGGACCATAATGTTGCAACCACACACACGTTGACCTGCTGTGAGGAAAAAACGAGTAAGTACATTTCAAACATGAAAAAAGTCATTTTAAAATCAACATGAAAAACCAAAATTCCCAAAGTATCAAACACAAAAAAATGCTTACCGAAGAAAGTAAATGTATCGTGCTAGGCACCCTCCTCCCGCCCTGTGGTGCAACTGATGTCCCTCTCTCCAAAAATGTACTCCATGGGACCATAATGTTGCAACCACACACACGTCGACCTGCTGTGAGGAAAAAAGAGGTAGTACATTCCAAACATGAAAAAGGCATCTTAAAATCAACATGAAAAACAAAAATTCCAAAAGTATCGAGCACAAAAAGATGCTTACCAAAGAAAGAAAATGTATCGTGCTAGGCACCCTCCTCCCGCCCTGTGGTGCAACTGATGTCCCTCTCTCCAAAAATGTACTCAATGGGACCGTAATGTTGCAACCACACACACGTTGACCTGCTGTGAGGGAAAAACGAGTTAGTTCATTCCAAACAAGAAAAAGGTCATTTTAAAATCAACATGAAAAAACCAAAATTCCAAAAGTATCAAACACAAAATAATGCTTTCCGAAGAAAGAAAATGTATCATGCTAGGCACCCTCCTCCCGCCCTGTGGTGCAACTGATGTCCCTCTCTCCAAAAATGTACTCAATGGGACCGTAGGGTTGCAATCACACACACGTTGACCTGCTGTGAGGAAAAAATGAGTAAGTACATTTCAAACATGAAAAAGGTCATTTTATAATCAACATGAAAAACCAAAATTCCAAATGTATCGAACATATTTTAATGCTTACCGAAGAAAGAAAATGTATCATGCTAGGCACCCTCCTCTCGCCCTGTGGTGCAACTGATGTCCCTCTCTCGAAAAATGTACTCAGTGGGACCATAATGTTGCAACCACACACACGTTGACCTGTTGTGAGGAAAAAACGAGTTAGTACATTCCAAACATGAAAAAGGCCATTTTAATATCAACATGAAAAACCAAAATTCCAAAAGTATCAAACACAAAAAAAAGCTTACCGAAGAAAGAAAATGTATTGTGCTAGGCACCCTCCTCCTTCCCAGTGGTGCAACTGATGTCCCTCTCTCCAAAAATGTACTCAATGGGACCATATTGTTGCAACCACACACACGTTGACCTGCTGTGAGGAAAAAACAAGTAAGTACATTTCAAACTTGATAAAGGTCATTTTAAAATCAACATGAAAAACCAAAATTCCCAAAGTATCAAACACAAAAAAATGCTTACCGAAGAAAGAAAATGTATCGTGCTAGGCACCCTCCTCCCGCCCTGTGGTGCAACTGATGTCCCTCTCTCCAAAAATGTACTCCATGGGACCATAATGTTGCAACCAAACACACGTTACCCTGCTGTGAGGAAAAAACGAGTTAGTACATTCCAAACATGAAAAAGGCATCTTAAAATCAACATGAAAAACCAAAATTCCAAAAGTATCAAGCACAAAAAAATGCTTACCGAAGAAAGAAAATGTATCGTGCTAGGCATTCTCCTCCCGCCCTGTGGTGCAAATGATGCCCGTTCTCTCCAAAAATGTACTCAATGGGACCATAATGTTGCAACCACACACACGTTGAACTGCTGTGAGGAAAAAACGAGTTAGTACATTCCTAACATGAAAAAGGTCATTTTAAAATCAACATGAAAAACCAAAATTCCAAAAGTATCAAACACAAAATAATGCTTACCGAAGAAAGAAAATGTATTGTGCTAGGCACCCTCCTCCCGCCCTGTGGTGCAACTGATGTCCCTCTCTCCAAAAATGTACTCAATGGGACCATAATGTTGCAAGCACACACACGTTGACCTGCTGTGAGAAAAACACGAGTTAGTACATTCCAAACATAAAAAGGTCATTTTAAAATCAACATGAAAAACCAAAATTCCAAAAGTATCAAACACAAAATAATGCTTACCGAAGAAAGAAAACGTATCGTGCTAGGAACCCTCCTCCCGCCCTGTGGTGCAACTGATGTCCCTCTCTCCAAAAATGTACTCAATGGGACTGTAGCATTGCAATCACACACACGTTGACCTGCTGTGAGGAAAAAAAGTGTTAGTACATTCCAAACATGAAAAAGGTCATTTTAAAATCAACATGAAAAACCAAAATTCCGAAAGTATCAAACACAAAAAAATGCTTACCGAAGAAAGATAATGTATCGTGCTAGGCTCCCTCCTTCCGCCCTGTGGTGACGGATGTCCCTCTCTCCAAAGATGTACTCAATGGGACCATAATGTTGCAACCACTCACACGCTGACCTGCTGTGAGGAAAAAAAGTGTTAGTACATTCCAAACATGAATAAGGTCATTTTAAAATCAACATGAAAAACCAAAATTCCGAAAGTATCAAACACAAAAAAATGCTTACCGAAGAAAGAAAATGTATCGTGCTAGGCACCCTCCTCCCGCCCTGTGGTGCAACTGATGTCCCTCTCTCCAAAAATGTACTCAATGGGACCATAATGTTGCAACCACACACACGTTGACCTGCTGTGAGGAAAAAACGAGTAAGTACATTTCAAACATGAAAAAGGTCATTTTAAAATCAACATAAAAAACCAAAATTCCAAAAGTATCAAACACAAAAAAATGCTTACCGAAGAAAGAAAATGTATTGTGCTAGGCAACCTCCTCCCTCCCTGTGGTGTAACTGATGTCCCTCTCTCCAAAAATGTACTCAGTGGGACCATAATGTTGCAACCACACACACGTTGACCTGTTGTGAGGAAATAAAGAGTTAGTAAATTCCAAACATGAAAAAGGTCATTTTAAAATCAACATGAAAAACCGAAATTCCAAAAGTATCAAACACAAAAAAATGCTTACCGAAGAAAGAAAATGTATTGTGCTAGGCACCCTCCTCCCGCCCTGTGATGCAACTGATGTCCCTCTCTCCAAAAATGTACTCAATGGGACCGTAATATTGCAACGACACACACGTTGACCTGCTGTGAGGAAAAAACGATTAGTACATTTCAAACATGAAAAAGGTCATTTTAAAATCAACATGAAAAACCAAAATTCCAAAAGTATCAAACACAAAAAAATGCTTACCGAAGAAAGAAAATGTATCATGCTAGGCACCCTCCTCCCGCCCTGTGGTGCAAGTGATGTCCCTCTCTCCAAAAATGTACTCAATGGGACCGTAATGTTGCAACCACACACACGTTGACCTGCTGTGAGGAAAAAACGAGTTAGTACATTTCAAACATGAAAAAGGTCATTTTAAAATCAACATGAAAAACCAAAATTCCAAAAGTATCAAACACAAACAAATGCTTACCGAAGAAAGAAAATGTATCGTGCTAGGCACCCTCCTTCCGCCGTGTTGTGTAACTGATATCCCTCTCTCCAAAAATGTACTCAGTGGGACCATAATGTTGCAACCACACACCCGTTGACCTGCTGTGAGGAAAAAACGAATTAGTAAATTTCAAACATGAAAAAGGACATTTTAAAATCAACATGAAAAACCAAAATTCAAAAAGTATCAAACAGAAATAAATGCTTACCAAAGAAAGAAAATGTATCGTGCTAGGCACCCTCCTCCCGCCCTGTGGTGCAACTGATGTCCCTCTATCCAAAAATGTGCTCAATGGGACCATAATGTTGCAACCACACACACGTTGACCTGCTGTGAGGAAAAAACGAGTTAGTACATTCCAAATATGAAAAAGGTCATTTTAAAATCAACATGAAAAACCAAAATTCCAAAAGTATCAAACACAAAAAAATGCTTACCGAAGAAAGAAAATGTATCGTGCTAGGCACCCTCCTTCCGCCGTGTTGTGTAACTGATATACCTCTCTCCAAAAATGTACTCAGTGGGACCATAATGTTGCAACCACACACCCGTTGACCTGCTGTGAGGAAAAAACGAGTTAGTAAACTTCAAACATGAAAAAGGTCATTTTAAAATCAACATGAAAAACCAAAATTCAAAAAGTATCAAACAGAAATAAATGCTTACCGAAGAAAGAAAATGTATCGTGCTAGGCACCCTCCTCCCGCCCTGATGTGCAACTGATGTCCCTCTCTCCAAAAATGTACTCAATGGGACCATAATGTTGCAACCACACACACGTTGACCTGCTGTGAGGAAAAAACGAGTTAGTACATTCCAAATATGAATAAGGTCATTTTAAAATCAACATGAAAAACCAAAATTCCAAAAGTATCAAACACAAAAAAATGCTTACCGAAGAAAGAAAATGTATCCTGCTAGGCACCCTCCTTCCGCCCTGTGGTGCAACTGATGTCCCTCTCTCCAAAAATGTACTCAATGGGACCATAATGTTGCAACCACACACACATTGACCTGCTGTGAGGAAAAAACGTGTTAGACAATTCCATACATGAAAAAGGTCATTTTAAAATCAACATGAAAAACCAAAATTCGAAAAGTATCAAACACAAAATAATGCTTACCGAAGAAAGAAAATGTATCGTGCTAGGGACCCTCCTCCCGCCCTGTGGTGCAACTGATGTCCCTCTCTCCATAAATGTACTCAATGAGACCACAATGTTGCAACCACACACACGTTGAACTGCTGTGAGGAAAACACGAGTTTGTAAATTCCAAACATGAAAAAGGTCATTTTAAAATCAACATGAAAAAACCAAATTTCCAAAAGTATCAAACACAAAATAATGCTTACCGAAGAAAGAAAATGTATCATGCTAGGCACCCTCCTCCCGCACTGTGGTGCAACTGATGTCCCTCTCTCCAAAAATGTACTCAATGGGACCGTAGGGTTGCAATCACACACACGTTGACCTGCTGTGAGGAAAAAATGAGTAAGTACATTTCAAACATGAAAAAGGTCATTTTATAATCAACATGAAAAACCAAAATTCCAAAAGTATCGAACATATTTTAATGCTTACCGAAGAAAGAAAATGTATCGTGCTAGGCACCCTCCTCCCGCCCTGTGGTGCAACTGATGTCGCTCTCTCCAAAAATGTACTCAATGGGACCATAATGTTGCAACAACCCACACGTTGACCCGTTGTGAGGAAAAAACAAGTTAGTACATTCCAAACATGAAAAAGGTCATTTTAAAATCAACATGAAAAACCAAAATTCCAAAAGTATCAAACACAAAAAAATGCTTACTGAAGAAAGAAAATGTATCGTGCTAGGCACCCTCGTCCTGCCCTGTGGTGCAACTGATGTCCCTCTCTCCAAAAATGTACTCAATGGGACCATAATGTTGCAACCACACACACGTTGACCTGCTGTGAGGAAAAAACGAGTAAGTACATTTCAAACATGAAAAAAGTCATTTTAAAATCAACATGAAAAACCAAAATTCCCAAAGTATCAAACACAAAAAAATGCTTACCGAAGAAAGTAAATGTATCGTGCTAGGCACCCTCCTCCCGCCCTGTGGTGCAACTGATGTCCCTCTCTCCAAAAATGTACTCCATGGGACCATAATGTTGCAACCACACACACGTCGACCTGCTGTGAGGAAAAAAGAGGTAGTACATTCCAAACATGAAAAAGGCATCTTAAAATCAACATGAAAAACAAAAATTCGAAAAGTAACGAGCACAAAAAGATGTTTACCAAAGAAAGAAAATGTATCGTGCTAGGCACCCTCCTCCCGCCCTGTGGTGCAACTGATGTCCCTCTCTCCAAAAATGTACTCAATGGGACCGTAATGTTGCAACCACACACACGTTGACCTGCTGTGAGGGAAAAACGAGTTAGTTCATTCCAAACATGAAAAAGGTCATTTTAAAATCAACATGAAAAAACCAAAATTCCAAAAGTATCAAACACAAAATAATGCTTTCCGAAGAAAGAAAATGTATCATGCTAGGCACCCTCCTCCCGCCCTGTGGTGCAACTGATGTCCCTCTCTCCAAAAATGTACTCAATGGGACCGTAGGGTTGCAATCACACACACGTTGACCTGCTGTGAGGAAAAAATGAGTAAGTACATTTCAAACATGAAAAAGGTCATTTTATAATCAACATGAAAAACCAAAATTCCAAATGTATCGAACATATTTTAATGCTTACCGAAGAAAGAAAATGTATCATGCTAGGCACCCTCCTCTCGCCCTGTGGTGCAACTGATGTCCCTCTCTCGAAAAATGTACTCAGTGGGACCATAATGTTGCAACCACACACACGTTGACCTGTTGTGAGGAAAAAACGAGTTAGTACATTCCAAACATGAAAAAGGCCATTTTAATATCAACATGAAAAACCAAAATTCCAAAAGTATCAAACACAAAAAAAAGCTTACCGAAGAAAGAAAATGTATTGTGCTAGGCACCCTCCTCCTTCCCAGTGGTGCAACTGATGTCCCTCTCTCCAAAAATGTACTCAATGGGACCATATTGTTGCAACCACACACACGTTGACCTGCTGTGAGGAAAAAACAAGTAAGTACATTTCAAACTTGATAAAGGTCATTTTAAAATCAACATGAAAAACCAAAATTCCCAAAGTATCAAACACAAAAAAATGCTTACCGAAGAAAGAAAATGTATCGTGCTAGGCACCCTCCTCCCGCCCTGTGGTGCAACTGATGTCCCTCTCTCCAAAAATGTACTCCATGGGACCATAATGTTGCAACCAAACACACGTTACCCTGCTGTGAGGAAAAAACGAGTTAGTACATTCCAAACATGAAAAAGGCATCTTAAAATCAACATGAAAAACCAAAATTCCAAAAGTATCAAGCACAAAAAAATGCTTACCGAAGAAAGAAAATGTATCGTGCTAGGCATTCTCCTCCCGCCCTGTGGTGCAAATGATGCCCGTTCTCTCCAAAAATGTACTCAATGGGACCATAATGTTGCAACCACACACACGTTGAACTGCTGTGAGGAAAAAACGAGTTAGTACATTCCTAACATGAAAAAGGTCATTTTAAAATCAACATGAAAAACCAAAATTCCAAAAGTATCAAACACAAAATAATGCTTACCGAAGAAAGAAAATGTATTGTGCTAGGCACCCTCCTCCCGCCCTGTGGTGCAACTGATGTCCCTCTCTCCAAAAATGTACTCAATGGGACCATAATGTTGCAAGCACACACACGTTGACCTGCTGTGAGAAAAACACGAGTTAGTACATTCCAAACATAAAAAGGTCATTTTAAAATCAACATGAAAAACCAAAATTCCAAAAGTATCAAACACAAAATAATGCTTACCGAAGAAAGAAAACGTATCGTGCTAGGAACCCTCCTCCCGCCCTGTGGTGCAACTGATGTCCCTCTCTCCAAAAATGTACTCAATGGGACTGTAGCATTGCAATCACACACACGTTGACCTGCTGTGAGGAAAAAAAGTGTTAGTACATTCCAAACATGAAAAAGGTCATTTTAAAATCAACATGAAAAACCAAAATTCCGAAAGTATCAAACACAAAAAAATGCTTACCGAAGAAAGATAATGTATCGTGCTAGGCTCCCTCCTTCCGCCCTGTGGTGATGGATGTCCCTCTCTCCAAAGATGTACTCAATGGGACCATAATGTTGCAACCACTCACACGCTGACCTGCTGTGAGGAAAAAAAGTGTTAGTACATTCCAAACATGAATAAGGTCATTTTAAAATCAACATGAAAAACCAAAATTCCGAAAGTATCAAACACAAAAAAATGCTTACCGAAGAAAGAAAATGTATCGTGCTAGGCACCCTCCTCCCGCCCTGTGGTGCAACTGATGTCCCTCTCTCCAAAAATGTACTCAATGGGACCATAATGTTGCAACCACACACACGTTGACCTGCTGTGAGGAAAAAACGAGTAAGTACATTTCAAACATGAAAAAGGTCATTTTAAAATCAACATAAAAAACCAAAATTCCAAAAGTATCAAACACAAAAAAATGCTTACCGAAGAAAGAAAATGTATTGTGCTAGGCAACCTCCTCCCTCCCTGTGGTGTAACTGATGTCCCTCTCTCCAAAAATGTACTCAGTGGGACCATAATGTTGCAACCACACACACGTTGACCTGTTGTGAGGAAATAAAGAGTTAGTAAATTCCAAACATGAAAAAGGTCATTTTAAAATCAACATGAAAAACCGAAATTCCAAAAGTATCAAACACAAAAAAATGCTTACCGAAGAAAGAAAATGTATTGTGCTAGGCACCCTCCTCCCGCCCTGTGATGCAACTGATGTCCCTCTCTCCAAAAATGTACTCAATGGGACCGTAATATTGCAACGACACACACGTTGACCTGCTGTGAGGAAAAAACGATTAGTACATTTCAAACATGAAAAAGGTCATTTTAAAATCAACATGAAAAACCAAAATTCCAAAAGTATCAAACACAAAAAAATGCTTACCGAAGAAAGAAAATGTATCATGCTAGGCACCCTCCTCCCGCCCTGTGGTGCAAGTGATGTCCCTCTCTCCAAAAATGTACTCAATGGGACCGTAATGTTGCAACCACACACACGTTGACCTGCTGTGAGGAAAAAACGAGTTAGTACATTTCAAACATGAAAAAGGTCATTTTAAAATCAACATGAAAAACCAAAATTCCAAAAGTATCAAACACAAACAAATGCTTACCGAAGAAAGAAAATGTATCGTGCTAGGCACCCTCCTTCCGCCGTGTTGTGTAACTGATATCCCTCTCTCCAAAAATGTACTCAGTGGGACCATAATGTTGCAACCACACACCCGTTGACCTGCTGTGAGGAAAAAACGAGTTAGTAAATTTCAAACATGAAAAAGGACATTTTAAAATCAACATGAAAAACCAAAATTCAAAAAGTATCAAACAGAAATAAATGCTTACCAAAGAAAGAAAATGTATCGTGCTAGGCACCCTCCTCCCGCCCTGTGGTGCAACTGATGTCCCTCTATCCAAAAATGTGCTCAATGGGACCATAATGTTGCAACCACACACACGTTGACCTGCTGTGAGGAAAAAACGAGTTAGTACATTCCAAATATGAAAAAGGTCATTTTAAAATCAACATGAAAAACCAAAATTCCAAAAGTATCAAACACAAAAAAATGCTTACCGAAGAAAGAAAATGTATCGTGCTAGGCATTCTCCTCCCGCCCTGTGGTGCAAATGATGCCCGTTCTCTCCAAAAATGTACTCAATGGGACCATAATGTTGCAACCACACACACGTTGAACTGCTGTGAGGAAAAAACGAGTTAGTACATTCCTAACATGAAAAAGGTCATTTTAAAATCAACATGAAAAACCAAAATTCCAAAAGTATCAAACACAAAATAATGCTTACCGAAGAAAGAAAATGTATTGTGCTAGGCACCCTCCTCCCGCCCTGTGGTGCAACTGATGTCCCTCTCTCCAAAAATGTACTCAATGGGACCATAATGTTGCAAGCACACACACGTTGACCTGCTGTGAGAAAAACACGAGTTAGTACATTCCAAACATAAAAAGGTCATTTTAAAATCAACATGAAAAACCAAAATTCCAAAAGTATCAAACACAAAATAATGCTTACCGAAGAAAGAAAACGTATCGTGCTAGGAACCCTCCTCCCGCCCTGTGGTGCAACTGATGTCCCTCTCTCCAAAAATGTACTCAATGGGACTGTAGCATTGCAATCACACACACGTTGACCTGCTGTGAGGAAAAAAAGTGTTAGTACATTCCAAACATGAAAAAGGTCATTTTAAAATCAACATGAAAAACCAAAATTCCGAAAGTATCAAACACAAAAAAATGCTTACCGAAGAAAGATAATGTATCGTGCTAGGCTCCCTCCTTCCGCCCTGTGGTGACGGATGTCCCTCTCTCCAAAGATGTACTCAATGGGACCATAATGTTGCAACCACTCACACGCTGACCTGCTGTGAGGAAAAAAAGTGTTAGTACATTCCAAACATGAATAAGGTCATTTTAAAATCAACATGAAAAACCAAAATTCCGAAAGTATCAAACACAAAAAAATGCTTACCGAAGAAAGAAAATGTATCGTGCTAGGCACCCTCCTCCCGCCCTGTGGTGCAACTGATGTCCCTCTCTCCAAAAATGTGTTCAATGGGACCATAATGTTGCAACCACACACACGTTGACCTGCTGTGAGGAAAAAACGAGTAAGTACATTTCAAACATGAAAAAGGTCATTTTAAAATCAACATAAAAAACCAAAATTCCAAAAGTATCAAACACAAAAAAATGCTTACCGAAGAAAGAAAATGTATTGTGCTAGGCAACCTCCTCCCTCCCTGTGGTGTAACTGATGTCCCTCTCTCCAAAAATGTACTCAGTGGGACCATAATGTTGCAACCACACACACGTTGACCTGTTGTGAGGAAATAAAGAGTTAGTAAATTCCAAACATGAAAAAGGTCATTTTAAAATCAACATGAAAAACCGAAATTCCAAAAGTATCAAACACAAAAAAATGCTTACCGAAGAAAGAAAATGTATTGTGCTAGGCACCCTCCTCCCGCCCTGTGATGCAACTGATGTCCCTCTCTCCAAAAATGTACTCAATGGGACCGTAATATTGCAACGACACACACGTTGACCTGCTGTGAGGAAAAAACGATTAGTACATTTCAAACATGAAAAAGGTCATTTTAAAATCAACATGAAGAACCAAAATTCCAAAAGTATCAAACACAAAAAAATGCTTACCGAAGAAAGAAAATGTATCATGCTAGGCACCCTCCTCCCGCCCTGTGGTGCAAGTGATGTCCCTCTCTCCAAAAATGTACTCAATGGGACCGTAATGTTGCAACCACACACACGTTGACCTGCTGTGAGGAAAAAACGAGTTAGTACATTTCAAACATGAAAAAGGTCATTTTAAAATCAACATGAAAAACCAAAATTCCAAAAGTATCAAACACAAACAAATGCTTACCGAAGAAAGAAAATGTATCGTGCTAGGCACCCTCCTTCCGCCGTGTTGTGTAACTGATATCCCTCTCTCCAAAAATGTACTCAGTGGGACCATAATGTTGCAACCACACACCCGTTGACCTGCTGTGAGGAAAAAACGAGTTAGTAAATTTCAAACATGAAAAAGGACATTTTAAAATCAACATGAAAAACCAAAATTCAAAAAGTATCAAACAGAAATAAATGCTTACCAAAGAAAGAAAATGTATCGTGCTAGGCACCCTCCTCCCGCCCTGTGGTGCAACTGATGTCCCTCTATCCAAAAATGTGCTCAATGGGACCATAATGTTGCAACCACACACACGTTGACCTGCTGTGAGGAAAAAACGAGTTAGTACATTCCAAATATGAAAAAGGTCATTTTAAAATCAACATGAAAAACCAAAATTCCAAAAGTATCAAACACAAAAAAATGCTTACCGAAGAAAGAAAATGTATCGTGCTAGGCACCCTCCTTCCGCCCTGTGGTGCAACTGATGTCCCTCTCTCCAAAAATGTACTCAATGGGACCATAATGTTGCAACCACACACACATTGACCTGCTGTGAGGAAAAAACGAGTTAGACAATTCCAAACATGAAAAAGGCCATTTTAAAATCAACATGAAAAACCAAAATTCCAAAAGTATCAAACACAAAATAATGCTTACCGAAGAAAAAAAATGTATCGTGCTAGGCACCCTCCTCCCGCCCTGTGGTGCAACTGATGTCCCTCTCTCCAAAAATGTACTCAATTGGACCATAATGTTGCAACCACACACACGTTGACCTGTTGTGAGGAAAATGCGAGTTACTACATTCCAAACATGAAAAAGGTCATTTTAAAATCAACATGAAAAACCAAAATTCCAAAAGTATCAAACACAAAAAAATGCTTACCGAAGAAAGAAAATGTATCGTGCTAAGCACCCTCCTCCTGCCCTGTGGTGCAACTGATGTCCCTCTCTCCAAAAATGTACTCAATGGGACCATAATGTTGCAACCACACACACGTTGACCTGCTGTGAGGAAAAAACGAGTAAGTACATTTCAAACATGAAAAAGGTCATTTTAAAATCAACATGAAAAACCAAAATTCCAAAAGTATCAAACACAAAATATGCTTACCGAAGAAAGAAAATGTATTGTGCTAGGCACCTTCCTCCCGCCCTGTGGTGCAACTGATGTCCCTCTCTCCAAAAATGTACTCAATGGGACCATAATGTTGCAACCACACACACGTTGACCTGCTGTGAGGAAAAAACGAGTAAGTACATTTCAAAACATGATAAAGGTCATTTTAAAATCAACACGAAAAACCAAAATTCCCAAAGTATCAAACACAAAAAAATGCTTACCGAAGAAAGAAAATGTATCGTGCTAGGCACCCTCCTCCCGCCCTGTGGTGCAACTGATGTCCCTCTCTCCAAAAATGTACTCCATGGGACCATAATGTTGCAACCACACACACGTCAAGCTGCTGTGAGGAAAAAACGAGTTAGTACATTCCAAACATGAAAAAGGCATCTTAAAATCAACATGAAAAACCAAAATTCCAAAAGTATCAAGCACAAAAAAATGCTTACCGAAAAAGAAAATGTATCGTGCTAGGCATTCTCCTCCCGCCCTGTGGTGCAAATGATGCCCGTTCTCTCCAAAAATGTACTCAATGGGACCATAATGTTGCAACCACACACACGTTGAACTGCTGTGAGGAAAAAACGAGTTAGTACTTTCCTAACATGAAAAAGGTCATTTTAAAATCAACATGAAAAACCAAAATTCCAAAAGTATCAAACACAAAATAATGCTTACCGAAGAAAGAAAATGTATTGTGCTAGGCACCCTCCTCCCGCCCTGTGGTGCAACTGACGTCCCTCTCTCCAAAAATGTACTCAATGGGACCATAATGTTGCAACCACACACACGTTGACCTGCTGTGAGGAAAAAGCGAGTAAGTACATTTTAAACATGATAAAGGTCATTTTAAAATCAACATGAAAAACCAAAATTCCGAAAGTATCTAACACAAAAAAATGCTTACCGAAGAAAGAAAATTTATCGTGCTAGGCACCCTCCTCCCGCCCTGTGGTGCAACTGATGTCCCTCTATCCAAAAATGTGCTCAATGGGACCATAATGTTGCAACCACACACACGTTGACCTGCTGTGAGGAAAAAACGAGTTAGTACATCCCAAATATGAAAAAGGTCATTTTAAAATCAACATGAAAAACCAAAATTCCAAAAGTATCAAACACAAAAAAATGCTAACCGAAGATAAAAAATGTATCTTGCTAGGCACCCTCGTTCCGCCCTGTGGTGCAACTGATGTCCCTCTCTCCAAAAATGTACACAATGGGACCATAATGTTGCAACCACACACACGTTGATCTGCTGTCAGGAAAAAACGAGTTAGACAATTCCAAACATGTAAAAGGCCATTTTAAAATCAACATGAAAAACCAAAATTCCAAAAGTATCAATCACAAAATAATGCTTACCGAAGAAAGAAAATGTATCGTGCTAGGCACCCTCCTCCCGCCCTGTGGTGCAACTGATGTCCCTCTCTCCAAAAATGTACTCAATGAGACCATAATGTTGCAACCACACACACGTTGACCTGCTGTGAGGAAAACACGAGTTAGTACATTCCAAACATGAAAAAGGTCATTTTAAAATCAACATGAAAAAACCAAAATTCCCAAAGTATCAAACACAAAATAATGCTTACCGAAGAAAGAAAATGTATCATGCTAGGCACCCTCCTCCCGCACTGTGGTGCAACTGATGTCCCTCTCTCCAAAAATGTACTCAATGGGACCGTAGGGTTGCAATCACACACACGTTGACCTGCTGTGAGGAAAAAATGAGTAAGTACATTTAAACATGAAAAAGGTCATTTTATAATCAACATGAAAAACCAAAATTCCAAAAGTATCGAACATATTTTAATGCTTACCGAAGAAAGAAAATGTATCGTGCTAGGCACCCTCCTCCCGCCCTGTGGTGCAACTGATGTCCCTCTCTCCAAAAATGTACTCAATGGGACCATAATGTTGCAACCACACACACGTTGACCTGTTGTGAGGAAAATACGTGTTACTACATTCCAAACATGAAAAAGGTCATTTTAAAATCAACATGAAAAACAAAAATTCCAAAAGTATCAAACACAAAAAAATGCTTACCGAAGAAAGAAAATGTGTCGTGCTAGGCACCCTCCTCCTGCCCTGTGGTGCAACTGATGTCCCTCTCTCCAAAAATGTACTCAATGGGACCATAATGATGCAACCACACACACGATGACCTGCTGTGAGGAAAAAACGAGTAAGTACATTTCAAACATGAAAAAGGTCATTTTAAAATCAACATAAAAAACCAAAATTCCAAAAGTATCAAGCACAAAAAAATGCTTACCGAAGAAAGAAAATGTATCGTGCTAGGTATTCTCCTCCCGCCCTGTGGTGCAAATGATGCCCGTTCTCTCCAAAAATGTACTCAATGGGACCATAATGTTGCAACCACACACACGTTGAACTGCTGTGAGGAAAAAATGAGTTAGTACATTCCTAACATGAAAAAGGTCATTTTAAATTCAACATGAAAAACCAAAACTCCAAAAGTATCAAACACTAAATAATGTTTACCGAAGAAAGAAAATGTATTGTGCTAGGCACCCTCCTCCCGACCTGTGGTGCAACTGATGTCCCTCTCTCCAAAAATGTACTCAATGGGAACATAATGTTGCAACCACACACACGTTGACCTGCTGTGAGGAAAAAACGAGTAAGTACATTTCAAACATGATAAAGATCATTTTAAAATCAACATGAAAAACCAAAATTCCCAAAGTATCAAACACAAAAAAATGCTTACCGAGGAAAGAAAATGTATCGTGCTAGGCACCCTCCTCCCGCCCTGTGGTGCAACTGATGTCCCTCTCTCCAAAAATGTACTCCATGGGACCATAATGTTGCAACCACACACACGTCGACCTGCTGTGAGGAAAAAACGAGTTAGTACATTCCTAACATGAAAAAGGCATCTTAAAATCAACATGAAAAACCAAAATTCCAAAAGTATCAACCACAAAAAAATGCTTACCGAAGAAAGAAAATGTATCGTGCTAGGCATTCTCCTCCCGCCCTGTGATGCAAATGATGCCCGTTCTCTCCAAAAATGTACTCAATGGGACCATAATGTTGCAACCACACACACGTTGACCTGCTGTGAGGAAAAAACGAGTTAGTACATTCCTAACATGAAAAAGGTCATTTTAAAATCAACATGAAAAACCAATATTCCAAAAGTATCAAACACAAAATAATGCTTACCGAAGAAAGAAAATGTATTGTGCTAGGCACCCTCCTCCCGCCCTGTGGTGCAACTGATGTCCCTCTCTCCAAAAATGTACTCAATGGGACCATAATGTTGCAACCACACACACGTTGACCTGATGTGAGGAAAAAACGAGTTAGTGCATTCGAAATATGAAAAAGGTCATTTTAAAATCAACATGAAAAACCAAAATTCCAAAAGGATCAAACACAAAAAAATGCTTACCGAAGAAAAAAAATGTATCGTGCTAGGCACCCTCCGCCCGCCCTGTGGTGCAACTGATGTCCCTCTCTCCAAAAATGTACTCAATGAGACCATAAGGTTGTAACCACACACATGTAGACTTGCTGTGAGGAAAACACGAGTTAGTACATTCAAACCATGAAAAAGGTCATTTTAAAATCACCATGAAAAACCAAAATTCCAAAACTGTCACACACAAAATAATGCTTACCGAAGAAAGAAAATGTATCGTGCTAGGAACCTTCCTCCCGCCCTGTGGTGCAACTGATGTCCCTCTCTCCAAAAATGTACTCAATGGGACCGTAGGGTTGCAATCACACACACGTTGACCTGCTGTGAAGAAAAAACGAGTAAGTACATTTCAAACATGAAAAAGGTCATTTTATAATCAACATGAAAAACCAAAATTCCAAAAGTATCGAACATATTTTAATGCTTACCGAAGAAAGAAAATGTATCGTGCTAGGCACCCTCCTCCCGCACTGTCGTGCAACTGATGTCCCTCTCTCCAAAAATGTACTCAATGGGACCATAATGTTGCAACCACACACACGTTGACCTGCTGTGAGGAAAAAACGAGTTAGTACATTCCAAACATGAAAAATGTCATTTTAAAATCAACATGAAAAATTAAAATTCCAGAAGCATCAAACACGAAATAATGCCTACCGAAGAAAGAAAATGTATCGTGCTAGGCACCCTCCTCCCGCCCTGTGGTGCAACTGATGTCCCTCTCTCCAAAAAGGTACTCAATGGGACCATAATGTTGCAACCACACACACGTTGACCTGCTGTGAGGAAAAAAAGAGTTAGTACATTCCAAACATGAAAAAGGTCATTTTAAAATCAACATGAAAAACCAAAATTCCAAAAGCATCAAACACAAAAAAATGCTTACCGAAGAAAGAAAATGTATCGTGCTAGGCACCCTCCTCCCGCCCTGTGGTGCAACTGATGTCCCTGTCTCCAAAAATGTACTCAATGGGATCGTGATGCTGCAACCACACACACGTTGAGCTGCTTTGAGGATAAAACGAGTTACTACATTTCAAATATGAAAAAGGTCATTTTAAAATCAACATGAAAAACCAAAATTCCAGAAGTATCAAACACAAAAAAATGCTTACCGAAGAAAGAAAATGTATCGTGCTTGGCACCCTCCTTCCGCCCTGTGGTGACTGATGTCCCTCTCTCCAAAAATGTACTCAAAGGGACCATAATGTTGCAACCACACACACGTTGACCTGCTGTGAGGAAAAAACGAGTTAGTACATTCCAAACATGAAAAAGATGATTTTAAAATCAACATGAAAAACCAAAATTACAAAAGTATCAAACACAAAGAAAAGCTTACCGAAGAAAGAAAATGTATCGTGCTAGACACCCTCCTCCCGCCCTGTGGTGCAACTGATGTCCCTCTCTCCAAAAATGTACTCAATGGGACTATAATGTTGCAACCACACACACGTTGACCTGCTGTGAGGAAAAAACGAGTTAGAACATTCCAAACATGAAAAAGGTCATTTTAAAATCAACATGAAAAACCAAAATTCCAAAAGCATCAAACACAAAATAATGCTTACCGAAGAAAGAAAATGTATCGTGCTAGGCACCCTCCTCCTGCCCTGTGGTGCAACTGATGTCCCTCTCTCCAAAAAAGTACTCAATGGGACCATAATGTTGCAACCACACACACGTTGACCTGCTGTGAGGAAAAAACGAGTAAGTACATTTCAAACATGAAAAAGGTCATTTTAAAATCAACATAAAAAACCAAAATTCCAAAAGTATCAAGCACAAAAAAATGCTTACCGAAGAAAGAAAATGTATCGTGCTAGGTATTCTCCTCCCCCCCTGTGGTGCAAATGATGCCCGTTCTCTCCAAAAATGTACTCAATGGGACCATAATGTTGCAACCACACACACGTTGAACTGCTGTGAGGAAAAAACGAGTTAGTACATTTCTAACATGAAAAAGGTCATTTTAAAATCAACATGAAAAACCAAAATTCCAAAAGTATCAAGCACAAAATAATGCTTACCGAAGAAAGAAAATGTATTGTGATAGGCACCCTCCTCCCGCCCTGTGGTGCAACTGATGTCCCTCTCTCCAAAAATGTACTCAATGGGAACATAATGTTGCAACCACACACACGTTGACCTGCTGTGAGGATAAAACGAGTAAGTACATTTCAAACATGATAAAGGTCATTTTAAAATCAACATGAAAAACCAAAATTCCCAAAGTATCAAACACAAAAAAATGCTTACCGAAGAAAGAAAATGTATCGTGCTAGGCACCCTCCTCCCGCCCTGTGGTGCAACTGATGTCCCTCTCTCCAAAAATGTACTCCATGGGACCATAATGTTGCAACCACACACACGTCGACCTGCTGTGAGGAAAAAACGAGTTAGTACATTCCAAACATGAAAAAGGCATCTTAAAATCAACATGAAAAACCAAAATTCGAAAAGTATCAAGCACAAAAAATTGCTTACCGAAGAAAGAAAATGTATCGTGCTAGGCATTCTCCTCCCGCCCTGTGATGCAAATGATGCCCGTTCTCTCCAAAAATGTACTCAATGGGACGATAATGTTGCAACCACACACACGTTGAACTGCTGTGAGGAAAAAACGAGTTAGTACATTCCTAACATGAAAAAGGTCATTTTAAAATCAACATGAAAAACCAATATTCCAAAAGTATCAAACACAAAATAATGCTTACCGAAGAAAGAAAATGTATTGTGCTAGGCACCCTCCTCCCGCCCTGTGGTGCAACTGATGTCCCTCTCTCCAAAAATGTACTCAATGGGACCATAATGTTGCAACCACACACACGTTGACCTGCTGTGAGGAAAAAACGAGTTAGTACATTCGAAATATGAAAAAGGTCATTTTAAAATCAACATGAAAAGCCAAAATTCCAAAAGGATCAAACACAAAAAAATGCTTACCGAAGAAAAAAAATGTATCGTGCTAGGCACCCTCCGCCCGCCCTGTGGTGCAACTGATGTCCCTCTCTCCAAAAATGTACTCAATGAGACCATAAAGTTGCAACCACACGCATGTAGACCTGCTGTGAGGAAAACACGAGTTAGTACATTCCAACCATGAAAAAGGTCATTTTAAAATCAACATGAAAAACCAAAATTCCAAAAGTGTCACACACAAAATAATGCTTACCGAAGAAAGAAAATGTATCGTGCTAGGAACCTTCCTCCCGCCCTGTGGTGCAACTGATGTCCCTCTCTCCAAAAATGTACTCAATGGGACCGTAGGGTTGCAATCACACACACGTTGACCTGCTGTGAAGAAAAAACGAGTAAGTACATTTCAAACATGAAAAAGGTCATTTTATAATCAACATGAAAAACCAAAATTCCAAAAGTATCGAACATATTTTAATGCTTACCGAAGAAAGAAAATGTATCGTGCTAGGCACCCTCCTCCCGCACTGTCGTGCAACTGATGTCCCTCTCTCCAAAAATGTACTCAATGGGACCATAATGTTGCAACCACACTCACGTTGACCTGCTGTGAGGAAAAAACGAGTTAGTACATTCCAAACATGAAAAATGTCATTTTAAAATCAACATGAAAAATTAAAATTCCAGAAGCATCAAACACAAAATAATGCTTACCGAAGAAAGAAAATGTATCCGGCTAGGCACCCTCCTCCCGCCCTGTGGTGCAACTGATGTCCCTGTCTCCAAAAATGTACTCAATGGGACCGTGATGTTGCAACCACACACACGTTGAGCTGCTTTGAGGAAAAAACGAGTTACTACATTTCAAATATGAAAAAGGTCAAATTTAAAATCAACATGAAAAACCAAAATTCCAGAAGTATCAAACACAAAAAAATGCTTACCGAAGAAAGAAAATGTATCGTGCTTGGCACCCTCCTTCCGCCCTGTGGTGACTGATGTCCCTCTCTCCAAAAATGTACTCAATGGGACCATAATGTTGCAACCACACACACGTTGACCTGCTGTGAAGAAAAAACGAGTTAGTACATTCCAAACATGAAAAAGATGATTTTAAAATCAACATGAAAAACCAAAATTACAAAAGTATCAAACACAAAAAAAAGCTTACCGAAGAAAGAAAATGTATCGTGCTTGGCACCCTCCTCCCGCACTGTCGTGCAACTGATGTCCCTCTGTCCAAAAATGTACTCAATGGGACCATAATGTTGCAACCACACACACGTTGACCTGCTGTGAGGAAAAAAAAGAGTTATTACATTCCAAACATGAAAAAGGTCATTTTAATATCAACATGAAAAACCAAAATTCCAAAAGTATCAAACAGAAAAATATGCTTACCGAAGAAAGAAAATGTATCGTGCTAGGCACCCTCCTCCCGCCCTGTGGTGTTACTGATGTCCCTCTCTCCAAAAATGTACTCAGTGGGACCATAATGTTGCAACCACACACACGTTGACCTGCTGTGAGGATAAAACGAGTTAGTACATTTCTAACATGAAATAGGTCATTTTAAAATCAACATGAAAAACCAAAATTCCAAAAATATCAAACACAAAATAATGTTTACCGAAGAAATACAATGTATCGTGCTAGGCACCCTCCTCCAGCCCTGTGGTGCAACTGATGTCCCTCTCTCCAAAAATGTACTCAATGGGACCATAATGTTGCAACCACACACACGTTGACCTGCTGTGAGGAAAAAACGAGTTAGTACATTCCAAACATGAAAAATGTCATTTTAAAATCAACATGAAAAATTAAAATTCCAGAAGCATCAAACACAAAATAATGCTTACCGAAGAAAGAAAATGTATCGTGCTAGGCAAACTCCTCCCTCCCTGTGGTGCAACTGATGTCCCTCTCTCCAAAAATGTAGTCAATGGGACCATAATGTTGCAACCACACACACGTTGACCTGTTGTGAGGAAAAAAAGAGTTAGTACATTCCAAACATGAAAAAGGTCATTTTAAAATCAACATGAAAAACCATAATTCCAAAAGCATCAAACACAAAAAAATGCTTACCGAAGAAAGAAAATGTATCGTGCTAGGCACCCTCCTCCCGCCCTGTGGTGCAACTGATGTCCCTGTCTCCAAAAATGTACTCAATGGGACCATAATGTTGCAACCACACACACGTTGACCTGCTGTGAGGAAAAAACGAGTAAGTACATTTGAAACATGAAAAAGGTCATTTTAAAATCAACATGAAAAACCAAAATTCCAAAAGTATCAAACACAAAATAATGCTTACCGAAGAAATAAAATGTATCGTGCTAGGCACCTTCCTCCCGCCCTGTGGTGTAACTGATGTCCCTCTCTCCAAAAATGTACTCAGTGGGACCATAATGTTGCAACCACACACACGTGGATCTGCTGTGAGCAAAAAACGAGTTAGTACATTTCTAACATGAAATAGGTCATTTTAAATTCAACATGAAAAACCAAAATTCCAAAAGTATCAAACACAAAATAATGTTTACCGAAGAAGGATAATGTATCGTGCTAGGAACCCTCCTATCGCCCTGTGGTGCAACTGATGTCCCTCTCTCCAAAAATGTACTCAATGGGACCATAATGTTGCAACCACACACACGTTGACCTGCTGTGAGGAAAAAACGAGTTAGTACATTCCAAACATGAAAAAGGTCATTTTAAAATCAACATGAAAAACCAAAATTCCAAAAGCATCAAACACAAAAAAATGCTTACCAAAGAAATAGAATGTATCGTGCTAGGCACCCTCCTCCTGCCCTGTGGTGCAACTGATGTCCCTCTCTTCAAAAATGTACTCAATGGGACCATAATGTTGCAACCACACACACGTTGACCTGCTGTGAGGAAAAAACGAGTAAGTACATTTCAAACATGAAAAAGGTCATTTTAAAATCAATATGAAGAACCAAAATTACAAAAGTATCAAACAAAAAGTAATGCTTACCGAAGAAAGAAAATGTATCGAGCTAGGCACCCTCCTCCCCCCCTGTGGTGCAACTGATGTCCCTCTCTCCAAAAATGTACTCCATGGGACCATAATGTTGCAACCACACACACGTTGACCTGCTGTGTGGAAAAAACCGGTTAGTAAATTCCAAAAATGAAAAAGGCATTTTAAAATCAACATGAAAAACCGAGATTCCAAAAGTATCAAGCACAAAAAAATGCTTACCGAAGAAAGAAAATGTATCGTGCCAGGCACCCTCCTCCCGCCCTGTTGTGCAAATGATGCCCCTCTCTCCAAAAATGTACTCAATGTGACCATAATGTTGCAAGCACACACACGTTGACCTGCCGTGAGGAAAAAACAATTTAGTACATTCCAAATGTGAAAAAGGTCATTTTAAAATCAACATGAAAAACCAAAATTCCCAAAGTATCAAACACAAAAAAATGCTTACCGAAGAAAGAAAATGTATCGTGTTAGGCACACTCCTCCAGCCCTGTGGTGCAACTGACGTCCCTCTCTCCAAAAATGTCCTCAATGGGACCATAATGTTGCAACCACACACACGTTGACCTGCTGTGAGGAAAAAACGATTTAGTACATTCCAAACATGAAAAAGGTCATTTTAAAATCAACATGAAAAACCAAAATTCCAAAAGTATCAAACACAAAAGAATGCATACCGAAGAAAGAAAATGTATCGTGCTAGGCACCCTCCTGCCGCCCTGTGGTGCAACTGATGTCCCTCTCTCCAAAAATGCACTCAATGGGACCATAATGTTGCAAACACACACACGTTGACCTGCTGTGAGGAAAAAACGATTTAGTACATTCCAAACATATAAAAGGTCATTTTAAAATCAACATGAAAAACTAAAATTCCAAAAGTATCAAACACAAAATAATGCTTACCGAAGAAAGAAAATGTATCGTGCTAGGTACCCTCCTCCCGCCCTGTGGTGCAACTGATGTCCCTCTCTCCAAAAATGTACTCAATGGGACCGTAGGGTTGCAATCACACACACGTTGACCTGCTGTGAGGAAAAAACGAGTAAGTACATTTCAAACATGAAAAAGGTCATTTTATAATCAACATGAAAAATCAAAATTCCAAAAGTATCGAACATATTTTAACGCTTACCGAAGAAAGAAAATGTATCTTGCAAGGCAGCCTCCTCCCGCCCTGTGGTGCAACTGATGTCCCTCTCTCCAAAAATGTACTCAATGGGACCATAATGTTGCAACCACACACACTTTGACCTGCTGTGAGGTAGAGTCGAGTTAGTAAATTCCAAACATGAAAAAGGTCATTTTAAAATCAACATGAAAAACCAAAATTCCAAAAGTATCAAACACAAAAAAATGCTTACCGAAGAAAGAAAATGTATCGTGCTAGGCACCCTCCTCCCGCCCTGTGGTGCAACTGATGGCCCTATCTCCAAAAATGTACTCAATGGGACCATAATGTTGCAACCACACACACATTGACCTGCTGTGAGGAAAAAACATGTAAATACATTTCAAACATGAAAAAGGTCATTTTAAAATCAACATGAAAAACCAAAATTCCAAAAGTATCAAGCACAAAATAATGCTTACCGAAGAAATAAAATGTATCATGCTAGGCACCCTCCTCCCGCCCCGTGGTGTTACTGATGTCCCTCTCTCCTAAAATGTACTCAGTGGGATCATAATGTTGCAACCACACACACGTTGACCTGATGCGAGGATAAAACGAGTTAGTACATTTCTAACATGAAATAGGTCATTTTAAAATCAACATGAAAAACCATAATTCCAAAAGTATCAAACACAAAAAAATGCTTACCGAAGGAAGAAAATGTATCGTGCAAGGCACCCTCCTCCCGCCCTGTGGTGCAACTGGTGTCCCTCTCTCCAAAAATGTACTCAATGGGACCATAATTTTGCAACCACACACACTTTGACCTGCTGTGAGGTAGAGTCTAGTTAGTACATTCCAAACATGAAAAAGGTCATTTTAAAATGAACATGAAAAACCAAAATTCCAAAAGTATCAAACACAAAATAATGTTTACCGAAGAATGAAAATGTATCGTGCTGGGCACCCTCCTCCCGCCCTGTGGTGCAAGTAATGTCCCTCTCTCCAAAAATGTACTCATTGGGACCATAATGTTGCAACCACACACACGTTGACCTGCTGTGAGGAAAAAACGAGTTAGTACATTTCAAACATGAAAAAAATCATTTTAAAATCAACACGAAAAACCAAAATTCCAAAAGTATCAAACAAAAAATTATGCTTACCGAAGAAAGAAAATGTAACGTGCTAGGCACCCTCCTCCAGCCCTGTGGTGCAACTGATGTCCCCCTCTCCAAAAATGTACTCAATGGGACCGTAATATTGCAACCACACACACGTTTACATACTGTGAGGAAAAAACGAGTTAGTACATTTCAAACATGAAAAAAGTCATTTTAAAATCATTATGAAAAACCAAAATTCCAAAAGTATCAAACACAAAAAAATGCTTACCGAAGAAAGAAAATGTATCGTGCTAGGCACCCTACACCCGCCCTGTGGTGCAACTGATGTCCCTCTCTCCAAAAATGTACTCAATGGGACCGTAATGTTGCAACCACACACACGTTGACCTGCTTTGAGGAAAAAACGAGTTACTACATTTCAAACATGTAAAAGGTCATTTTAAAATCAACATGAAAAACCAAAATTCCAAAATTATCAAACACAAAAAAATGCTTACCAAAGAAAAAAAATGTATCGTGCAAGGCACCCTCCTCCCGCCCTGTGGTGCAACTGATGTCCCTCTCTCCAAAAATGTACTCAACGGGACCATAATGTTGCAACCACACACACTTTGACCTGCTGTGAGGTAGAGTCGAGTTAGTACATTCCAAACATGAAAAAGGTCATTTTAAAATCAACATGAAAAACCAAAGTTCCAAAGGTATCAAACACAAAATAATGCTTACCGAAGAATGAAAATGTATCGTGCTGGGCACCCTCCTCCCGCCCTGTGGTGCAAGTGATGTCCCTCTCTCCAAAAACGTAGTCAATGGGACCATAATGTTGCAACCACTCACACGTTGACCGGCTGTGAGGAAAAAACGAGTTAGTACATTTCAAACATGAAGAAGGTCATTTTAAAATCAACACGAAAAACCAAAATTCCAAAAGTATCAAACAAAAATAATGCTTACCGAAGAAAGAAAATGTATCGTGCTAGGCACCCTCCTCCCGCCCTGTGGTGCAACTGACGTCCCTCTCTCCAAAAATGTACTCAATGGGACCGTAATGTTGCAACCACACACACCTTGACCTGCTGTGTGGAAAAACCAGTTAGTACATTTCAAACATGAAAAAGGTCATTTTAAAATCAACATGAAAAACCAAAATTTCACAAGTATCAAACACAAAGAAATGCTTACCGAACAAAGAAAATGTATCGTGCTAGGCACCCTCCTGCCGCCCTGTGGTGCAAGTGATGCCCCTCTCTCCAAAAATGTACTCAATGGGACCATAATGTTGCAACCACACACACGTTGAAGTGCTGTGAGGAAAAAACGAGTTGGTACGTTCCAAACATGAAAAAGGTAATTTTAAAATCAACATGAAAAACCAAAATTCCAAAAGTATCAAACACAAAATAATGGTTACCGAAGAAACAAAATGTATCGTGCTAGGCACCCTCCTCCCACCCTGTGGTGCAACTGATATCCCTCTCTTCAAAAATGTACTCAATGGGACCGTAATGTTGCAACCACACACACGTTGACCTGCTTTGAGGAAAAAACGAGTTACTACATTTCAAACATGTAAAAGGTCATTTTAAAATCAACATGAAAAACCAAAATTCCAAAACTATCAAACACAAAAAAATGCTTACCGAAGAAAGAAAATGTATCGTGCTAGGCACCCTCCTCCCGCCCTGTAGTGCAACTGATGTCCCTCTCTCCAAAAATGTACTCAATGGGACCATAATGTTGCAACCACACACACGTTGACCTGCTGTGAGGAAAAACGAGTTAGTACATTCCAAACATGAAAAAGGTCATTTTAAAATCAACATGAAAAACCAAAATTCCAAAAGCATCAAACACAAAATAATGCTTACCGAAGAAAGAAAATGTATCGTACTAGGCACCCTCCTCCCGCACTGTCATGCAACTGATGTCCCTCTCTCCAAAAATGTACTCAATGGGACCATAATGTTGCAACCACACACACGTTGACCTGCTGTGAGGAAAAAAAGAGTTAGTACATTCCAAACATGAAAAAGGTCATTTTAAAAGCAACATGAAAAACCAAAATTCCAAAAGTATCAAACACAAAAAAATGCTTACTGAAGAAAGAAAATGTATCGTGCTAGGCACCCTCCTCCCCCCCTGTGGTGCAACTGATGTCCCTCTCTCCAAAAATGTACTCAATGGGACCATAATGTTGCAACTACACACACGTTGACATGCTGTAAGGAAAAAACAAGTAAGTACATTTCAAACATGAAAAAGGTCATTTTAAAATCAACATGAAAAACCAAAATTCCAAAACTATCAAACACAAAATTATGCTTACAGAAGAAAGAAAATGTATCGTGCTAGGCACCCTCCTCCCGCCCAGTGCTGTAACTGATGTCCCTCTCTCCAAAAATGTACTCAGTGGGACCATAATGTTGCAACCACACACACGTTGACATGCTGTGAGGAAAAAACGAGTTAAAACATTTCTAACATGAAATAGGTCATTTTAAAATCAACATGAAAAACCAAAATTCCAAAATTATCAAACACAAAATAATGCTTACAGAAAAAAAAAATGTATCATGCAAGGCACCCTCCTCCCGCCCTGTGGTGCAACTGATGTCCCTCTCTCCAAAAAGTGTACTCAATGGGACCATAATGTTGCAACCACACACACTTTGACCTGCTGTGTGGTAGAGTCGAGTTAGTACAGCCCAAACATGAAAAAGGTCATTTTAAAAACAACATGAAAAACTAAAATACCAAAAGTATCAAACACAAAATAATGCTTACCGAAGAAAGAAAATGTATCGCGCTAGGCACCCTCCTCCCGCCCTGTGGTGCAACTGATGTCCCTCTCTCCAAAATTGTACTCAATGGGACCATAATGTTGCAACCACACACACGTTGAAGTGCTGTGAGGAAAAAACGAGTTGGTACGTTCCAAACATGAAAAAGGTAATTTTAAAATCAACATGAAAAACCAAAATTCCAAAAGTATCAAACACAAAATAATGCTTACCGAAGAAACTAAATGTATCGTGCTAGGCACTCTCCTCCCGACCTGTGGTGCAACTGATGTCCCTCTCTCCAAAAATGTACTCAATGGGACCATAATGTTGCAACCACACACACGTTGACCTGCTGTGAGGAAAAAACGAGTTAGTACATTCCAAACAGGAAAAAGGTCATTTTAAAATCAATATGAAGAACCAAAATTCCAAAAGTATCAAACACAAAAAAATGCTTACCGAAAAAAGAAAATGTATCGTGCAAGGCACCCTCCTCCCGCCCTGTGGTGCAACTGATGTCCCTTTCTACAAAAATGTACTCAATGGGACCATAATTTTGCAACCACACACACTTTTACCTGCTGTCAGGTAGAGTCGAGTTAGTACATTCCAAACATGAAAAAGGTCATTTTAAAATCAACCTGTAAAACCAAAATTCCAAAAGCATCAAACACAAAATAATGCTTACCGAACAAAGAAAATGTATCGTGCTAGGCACCTTCCCGTACTGTCATGCAACTGAAGTCCCTCTCTCCAAAAATGTACTCAATGGGACCATAATGTTGCAACCACACACACGTTGACCTGCTGTGAGGAAAAAACGAGTAAGTACATTTCAAACATGAAAAAGGTCATTTTAAAATCAATATGAAAAACCAAAATTCCAAAAGTATCAAACAAAAAGTAATGCTTACCGAAGAAAGAAAATGTATCGAGCTAGGCACCCTCCTCCCCCCCTGTGGTGCAACTGATGTCCCTCTCTCCAAAAATGTACTCCATGGGACCATAATGTTGCAACCACACACACGTTGACCTGCTGTGTGGAAAAAACCGGTTAGTAAATTCCAAAAATGAAAAAGGCATTTTAAAATCAACATGAAAAACCGAGATTCCAAAAGTATCAAGCACAAAAAAATGCTTACCGAAGAAAGAAAATGTATCGTGCCAGGCACCCTCCTCCCGCCCTGTTGTGCAAATGATGCCCCTCTCTCCAAAAATGTACTCAATGTGACCATAATGTTGCAAGCACACACACGATGACCTGCCGTGAGGAAAAAACAATTTAGTACATTCCAAATGTGAAAAAGGTCATTTTAAAATCAACATGAAAAACCAAAATTCCCAAAGTATCAAACACAAAAAAATGCTTACCGAAGAAAGAAAATGTATCGTGTTAGGCACACTCCTCCAGCCCTGTGGTGCAACTGACGTCCCTCTCTCCAAAAATGTCCTCAATGGGACCATAATGTTGCAACCACACACACGTTGACCAGCTGTGAGGAAAAAACGATTTAGTACATTCCAAACATGAAAAAGGTCATTTTAAAATCAACATGAAAAACCAAAATTCCAAAAGTATCAAACACAAAAGAATGCATACCGAAGAAAGAAAATGTATCGTGCTAGGCACCCTCCTGCCGCCCTGTGGTGCAACTGATGTCCCTCTCTCCAAAAATGTACTCAATGGGACCATAATGTTGCAAACACACACACGTTGACCTGCTGTGAGGAAAAAACGATTTAGTACATTCCAAACATATAAAAGGTCATTTTAAAATCAACATGAAAAACTAAAATTCCAAAAGTATCAAACACAAAATAATGCTTACCGAAGAAAGAAAATGTATCGTGCTAGGTACCCTCCTCCCGCCCTGTGGTGCAACTGATGTCCCTCTCTCCAAAAATGTACTCAATGGGACCGTAGGGTTGCAATCACACACACGTTGACCTGCTGTGAGGAAAAAACGAGTAAGTACATTTCAAACATGAAAAAGGTCATTTTATAATCAACATGAAAAATCAAAATTCCAAAAGTATCGAACATATTTTAACGCTTACCGAAGAAAGAAAATGTATCGTGCTAGGCACCCTCCTCCCGCCCTGTGGTGCAACTGATGTCCCTCTCTCCAAAAATGTACTCAATGGGACCATAATGTTGCAACCACACACACTTTGACCTGCTGTGTGGTAGAGTCGAGTTAGTACATTCCAAACATGAAAAAGGTCATTTTAAAATCAACATGAAAACCCAAAATTCCAAAAGTATCAAACACAAAATAATGCTTACCGAAGAAAGAAAATGTATCGTGCTAGGCACCCTCCTCCCGCCGTGTGGTGCAACTATTGTCCCCCTCTCCAAAAATGTACTCAATGAGACCATAATGTTGCAATCGCACACACGTTGTCCTGCTGTGAGGAAAAAACGAGTTAGTACATTCCAAACATGAAAAAGGTCATTTTAAAATCAACATGAAAAACCAAAATTCCAAATGTATCAAACACAAAAAAATTCTTACCGAAGAAAGAAAATGTATCTTGCAAGGCAGCCTCCTCCCGCCCTGTGGTGCAACTGATGTCCCTCTCTCCAAAAATGTACTCAATGGGACCATAATGTTGCAACCACACACACTTTGACCTGCTGTGAGGTAGAGTCGAGTTAGTAAATTCCAAACATGAAAAAGGTCATTTTAAAATCAACATGAAAAACCAAAATTCCAAAAGTATCAAACACAAAAAAATGCTTACCGAAGAAAGAAAATGTATCGTGCTAGGCACCCTCCTCCCGCCCTGTGGTGCAACTGATGGCCCTATCTCCAAAAATGTACTCAATGGGACCATAATGTTGCAACCACACAGACATTGACCTGCTGTGAGGAAAAAACATGTAAATACATTTCAAACATGAAAAAGGTCATTTTAAAATCAACATGAAAAACCAAAATTCCAAAAGTATCAAGCACAAAATAATGCTTACCGAAGAAATAAAATGTATCATGCTAGGCACCCTCCTCCCGCCCCGTGGTGTTACTGATGTCCCTCTCTCCTAAAATGTACTCAGTGGGATCATAATGTTGCAACCACACACACGTTGACCTGATGCGAGGATAAAACGAGTTAGTACATTTCTAACATGAAATAGGTCATTTTAAAATCAACATGAAAAACCATAATTCCAAAAGTATCAAACACAAAAAAATGCTTACCGAAGGAAGAAAATGTATCGTGCAAGGCACCCTCCTCCCGCCCTGTGGTGCAACTGGTGTCCCTCTCTCCAAAAATGTACTCAATGGGACCATAATTTTGCAACCACACACACTTTGACCTGCTGTGAGGTAGAGTCTAGTTAGTACATTCCAAACATGAAAAAGGTCATTTTAAAATGAACATGAAAAACCAAAATTCCAAAAGTATCAAACACAAAATAATGTTTACCGAAGAATGAAAATGTATCGTGCTGGGCACCCTCCTCCCGCCCTGTGGTGCAAGTAATGTCCCTCTCTCCAAAAATGTACTCATTGGGACCATAATGTTGCAACCACACACACGTTGACCTGCTGTGAGGAAAAAACGAGTTAGTACATTTCAAACATGAAAAAAATCATTTTAAAATCAACACGAAAAACCAAAATTCCAAAAGTATCAAACAAAAAATTATGCTTACCGAAGAAAGAAAATGTAACGTGCTAGGCACCCTCCTCCAGCCCTGTGGTGCAACTGATGTCCCCCTCTCCAAAAATGTACTCAATGGGACCGTAATATTGCAACCACACACACGTTTACATACTGTGAGGAAAAAACGAGTTAGTACATTTCAAACATGAAAAAAGTCATTTTAAAATCATTATGAAAAACCAAAATTCCAAAAGTATCAAACACAAAAAAATGCTTACCGAAGAAAGAAAATGTATCGTGCTAGGCACCCTACACCCGCCCTGTGGTGCAACTGATGTCCCTCTCTCCAAAAATGTACTCAATGGGACCGTAATGTTGCAACCACACACACGTTGACCTGCCGTGAGGAAAAAACGAGTTACTACATTTCAAACATGTAAAAGGTCATTTTAAAATCAACATGAAAAACCAAAATTCCAAAATTATCAAACACAAAAAAATGCTTACCAAAGAAAAAAAATGTATCGTGCAAGGCACCCTCCTCCCGCCCTGTGGTGCAACTGATGTCCCTCTCTCCAAAAATGTACTCAATGGGACCATAATGTTGCAACCACACACACTTTGACCTGCTGTGAGGTAGAGTCGAGTTAGTACATTCCAAACATGAAAAAGGTCATTTTAAAATCAACATGAAAAACCAAAGTTCCAAAGGTATCAAACACAAAATAATGCTTACCGAAGAATGAAAATGTATCGTGCTGGGCACCCTCCTCCCGCCCTGTGGTGCAAGTGATGTCCCTCTCTCCAAAAACGTAGTCAATGGGACCATAATGTTGCAACCACTCACACGTTGACCGGCTGTGAGGAAAAAACGAGTTAGTACATTTCAAACATGAAGAAGGTCATTTTAAAATCAACACGAAAAACCAAAATTCCAAAAGTATCAAACTAAAATAATGCTTACCGAAGAAAGAAAATGTATCGTGCTAGGCACCCTCCTCCCGCCCTGTGGTGCAACTGACGTCCCTCTCTCCAAAAATGTACTCAATGTGACCGTAATGTTGCAACCACACTCACCTTGACCTGCTGTGTGGAAAAACCAGTTAGTACATTTCAAACATGAAAAAGGTCATTTTAAAATCAACATGAAAAACCAAAATTTCACAAGTATCAAACACAAAGAAATGCTTACCGAACAAAGAAAATGTATCGTGCTAGGCACCCTCCTGCTGCCCTGTGGTGCAAGTGATGCCCCTCTCTCCAAAAATGTACTCAATGGGACCATAATGTTGCAACCACACACACGTTGAAGTGCTGTGAGGAAAAAACGAGTTGGTACGTTCCAAACATGAAAAAGGTAATTTTAAAATCAACATGAAAAACCAAAATTCCAAAAGTATCAAACACAAAATAATGGTTACCGAAGAAACAAAATGTATCGTGCTAGGCACCCTCCTCCCACCCTGTGGTGCAACTGATATCCCTCTCTTCAAAAATGTACTCAATGGGACCGTAATGTTGCAACCACACACACGTTGACCTGCTTTGAGGAAAAAACGAGTTACTACATTTCAAACATGTAAAAGGTCATTTTAAAATCAACATGAAAAACCAAAATTCCAAAACTATCAAACACAAAAAAATGCTTACCGAAGAAAGAAAATGTATCGTGCTAGGCACCCTCCTCCCGCCCTGTAGTGCAACTGATGTCCCTCTCTCCAAAAATGTACTCAATGGGACCATAATGTTGCAACCACACACACGTTGACCTGCTGTGAGGAAAAACGAGTTAGTACATTCCAAACATGAAAAAGGTCATTTTAAAATCAACATGAAAAACCAAAATTCCAAAAGCATCAAACACAAAATAATGCTTACCGAAGAAAGAAAATGTATCGTACTAGGCACCCTCCTCCCGCACTGTCATGCAACTGATGTCCCTCTCTCCAAAAATGTACTCAATGGGACCATAATGTTGCAACCACACACACGTTGACCTGCTGTGAGGAAAAAAAGAGTTAGTACATTCCAAACATGAAAAAGGTCATTTTAAAAGCAACATGAAAAACCAAAATTCCAAAAGTATCAAACACAAAAAAATGCTTACTGAAGAAAGAAAATGTATCGTGCTAGGCACCCTCCTCCCAACCTGTGGTGCAACTGATGTCCCTCTCTCCAAAAATGTACTCAATGGGACCATAATGTTGCAACTACACACACGTTGACATGCTGTAAGGAAAAAACAAGTAAGTACATTTCAAACATGAAAAAGGTCATTTTAAAATCAACATGAAAAACCAAAATTCCAAAACTATCAAACACAAAATTATGCTTACAGAAGAAAGAAAATGTATCGTGCTAGGCACCCTCCTCCCGCCCAGTGCTGTAACTGATGTCCCTCTCTCCAAAAATGTACTCAGTGGGACCATAATGTTGCAACCACACACACGTTGACATGCTGTGAGGAAAAAACGAGTTAAAACATTTCTAACATGAAATAGGTCATTTTAAAATCAACATGAAAAACCAAAATTCCAAAATTATCAAACACAAAATAATGCTTACAGAAAAAAAAAAATGTATCATGCAAGGCACCCTCCTCCCGCCCTGTGGTGCAACTGATGTCCCTCTCTCCAAAAAGTGTACTCAATGGGACCATAATGTTGCAACCACACACACTTTGACCTGCTGTGTGGTAGAGTCGAGTTAGTAGAGCCCAAACATGAAAAAGGTCATTTTAAAAACAACATGAAAAACTAAAATACCAAAAGTATCAAACACAAAATAATGCTTACCGAAGAAAGAAAATGTATCGCGCTAGGCACCCTCCTCCCGCCCTGTGGTGCAACTGATGTCCCTCTCTCCAAAATTGTACTCAATGGGACCATAATGTTGCAACCACACACACGTTGAAGTGCTGTGAGGAAAAAACGAGTTGGTACGTTCCAAACATGAAAAAGGTAATTTTAAAATCAACATGAAAAACCAAAATTCCAAAAGTATCAAACACAAAATAATGCTTACCGAAGAAACTAAATGTATCGTGCTAGGCACCCTCCTCCCGACCTGTGGTGCAACTGATGTCCCTCTCTCCAAAAATGTACTCAATGGGACCATAATGTTGCAACCACACACACGTTGACCTGCTGTGAGGAAAAAACGAGTTAGTACATTCCAAACAGGAAAAAGGTCATTTTAAAATCAATATGAAGAACCAAAATTCCAAAAGTATCAAACACAAAAAAATGCTTACCGAAAAAAGAAAATGTATCGTGCAAGGCACCCTCCTCCCGCCCTGTGGTGCAACTGATGTCCCTTTCTACAAAAATGTACTCAATGGGACCATAATTTTGCAACCACACACACTTTGACCTGCTGTCAGGTAGAGTCGAGTTAGTACATTCCAAACATGAAAAAGGTCATTTTAAAATCAACCTGTAAAACCAAAATTCCAAAAGCATCAAACACAAAATAATGCTTACCGAACAAAGAAAATGTATCGTGCTAGGCACCTTCCCGTACTGTCATGCAACTGAAGTCCCTCTCTCCAAAAATGTACTCAATGGGACCATAATGTTGCAACCACACACACGTTGAGCTGCTGTGAGGAAAAAAAGAGTTAGTACATTCCAAACATAAAAAAGGTCATTTTAAAATCAACATGAAAAACCAAAATTCCAGAAGTATCAAACACAAAAAAATGCTTACCGAAGAAAGAAAATGTATCGTGCTAGGCACCCTCCTCCCGCCCTGTGGTGCAACTGATGTCCCTCACTCCAAAAATGTACTCAATGGGACCATAATGTTGCAACCACACACACGTTGACCTGCTGTGAGGAAAAAAGGAGTAAGTACATTTCAAACATAAAAAAGGCCATTTTAAAATCAACATGAAAAACCAAAATTCCAAAAGTATCAAACACAAAATTATGCTTACCGAAGAAAGAAAATGTATCGTGCTAGGCACCCTCCTCCCGCCCTGTGGTGTAACTGATGTCCCTCTCTCCAAAAGTGTACTCAGTGGGACCATAATGTTGCAACCACACACACGTTGACCTGCTGTGAGGAAAAACGAGTTAGTACATTTCTAACATGAAATAGGTCATTTTAAAATCAACATGAAAAACCAAAATTCCAAAAGTATCAAACACAAAAAAATGCTTACCGAAGAAAGAAAATGTATCGTGCAAGGCACGCTCCTCCCGCCCTGTGGTGCAACTGATGTCCCTCTCTCCAAAAATGTACTCAATGGGACCATAATGTTACAACCACACACTCTTCGACCTGCTGTGTAGTAGAGTCGAGTTAGTACATTCCAAACATGAAAAAGTTCATTTTAAAATCAACATGAAAAACCAAAATTCCAAAAGTATCAAACACAAAATAATGCTTACCGAAGAATGAAAATGTATCATGCGTGCTGGGCACCCTCCCCACCCGCCCTGTGGTGCAAGTGATGTCCCTCTCTCCAAAAATGTACTCAATGGGACCATAATGTTGCAACCACACACACGTTGACGTGTTGTGAGGAAAAAACGTGATAGTACATTCCAAACATGAAAAAGGTCATTTTAAAATCAACATGAAATACAGAAATTCCAAAAGTATCAAACACAAAATAATGCTTACCGAAGAATGAAAATGTATCGTGCTGGGCACCCTCCTCCCGCCCTGTGGTGCAAGTGATGTCCCTCTCTCCAAAAATGTACTCAATGGGACCATAATGTTGCAACCACACACACGTTGACCTGCCGTGAGGAAAAAACGAGTTAGTACATTTCAAACATGAAAAAGATCATTTTAAAAACAACACGAAAAACCAAAATTCCAAAAGTATCAAACAAAAAATAATGCTTACCGAAGAAAGAAAATGTAACGTGCTAGGCACCCTCCTCCCACCCTGTGGTGCAACTGATGTCCCCCTCTCCAAAAATGTACTCAATGGGACCGTAATATTGCAACCACACACACGTTTACATACTGTGAGGAAAAAACGAGTTAGTACATTTCAAACATGACAAAAGTCATTTTAAAATCAACATGAAAAACCAAAATTCCAAAAGTATCAAACACAAAAAAATGCTTACCGAAGAAAGAAAATGTATCGTGCTAGGCACCCTACACCCGCCCTGTGGTGCAACTGATGTCCCTCTTTCCAAAAATGTACTCAATGGGACCGTAATGTTGCAACCACACACACGTTGACCTGCTTTGAGGAAAATACGAGTTACTACATTTCAAACATGTAAAAGGTCATTTTAAAATCAACATGAAAAACCAAAATTCCAAAACTACCAAACACAAAAAAATGCTTACCGAAGAAAGAAAATGTATCGTGCTAGGCACCCTCCTCCCGCCCTGTTGTGCAACTGATGTCCCTCTCTCCAAAAATGTACTCAATGGGACCATAATGTTGCAACAACACACACGTTGACCTGCTGTGAGGAAAAACGAGTTAGTACAATCCAAACATGAAAAAGGTCATTTTAAAATCAACATGAAAAACCAAAATTCCAAAAGCATCAAACACAAAAAAATGCTTACCGAAGAAAGAAAATGTATCGTGCTAGGCACCCTCCTCCCGCACTATCATGCAACTGATGTCCCTCTCTTCAAAAATGTACTCAATGGGACCATAATGTTGCAACCACACACACGTTGACCTGCTGTGAGGAAAAAAAGGGTTAGTACATTCCAAACATGAAAAAGGTCATTTTAAAATCAACATGAAAAACCAAAATTCCAAAAGTATCAAACACAAAAAAATGCTTACCGAAGAAAGAAAATGTATCGTGCTAGGCACCCTCCTCCCCCCCTGTGGTGCAACTGATGTCCCTCTCTCCAAAAATGTACTCAATGGGACCATAATGTTGCAACCACACACACGTTGACCTGCTGTGAGGAAAAAACGAGTAAGTACATTTCAAACATGAAAAAGGTCATTTTAAAATCAACATGAAGAACCAAAATTCCAAAAGTATCAAACACAAAATTATGCTTACCGAAGAAAGAAAATGTATCGTGCTAGGCACCCTTCTCCCGCCCTGTGCTGTAACTGATGTCCCTCTCTCCAAAAATGTACTCAGTGGGACCATAATGTTGCAACCACACACACGTTGAACTGCTGTGAGGTAGAGTCGAGTTAGTACATTCAAAACATGAAAAAGGTCATTTTAAAAACAACATGAAAAACTAAAATACCAAAAGTATCAAACACAAAATAATGCTTACCGAAGAAAGAAAATGTATCGCGCTAGGCACCCTCCTCCCGACCTGTGGTGCAACTGATGTCCCTCTCTCCAAAAATGTACTCAATGGGACCGTAATGTTGCAACCACACACACGTTGACCTGCTGTGAGGAAAAAACGAGTTAGTACATTCCAAACATGAAAAAGGTCATTTTAAAATCAACATGAAGAACCAAAATTCCAAAAGTATCAAACACAAAAAAATGCTTACCGAAAAAAGAAAATGTATCGTGCTAGGCACCCTCCTCCCACCCTGTGGTGCAACTGATGTCCCTCTCTTCAAAAATGTACTCAATGGGACCATAATGTTGCAACCACACACACGTTGAACTGCTGTGAGGTAGAGTCGAGTTAGTACATTCCAAACATGAAAAAGGTCATTTTAAAATCAACCTGTAAAACCAAATTTCCAAAAGCATCAAACACAAAATAATGCTTACCGAAGAATGAAAATGTATCTTGCTGGGCTCCCTCCTCCCGCCCTGTGGTGCAAGTGATGTCCCTCTCTCCAAAAATGTACTCAATGGGACCGTAATGTTGCAACCACACACACGTTGACCTGCTGTGAGGAAAAAACCAGTTAGTACATTTCAAACATGAAAAAGGTCATTTTAAAATCAACATGAAAAACCAAAATTCCACAAGTATCAAACACAAAGAAATGCTTACCGAAGAAAGAAAATGTATCGCGCTAGGCACCCTCCTCCCGCCCTGAGGGGCAACTGATGTCCCTCTCTCCAAAAATTTACTCAATGGGACCATAATGTTGCAACCACACACACGTTGACCCGCTGTAAAGAAAAAACGAGTTAGTAAATTCCAAATATGAAAAAAGGTCATTTTAAAATCAACATGAAAAACCAAAATTCCAAAAGTATCAAACACAAAAAATGCTTACCGAAGAATGAAAATTTATCGTGCTAGGCACCATCCTCCCGCCCTGTGGTGCAACTGATGTCCCTCTCTCCAAAAATGTACTCAATGGGACCGTAATATTGCAACCACACACACGTTTACATACTGTGAGGAAAAAACGAGTTAGTACATTTCAAACATGAAAAAAGTCATTTTAAAATCAACATGAAAAACCAAAATTCCAAAAGTATCAAACACAAAAAAATGCTTACCGAAGAAAGAACATGTATCGTGCTAGGCACCCTACACCCGCCCTGTGGTGCAACTGATGTCCCTCTCTCCAAAAATGTACTCAATGGGACCGTAATGTTGCAACCACACACACGTTGACCTGCTTCGAGGAAAAAATGAGTTACTACATTTCAAACATGTAAAAGGTCATTTTAAAATCAACATGAAAAACCAAAATTCCAAAACTACCAAACACAAAAAAATGCTTACCGAAGAAAGAAAATGTATCGTGCTAGGCACCCTCCTCCCGCCCTGTTGTGCAACTGATGTCCCTCTCTCCAAAAATGTACTCAATGAGACCATAATGTTGCAACCACACACACGTTGACCTGCTGTGAGGAAAAACGAGTTAGTACAATCCAAACATGAAAAAGGTCATTTTAAAATCAACATGAAAAACCAAAATTCCAAAAGCATCAAACACAAAATAATGCTTACCGAAGAAAGAAAATGTATCGTGCTAGGCACCCTCCTCCCGCACTATCATGCAACTGATGTCCCTCTCTTCAAAAATGTACTCAATGGGACCATAATGTTGCAACCACACACACGTTGATCTGCTGTCAGGAAAAAACGAGTTAGACAATTCCAAACATGTAAAAGGCCATTTTAAAATCAACATGAAAAACCAAAATTCCAAAAGTATCAAACACAAAATAATGCTTACCGAAGAAAGAAAATGTATCGTGCTAGGCACCCTCCTCCCGCCCTGTGGTGCAACTGATGTCCCTCTCTCCAAAAATGTACTCAATGAGACCATAATGTTGCAACCACACACACGTTGACCTGCTGTGAGGAAAACACGAGTTAGTACATTCCAAACATGAAAAAGGTCATTTTAAAATCAACATGAAAAAACCAAAATTCCCAAAGTATCAAACACAAAATAATGCTTACCGAAGAAAGAAAATGTATCATGCTAGGCACCCTCCTCCCGCACTGTGGTGCAACTGATGTCCCTCTCTCCAAAAATGTACTCAATGGGACCATAATGTTGCAACCACACACACGTTGACCTGCTGTGAGGAAAAAACGAGTAAGTACATTTCAAACATGAAAAAGGTCATTTTAAAATCAACATGAAGAACCAAAATTCCAAAAGTATCAAACACAAAATTATGCTTACCGAAGAAAGAAAATGTATCGTGCTAGGCACCCTTCTCCCGCCCTGTGCTGTAACTGATGTCCCTCTCTCCAAAAATGTACTCAGTGGGACCATAATGTTGCAACCACACACACGTTGAACTGCTGTGAGGTAGAGTCGAGTTAGTACATTCAAAACATGAAAAAGGTCATTTTAAAAACAACATGAAAAACTAAAATACCAAAAGTATCAATCACAAAATAATGCTTACCGAAGAAAGAAAATGTATCGCGCTAGGCACCCTCCTCCCGACCTGTGGTGCAACTGATGTCCCTCTCTCCAAAAATGTACTCAATGGGACCGTAATGTTGCAACCACACACACGTTGACCTGCTGTGAGGAAAAAACGAGTTAGTACATTCCAAACATGAAAAAGGTCATTTTAAAATCAACATGAAGAACCAAAATTCCAAAAGTATCAAACACAAAAAAATGCTTACCGAAAAAAGAAAATGTATCGTGCTAGGCACCCTCCTCCCACCCTGTGGTACAACTGATGTCCCTCTCTTCAAAAATGTACTCAATGGGACCATAATGTTGCAACCACACACACGTTGAACTGCTGTGAGGTAGAGTCGAGTTAGTACATTCCAAACATGAAAAAGGTCATTTTAAAATCAACCTGTAAAACCAAATTTCCAAAAGCATCAAACACAAAATAATGCTTACCGAAGAATGAAAATGTATCTTGCTGGGCTCCCTCCTCCCGCCCTGTGGTGCAAGTGATGTCCCTCTCTCCAAAAATGAACTCAATGGGACCGTAATGTTGCAACCACACACACGTTGACCTGCTGTGAGGAAAAAACCAGTTAGTACATTTCAAACATGAAAAAGGTCATTTTAAAATCAACATGAAAAACCAAAATTCCACAAGTATCAAACACAAAGAAATGCTTACCGAAGAAAGAAAATGTATCGCGCTAGGCACCCTCCTCCCGCCCTGAGGGGCAACTGATGTCCCTCTCTCCAAAAATTTACTCAATGGGACCATAATGTTGCAACCACACACACGTTGACCCGCTGTAAAGAAAAAACGAGTTAGTAAATTCCAAATATGAAAAAAGGTCATTTTAAAATCAACATGAAAAACCAAAATTCCAAAAGTATCAAACACAAAAAATGCTTACCGAAGAATGAAAATGTATCGTGCTAGGCACCATCCTCCCGCCCTGTGGTGCAACTGATGTCCCTCTCTCCAAAAATGTACTCAATGGGACCGTAATATTGCAACCACACACACGTTTACATACTGTGAGGAAAAAACGAGTTAGTACATTTCAAACATGAAAAAAGTCATTTTAAAATCAACATGAAAAACCAAAATTCCAAAAGTATCAAACACAAAAAAATGCTTACCGAAGAAAGAACATGTATCGTGCTAGGCACCCTACACCTGCCCTGTGGTGCAACTGATGTCCCTCTCTCCAAAAATGTACTCAATGGGACCGTAATGTTGCAACCACACACACGTTGACCTGCTTCGAGGAAAAAATGAGTTACTACATTTCAAACATGTAAAAGGTCATTTTAAAATCAACATGAAAAACCAAAATTCCAAAACTATCAAACACAAAAAAATGCTTACCGAAGAAAGAAATTGTATCGTGCTAGGCACCCTCCTCCCGCCCTGTTGTGCAACTGATGTCCCTCTCTCCAAAAATGTACTCAATGGGACCATAATGTTGCAACCACACACACGTTTGTCCTGCTGTGAGGAAAAACGAGTTAGTACATTCCAAACATGGAAAAGGTCATTTTAAAATCAACATGAAAAACCAAAATTCCAAAAGCATCAAACACAAAATAATGCTTACCGAAGAAAGAAAATGAATCGTGCTAGGCACCCTCCTCCCGCACTGTCATGCAACTGATGTCCCTCTCTCCAAAAATGTACTCAATGGGACCATAATGTTGCAACCACACACACGTTGACCTGCTGTGAGGAAAAAAAGAGTTAGTACATTCCAAACATGAAAAAGGTCATTTTAAAATCAACATGAAAAACCAAAATTCCAAAAGTATCAAACACAAAAAAATGCTTACCGAAGAAAGAAAATGTATCGTGCTAGGCACCCTCCTCCCCCCCTGTGGTGCAACTGATGTCCCTCTCTCCAAAAATGTACTCAATGGGACCATAATGTTGCAACCACACACACGTTGACCTGCTGTGAGGAAAAAACGAGTAAGTACATTTCAAACATGAAAAAGGTCATTTTAAAATCAACATGAAAAACCAAAATTCCAAAAGTATCAAACACAAACAAATGCTTACCGAAGAAAGAAAATGTATCGTGCTAGGCACCCTCCTCCCGCCCTGTGCTGTAACTGATGTCCCTCTCTCCAAAAATGTACTCAGTGGGACCATAATGTTGCAACCACACACACGTTGACATGCTGTGAGGAAAAAACGAGTTAGTACATTTCTAACATGAAATAGGTCATTTTAAAATCAACATGAAAAACCAAAATTCCAAAATTATCAAACACAAAAAAATGCTTACCGAAGAAAAAAAATGTATCGTGCAAGGCATCCTCCTCCCGCCCTGTGGTGCAACTGATGTCCCTCTCTCCAAAAATGTACTCAATGGGACCATAATGTTGCAACCACACACACTTTGACCTGCTGTGTGGTAGAGTCGAGTTAGTACAGCCCAAACATGAAAAAGGTCATTTTAAAAACAACATGAAAAACTAAAATACCACAAGTATCAAACACAAAATAATGCTTACCGAAGAAAGAAAATGTATCGCGCTAGGCACCCTCCTCCCGCCCTGTGGTGCAACTGATGTCCCTTTCTCCAAAAATGTACTCAATGGGACCATAATGTTGCAACCACACACACGTTGAAGTGCTGTGAGGAAAAAACGAGTTGGTACGTTCCAAACATGAAAAAGGTAATTTTAAAATCAACATGAAAAACCAAAATTCCAAGTGTATCAAACACAAAATAATGCTTACCGAAGAAACAAAATGTATCGTGCTAGGCACCCTCCTCCCGACCTGTGGTGCAACTGATGTCCCTCTCTCCAAAAATGTACTCAATGGGACCATAATGTTGCAACCACACACACGTTGACCTGATGTGAGGAAAAATCGAGTTAGTACATTCCAAACATGAAAAAGGTCATTTTAAAATCAATATGAAGAACCAAAATTCCAAAAGTATCAAACACAAAAAAATGCTTACCGAAAAAAGAAAATGTATCGTGCTAGGCACCCTCCTCCCACCCTGTGGTGCAACTGATGTCCCTCTCTTCAAAAATGTACCCAATAGGACCATAATGTTGCAACCACACACACGTTGACGTGTTGTGAGGAAAAAACGAGTTAGTACATTCCAAACATGAAAAAGGTCATTTTAAAATCAACATGAAAAACCAAAATTCCAAAAGTATCAAACACAAAAAAATGCTTACCGAAGAAAGAAAACGTATCGTGCAAGGCACCCTCCTCCCGCCCTGTGGTGCAACTGATGTCCCTCTCTCCAAAAATGTACTCAATGGGACCATAATTTTGCAACCACACACACTTTGACCTGCTGTGAGGTAGAGTCGAGTTAGTACATTCCAAACATGAAAAAGGTCATTTTAAAATCAACCTGTAAAACCAAAATTCCAAAAGCATCAAACACAAAATAATGCTTACCGAAGAATGAAAATGTATCGTGCTGGGCTCCCTCCTCCCGCCCTGTGGTGCAAGTGATGTCCCTCTCTCCAAAAATGTACTCAATGGGAACATAATGTTGCAACCACACACACGTTCACCTGCTGTGAGGAAAAAACGAGTTAGTACATTTCAAACATGAAAAAGGTCATTTTAAAATCAACACGAAAAACCAAAATTCCAAAAGTATCAAACAAAATATAATGCTTACGGAAGGGAGAAAATGTATCGTGCTAGGCGCCCTCCTCCCGCCCTGTGGTGCAACTGATGTCACTCTCTCCAAAAATGTACTCAATGGGACCATAATGTTGCAACCAGACACACGTTGACATGCTGTGAGGAAAACACGAGTTAGTACATTCCAAACATGAAAAAGGTCATTTTAAAATCAACATGAAAAACCAAAATTCCAAAAGTATCAACAACAAAAAAATGCATACCGAAGAAACAAAATGTATCGTGCTAGGCACCCTCCTCCCGCCCTGTGGTGCAACTGATGTCCCTCTCTCCAAAAATGTACTCAATGGGACCGTAATGTTGCAAACACACACACGTTGAACTGCTGTGAGGAAAAAACCAGTTAGTACATTTCAAACATGAAAAAGGTCATTTTAAAATCAACATGAAAAACCAAAATTCCACAAGAATCAAACACAAAGAAATGCTTACATTAGAAAGAAAAGGTATCGTGCTAGGCACCCTCCTGCCGCCCTGTGGTGCAAGTGATGCCCCTCACTCCAAAAATGTACTCAATGAGACCATAATGTTGCAACCACACACACGTTGAACGGCTGTGAGGAAAAAACGAGTTAGTACATTCCAAACATGAAAAAGGTCATTTTAAAATCAACATGAAAAACCAAAATTCCAAAAGTATCAAACACAAAATAATGCTTACCGAAGAAAGAAAATGTATCGTGCTAGGCACCCTCCTCCCGCACTATCATGCAACTGATGTCCCTCTCTTCAAAAATGTACTCAATGGGACCATAATGTTGCAACCACACACACGTTGACCTGCTGTGAGGAAAAAAAGGGTTAGTACATTCCAAACATGAAAAAGGTCATTTTAAAATCAACATGAAAAACCAAAATTCCAAAAGTATCAAACACAAAAAAATGCTTACCGAAGAAAGAAAATGTATCGTGCTAGGCACCCTCCTCCCCCCCTGTGGTGCAACTGATGTCCCTCTCTCCAAAAATGTACTCAATGGGACCATAATGTTGCAACCACACACACGTTGACCTGCTGTGAGGAAAAAACGAGTAAGTACATTTCAAACATGAAAAAGGTCATTTTAAAATCAACATGAAGAACCAAAATTCCAAAAGTATCAAACACAAAATTATGCTTACCGAAGAAAGAAAATGTATCGTGCTAGGCACCCTTCTCCCGCCCTGTGCTGTAACTGATGTCCCTCTCTCCAAAAATGTACTCAGTGGGACCATAATGTTGCAACCACACACACGTTGAACTGCTGTGAGGTAGAGTCGAGTTAGTACATTCAAAACATGAAAAAGGTCATTTTAAAAACAACATGAAAAACTAAAATACCAAAAGTATCAATCACAAAATAATGCTTACCGAAGAAAGAAAATGTATCGCGCTAGGCACCCTCCTCCCGACCTGTGGTGCAACTGATGTCCCTCTCTCCAAAAATGTACTCAATGGGACCGTAATGTTGCAACCACACACACGTTGACCTGCTGTGAGGAAAAAACGAGTTAGTACATTCCAAACATGAAAAAGGTCATTTTAAAATCAACATGAAGAACCAAAATTCCAAAAGTATCAAACACAAAAAAATGCTTACCGAAAAAAGAAAATGTATCGTGCTAGGCACCCTCCTCCCACCCTGTGGTGCAACTGATGTCCCTCTCTTCAAAAATGTACTCAATGGGACAATAATGTTGCAACCACACACACGTTGAACTGCTGTGAGGTAGAGTCGAGTTAGTACATTCCAAACATGAAAAAGGTCATTTTAAAATCAACCTGTAAAACCAAATTTCCAAAAGCATCAAACACAAAATAATGCTTACCGAAGAATGAAAATGTATCTTGCTGGGCTCCCTCCTCCCGCCCTGTGGTGCAAGTGATGTCCCTCTCTCCAAAAATGTACTCAATGGGACCGTAATGTTGCAACCACACACACGTTGACCTGCTGTGAGGAAAAAACCAGTTAGTACATTTCAAACATGAAAAAGGTCATTTTAAAATCAACATGAAAAACCAAAATTCCACAAGTATCAAACACAAAGAAATGCTTACCGAAGAAAGAAAATGTATCGCGCTAGGCACCCTCCTCCCGCCCTGAGGGGCAACTGATGTCCCTCTCTCCAAAAATTTACTCAATGGGACCATAATGTTGCAACCACACACACGTTGACCCGCTGTAAAGAAAAAACGAGTTAGTAAATTCCAAATATGAAAAAAGGTCATTTTAAAATCAACATGAAAAACCAAAATTCCAAAAGTATCAAACACAAAAAATGCTTACCGAAGAATGAAAATGTATCGTGCTAGGCACCATCCTCCCGCCCTGTTGTGCAACTGATGTCCCTCTCTCCAAAAATGTACTCAATGGGACCGTAATATTGCAACCACACACACGTTTACATACTGTGAGGAAAAAACGAGTTAGTACATTTCAAACATGAAAAAAGTCATTTTAAAATCAACATGAAAAACCAAAATTCCAAAAGTATCAAACACAAAAAAATGCTTACCGAAGAAAGAACATGTATCGTGCTAGGCACCCTACACCCGCCCTGTGGTGCAACTGATGTCCCTCTCTCCAAAAATGTACTCAATGGGACCGTAATGTTGCAACCACACACACGTTGACCTGCTTCGAGGAAAAAATGAGTTACTACATTTCAAACATGTAAAAGGTCATTTTAAAATCAACATGAAAAACCAAAATTCCAAAACTGTCAAACACAAAAAAATGCTTACCGAAGAAAGAAAATGTATCGTGCTAGGCACCCTCCTCCCGCCCTGTTGTGCAACTGATGTCCCTCTCTCCAAAAATGTACTCAATGGGACCATAATGTTGCAACCACACACACGTTTGTCCTGCTGTGAGGAAAAACGAGTTAGTACATTCCAAACATGGAAAAGGTCATTTTAAAATCAACATGAAAAACCAAAATTCCAAAAGCATCAAACACAAAATAATGCTTACCGAAGAAAGAAAATGAATCGTGCTAGGCACCCTCCTCCCGCACTGTCATGCAACTGATGTCCCTCTCTCCAAAAATGTACTCAATGGGACCATAATGTTGCAACCACACACACGTTGACCTGCTGTGAGGAAAAAAAGAGTTAGTACATTCCAAACATGAAAAAGGTCATTTTAAAATCAACATGAAAAACCAAAATTCCAAAAGTATCAAACACAAAAAAATGCTTACCGAAGAAAGAAAATGTATCGTGCTAGGCACCCTCCTCCCCCCCTGTGGTGCAACTGATGTCCCTCTCTCCAAAAATGTACTCAATGGGACCATAATGTTGCAACCACACACACGTTGACCTGCTGTGAGGAAAAAACGAGTAAGTACATTTCAAACATGAAAAAGGTCATTTTAAAATCAACATGAAAAACCAAAATACCAAAAGTATCAAACACAAACAAATGCTTACCGAAGAAAGAAAATGTATCGTGCTAGGCACCCTCCTCCCGCCCTGTGCTGTAACTGATGTCCCTCTCTCCAAAAATGTACTCAGTGGGACCATAATGTTGCAACCACACACACGTTGACATGCTGTGAGGAAAAAACGAGTTAGTACATTTCTAACATGAAATAGGTCATTTTAAAATCAACATGAAAAACCAATATTCCAAAATTATCAAACACAAAAAAATGCTTACCGAAGAAAAAAAATGTATCTTGCAAGGCATCCTCCTCCCGCCCTGTGGTGCAACTGATGTCCCTCTCTCCAAAAATGTACTCAATGGGACCATAATGTTGCAACCACACACACTTTGACCTGCTGTGTGGTAGAGTCGAGTTAGTACAGCCCAAACATGAAAAAGGTCATTTTAAAAACAACATGAAAAACTAAAATACCACAAGTATCAAACACAAAATAATGCTTACCGAAGAAAGAAAATGTATCGCGCTAGGCACCCTCCTCCCGCCCTGTGGTGCAACTGATGTCCCTTTCTCCAAAAATGTACTCAATGGGACCATAATGTTGCAACCACACACACGTTGAAGTGCTGTGAGGAAAAAACGAGTTGGTACGTTCCAAACATGAAAAAAAAAATTTTAAAATCAACATGAAAAACCAAAATTCCAAGTGTATCAAACACAAAATAATGCTTACCGAAGAAACAAAATGTATCGTGCTAGGCACCCTCCTCCCGACCTGTGGTGCAACTGATGTCCCTCTCTCCAAAAATGTACTCAATGGGACCATAATGTTGCAACCACACACACGTTGACCTGATGTGAGGAAAAATCGAGTTAGTACATTCCAAACATGAAAAAGGTCATTTTAAAATCAATATGAAGAACCAAAATTCCAAAAGTATCAAACACAAAAAAATGCTTACCGAAAAAAGAAAATGTATCGTGCTAGGCACCCTCCTCCCACCCTGTGGTGCAACTGATGTCCCTCTCTTCAAAAATGTACCCAATAGGACCATAATGTTGCAACCACACACACGTTGACGTGTTGTGAGGAAAAAACGAGTTAGTACATTCCAAACATGAAAAAGGTCATTTTAAAATCAACATGAAAAACCAAAATTCCAAAAGTATCAAACACAAAAAAATGCTTACCGAAGAAAGAAAACGTATCGTGCAAGGCACCCTCCTCCCGCCCTGTGGTGCAACTGATGTCCCTCTCTCCAAAAATGTACTCAATGGGACCATAATTTTGCAACCACACACACTTTGACCTGCTGTGAGGTAGAGTCGAGTTAGTACATTCCAAACATGAAAAAGGTCATTTTAAAATCAACCTGTAAAACCAAAATTCCAAAAGCATCAAACACAAAATAATGCTTACCGAAGAATGAAAATGTATCGTGCTGGGCTCCCTCCTCCCGCCCTGTGGTGCAAGTGATGTCCCTCTCTCCAAAAATGTACTCAATGGGAACATAATGTTGCAACCACACACACGTTCACCTGCTGTGAGGAAAAAACGAGTTAGTACATTTCAAACATGAAAAAGGTCATTTTAAAATCAACCTGTAAAACCAAAATTCCAAAAGCATCAAACACAAAATAATGCTTACCGAAGAATGAAAATGTATCGTGCTGGGCTCCCTCCTCCCGCCCTGTGGTGCAACTGATGTCCCTCTCTCCAAAAATGTACTCAATGGGACCGTAATGTTGCAAACACACACACGTTGAACTGCTGTGAGGAAAAAACCAGTTAGTACATTTCAAACATGAAAAAGGTCATTTTAAAATCAACATGAAAAACCAAAATTCCACAAGAATCAAACACAAAGAAATGCTTACCGTAGAAAGAAAAGGTATCGTGCTAGGCACCCTCCTGCCGCCCTGTGGTGCAAGTGATGCCCCTCACTCCAAAAATGTACTCAATGAGACCATAATGTTGCAACCACACACACGTTGAACGGCTGTGAGGAAAAAACGAGTTAGTACATTCCAAACATGAAAAAGGTCATTTTAAAATCAACATGAAAAACCAAAATTCCAAAAGTATCAAACACAAAAAAATGCATACCGAAGTAAGAAAATGTATCGCGCTAGGCACCCTCCTCCTGCCCTGTGGTGCAACTAATGTCCCTCTCTCCAAAAATGTACTCAATGGGACCATAATGTTGCAACCACACACACGTTGACCTGCTGTGAGGAAAAACGAGTTAGTACATTCTAAACATGAAAAAGGTCATCTTAAAATCAACATGAATAACCAAAATTCCAAAAGCATCAAACACAAAATAATGCTTACCGAGCAAAGAAAATGTATCGTGCTAGGCACCCTCCCGCACTGTCATGCAACTGATGTCCCTCTCTCCAAAAATGTACTCAATGGGACCATAATGTTGCAACCACACACACGTTGAGCTGCTGTGAGGAAAAAAAGAGTTAGTACATTCCAAACATAAAAAAGGTCATTTTAAAATCAACATGAAAAACCAAAATTCCAGAAGTATCAAACACAAAAAAATGCTTACCGAAGAAAGAAAATGTATCGTGCTAGGCACCCTCCCCCCGCCCTGTGGTGCAACTGATGTCCCTCTCTCCAAAAATGTACTCAATGGGACCATAATGTTGCAACCACACACACGTTGACCTGCTGTGAGGTAGAGTCGAGTTAGTACATTCCAAACATGAAAAAGGTCATTTTAAAATCAACATGGAAAACTAAAATACGAAAAGTATCAAACACAAAATAATGCTTACCGAAGAAAGAAAATGAATCGCGCTAGGCACCCTCCTCCCGCCCTGTGGTGCAACTGATGTCCCGCTCTCCAAAAATGTACTCAATGGGACCATAATGTTGCAACCACACACACGTTGACCTGCTGTGAGGAAAAAACGAGTTAGTACATTCCAAACATGAAAAAGGTCATTTTAAAATCAACATGAAAAACCAAAATTCCAAAAGTATCAAACACAAAAAAATGCTTACCGAAAAAAGAAAATATATCGTGCTAGGCACCCTCCTCCCATACTGTGGTGCAACTGATGTCCCTCTCTTCAAAAATGTACTCAATGGGACCATAATGTTGCAACCACACACACGTTGACGTGTTGTGAGGAAAAAACGTGTTAGTACATTCCAAACATGAAAAAGGTCATTTTAAAATCAACATGAAATACAGAAATTCCAAAAGTATCAAACACAAAATAATGCTTCCCGAAGAAAGAAAATGTATCGTGCTAGGCACCCTCCTCCCGCCCTGTGGTGCAACTATTGTCCCCCTCTCCAAAAATGTACTCAATGAGACCATAATGTTGCAATCGCACACACGTTGACCTGCTGTGAGGAAAAAACGAGTAAGTACATTCCAAACATGAAAAAGGTCATTTTAAAATCAACATGAAAAACCACAATTCAAAAAGTAACAAACACAAAAAAATGCTTACCGAAGAAAGAAAATGTATCGTGCAAGGCACCCTCCTCCCGCCCTGTGGTGCAACTGATGTCCCTCTCTCCAAAAATGTACTCAATGGGACCATAATGTTGCAACCACACACACTTTGACCTGCTGTGAGGTAGAGTCGAGTTAGTACATTCCAAACATGAAAAAGGTCATTTTAAAATCAGCCTGTAAAACCAAAATTCCGAAAGCATCAAACACAAAATAATGCTTACCGTAGAATGAAAATGTATCGTGCTGGGCACCCTCCTCCCGCCCTGTGGTGCAAGTGATGTCCCTCTCTCCAAAAATGTACTCAATGGGACCATAATGTTGCAACCACACACACGTTGACCTGCTGTGAGGAAAAAACGAGTTAGTACATTTCAATCATGAAAAAGGTCATTTTAAAATCAACACGAAAAACCAAAATTCCAAAAGTATCAAACAAAAAATAATGCATACGTAAGAAATAAAATGTATCGTGCTAGGCACTCTCCTCCCGCCCTGTGGTGCAACTGATGTCACTCTCTCCAAAAATGTACTCAATGGGACCATAATGTTGCAACCACACACACGTTGACCTGCTGTGAGGAAAACACGAGTTAGTACATTCCAAACATGAAAAAGGTCATTTTAAAATCAACATGAAATACAGAAATTCCAAAAGTATCAAACACAAAATAATGCTTCCCGAAGAAAGAAAATGTATCGTGCTAGGCACCCTCCTCCCGCCCTGTGGTGCAACTATTGTCCCCCTCTCCAAAAATGTACTCAATGAGACCATAATGTTGCAATCGCACACACGTTGACCTGCTGTGAGGAAAAACGAGTTAGTACATTCCAAACATGAAAAAGGTCATTTTAAAATCAACATGAAAAACCAAAATTCAAAAAGTATCAAACACAAAAAAATGCTTACCGAAGAAAGAAAATGTATCGTGCAAGGCACCCTCCTCCCGCCCTGTGGTGCAACTGATGTCCCTCTCTCCAAAAATGTACTCAATGGGACCATAATGTTGCAACCACACACACTTTGACCTGCTGTGAGGTAGAGTCGAGTTAGTACATTCCAAACATGAAAAAGGTCATTTTAAAATCAGCCTGTAAAACCAAAATTCCAAAAGCATCAAACACAAAGTAATGCTTACAGTAGAATGAAAATGTATCGTGCTGGGCACCCTCCTCCCGCCCTGTGGTGCAAGTGATGTCCCTCTCTCCAAAAATGTACTCAATGGGACCATAATGTTGCAACCACACACACGTTGACCCGCTGTGAGGAAAAAACGAGTTAGTACATTTCAAACATGAAAAAAGTCATTTTAAAATCAACACGAAAAACCAAAATTCCAAAAGTATCAAACAAAAAATAATGCTTACGTAAGAAAGAAAATGTATCGTGCTAGGCACTCTCCTCCCGCCCTGTGGTGCAACTGATGTCACTCTCTCCAAAAATGTACTCAATGGGACCATAATGTTGCAACCACACACACGTTGACCTGCTGTGAGGAAAACACGAGTTAGTACATTCCAAACATGAAAAAGGTCATTTTAAAATCAACATGAAAAACGAAAATTCCAAAAGTATGAAACGCAAAAAAATGCATACCGAAGAAACAAAATGTATCGCACTAGGCACCCTCCTCCCGCCCTGTGGTGCAACTGATGTCCCTCTCTCCAAAAATGTACTGAATGGGACCATAATGTTGCAACCACACACACGTTGACCTGCTGTGAGGAAAAAACGAGTTAGTACATTCCAAACATGAAAAAGGTCATTTTAAAATCAACATGAAGAACCAAAATTCCAAAAGTATCAAACACAAAGAAATGATTACCGAAAAAAGAAAATGTATCGTGCTAGGCACCCTCCTCCCACCCTGTGGTGCAACTGATGTCCCTCTCTTCAAAAATGTACTCAATGGGACCATAATGTTGACCACACACACGTTGACGTGTTGTGAGGAAAAAACGAGTTAGTACATTCCAAACATGAAAAAGGTCATTTTAAAATCATCATGAAAAACCAAAATTCCAAAAGTATCAAACACAAAAAAATGCTTACCGAAGAAAGAAAATGTATCGTGCAAGGCACCCTCCACCCGCCCTGTGGTGCAAGTGATGTCCCTCTCTCCAAAAATGTACTCAATGGGACCATAATGTTGCAACCACACACACGTTGACCTGCTGTGAGGAAAAAACGAGTTAGTACATTTCAAACATGAAAAAGGTCATTTTAAAATCAACACGAAAAACCAAAATTCCAAAAGTATCAAACACAAAAAAATGCATACCGAAGAAACAAAATGTATCGTGCTAGGCATTCTCCTCCCGCCCTGTGGTGCAACTGATGTCCCTCTCTTCAAAAATGTACTCAATGGGACCGTAATGTTGCAACCACACACACGTTGAACTGCTGTGAGGAAAAAACCAGTTAGTACATTTCAAACATGAAATAGGTCATTTTAAAATCAACATGAAAAACCAAAATTCCACAAGAATAAAACACAAAGAAATGCTTAACGAAGAAAGAAAATGTATCGTGCTAGGCACCCTTCTGCCGCCCTGTGGTGCAAGTGATGCCCCTTACTCAAAAAATGTACTCAATGAGACCATAATGTTGCAACCACACACACGTTGAAATGCTGTGAGGAAAAAACGAGTTAGTACATTCCAAACATGAAAAAGGTCATTTTAAAATCAACATGAAAAACTAAAATACCAAAAGTATCAAACACAAAATAATGCTTACCGAAGAAAGAAAATGTATCGCGCTAGGCACCCTCCTCCCGCCCTGTGGTGCAACTGATGTCCCTCTCTCCAAAAATGTACTCAATGGGACCATAATGTTGCAACCACACACACGTTGACCTGCTGTGAGGGAAAAACGAGTTAGTACATTCCAAACATGAAAAAGGTCATTTTAAAATCAACATGAAGAACCAAAATTCCAAAAGTATCAAACACAAAAAAATGCTTACCGAAAAAAGAAAATATATCGCGCTAGGCACCCTCCTCCCACCCTGTGGTGCAAGTGATGTCCCTCTCTCCAAAAATGTACTCAATGGGACCATAATGTTGCAACCACACACACGTTGACCTGCTGTGAGGAAAAAACGAGTTAGTACATTTCAAACATGAAAAAGGTCATTTTAAAATCAACACGAAAAACCAAAATTCCAAAAGTATCAAACAAAAAATAATGCTTACGGAAGAAAGAAAATGTATCGTGCTAGGCACTCTCCTCCCGCCCTGTGGTGCAACTGATGTCACTCTCTCCAAAAATGTACTCAATGGGACCATAATGTTGCAACCACACACACGTTGACCTGCTGTGAGGAATACACGAGTTAGTACATTCCAAACATGAAAAAGGTCACTTTAAAATCAACATGAAAAACCAAAATTCCAAAAGTATCAAACACAAAAAAATGCATACCGAAGAAACAAAATGTATCGCACTAGGCACTCTCCTCCCGCCCTGTGGTGCAACTGATGTCCCTCTCTCCAAAAATGTACTCAATGGGACCATAATGTTGCAACCACACACACGTTGACCTGCTGTGAGGAAAAAACGAGTTAGTACATTCCAAACATGAAAAAGGTCATTTTAAAATCAACATGAAGAACCAAAATTCCAAAAGTATCAAACACAAAGAAATGCTTACCGAAAAAAGAAAATGTATCGTGCTAGGCACCCTCCTCCCACCCTGTGGTGCAACTGATGTCCCTCTCTTCAAAAATGTACTCAATGGGACCATAATGTTGACCACACACACGTTGACGTGTTGTGAGGAAAAAACGAGTTAGTACATTCCAAACATGAAAAACCAAAATTCCAAAAGTATCAAACACAAAAATATGCTTACCGAAGAAAGAAAATGTATCGTGCAAGGCACCCTCCTCCCGCCCTGTGGTGCAAGTGATGTCCCTCTCTCCAAAAATGAACTCAATGGGACCATAATGTTGCAACCACACACACGTTGACCTGCTGTGAGGAAAAAACGAGTTAGTACATTTCAAACATGAAAAAGGTCATTTTAAAATCAACACGAAAAACCAAAATTCCAAAAGTATCAAACAAAAAATAATGCTTACGGAAGAGAGAAAATGTATCGTGCTAGGCACCCTCCTCCCGCCCTGTGGTGCAACTAATGTCACTCTCTCCAAAAATGTACTCAATGGGACCATAATGTTGCAACCACACACACGTTGACCTGCTGTGAGGAAAACACGAGTTAGTACATTCCAAACATGAAAAAAGTCATTTTAAAATCAACATGAAAAACCAAAATTCCAAAAGTATCAAACACAAAAAAATGCATACCGTAGAAACAAAATGTATCGTGCTAGGCATTCTCCTCCCGCCCTGTGGTGCAACTGATGTCCCTCTCTCCAAAAATGTACTCAATGGGACCGTAATGTTGCAACCACACACACGTTGAACTGCTGTGAGGAAAAAACCAGTTAGTACATTTCAAACATGAAAAAGGTCATTTTAAAATCAACATGAAAAACCAAAATTCCACAAGAATCAAACACAAAGAAATGCTTACCGAAGAAAGAAAATGTATCGTGCTAGGCACCCTCCTGCCGCCCTGTGGTGCAAGTGATGCCCCTCACTCCAAAAATGTACTCAATGAGACCATAATGTTGCAACCACACACACGTTGAACTGCTGTGAGGAAAAAACGAGTTAGTACATTCCAAACATGAAAAAGGTCATTTTAAAATCAACATGAAAAACTAAAATACCAAAAGTATCAAACACAAAATAATGCTTACCGAAGAAAGAAAATGTATCGCGCTAGGCACCCTCCTCCCGCCCTGTGGTGCAACTGATGTCCCTCTCTCCAAAAATGTACTCAATGGGACCATAATGTTGCAACCACACACACGTTGACCTGCTGTGAGGAAAAAACGAGTTAGTACATTTCAAACATGAAAAAGGTCATTTTAAAATCAACACAAAAAACCAAAATTCCAAAAGTATCAAACAAAAAATAATGCTTACGGAAGAAAGAAAATGTATCGTGCTAGGCACTCTCCTCCCGCCCTGTGGTGCAACTGATGTCACTCTCTCCAAAAAAGTACTCAATGGGACTATAATGTTGCAACCACACACACGTTGACCTGCTGTGAGGAAAACACGAGTTAGTACATTCCAAACATGAAAAAGGTCATTTTAAAATCAACATGAAAAACCAAAATTCCAAAAGTATGAAACACAAAAAAATGCATACCGAAGAAACAAAATGTATCGCACTAGGCACTCTCCTCCCGCCCTGTGGTGCAACTGATGTCCCTCTCTCCAAAAATGTACTCAATGGGACCATAATGTTGCAACCACACACACGTTGACCTGCTGTGAGGAAAAAAACGAGTTAGTACATTCCAAACATGAAAAAGGTCATTTTAAAATCAACATGAAGAACCAAAATTCCAAAAGTATCAAACACAAAGAAATGCTTACCGAAAAAAGAAAATGTATCGTGCTAGGCACCCTCCTCCCACCCTGTGGTGCAACTGATGTCCCTCTCTTCAAAAATGTACTCAATGGGACCATAATGTTGACCACACACACGTTGACGTGTTGTGAGGAAAAAACGAGTTAGTACATTCCAAACATGAAAAAGGTCATTTTAAAATCAACATGAAAAACCAAAATTCCAAAAGTATCAAACACAAAAAAATGCTTACCGAAGAAAGAAAATGTATCGTGCAAGGCACCCTCCTCCCGCCCTGTGGTGCAACTGATGTCCCTCTCTCCAAAAATGTACTCAATGGGACCGTAATGTTGCAACCACACACACGATGAACTGCTGTGAGGAAAAAACCAGTTAGTACATTTCAAACATGAAAAAGGTCATTTTAAAATCAACATGAAAAACCAAAATTCCACAAGAATCAAACACAAAGAAATGCTTACCGAAGAAAGAAAATGTATCGTGCTAGGCACCCTCCTGCCGCCCTGTGGTGCAAGTGATGCCCCTCACTCCAAAAATGTACTCAATGGGACCATAATGTTGCAACCACACACACGTTGAACTGCTGTGAGGAAAAAACGAGTTAGTACATTCCAAACATGAAAAAGGTCATTTTAAAATCAACATGAAAAACTAAAATACCAAAAGTATCAAACACAAAATAATGCTTACCGAAGAAAGAAAATGTATCGCGCTAGGCACCCTCCTCCCGCCCTGTGGTGCAACTGATGTCCCTCTCTCCAAAAATTTACTCAATGGGACCATAATGTTGCAACCACACACACGTTGACCTGCTGTGAGGAGAAAACGAGTTAGTACATTCCAAACATGAAAAAGGTCATTTTAAAATCAACATGAAGAACCAAAATTCCAAAAGTATCAAACACAAAAAAATGCTTACCGAAAAAAGAAAATATATCGTGCTAGGCACCCTCCTCCCACCCTGTGGTGCAACTGATGTCCCTCTCTTCAAAAATGTACTCAATGGGACCATAATGTTGACCACACACACGTTGACGTGTTGTGAGGAAAAAACGAGTTAGTACATTCCAAACATGAAAAAGGTCATTTTAAAATCAACATGAAAAACCAAAATTCCAAAAGTATCAAACACAAAAAAATGCTTACCGAAGAAAGAAAATGTATCGTGCAAGGCACCCTCCTCCCGCCCTGTGGTGCAACTGATGTCCCTCTCTCCAAAAATGTACTCAATGGGACCGTAATGTTGCAACCACACACACGATGAACTGCTGTGAGGAAAAAACCAGTTAGTACATTTCAAACATGAAAAAGGTCATTTTAAAATCAACATGAAAAACCAAAATTCCACAAGAATCAAACACAAAGAAATGCTTACCGAAGAAAGAAAATGTATCGTGCTAGGCACCCTCCTGCCGCCCTGTGGTGCAAGTGATGCCCCTCACTCCAAAAATGTACTCAATGGGACCATAATGTTGCAACCACACACACGTTGAACTGCTGTGAGGAAAAAACGAGTTAGTACATTCCAAACATGAAAAAGGTCATTTTAAAATCAACATGAAAAACTAAAATACCAAAAGTATCAAACACAAAATAATGCTTACCGAAGAAAGAAAATGTATCGCGCTAGGCACCCTCCTCCCGCCCTGTGGTGCAACTGATGTCCCTCTCTCCAAAAATGTACTCAATGGGACCATAATGTTGCAACCACACACACGTTGACCTGCTGTGAGGAAAAAACGAGTTAGTACATTCCAAACATGAAAAAGGTCATTTTAAAATCAACATGAAGAACCAAAATTCCAAAAGTATCAAACACAAAAAAATGCTTACCGAAAAAAGAAAATATATCGTGCTAGGCACCCTCCTCCCACCCTGTGGTGCAACTGATGTCCCTCTCTTCAAAAATGTACTCAATGGGACCATAATGTTGCAACCACACACACGTTGACGTGTTGTGAGGAAAAAACGAGTTAGTACATTCCAAACATGAAAAAGGTCATTTTAAAATCAATATGAAAAACAGAAATTCCAAAAGTATCAAACACAAAATAATGCTTCCCGAAGAAAGAAAATGTATCGTGCTAGGCACCCTCCTCCCGCCCTGTGGTGCAACTATTGTCCCTCTCTCCAAAAATGTACTCAATGGGACCGTAATGTTGCAACCACACACACATTGACCTGCTGTGAGGAAAAAACGAGTTAGTACATTCCAAACATGAAAAAGGTCATTTTAAAATCAACATGAAAAACCAAAAATCCAAAAGTATCAAACACAAAAAAATGCTTACCGAAGAAAGAAAATGTATCGTGCAAGGCACCCTCCTCCCGCCCTGTGGTGCAACTGATGTCCCTCTCTCCAAAAATGTACTCAATGGGACCATAATGTTGCAACCACACACACGTTGACCTGCTGTGAGGAAAACACGAGTTAGTACATTCCAAACATGAAAAAGGTCATTTTAAAATCAACATGGAAAACCAAAATTCCACAAGAATCAAACACAAAGAAATGCATACCGAAGAAACAAAATGTATCGCGCTAGGCACCCTCCTCCCGCCCTGTGGTGCAACTGATGTCCCTCTCTCCAAAAATGTACTCAATGGGACCATAATGTTGCAACCACACACACGTTGACCTGCTGTGAGGAAAAAACGAGTTAGTACATTCCAAACATGAAAAAGGTCAATTTAAAGTCAACATGAAGAACCAAAATTCGAAAAGTATCAAACACAAAAAAATGCTTAACGAAAAAAGAAAATGTATCGTGCTAGGCACCCTCCTCCCACCCTGTGGTGCAACTGATGTCCCTCTCTTCAAAAATGTACTCAATGGGACCATAATGTTGCAACCACACACACGTTGACGTGTTGTGAGGAAAAACGAGTTAGTACATTCCAAACATGAAAAAGGTCATTTTAAAATCAACATGAAAAACAGAAATTCCAAAAGTATCAAACACAAAATAATGCTTCCCGAAGAAAGAAAATGTATCGTGCAAGGCACCCTCTTCCCGCCCTGTGGTGCAACTGATGTCCCTCTCTCCAAAAATGTACTCAATGGGACCATAATGTTGCAACCACACACACTTTGACCTGCTGTGAGGTAGAGTCGAGTTAGTACATTCCAAACATGAAAAAGGTCATTTTAAAATCAACCTGTAAAACGAAAATTCCAAAAGCATCAAACACAAAATAATGCTTACCGAAGAATGAAAATGTATCGTGCTGGGCAGCCTCCTCCCGCCCTGTGGTCCAAGTGATGTCCCTCTCTCCAAAAATGTACTCAATGGGACCGTAATGTTGCAACCACACACACGTTGAACTGCTGTGAGGAAAAAACCAGTTAGTACATTTCAAACATGAAAAAGGTCATTTTAAAATCAACATGAAAAACCAAAATTCCACAAGTATCAAACACAAAGAAATGCTTACCGAAGAAAGAAAATGTATCGTGCTAGGAACCCTCCTGCCGCCCTGTGGTGCAAGTGATGCCCCTCTCTCCGAAAATGTACTCAATGAGACCATAATGTTGCAACCACACACACGTTGAACTGCTGTGAGGAAAAAACGAGTTAGTACATTCCAAACATGAAAAAGGTCATTTTAAAAACAACATGAAAAACCAAAATACCAAAAGTATCAAACACAAAAAAATGCATACCGAAGAAACAAAATGTATCGTGCTAATCACCCTCCTCCCGCCCTGTGGTGCAACTGATGTCTCTCTCTCCAAAAATGTACTCAATGGGACCATAATGTTGCAACCACACACACATTGACCTGCTGTGAGGAAAAAACGAGTTAGTACATTCCAAATATGAAAAAGGTCATTTTAAAATCAACATGAAAAACCAAAATTCCAAAAGTATCAAACACAAAAAAATGCTTACCGAAGAAAGAAAATGTATCGTGCTAGGCACCCTCCTCCCGCCCTGTGGTGCAACTGATGTCCCTCTCTCCAAAAATGTACTCAATGGGACCATAATGTTGCAACCACACACACGTTGACCTGCTGTGAGGAAAAAACGAGTTAGTACATTCCAAACATGAAAAAGGTCATTTTAAAATCAACATGAAGAACCAAAATTCCAAAAGTATCAAACACAAATAAATGCTTACCGAAAAAAGAAAATATATCGTGCTAGGCACCCTCCTCCCACCCTGTGGTGCAACTGATGTCCCTCTCTTCAAAAATGTACTCAATGGGACCATAATGTTGCAACCACACACACGTTGACGTGTAGTGAGGAAAAAACGAGTTAGTACATTCCAAACATGGAAAAGGTCATTTTAAAATCAACATGAAAAACAGAAATTCCAAAAGTATCAAACACAAAATAATGCTTCCCGAAGAAAGAAAATGTATCGTGCTAGGCACCCTCCTCCCGCCCTGTGGTGCAACTATTGTCCCTCTCTCCAAAAATGTACTCAATGGGACCGTAATGTTGCAACCACACACACGTTGACCTGCTGTGAGGAAAAAACGAGTTAGTACATTCCAAACATGAAAAAGGTCATTTTAAAATCAACATGAAAAACCAAAATTCCAAAAGTATCAAACACAAAGAAATGCTTACCGAAGAAAGAAAATGTATCGTGCAAGGCACCCTCCTCCCGCCCTGTGGTGCAACGGATGTCCCTCTCTCCAAAAATGTACTCAATGGGACCGTAATGTTGCAACCACACACATGTTGAACTGCTGTGAGGAAAAAACCAGTTAGTACATTTCAAACATGAAAAAGGTCATTTTAAAATCAACATGAAAAACCAAAATTCCACAAGTATCAAACACAAAGAAATGCTTACCGAAGAAAGAAAATGACCGTGCTAGGAACCCTCCTGCCGCCCTGTGGTGCAAGTGATGCCCCTCTCTCCAAAAATGTACTCAATGAGACCATAATGTTGCAACCACACACACGTTGAACTGCTGTGAGGAAAAAACGAGTTAGTACATTCCAAACATGAAAAAGGTCATTTTAAAAACAACATGAAAAACCAAAATACCAAAAGTATCAAACACAAAAAAATGCATACCGAAGAAACAAAATGTATCATGCTAATCACCCTCCTCCCGCCCTGTGGTGCAACTGATGTCCCTCTCTCCAAAAATGTACTCAATGGGACCATAATGTTGCAACCACACACACATTGACCTGCTGTGAGGAAAAAACGAGTTAGTACATTCCAAATATGAAAAAGGTCATTTTAAAATCAACATGAAAAACCAAAATTCCAAAAGTATCAAACACAAAAAAATGCTTACCGAAGAAAGAAAATGTATCGTGCAAGGCACCCTCCTCCCGCCCTGTGGTGCAACTGATGTCCCTCTCTCCAAAAATGTACTCAATGGGACCGTAATGTTGCAACCACACACACGTTGACCTGCTTTGTGGAAAAAACCAGTTACTACATTTCAAACATGAAAAAGGTCATTTTAAAATCAACATGAAAAACCAAAATTCCAAAAGTATCAAACACAAAAAAATGCTTACCGAAGAAAGAAAATGTATCGTGCTAGGCACCCTCCTCCAGCCCTGTTGTGCAACTGATGTCCCTTTCTCCAAAAATGTACTCAATGGGACCATAATGTTGCAACCACACACACGTTGACCTGCTGTGAGGAAAAACGAGTTAGTACATTCCAAACATGAAAAAGGTCATTTTTAAATCAACATGAAAAACCAAAATTCCAAAAGTATCAAACACAAAAAAATGCTTACCGAAGAAACAAAATGTATCGTGCTAGGCACCCTCCTCCTGCCCTGTGGTGCAACTATTGTCCCTCTCTCCAAAAATGTACTCAATGGGACCGTAATGTTGCAACCACACACACGTTGACCTGCTGTGAGGAAAAAACGAGTTAGTACATTCCAAACATGAAAAAGGACATTTTAAAATCAACATGAAAAACCAAAATTCCAAAAGTATCAAACACAAAAAAATGCTTACCGAAGAAAGAAAATGTATCGTGCAAGGCACCCTCCTCCCGCCCTGTGGTGCAACTGATGTCCCTCTCTCCAAAAATGTACTCAATGGGACCATAATGTTGCAACCACACACACTTTGACCTGCTGTGAGGTAGAGTCGAGTTAGTACGTTCCAAACATGAAAAAGGTCATTTTAAAATCAACCTGTAAAACCAAATTTCCCAAAGCATCAAACACAAAATAATGCTTACCGAAGAATGAAAATGTATCGTGCTGGGCACCCTCCTCCCGGCCTGTGGTGCAAGTGATGTCCCTCTCTCCAAAAATGTACTCAATGGGACCATAATGTTGCAACCACACACACGTTGACCTGCTGTGAGGAAAAAACGAGTTAGTACATTTCAAACATAAAAGGTCATTTTAAAATCAACACGAAAAACCAAAATTCCAAAAGTATCAAACAAAAAATAATGCTTACCGAAGAAAGAAAATGTATCGTGCTAGGCACCCTCCTCCCGCCCTGTGGTGCAAGTGATGTCCCTCTCCCCAAAAATGTACTCAATGGGACCGTAATGTTGCAACCACACACACGTTTACATACTGTGAGGAAAAAACGAGTTAGTACATTTCAAACATGAAAAAAGTCATTTTAAAATCAACATGAAAAACCAAAATTCCAAAAGTATCAAACACAAAAAAATGCTTACCGAAGAAAGAAAATGTATCGTGCAAGGCACCCTCCTCCCGCCCTGTGGTGCAACTGATGTCCCTCTCTCCAAAAATGTACTCAATGGGACCGTAATGTTGCAACCACACACACGTTGACCTGCTTTGTGGAAAAAACGAGTTACAACATTTCAAACATGAAAAAGGTCATTTTAAAATCAACATGAAAAACCAAAATTCCAAAAGTATCAAACACAAAAAAATGCTTACCGAAGAAAGAAAATGTATCGTGCTAGGCACCCTCCTCCAGCCCTGTTGTGCAACTGATGTCCCTTTCTCCAAAAATGTACTCAATGGGACCATAATGTTGCAACCACACACACGTTGACCTGCTGTGAGGAAAAACGAGTTAGTACATTCCAAACATGAAAAAGGTCATTTTAAAATCAACATGAAAAACCAAAATTCCAAAAGTATCAAACACAAAAAAATGCTTACCGAAGAAACAAAATGTATCGTGCTAGGCACCCTCCTCCTGCCATGTGGTGCAACTATTGTCCCTCTCTCCAAAAATGTACTCAATGGGACCGTAATGTTGCAACCACACACACGTTGACCTGCTGTGAGGAAAAAACGAGTTAGTACATTCCAAACATGAAAAAGGTCATTTTAAAATCAACATGAAAAACCAAAATTCCAAAAGTATCAAACACAAAAAAATGCTTACCGAAGAAAGAAAATGTATCGTGCAAGGCACCCTCCTCCCGCCCTGTGGTGCAACTGATGTCCCTCTCTCCAAAAATGTACTCAATGGGACCATAATGTTGCAACCACACACACTTTGACCTGCTGTGAGGTAGAGTCGAGTTAGTACGTTCCAAACATGAAAAAGGTCATTTTAAAATCAACCTGTAAAACCAAATTTCCCAAAGCATCAAACACAAAATAATGCTTACCGAAGAATGAAAATGTATCGTGCTGGGCACCCTCCTCCCGGCCTGTGGTGCAAGTGATGTCCCTCTCTCCAAAAATGTACTCAATGGGACCATAATGTTGCAACCACACACACGTTGACCTGCTGTGAGGAAAAAACGAGTTAGTACATTTCAAACATAAAAGGTCATTTTAAAATCAACACGAAAAACCAAAATTCCAAAAGTATCAAACAAAAAATAATGCTTACGGAAGAAAGAAAATGTATCGTGCTAGGCACTCTCCTCCCGCCCTGTGGTGCAACTGATGTCACTCTCTCCAAAAATGTACTCAATGGGACCATAATGTTGCAACCACACACACGTTGACCTGCTGTGAGGAAAACACGAGTTAGTACATTCCAAACATGAAAAAGGTCATTTTAAAATCAACATGGAAAACCAAAATTCCAAAACTATCAAACACAAAGAAATGCATACCGAAGAAACAAAATGTATCGCGCTAGGCACCCTCCTCCCGCCCTGTGGTGCAACTGATGTCCCTCTCTCCAAAAATGTACTCAATGGGAACATAATGTTGCAACCACACACACGTTGACCTGCTGTGAGGAAAAAACGAGTTAATACATTCCAAACATGAAAAAGGTCATTTTAAAGTCAACATGAAGAACCAAAATTTGAAAAGTATCAAACACAAAAAAATGCTTAACGAAAAAAGAAAATGTATCGTGCTAGGCACCCTCCTCCCACCCTGTGGTGCAACTGATGTCCCTCTCTTCAAAAATGTACTCAATGGGACCATAATGTTGCAACCACACACACGTTGACGTGTTGTGAGGAAAAACGAGTTAGTGCATTCCAAACATGAAAAAGGTCATTTTAAAATCAACATGAAAAACAGAAATTCCAAAAGTATCAAACACAAAAAAATGCTTACCGAAGAAAGAAAATGTATCGTGCTAGGCACCCTCCTCCAGCCCTGTTGTGCAACTGATGTCCCTCTCTCCAAAAATGTACTCAATGGGACCATAATGTTGCAACCACACACACGTTGACCTGCTGTGAGGAAAAACGAGTTAGTACATTCCAAACATGAAAAAGGTCATTTTAAAATCAACATGAAAAACCAAAATTCCAAAAGTATCAAACACAAAAAAATGCTTACCGAAGAAACAAAATGTATCGTGCTAGGCACCCTCCTCCTGCCCTGTGGTGCAACTATTGTCCCTCTCTCCAAAAATGTACTCAATGGGACCGTAATGTTGCAACCACACACACGTTGACCTGCTGTGAGGAAAAAACGAGTTAGTACATTCCAAACATGAAAAAGGTCATTTTAAAATCAACATGAAAAACCAAAATTCCAAAAGTATCAAACACAAAAAAATGCTTACCGAAGAAAGAAAATGTATCGTGCAAGGCACCCTCCTGCCGCCCTGTGGTGCAACTGATGTCCCTCTCTCCAAAAATGTACTCAATGGGACCATAATGTTGCAACCACACACACTTTGACCTGCTGTGAGGTAGAGTCGAGTTAGTACATTCCAAACATGAAAAAGGTCATTTTAAAATCAACCTGTAAAACCAAAATTCCAAAAGGATCAAACACAAAATAATGCTTACCGAAGAATGAAAATGTATCGTGCTGGGCAGCTTCCTCCCGCCCTGTGGTCCAAGTGATGTCCCTCTCTCCAAAAATGTACTCAATGGGACCGTAATGTTGCAACCACACACACGTTGAACTGCTGTGAGGAAAAAACCAGTTAGTACATTTCAAACATGAAAAAGGTCATTTTAAAATCAACATGAAAAACCAAAATTCCACAAGTATCAAACACAAAGAAATGCTTACCGAAGAAAGAAAATGACCGTGCTAGGCACCCTCCTGCCGCCCTGTGGTGCAAGTGATGCCCCTCTCTCCAAAAATGTACTCAATGAGACAATAATGTTGCAACCACACACACGTTGAACTGCTGTGAGGAAAAAACGAGTTAGTACATTCCAAACATGAAAAAGGTCATTTTAAAAACAACATGAAAAACCAAAATACCAAAAGTATCAAACACAAAAAAATGCATACCGATGAAACAAAATGTATCATGCTAATCACCCTCCTCCCGCCCTGTGGTGCAACTGATGTCCCTCTCTCCAAAAATGTACTCAATGGGACCATAATGTTGCAACCACACACACATTGACCTGCTGTGAGGAAAAAACGAGTTAGTACATTCCAAATATGAAAAAGGTCATTTTAAAATCAACATGAAAAACCAAAATTCCAAAAGTATCAAACACAAAAAAATGCTTACCGAAGAAAGAAAATGTATCGTGCTAGGCACCCTCCTCCCGCCCTGTGGTGCAAGTGATGTCCCTCTCCCCAAAAATGTACTCAATGGGACCGTAATGTTGCAACCACACACACGTTTACATACTGTGAGGAAAAAACGAGTTAGTACATTTCAAACATGAAAAAAGTCATTTTAAAATCAACATGAAAAACCAAAATTCCAAAAGTATCAAACACAAAAAAATGCTTACCGAAGAAAGAAAATGTATCGTGCAAGGCACCCTCCTCCCGCCCTGTGGTGCAACTGATGTCCCTCCCTCCAAAAATGTACTCAATGGGACCGTAATGTTGCAACCACACACACGTTGACCTGCTTTGTGGAAAAAACGAGTTACTACATTTCAAACATGAAAAAGGTCATTTTAAAATCAACATGAAAAACCAAAATACCAAAAGTATCAAACACAAAAAAATGCTTACCGAAGAAAGAAAATGTATCGTGCTAGGCACCCTCCTCCAGCCCTGTTGTGCAACTGATGTCCCTCTCTCCAAAAATGTACTAAATGGGACCATAATGTTGCAACCACACACAGGTTGACCTGCTGTGAGGAAAAACGAGTTAGTACATTCCAAACATGAAAAAGGTCATTTTAAAATCAACATGAAAAACCAAAATTCCAAAAGTATCAAACACAAAAAAATGCTTACTGAAGAAACAAAATGTATCGTGCTAGGCACCCTCCTCCTGCCCTGTGGTGCAACTATTGTCCCTCTCTCCAAAAATGTACTCAATGGGACCGTAATGTTGCAACCACACACACGTTGACCTGCTGTGAGGAAAAAACGAGTTAGTACATTCCAAACATGAAAAAGGTCATTTTAAAATCAACATGAAAAACCAAAATTCCAAAAGTATCAAACACAAAAAAATGCTTACCGAAGAAAGAAAATGTATCGTGCAAGGCACCCTCCTCCCGCCCTGTGGTGCAACTGATGTCCCTCTCTCCAAAAATGTACTCAATGGGACCATAATGTTGCAACCACACACACTTTGACCTGCTGTGAGGTAGAGTCGAGTTAGTACGTTCCAAACATGAAAAAGGTCATTTTAAAATCAACCTGTAAAACCAAATTTCCCAAAGCATCAAACACAAAATAATGCTTACCGAAGAATGAAAATGTATCGTGCTGGGCACCCTCCTCCCGGCCTGTGGTGCAAGTGATGTCCCTCTCTCCAAAAATGTACTCAATGGGACTATAATGTTGCAACCACACACACGTTGACCTGCTGTGAGGAAAAAACGAGTTAGTACATTCCAAACATGAAAAAATTCATTTTAAAATCAACATGGAAAACCAAAATTCCAAAAGTATCAAACACAAAGAAATGCATACCGAAGAAACAAAATGTATCGCGCTAGGCACCCTCCTCCCGCCCTGTGGTGCAACTGATGTCCCTCTCTCCAAAAATGTACTCAATGGGACCATAATGTTGCAACCACACACACGTTGACCTGCTGTGAGGAAAAAACGAGTTAGTACATTCCAAACATGAAAAAGGTCATTTTAAAGTCAACATGAAGAACCAAAATTTGAAAAGTATCAAACACAAAAAAATGCTTAACGAAAAAAGAAAATGTATCGTGCTAGGCACCCTCCTCCCACCCTGTGGTGCAACTGATGTCCCTCTCTTCAAAAATGTACTCAATGGGACCATAATGTTGCAACCACACACACGTTGACGTGTTGTGAGGAAAAACGAGTTAGTACATTCCAAACATGAAAAAGGTCATTTTAAAATCAACATGAAAAACAGAAATTCCAAAAGTATCAAACACAAAAAAATGCTTACCGAAGAAAGAAAATGTATCGTGCAAGGCACCCTCCTCCCGCCCTGTGGTGCAACTGATGTCCCTCTCTCCAAAAATGTACTCAATGGGACCGTAATGTTGCAACCACACACACGTTGACCTGCTTTGTGGAAAAAACGAGTTACTACATTTCAAACATGAAAAAGGTCATTTTAAAATCAACATGAAAAACCAAAATTCCAAAAGTATCAAACACAAAAAAATGCTTACCGAAGAAAGAAAATGTATCGTGCTAGGCACCCTCCTCCAGCCCTGTTGTGCAACTGATGTCCCTCTCTCCAAAAATGTACTCAATGGGACCATAATGTTGCAACCACACACACGTTGACCTGCTGTGAGGAAAAACGAGTTAGTACATTCCAAACATGAAAAAGGTCATTTTAAAATCAACATGAAAAACCAAAATTCCAAAAGTATCAAACACAAAAAAATGCTTACCGAAGAAACAAAATGTATCGTGCTAGGCACCCTCCTCCTGCCCTGTGGTGCAACTATTGTCCCTCTCTCCAAAAATGTACTCAATGGGACCGTAATGTTGCAACCACACACACGTTGACCTGCTGTGAGGAAAAAACGAGTTAGTACATTCCAAACATGAAAAAGGTCATTTTAAAATCAACATGAAAAACCAAAATTCCAAAAGTATCAAACACAAAAAAATGCTTACCGAAGAAAGAAAATGTATCGTGCAAGGCACCCTCCTCCCGCCCTGTGGTGCAACTGATGTCCCTCTCTCCAAAAATGTACTCAATGGGACCATAATGTTGCAACCACACACACTTTGACCTGCTGTGAGGTAGAGTCGAGTTAGTACGTTCCAAACATGAAAAAGGTCATTTTAAAATCAACCTGTAAAACCAAATTTCCCAAAGCATCAAACACAAAATAATGCTTACCGAAGAATGAAAATGTATCGTGCTGGGCACCCTCCTCCCGGCCTGTGGTGCAAGTGATGTCCCTCTCTCCAAAAATGTACTCAATGGGACCATAATGTTGCAACCACACACACGTTGACCTGCTGTGAGGAAAAAACGAGTTAGTACATTTCAAACATAAAAGGTCATTTTAAAATCAACACGAAAAACCAAAATTCCAAAAGTATCAAACAAAAAATAATGCTTACGGGAGAAAGAAAATGTATCGTGCTTGGCACTCTCCTCCCGCCCTGTGGTGCAACTGATGTCACTCTCTCCAAAAATGTACTCAATGGGACCATAATGTTGCAACCACACACACGTTGACCTGCTGTGAGGAAAACACGAGTTAGTACATTCCAAACATGAAAAAGGTCATTTTAAAATCAACATGGAAAACCAAAATTCCAAAAGTATCAAACACAAAGAAATGCATAACGAAGAAACAAAATGTATCGCGCTAGGCACCCTCCTCCCGCCCTGTGGTGCACCTGATGTCCCTCTCTCCAAAAATGTACTCAATGGGACCATAATGTTGCAACCACACACACGTTGACCTGCTGTGAGGAAAAAACGAGTTAGTACATTCCAAACATGAAAAAGGTCATTTTAAAGTCAACATGAAGAACCAAAATTTAAAAGTATCAAACACAAAAAAATGCTTAACGAAAAAAGAAAATGTATCGTGCTAGGCACCCTCCTCCCGCCCTGTGGTGCAAGTGATGTCCCTCTCCCCAAAAATGTACTCAATGGGACCATAATGTTGCAACCACACACACGTTTACATACTGTGAGGAAAAAACGAGTTAGTACATTTCAAACATGAAAAAAGTCATTTTAAAATCAACATGAAAAACCAAAATTCCAAAAGTATCAAACACAAAAAAATGCTTACCGAAGAAAGAAAATGTATTGTGCAAGGCACCCTCCTCCCGCCCTGTGGTGCAACTGATGTCCCTCTCTCCAAAAATGTACTCAATGGGACCGTAATGTTGCAACCACACACACGTTGACCTGCTTTGTGGAAAAAACGAGTTACTACATTTCAAACATGAAAAAGGTCATTTTAAAATCAACATGAAAAACCAAAATTCCAAAAGTATCAAACACAAAAAAATGCTTACCGAAGAAAGAAAATGTATCGTGCTAGGAACCCTCCTGCCGCCCTGTGGTGCAAGTGATGCCCCTCTCTCCAAAAATGTACTCAATGGGACCGTAATGTTGCAACCACACACACGTTGAACTGCTGTGAGGAAAAAACCAGTTAGTACATTTCAAACATGAAAAAGGTCATTTTAAAATCAACATGAAAAACCAAAATTCCACAAGTATCAAACACAAAGAAATGCTTACCGAAGAAAGAAAATGTATCGTGCAAGGCACCCTCCTCCCGCCCTGTGGTGCAACTGATGTCCCTCTCTCCAAAAATGTACTCAATGGGACCATAATGTTGCAACCACACACACATTGACCTGCTGTGAGGAAAAAACGAGTTAGTACATTCCAAATAAGAAAAAGGTCATTTTAAAATCAACATGAAAAACCAAAATTCCAAAAGTATCAAACACAAAAAAATGCTTACCGAAGAAAGAAAATGTATCGTGCTAGGCACCTTCCTCCCGCCCTGTGGTGCAAGTGATGTCCCTCTCCCCAAAAATGTACTCAATGGGACCGTAATGTTGCAACCACACACACGTTTACATACTGTGAGGAAAAAACGAGTTAGTACATTTCAAACATGAAAAAAGTCATTTTAAAATCAACATGAAAAACCAAAATTCCAAAAGTATCAAACACAAAAAAATGCTTACCGAAGAAAGAAAATGTATCGTGCAAGGCACCCTCCTCCCGCCCTGTGGTGCAACTGATGTCCCTCTCTCCAAAAATGTACTCAATGGGACCGTAATGTTGAGACCACACACACGTTGACCTGCTTTGTGGAAAAAACGAGTTACTACATTTCAAACATGATAAAGGTCATTTTAAAATCTACATGAAAAACCAAAATTCCAAAAGTATCAAACACAAAAAAATGCTTACCGAAGAAAGAAAATGTATCGTGCTAGCCACCCTCCTCCAGCCCTGTTGTGCAACTGATGTCCCTCTCTCCAAAAATGTACTCAATGGGACCATAATGTTGCAACCACACACACGTTGACCTGCTGTGAGGAAAAACGAGTTAGTACATTCCAAACATGAAAAAGGTCATTTTAAAATCAACATGAAAAAACCAAAATTCCAAAAGTATCAAACACAAAAAAATGCTTACCGAAGAAACAAAATGTATCGTGCTAGGCACCCTCCTCCTGCCCTGTGGTGCAACTGATGTCCCTCTCTCCAAAAATGTACTCAATGGGACCATAATGTTGCAACCACACACACGTTGATCTGCTGTGAGGAAAAAACGAGTAAATACATTTCAAACATGAAAAAGGTCATTTTAAAATCAACATGAAAAACCAAAATTCCAAAAGTATCAAACACAAAATAATGCTTCCCGAAGAAAGAAATAGTATCGTGCTAGGCACCCTCCTCCCGCCCTGTGGTGTAACTGATGTCCCTCTCTCCAGAAATGTACTCAGTGGGACCATAATGTTGCAACCACACACACGTTGACCTGCTGTGAGGAAAAAACGAGTTAGTAAATTTCTAACATGAAATAGGTCATTTTAAAATCAACATGAAAAACCAAAATTCCAAAAGTTTCAAACACATAAAAATGCTTACCGAAGAAAGAAAATGTATCGTGCAAGGCACCCTCCTCCCGCCCTGTGGTGCAACTGATGTCCCTCTCTCCAAAAATGTACTCAATGGGACCATAATGTTGCAACCACACACACGTTGACCTGCTTTGTGGAAAAAACGAGTTACTACATTTCAAACATGAAAAAGGTCATTTTAAAATCAACATGAAGAACCAAAATTCCAAAAGTAAAAAACACAAAAAAATGCTTACCGAAGAAAGAAAATGTATTCTGCTAGGCACCCTCCTCCTGCCCTGTGGTGCAACTGATGTCCCTCTCTCCAGAAATGTACTCAGTGGGACCATAATGTTGCAACCACACACACGTTGACCTGCTGTGAGGAAAAAACGAGTTAGTACATATCTAACATGAAATAGGTCATTTTAAAAAACAACATGAAAAACCAAAATTCCAAAAGTATCAAACACAAAAAAATGCTTACTGAAGAAAGAAAATGTATCGTGCAAGGCACCCTCCTCCCGCCCTGTGGTGCAACTGATGTCCCTCTCTCCAAAAATATACTCAATGGGACCATAATGTTGCAACCACACACACATTGACCTGCTGTGAGGTAGAGTCGAGTTAGTACATTACAAACATGAAAAAGGTCATTTTAAAATCAACCTGAAAAACCAAAATTCCAAAAGTATCAAACACAAAATAATGCTTACCGAAGAATGAAAATGTATCGTGCTGGGCACCCTCCTCCCGCCCTGTGGTGCAAGTGATGTCCCTCTCTCCAAATATGTACTCAATGGGACCATAATGTTGCAACCACACACACGTTGACCTGCTGTGAGGAAAAAACGAGTTAGTAAATTTCAAACATGAAAAAGGTCATTTTAAAATCAACATGAAAAACCAAAATTCCAAAAGTATCAAACACAAAAAAATGCTTACCGAAGAAAGAAAATGTATCGTGCTAGGCACCCTCCTCCCGCCCTGTGGTGCAACTGATGTCCCTCTCTCCAAAAATGTACTCAGTGGGACCATAATGTTGCAACCACACACACGTTGAAATGCTGTGCGGAAAAAACGAGTTAGTACATTTCAAACATGAAAAAGGTCATTTTAAAATCAACATGAAAAACCAAAATGCCAAAAGTATCAAACATATAATAATGCTTACCGAAGAAAGAAAATGTATCGTGCTAGGCACCCTCCTCCCGCACTGTGGTGCAACTGATGTCCCTCTCTCCAAAAATGTACTCAATGGGACCATAATGTTGCAACCACACACACGTTGACGTGTTGTGAGGAAAAACGAGTTAGTACATTCCAAACATGAAAAAGGTCATTTTAAAATCAACATTAAAAACAGAAATTCCAAAAGTATCAAACACAAAATAATGCTTCCCGAAGAAAGAAAATGTTTCGTGCAAGACACCCTCCTCCCGCCCTGTGGTGCAACTGATGTCCCTCTCTCCAAAAATGTACTCAATGGGACCATAATGTTGCAACCACACACCCTTTGACCTGCTGTGAGGTAGAGTCGAGTTAGTACATTCCAAACATGAAAAAGGTCATTTTAAAATCAACTTGTAAAACCAAAATTCCAAAAGGATCAAACACAAAATAATGCTTACCGAAGAATGAAAATGTATCGTGCTGGGCAGCCTCCTCCCGCCCTGTGGTCCAAGTGATGTCCCTCTCTCCAAAAATGTACTCAATGGGACCGTAATGTTGCAACCACACACACGTTGAACTGCTGTGAGGAAAAAACCAGTTAGTACATTTCAAACATGAAAAAGGTCATTTTAAAATCAACATGAAAAACCAAAATTCCACAAGTATCAAACACAAAGAAATGCTTACCGAAGAAAGAAAATGTATCGTGCTAGGAACCCTCCTGCCGCCCTGTGGTGCAAGTGATGCCCCTCTCTCCAAAAATGTACTCAATGAGACCATAATGTTGCAACCACACACACGTTGAACTGCTGTGAGGAAAAAACGAGTTAGTACATTCCAAACATGAAAAAGGTCATTTTAAAAACAACATGAAAACCAAAATACCAAAAGTATCAAACACAAAAAAATGCATACCGAAGAAACAAAATGTATCATGCTAATCACCCTCCTCCCGCCCTGTGGTGGAACTGATGTCCCTCTCTTCAAAAATGTACTCAATGGGACCATAATGTTGCAACCACACACACATTGACCTGCTGTGAGGAAAAAACGAGTTAGTACATTCCAAATATGAAAAAGGTCATTTTAAAATCAACATGAAAAACCAAAATTCCAAAAGTATCAAACACAAAAAAATGCTTACCGAAGAAAGAAAATGTACCGTGCTAGGCACCCTCCTCCCGCCCTGTGGTGCAAGTGATGTCCCTCTCCCCAAAAATGTACTCAATGGGACCGTAATGTTGTAACCACACACACGTTTACATACTGTGAGGAAAAAACGAGTTAGTACATTTCAAACATGAAAAAAGTCATTTTAAAATCAACATGAAAAACCAAAATTCCAAAAGTATCAAACACAAAAAAATGCTTACCGAAGAAAGAAAATGTATCGTGCAAGGCACCCTCCTCACGCCCTGTGGTGCAACTGATGTCCCTCTCTCCAAAAATGTACTCAATGGGACCGTAATGTTGCAACCACACACACGTTGACCTGCTTTGTGGAAAAAACGAGTTACTACATTTCAAACATGAAAAAGGTCATTTTAAAATCAACATGAAAAACCAAAATTCCAAAAGTATCAAACACAAAATAATGCTTACCGAAGAAAGAAAATGTATCGTGCTAGGCACCCTCCTCCAGCCCTGTTGTGCAACTGATGTCCCTCTCTCCAAAAATGTACTCAATGGGACCATAATGTTGCAACCACACACACGTTGACCTGCTGTGAGGAAAAACGAGTTAGTACATTCCAAACATGAAAAAGGTCATTTTAAAATCAACATGAAAAACCAAAATTCCAAAAGTATCAAACACAAAAAAATGCTTACCGAAGAAAGAAAATGTACCGTGCTAGGCACCCTCCTCCCGCCCTGTGGTGCAAGTGATGTCCCTCTCCCCAAAAATGTACTCAATGGGACCGTAATGTTGCAACCACACACACGTTTACATACTGTGAGGGAAAAACGAGTTAGTACATTTCAAACATGAAAAAAGTCATTTTAAAATCAACATGAAAAACCAAAATTCCAAAAGTATCAAACACAAAAAAATGCTTACCGAAGAAAGAAAATGTATCGTGCAAGGCACCCTCCTCACGCCCTGTGGTGCAACTGATGTCCCTCTCTCCAAAAATGTACTCAATGGGACCGTAATGTTGCAACCACACACACGTTGACCTGCTTTGTGGAAAAAACGAGTTACTACATTTCAAACATGAAAAAGGTCATTTTAAAATCAACATGAAAAACCAAAATTCCAAAAGTATCAAACACAAAATAATGCTTACCGAAGAAAGAAAATGTATCGTGCTAGGCACCCTCCTCCAGCCCTGTTGTGCAACTGATGTCCCTCTCTCCAAAAATGTACTCAATGGGACCATAATGTTGCAACCACACACACGTTGACCTGCTGTGAGGAAAAACGAGTTAGTACATTCCAAACATGAAAAAGGTCATTTTAAAATCAACATGAAAAACCAAAATTCCAAAAGTATCAAACACAAAAAAATGCTTACCGAAGAAACAAAATGTATCGTGCTAGGCACCCTCCTCCTGCCCTGTGGTGCAACTGATGTCCCTCTCTCCAAAAATGTACTCAATGGGACCATAATGTTGCAACCACACACACGTTGATCTGCTGTGAGGAAAAAACGAGTAAATACATTTCAAACATGAAAAAGGTCATTTTAAAATCAACATGAAAAACCAAAATTCCAAAAGTATCAAACACAAAATAATGCTTCCCGAAGAAAGAAATAGTATCGTGCTAGGCACCCTCCTCCCGCCCTGTGGTGTAACTGATGTCCCTCTCTCCAGAAATGTACTCAGTGGGACCATAATGTTGCAACCACACACACGTTGACCTGCTGTGAGGAAAAAACGGGTTAGTAAATTTCTAACATGAAATAGGTCATTTTAAAATCAACATGAAAAACCAAAATTCCAAAAGTTTCAAACACATAAAAATGCTTACCGAAGAAAGAAAATGTATCGTGCAAGGCACCCTCCTCCCGCCCTGTGGTGCAACTGATGTCCCTCCCTCCAAAAATGTACTCAATGGGACCATAATGTTGCAACCACACACACGTTGACCTGCTTTGTGGAAAAAACGAGTTACTACATTTCAAACATGAAAAAGGTCATTTTAAAATCAACATGAAAAACCAAAATTCCAAAAGTATCAAACACAAAGAAATGCTTACCGAAGAAAGAAAATGTATCGTGCTAGGCACCCTCCTCCCGCCCTGTTGTGCAACTGATGTCCCTCTCTCCAAAAGTGTACTCAATGGGACCATAATGTTGCAACCACACACACGTTGACCTGCTGTGAGGAAAAACGAGTTAGTACATTCCAAACATGAAAAAGGTCATTTTAAAATCAACATGAAAAACCAAAATTCCAAAAGCATCAAACACAAAATAATGCTTACCGAAGAAAGAAAATGTATCGTGCTAGGCACCCTCCTCCCGCACTGTCGTGCAACTGATGTCCCTCTCTCCAAAAATGTACTCAATGGGACCATAATGTTGCAACCACACACACGTTGACCTGCTGTGAGGAAAAAAAGGGTTAGTACATTCGAAACATGAAAAAGGTCATTTTAAAATCAACATGAAAAACCAAAATTCCAAAAGTAAAAAACACAAAAAAATGCTTACCGAAGAAAGAAAATGTATCGTGCTAGGCACCCTCCTCCTGCCCTGTGGTGCAACTGATGTCCCTCTCTCCAAAAATGTACTCAATGGGACCATAATGTTGCAACCACACACACGTTGACCTGCTGTGAGGAAAAAACGTGTAAGTACATTTCAAACATGAAAAAGGTCATTTTAAAATCAACATGAAAAACCAAAATTCCAAAAGTATCAAACACAAAATAATGCTTACCGAAGAAAGAAATAGTATCCTGCTAGGCACCCTCCTCCCGCCCTGTGGTGTAACTGATGTCCCTCTCTCCAGAAATGTACTCAGTGGGACCATAATGTTGCAACCACACACACGTTGACCTGCTGTGAGGAAAAAACGAGTTAGTACATATCTAACATGAAATAGGTCATTTTAAAATCAACATGAAAAACAGAAATTCCAAAAGTATCAAACACAAAAAAATGCTTACCGAAGAAAGAAAATGTATCGTGCAAGGCACCCTCCTCCCGCCCTGTGGTGCAACTGATGTCCCTCTCTCCAAAAATATACTCAATGGGACCATAAAGTTGCAACCACACACACATTGACCTGCTGTGAGGTAGAGTCGAGTTAGTACATTACAAACATGAAAAAGGTCATTTTAAAATCAACCTGAAAAACCAAAATTCCAAAAGTATCAAACACAAAATAATGCTTACCGAAGAATGAAAATGTATCGTGCTGGGCACCCTCCTCCCGCCCTGTGGTGCAAGTGATGTCCCTCTCTCCAAAAATGTACTCAATGGGACCATAATGTTGCAACCACACACACGTTGACCTGCTGTGAGGAAAAAACGAGTTAGTAAATTTCAAACATGAAAAAGGTCATTTTAAAGTCAACATGAAAAACCAAAATTCCAAAAGTATCAAACACAAAAAAATGCTTACCGAAGAAAGAAAATGTATCGTGCTAGGCACCCTCCTCCCGCCCTGTGGTGCAACTGATGTCCCTCTCTCCAAAAATGTACTCAGTGGGACCATAATGTTGCAACCACACACACGTTGAAATGCTGTGCGGAAAAAACGAGTTAGTACATTTCAAACATGAAAAAGGTCATTTTAAAATCAACATCAAAAACCAAAATTCCAAAAGTATCAAACATATAATAATGCTTACCGAAGAAAGAAAATGTATCATGCTAGGCACCCTCCTCCCGCACTGTGGTGCAACTGATGTCCCTCTCTCCAAAAATGTACTCAATGGGACCGTAATGTTGCAACCACACACACATTGACCTGCTGTGAGTAAAAAGGAGTGAGTACATTTCAAACATGGAAACGGTCATTTTAAAATCAACATGAAAAACCAAAATTCCAAAAGTATCAAGCACAAAAAAATGCTTACCGAAGAAAGAAAATGTATCGTGCTAGGCACCCTCCTCCCGCCCTGTGGTGCAAGTGATGTCCCTCTCTCCAAAAATGTACTCAATGGGACCATAATGTTGCAACCACACACACGTTGAAGTGCTGTGAGGAAAAAACGAGTTAGTACATTCCAAACATGAAAAAGGTCATTTTAAAATCAACATGAAAAACCAAAATTCCAAAAGTATCAAACACAAAATAATGCTTACTGAAGAAAGAAAACGAATCGTGCTAGGCTCCTCCTCCCGCCCTGTGGTGCAACTGATGTCCCTCTCTAAAAAAATGTACTCAATCGGACCATAATGTTGCAACCACATACACGTTGAACTGCTGTGAGGAAAAAACTAGTTAGTACATTCCAAACATGAAAAAGGTTATTTTAAAATCACCATGAAAAACCAAAATTCCAAAAGTATCAAGCACAAAATAATGCTTACCGAAAAAAGAAAATGTAACGTGCTAGGCACCCTCCTCCCGCCCTGTGGTGCAACTGATGTCCCTCTCTCCAAAAATTTACTCAATGGGACCATAATGTTGCAACCACACACACGTTGACCTGCTGTGAGGAAAAAACGAGTTAGTACATTCCAAACATGAAAAAGGTCATTTTAAAATCAACATGAAAAACCAAAATTCCAAAAGTATCAAACACAAAAAAATGCTTACCGATGAAAGAAAATGTATCGTGCTAGGCACCCTCCTACCGCCCTGTGGTGCAACTGATGTCCCTCTCTCCAAAAATGTAGTCAATGCGACCATAATGATGCAACCACACACACGTAGACCTGCTGTGAGGAAAAAACGAGTTAGTACATTCCAAACATGAAAAAGGTCATTTTAAAATCAACATGAAAAACCAAAATTCCAAAAGTATCAAACACAAAAAAATGCTTACCGAAGAAAGAAAATGTATTGTGCTAGGCACCCTCCTCCCGCCCTGTGGTGCAACTGATGTCCCTCTCTCCGAAAATGTAGTCAATGGGACCATAATGTTGCAACCACACACACGTAGACCTGCTGTGAGGAAAAAACGAGTTAGTACATTCCAAACATGAAAAAGGTCATTATAAAATCAACATGAAAAACAAAAATTCCAAAAGTATCAAACACAAAAAAATGCTTACCGAAGAAAGAAAATGTATCGTGCTAGGCACCCTCCTCCCGCCCTGTGGTGCAACTGATGTCCCTCTGTCCAAAAATGTACTCAATGGGACCATAATGTTGCAACCACACACACAATGACCTGTTGTGAGGAAAAAACGAGTTAGTTCATTCCAAACATGAAGACGGTCATTTTAAAATCAAAATGAAAAACCGAAATTCCAAAAGCATCAAACACAAAATAATGCTTACCGAAGAAAGAAAATGTATCGTGCTAGGCACCCTCCTCCCCTCCTGTGGTGCAACTGATGTCCCTTTCTCCAAAATTGTACTCAATGAGACCATAATGTTGCAACACACACACGTTTACATACTGTGAGGGAAAAACGAGTTAGTACATTTCAAACATGAAAAAAGTCATTTTAAAATCAACATGAAAAACCAAAATTCCAAAAGCATCAAACACAAAAAAATGCTTACCGAAGAAAGAAAATGTATCGTGCTAGGCACCCTCCTCCAGCCCTGTTGTGCAACTGATGTCCCTCTCTCCAAAAATGTACTCAATGGGACCATAATGTTGCAACCACACACACGTTGACCTGCTGTGAGGAAAAACGAGTTAGTACATTCCAAACATGAAAAAGGTCATTTTAAAATCAACATGAAAAACCAAAATTCCAAAAGTATCAAACACAAAAAAATGCTTACCGAAGAAAGAAAATGTACCGTGCTAGGCACCCTCCTCCCGCCCTGTGGTGCAAGTGATGTCCCTCTCCCCAAAAATGTACTCAATGGGACCGTAATGTTGCAACCACACACACGTTTACATACTGTGAGGGAAAAACGAGTTAGTACATTTCAAACATGAAAAAAGTCATTTTAAAATCAACATGAAAAACCAAAATTCCAAAAGTATCAAACACAAAAAAATGCTTACCGAAGAAAGAAAATGTATCGTGCAAGGCACCCTCCTCACGCCCTGTGGTGCAACTGATGTCCCTCTCTCCAAAAATGTACTCAATGGGACCGTAATGTTGCAACCACACACACGTTGACCTGCTTTGTGGAAAAAACGAGTTACTACATTTCAAACATGAAAAAGGTCATTTTAAAATCAACATGAAAAACCAAAATTCCAAAAGTATCAAACACAAAATAATGCTTACCGAAGAAAGAAAATGTATCGTGCTAGGCACCCTCCTCCAGCCCTGTTGTGCAACTGATGTCCCTCTCTCCAAAAATGTACTCAATGGGACCATAATGTTGCAACCACACACACGTTGACCTGCTGTGAGGAAAAACGAGTTAGTACATTCCAAACATGAAAAAGGTCATTTTAAAATCAACATGAAAAACCAAAATTCCAAAAGTATCAAACACAAAAAAATGCTTACCGAAGAAACAAAATGTATCGTGCTAGGCACCCTCCTCCTGCCCTGTGGTGCAACTGATGTCCCTCTCTCCAAAAATGTACTCAATGGGACCATAATGTTGCAACCACACACACGTTGATCTGCTGTGAGGAAAAAACGAGTAAATACATTTCAAACATGAAAAAGGTCATTTTAAAATCAACATGAAAAACCAAAATTCCAAAAGTATCAAACACAAAATAATGCTTCCCGAAGAAAGAAATAGTATCGTGCTAGGCACCCTCCTCCCGCCCTGTGGTGTAACTGATGTCCCTCTCTCCAGAAATGTACTCAGTGGGACCATAATGTTGCAACCACACACACGTTGACCTGCTGTGAGGAAAAAACGGGTTAGTAAATTTCTAACATGAAATAGGTCATTTTAAAATCAACATGAAAAACCAAAATTCCAAAAGTTTCAAACACATAAAAATGCTTACCGAAGAAAGAAAATGTATCGTGCAAGGCACCCTCCTCCCGCCCTGTGGTGCAACTGATGTCCCTCCCTCCAAAAATGTACTCAATGGGACCATAATGTTGCAACCACACACACGTTGACCTGCTTTGTGGAAAAAACGAGTTACTACATTTCAAACATGAAAAAGGTCATTTTAAAATCAACATGAAAAACCAAAATTCCAAAAGTATCAAACACAAAGAAATGCTTACCGAAGAAAGAAAATGTATCGTGCTAGGCACCCTCCTCCCGCCCTGTTGTGCAACTGATGTCCCTCTCTCCAAAAGTGTACTCAATGGGACCATAATGTTGCAACCACACACACGTTGACCTGCTGTGAGGAAAAACGAGTTAGTACATTCCAAACATGAAAAAGGTCATTTTAAAATCAACATGAAAAACCAAAATTCCAAAAGCATCAAACACAAAATAATGCTTACCGAAGAAAGAAAATGTATCGTGCTAGGCACCCTCCTCCCGCACTGTCGTGCAACTGATGTCCCTCTCTCCAAAAATGTACTCAATGGGACCATAATGTTGCAACCACACACACGTTGACCTGCTGTGAGGAAAAAAAGGGTTAGTACATTCGAAACATGAAAAAGGTCATTTTAAAATCAACATGAAAAACCAAAATTCCAAAAGTAAAAAACACAAAAAAATGCTTACCGAAGAAAGAAAATGTATCGTGCTAGGCACCCTCCTCCTGCCCTGTGGTGCAACTGATGTCCCTCTCTCCAAAAATGTACTCAATGGGACCATAATGTTGCAACCACACACACGTTGACCTGCTGTGAGGAAAAAACGTGTAAGTACATTTCAAACATGAAAAAGGTCATTTTAAAATCAACATGAAAAACCAAAATTCCAAAAGTATCAAACACAAAATAATGCTTACCGAAGAAAGAAATAGTATCCTGCTAGGCACCCTCCTCCCGCCCTGTGGTGTAACTGATGTCCCTCTCTCCAGAAATGTACTCAGTGGGACCATAATGTTGCAACCACACACACGTTGACCTGCTGTGAGGAAAAAACGAGTTAGTACATATCTAACATGAAATAGGTCATTTTAAAATCAACATGAAAAACAGAAATTCCAAAAGTATCAAACACAAAAAAATGCTTACCGAAGAAAGAAAATGTATCGTGCAAGGCACCCTCCTCCCGCCCTGTGGTGCAACTGATGTCCCTCTCTCCAAAAATATACTCAATGGGACCATAAAGTTGCAACCACACACACATTGACCTGCTGTGAGGTAGAGTCGAGTTAGTACATTACAAACATGAAAAAGGTCATTTTAAAATCAACCTGAAAAACCAAAATTCCAAAAGTATCAAACACAAAATAATGCTTACCGAAGAATGAAAATGTATCGTGCTGGGCACCCTCCTCCCGCCCTGTGGTGCAAGTGATGTCCCTCTCTCCAAAAATGTACTCAATGGGACCATAATGTTGCAACCACACACACGTTGACCTGCTGTGAGGAAAAAACGAGTTAGTAAATTTCAAACATGAAAAAGGTCATTTTAAAGTCAACATGAAAAACCAAAATTCCAAAAGTATCAAACACAAAAAAATGCTTACCGAAGAAAGAAAATGTATCGTGCTAGGCACCCTCCTCCCGCCCTGTGGTGCAACTGATGTCCCTCTCTCCAAAAATGTACTCAGTGGGACCATAATGTTGCAACCACACACACGTTGAAATGCTGTGCGGAAAAAACGAGTTAGTACATTTCAAACATGAAAAAGGTCATTTTAAAATCAACATCAAAAACCAAAATTCCAAAAGTATCAAACATATAATAATGCTTACCGAAGAAAGAAAATGTATCATGCTAGGCACCCTCCTCCCGCACTGTGGTGCAACTGATGTCCCTCTCTCCAAAAATGTACTCAATGGGACCGTAATGTTGCAACCACACACACATTGACCTGCTGTGAGTAAAAAGGAGTGAGTACATTTCAAACATGGAAACGGTCATTTTAAAATCAACATGAAAAACCAAAATTCCAAAAGTATCAAGCACAAAAAAATGCTTACCGAAGAAAGAAAATGTATCGTGCTAGGCACCCTCCTCCCGCCCTGTGGTGCAAGTGATGTCCCTCTCTCCAAAAATGTACTCAATGGGACCATAATGTTGCAACCACACACACGTTGAAGTGCTGTGAGGAAAAAACGAGTTAGTACATTCCAAACATGAAAAAGGTCATTTTAAAATCAACATGAAAAACCAAAATTCCAAAAGTATCAAACACAAAATAATGCTTACTGAAGAAAGAAAACGAATCGTGCTAGGCTCCTCCTCCCGCCCTGTGGTGCAACTGATGTCCCTCTCTAAAAAAATGTACTCAATCGGACCATAATGTTGCAACCACATACACGTTGAACTGCTGTGAGGAAAAAACTAGTTAGTACATTCCAAACATGAAAAAGGTTATTTTAAAATCACCATGAAAAACCAAAATTCCAAAAGTATCAAGCACAAAATAATGCTTACCGAAAAAAGAAAATGTAACGTGCTAGGCACCCTCCTCCCGCCCTGTGGTGCAACTGATGTCCCTCTCTCCAAAAATTTACTCAATGGGACCATAATGTTGCAACCACACACACGTTGACCTGCTGTGAGGAAAAAACGAGTTAGTACATTCCAAACATGAAAAAGGTCATTTTAAAATCAACATGAAAAACCAAAATTCCAAAAGTATCAAACACAAAAAAATGCTTACCGATGAAAGAAAATGTATCGTGCTAGGCACCCTCCTACCGCCCTGTGGTGCAACTGATGTCCCTCTCTCCAAAAATGTAGTCAATGCGACCATAATGATGCAACCACACACACGTAGACCTGCTGTGAGGAAAAAACGAGTTAGTACATTCCAAACATGAAAAAGGTCATTTTAAAATCAACATGAAAAACCAAAATTCCAAAAGTATCAAACACAAAAAAATGCTTACCGAAGAAAGAAAATGTATTGTGCTAGGCACCCTCCTCCCGCCCTGTGGTGCAACTGATGTCCCTCTCTCCGAAAATGTAGTCAATGGGACCATAATGTTGCAACCACACACACGTAGACCTGCTGTGAGGAAAAAACGAGTTAGTACATTCCAAACATGAAAAAGGTCATTATAAAATCAACATGAAAAACAAAAATTCCAAAAGTATCAAACACAAAAAAATGCTTACCGAAGAAAGAAAATGTATCGTGCTAGGCACCCTCCTCCCGCCCTGTGGTGCAACTGATGTCCCTCTGTCCAAAAATGTACTCAATGGGACCATAATGTTGCAACCACACACACAATGACCTGTTGTGAGGAAAAAACGAGTTAGTTCATTCCAAACATGAAGACGGTCATTTTAAAATCAAAATGAAAAACCGAAATTCCAAAAGCATCAAACACAAAATAATGCTTACCGAAGAAAGAAAATGTATCGTGCTAGGCACCCTCCTCCCCTCCTGTGGTGCAACTGATGTCCCTTTCTCCAAAATTGTACTCAATGAGACCATAATGTTGCAACACACACACGTAGACCTGCTGTGAGGAAAAAACGAGTTAGTACATTCCAAACATGAAAAAGGACATTTTAAAATCATCATGAAAAACCAAAATTCCAACAGTATCAAACACAAAAAAATGCTTACTGAAGAAAGAAAATGTATCGTGCTAGGCACCCTCCTCCCGCCCTGTGGTGCAACTGATGTCCCTCTCTCCAAAAATGTACTCAATGGGACCATAATGTTGCAACCACACACACGTTGAAATGCTGTGAGGAAAAAACGAGTTAGTACATTTCAAACATGAAAAAGGTCATTTTAAAATCAACATGAAAAACCAAAATTCCAAAAGTATCAAACATATAATAATGCTTACCGAAGAAAGGAAATGTATCGTGCTAGGCACCCTCCTCCCGCCCTCTGGTGCAATTGATGACCCTCTCTCCAAAAATGTACTCAATGGGACCGTAATGTTGCAACCACACACACGTTGACCTGCTGTGAGGAAAAAACGAGTTAGTACATTTCAAACATGAAAAAGGTCATTTTAAAATCAACATGAAAAACCAAAATTCCAAAAGTATCAAACACAAAAAAATGCTTACCGAAGAAAGGAAATGTATCGTGCTAGGCACCCTCCTCCTGCCCTTTGGTGCAACTAATGTCCCTCTCTCCAAAAATGTACTCAATGGCACTGTAATGTTGCAACCACACACACGTTGACCTGCTGTGTGGAAAAAACGAGTTAGTACATTTCAAACATGAAAAAGGTCATTTTGAAGTCAACATGAAAAACCAAAATTCCAAAGGTATCAAACACAAAATAATGCATACCGAAGAAAGAAAATGTATCGAGCTAGGCACCCTCCTACTGCCCTGTGATACAACTGATGCCCCTCTCTCCAAAAATGTACTCAATGGGACCATAATGTTGCAACCACACACACGTTGACCTGCTGTGAGGGAAATACGAGTTTTTACACTCGAAACATGAAAATGGTCATTGTAAAATCAACGTGAAAAACCAAAATTCCAAAAGTATCAAACACAAAAAAATGCTTATCAAGGAAATAAAATGTATCGTGCTAGGCACACACCTCCCTCCCTGTGGTGCAACTGATGTCCCTCTCTAAAAAAATGTACTCAATTGGACCATAATGTTGCAACCACACACAGGTTGACCTGCTGTTAGGAAAAAACGAGTTAGTACATTCCAAACATGAAAAAGGTCATTTTAAAATCAACATGAAAAACCATAATTCCAAAAGTATCAAACACAAAAAAATGCTTACCGAAGAAAGAAAATGTATTGTGCTAGGCTCCCTCCTACCGCCCTGTGGTACAACTGATGTCCCTCTCTCCAAACATGTACTCAATGGGACCATAATGTTGCAACCACACACACGTTGACCTGCTGTGAGGAAAAACGAGTTAGTACATTCCAAACATGAAAAAGGTCATTTTAAAATCAACATGAAAAACCAAAATTCCAAAAGCATCAAACACAAAATAATGCTTACCGAAGAAAGAAAATGTATCGTGCTAGGCACCCTCCTCCCGCACTGTCGTGCAACTGATGTCCCTCTCTCCAAAAATGTACTCAATGGGACCATAATGTTGCAACCACACACACGTTGACCTGCTGTGAGGAAAAAAAGAGTTAGTACATTCCAAACATGAAAAAGGTCATTTTAAAATCAACATGAAAAACCAAAATTCCAAAAGTATCAAACACAAAAAAATGCTTACCGAAGAAAGAAAATGTATCGTGCTAGGCACCCTCCTCCTGCCCTGTGGTGCAACTGATGTCCCTCTCTCCAAAAATGTACTCAATGGGACCATAATGTTGCAACCACACACACGTTGACCTGCTGTGAGGAAAAAACGAGTAAGTACATTTCAAACATGAAAAAGGTATTTTTAAAATCAACATGAAAAACCAAAATTCCAAAAGTATCAAACATAAAATAATGCTTACCGAAGAAAGAAAATGTATCGTGCTAGGCACCCTCCTCCCGTCCTGTGGTGTAACTGATGTCCCTCTCTCCAGAAATGTACTCAGTGGGACCATAATGTTGCAACCACACACACGTTGACCTGCTGTGAGGAAAAAACGAGTTAGTACATTCCAAACATGAAAAAGGTCATTTTAAAATCAACTTGAAAAACCAAAATTCCAAAAGTATTAAACACAAAAAAATGCTTACTGAAGAAAGAAATTGTATCGTGCTAGGCACCCTCCTCCCGCCCTGTGGTGCAACTGATGTCCCTCTCTCCAAAAATGTACTCAATGGGACCATAATGTTGCAACCACACACACGTTGAAATGCTGTGAGGAAAAAACGAGTTAGTACATTTCAAACATGAAAAAGGTCATTTTAAAATTAACATGAAAAACCAAAATTCCAAAAGTATCAAACATATAATAATGCTTACCGAAGAAAGGAAATGTATCGTGCTAGGCACCCTCCTCCCGCCCTCTGGTGCAATTGATGACCGTCTCTCCAAAAATGTACTCAATGGGACCGTAATGTTGCAACCACACACACGTTGACCTGCTGTGAGGAAAAAACGAGTTAGTACATTTCAAACATGAAAAAGGTCATTTTAAAATCAACATGAAAAACCAAAATTCCAAAAGCATCAAACACAAAAAAATGCTTACCGAAGAAAGGAAATGTATCGTGCTAGGCACCCTCCTCCTGCCCTTTGGTGCAACTAATGTCCCTCTCTCCAAAAATGTACTCAATGGCACTGTAATGTTGCAACCACACACACGTTGACCTGCTGTGAGGAAAAAACGAGTTAGTACATTTCAAACATGAAAAAGGTCATTTTGAAGTCAACATGAAAAACCAAAATTCCAAAGGGATCAAACACAAAATAATGCATACCGAAGAAAGAAAATGTTTCGAGCTAGGCACCCTCCTACTGCCCTGTGGTACAACTGATGTCCCTCTCTCCAAAAATGTACTCAATGGGACCATAATGTTGCAACCACACACACGTTGACCTGCTGTGAGGGAAAAACGAGTTTTTACACTCCAAACATGAAAATGGTCATTGTAAAATCAACATGAAAAACCAAAATTCCAAAAGTATCAAACACAAAAAAATGCTTATCAAGGAAATAAAATGTATCGTGCTAGGCGCACACCTCCCGCCCTGTGGTGCAACTGATGTCCCTCTCTCCGAAAATGTAGTCAATGGGACCATAATGTTGCAACCACACACACGTAGACCTGCTGTGAGGAAAAAACGAGTTAGTACATTCCAAACATGAAAAAGGTCATTTTAAAATCAACATGAAAAACCAAAATTCCAAAAGTATCAAACACAAAATAATGCTTACCGAAGAAAGAAAATGTATCGTGCTAGGCACCCTCCTCCCCCCCTGTGGTGCAACTGATGTCCCTTTCTCCAAAAATGTACTCAATGAGACCATAATGTTGCAACACACACACGTAGACCTGCTGTGAGGAAAAAACGAGTTAGTACATTCCAAACATGAAAAAGGACATTTTAAAGTCAACATGAAAAACCAAAATTCCAAAAGTATCAAACACAAAATAATGCTTACCGAAGAAAGAAAATGTATCGTGCTAGGCACCCTCCTACCGCACTGTCGTGCAACTGATGTCCCTCTCTCCAAAAATGTACTCAATGGGACCATAATGTAGCAACCAAACACACGTTGACCTGCTGTGAGGAAAAAACGAGTTAGTACATTCCAAACATGAAAAAGGTCATTTTAAAATCAACATCAAAAACCAAAATTCCAAAAGTATCAAACACAAAAAAATGCTTACCGAAGAAAGAAAATGTATCGTGCTAGGCACCCTCCTCCTGCCCTGTGGTGCAACTGATGTCCCTCTCTCCAAAAATGTACTCAATGGGACCATAATGTTGCAACCACACACACGTTGACCTGATGTGAGGGAAAAACGAGTTTTTACACTCCAAACATGAAAATGGTCATTGTAAAATCAACATGAAAAACCAAAATTCCAAAAGTATCAAACACAAAAAAATGCTTATCAAGGAAATAAAATGTATCGTGCTAGGCACACACCTCCCGCCCTGTGGTGCAACTGATGTCCCTCTCTAAAAAAATGTACTCAATGGGACCATAATGTTGCAACCACACACACGTTGACCTGCTGTTAGGAAAAAACGTGTTAGTACATTCCAAACATGATAAAGGTCATTTTAAAATCAACATGAAAAACCATAATTCCAAAAGTATCAAACACAAAAAAATGCTTACCGAAGAAAGAAAATGTATTGTGCTAGGCTCCCTCCTACCGCCCTGTGGTACAACTGATGTCCCTCTCTCCAAAAATGTACTCAATGGGACCATAATGTTGCAACCACACACACGTTGACCTGCTGTGAGGAAAAACGAGTTAGTACATTCCAAACATGAAAAAGGTCATTTTAAAATCAACATGAAAAACCAAAATTCCAAAAGCATCAAACACAAAATAATGCTTACCGAAGAAAGAAAATGTATCGTGCTAGGCACCCTCCTCCCGCACTGTCGTGCAACTGATGTCCCTCTCTCCAAAAATGTACTCAATGGGACCATAATGTTGCAACCACACACACGTTGACCTGCTGTGAGGAAAAAAAGAGTTAGTACATTCCAAACATGAAAAAGGTCATTTTAAAATCAACATGAAAAACCAAAATTCCAAAAGTATCAAACACAAAAAAATGCTTACTGAAGAAAGAAAATGTATCGTGCTAGGCACCCTCCTCCTGCCCTGTGGTGCAACTGATGTCCCTCTCTCCAAAAATGTACTCAATGGGACCATAATGTTGCAACCACACACACGTTGACCTGCTGTGAGGAAAAAACGAGTAAGTACATTTCAAACATGAAAAAGGTCATTTTAAAATCAACATGAAATACCAAAATTCCAAAAGTATCAAACATAAAATAATGCTTACCGAAGAAAGAAAATGTATCGTGCCAGACACCCTCCTCCCGCCCTGTGGTGTAACTGATGTCCCTCTCTCCAGAAATGTACTCAGTGGGACCATAATGTTGCAACCACAACACGTTGACCTGCTGTGAGGAAAAAACGAGTTAGTACATTTCTAACATGAAATAGGTCATTTTAAAATCAACATGAAAAACCAAAATTCCAAAAGTATCAAACACAAAAAAATGCTTACCGAAGAAAGAAAATGTATCGTGCAAGGCACCCTCCTCCCGCCCTGTGGTGCAAGTGATGTCCCTCTCTCCAAAAATGTACTCAATTGGACCATAATGTTGCAACCACACACACTTTGACCTGCTGTGAGGTAGAGTCGAGTTAGTACATTACAAACATGAAAAAGGTCATTTTAAAATCAACCTGAAATACCAAAATTCCAAAAGTATCAAACACAAAATAATGCTTACCTAAGAACGAAAATGTATCGTGCTGGGCACCCTCCCCCACCCTGTGGTGCAAGTGATGTCCCTCTCTCCAAAAATGTACTCAATGGTACCATAATGTTGCAACCACACACACGTTGACCTGCTGTGAGGAAAAAACGAGTTAGTAAATTTCAAACATGAAAAAGGTCATTTTAAAATCAACACGAAAAACCAAAATTCCAAAAGTATCAAACAAAAAATAATGCTTACCGAAGAAAGAAAATGTATCGTGCTAGGCACCCTCCTCCAGCCCTGTGGTGCAACTGATGTCACTCTCTCCAAAAATGTACTCTATGGGACCATAATGTTACAACCACACACACGTTGTCCTGCTGTGAGGAAAAAACGAGTTAGTATATTCTAAACATGAAAAAGGTCATTTTAAAATCAACATGACAAACCAAAATTCCAAAAGTATCTAACACAAAGAAATGCATACCGAAGAAACAAAATGTATCGTGCTAGGCACCCTCCTCCCGCCCTGTGGTGCAAGTGATGTCCCTCTCTCCACAAATGTACTCAATGGGACCGTAATGTTGCAACCATACACACGTTGACTTGCTGTGAGGAAAAAACCAGTTAGTACATTTCAAACATGAAAAAGGTCATTTTAAAATCAACATGAAAAACCAAAATTCCAAAAGTATCAAACACAAAAAAATGCTTACCGAAGAAAGAAAATGTATCGTGCTAGGCACCCTGCTGCCGCCCTGTGGTGCAAGTGATGCCCCTCTCTCCAAAAATGTACTCAATGGGACCATATGGTTGCAACCACACACACGTTGAACTGCTGTGTGGTAGAGTCGAGTTAGTACGTTCCAAACATGAAAAAGGTCATTTTAAAATCAACATGAAAAACCAAAATACCAAAAGTATCAAACACAAAATAATGCTTACCGAAGAAAGAAAATGTATCGCGCTAGGCACTCTCCTCCCGCCCTGTGGTGCAAGTGATGTCCCTCTCTCCAAAAATGTACTCAATGGGACCATAATGTTGCAACCACACACACGTTGACCTGCTGTGAGGAAAAAAACGAGTTAGTACATTCCAAATATGAAAAAGGTCATTTTAAAATCAACATGAAAAACCAAAATTCCAAAAGTATCAAACACAAAAAAATGCTTACCGAAGAAAGAAAATGTATCGTGCTAGGCACCCTCCTCCCGCCCTGTGGTGCAAGTGATGTCCCTCTCTCCAAAAATGTACTCAATGGGACCGTATTGTTGCAACCACACACACGTTTACATACTCTGAGGAAAAAACGAGTTAGTACATTTCAAACATGAAAAAAGTCATTTTAAAATCAACATGAATAACCAAAATTCCAAAAGTATCAAACAAAAAATAATGCTTACTGAAGAAAGAAAAGGTATCGTGCTAGGCACCCTCCTCCCGCCCTGTGGTGCAACTGATGTCCCTCTATCCAAAAATGTACTCAATGGGACCATAATGTTGCAACCACACACAAGTTGACCTGCTGTGAGGAAAAAACGAGTTAGTACATACCAAATATGAAAAAGGTCATTTTAAAATCAACATGAAAAACCAAAATTCCAAAAGTATCAAACACAAAAAAATGCTTACCGAAGAAAGAAAATGTATCGTGCTAGGCACCCTCCTCCCGCCCTGTGGTGCAACTGATGTCCCTCTCTCCAAAAATGTACTCAATGGGACCATAATGTTGCAACCACACACACATTGACCTGTTGTGAGGAAAAAACGAGGTAGTACATTCCAAACATGAAAAAGGTCATTTTAAAATCAAAATGAAAAACCAAAATTCCAAAAGTATCAAACACAAAATAATGCTTACCGAAGAAAGAAAATGTATCGTGCTAAGCACCCTCCTCCCGCCCTGTGGTGCAACTGATGTCCCTCTCTCCAAAAATGTACTCAATGAGTCCATAATGTTGCAACCACACACACGTTGACCTGCAGTAAGGAAAAAACGAGTTAGAACATTCCAAACATGAAAAATTCATTTTTATATCAACATTAAAAACCAAAATTCTAAAAGTATCAAACACAAAATAATGCTTACCGAAAAAAAAAATGTATCGTGCTAGCACCCTCCTCCCGCCCAGTGGCGCAACTGATGTCCCTCTCTCCAAAAATTTACTCAATGGGACCATAATGTTGCAACCACATACACGTTGACCTGCTGTGAGGAAAAATCGTGTTAGTACATTCCAAACATGAAAAAGGTCATTTTAAAATCAACATGAAAAACCAAAATTCCAAAAGTATCAAACACAAAATAATGCTTACCGAAGAAAGAAAATGTATCGTGCTAGGCACCCTCCTCCCGCCCTGTGGTGCAACTGATGTCCCTCTCTCCAAAAATGTACTCAGTGGGACCATAATGTTGCAACCACACACACGTTGAAATGCTGTGCGGAAAAAACGAGTTAGTACATTTCAAACATGAAAAAAGTTATTTTAAAATCAACATGAAAAACCAAAATTCCAAAAGTATCAAACATATAATAATGCTTACCGAAGAAAGAAAATGTATCGTGCTAGGCACCCTTCTCCCGCCCTGTGGTGCAACTGATGTCCCTCTCTCCAAAAATGTACTCAATGGGACCGTAATGTTGCAACCACTAACACGTTGACCTGCTGTGAGTAAAAAAGAGTGAGTACATTTCAAACATGGAAACGGTCATTTTAAAATCAACATGAAAAACCGAAATTCCAAAAGTATCAAGCACAAAAAAATGCTTACCGAAGAAAGAAAATGTATCGTGCTAGGCACCCTCCTCCCGCCCTGTGGTGCAAGTGATGTCCCTCTCTCCAAAAATGTACTCAATGGGACCATAATGTTGCAACCACACACACGTTGAAGTGCTGTGAGGAAAAAACGAGTTAGTACATTCCAAACATGAAAAAGGTCATTTTAAAATCACCATGAAAAACCAAAATTCCAAAAGTATCAAGCACAAAATAATGCTTACCGAAAAAAAAAAATGTATCGTGCTAGGCACCCTCCTCCCGCCCTGTGGTGCAACTGATGTCCCTCTCTCCAAAAATTTACTCAATGGGACCATAATGTTGCAACCACACACACGTTGACCTGCTGTGAGGAAAAAACGAGTTAGTACATTCCAAACATGAAAAAGGTCATTTTAAAATCAACATGAAAAACCTAAATTCCAAAAGTATCAAACACAAAAAATTGCTTACCAAAGAAAGAAAATGTATCGTGCTAGGCACCCTCCTACCGCCCTGTGGTGCAACTGATGTCCCTCTCTCCAAAAAAGTAGTCAATGGGACCATAATGTTGCAACCACACATACGTAGACCTGCTGTGAGGAAAAAACGAGTTAGTACATTCCAAACATGAAAAAGGTCATTTTAAAATCAACATGAAAAACCAAAATTCCAAAAGTATCAAACACAAAATAATGCTTACCGAAGAAAGAAAATGTATTGTGCTAGGCACCCTCCTCCCGCCCTGTGGTGCAACTGATGTCCCTCTCTCCAAAAATGTAGTCAATGGGACCATAATGTTGCAACCACACACACGTAGACCTGCTGTGAGGAAAAAAACGAGTTAGTACATTCCAAACATGAAAAAGGTCATTTTAAAATCAACATGAAAAACCAATATTCCAAAAGTATCAAACACAAAAAAATGCTTACCGAAGAAAGAAAATGTATCGTGCTAGGCACCCTCCTCCCGCCCTGTGGTGCAACTGATGTCCCTCTCTCCAAAAATGAACTCAATGGGACCATAATGTTGCAACCACACACACGTTGACCTGTTGCGAGGAAAAAACGAGTTAGTACATTCCAAACATGAAGAAGGTCATTTTAAAATCAAAATGAACAACCGAAATTCCAAAAGTATCAAACACAAAATAATGCTTACCGAAGAAAGAAAATGTATCGTGCTAGGCACCCTCCTCCCCCCCTGTGGTGCAACTGAAGTCCCTTTCTCCAAAAATGTACTCAATGAGACCATAATGTTGCAACCACACACACGTAGACCTGCTGTGAGGAAAAAACGAGTTAGTACATTCCAAACATGAAAAAGGACATTTTAAAATCAACATGAAAAACCAAAATTCCAAAAGTATCAGCACAAAAAAATGCTTACCGAAGAAAGAAAATGTATCGTGCTAGGCACCCTCCTCCCGCCCTGTGGTGCAACTGATGTCCCTCTCTCCAAAAATGTACTCAATGGGACCATAATGTTGCAATCACACAATCGTAGAAATGCTGTGAGGAAAAAACGAGTTAGTACATTTCAAACATGAAAAAGGTTATTTTAAAATCAACATGAAAAACCAAAATTCCAAAAGTATCAAACATATAATAATGCTTACCGAAGAAAGGAAATGTATCGTGCTAGGCACCCTCCTCCCGCCCTGTGGTGCAATGATGACCCTCTCTCCAAAAATGTACTCAATGGGACCGTAATGTTGCAACCACACACACGTTGACCTGCTGTGAGGAAAATACGAGTTAGTACATTTCAAACATGAAAAAGGTCATTTTAAAATCAACATGAAAAACCAAATTTCCAAAAGTATCAAACACAAAAAAAATGCTTACCGAAGAAAGGAAATGTATCGTGCTAGGCACGCTCCTCCTGTCCTTTGGTGCAACTAATGTCCCTCTCTCCAAAAATGTACTCAATGGCACTGTAATGTTGCAACCACACACACGTTGACCTGCTGTGAGGAAAAAACGAGTTAGCACATTTCAAACATGAAAAAGGTCATTTTGAAGTCAACATGAAAAACCAAAAGTCCAAAGGTATCAAACACAAAATAATGCATACCGAAGAAAAAAAATGTATCGAGCTAGGCACCCTCCTACTGCCCTGTGGTACAACTGATGTCCCTCTCTCCAAAAATGTACTCAATGGGACCATAATGTTGCAACCACACACACGTTGACCTGCTGTGAGGGAAAAACGAGTTTTTACACTCCAAACATGAAAATGGTCATTGTAAAATCAACATGAAAAACCAAAATTCCAAAAGTATCAAACAGAAAAAAATGCTTATCAAAGAAATAAAATGTACCGTGCTAGGCTCCCTCCTACCGCCCTGTGGTACAACTGATGTCCCTCTCTCCAAAAATGTACTCAATGGGTCCATAATGTTGCAACCACACACACAATGAAATGCTGTGAGGAAAAAACGAGTTAGTACATTTCAAACATGAAAAAGGTCATTTTAAAATCAACACGAAAAACCAAAATTCCAAAAGTATCAAACATATAATAATGCTTACCGAAGAAAGGAAATGTTTCGTGCTAGGCACCCTCCTCCCGCCCTGTGGTGCAACTGATGTCCCTCTCTCCAAAAATGTACTCAATGGGACCATAATGTTGCAACCACACACACGTTGTAATGCTGTGAGGAAAAAACCAGTTAGTACATTTCAAACATAAAAAAGGTCATTTCGAAATCAACATGAAAAACCAAAATTCCAAAAGTATCAAACACAAAATAATGCTTACCGAAGAAAGAAAATGTATCGTGCTAGGCACCCTCCTCACGCCCTGTGGTGCAACTGATGTCCCTCTCTCCAAAAATGTACTCAATGAGACCATAATGTTGCAACCACACACACGTTGACCTGCTGTGAGGAAAAAACGAGTTAGTACATTCCAAACATGAAAAAGGTCATTTTAAAATCAAAATGAAAAACCAAAATTCCGAAAGTATCAAACACAAAAAAATGCTTACCGAAGAAAGAAAATGTATCGTGCTAGGCACCCTCCGCCCGCCCAGTGGTGCAACTGATGTCTCTCTCTCCAAAAATGTACTCAATGGGACCATAATGTTGCAACCACACACATGTTGACCTGCTGTGAGGAAAAATCGAATTAGTACATTCCAAACATGAAAAAGGTCATTTTAAAATCAACATGAAAAACCAAAATTCCAAAAGTATCAAACACAAAATAATGCTTACCGAAGAAGGAAAATGTATCATGCTAGGCACCCTCCTCCCGCCCAGTGGTGCAACTGATGTCCCTCTCTCCAAAAATGTACTCAATGGGACCGTAATGTTGCAACCACAAACACGTTGAAATGCTGTGAGGAAAAAACGAGTTAGTACATTTAAAACATGACAAAGGTCATTTTAAAATCAACACGAAAAACCAAAATTCCAAAAGTATCAAACATATAATAATGCTTACCGAAGAAAGGAAATGTACCGTGCTAGGCACCCTCCACCCGCCCTGTGGAGCAACTGATGTCCCTCTCTCCAAAAATGTACTCAATGGGACCGTAATGTTGCAACCACAAACACGTTGACCTGCTGTGAGGAAAAAACAAGTTAGTACATTTCAAACATGAAAAAGGTCATTTTAAAATCAACATGAAAAACCAAAATTCCAAAAGTATCAAAAACAAAAAAATGCTTACCGAAGAAAGGAAATGTATCGTGCTAGGCACCCTCCTCCTGCCCTTTGGTGCAACTGATAACTGATGTCTCTCTCTCCAAAAATGTACTCATTGGGACTGTAATGTTGCAACCACACACACGTTGACCTGCTGTGAGGAAAAAACGAGTTAGTACATTTCAAACATGAAAAAGGTCATTTTGAAATCAACATGAAAAACCAAAATTCCAAATGTATCAAACACAAAGTAATGCTTACCGAAGAAAGAAAATGTATCGAGCTAGGCACCCTCCTACTGCCCTGTGGTACAACTGATATCCCTCTCTCCAAAAATGTACTCAATGGGACCATAATATTGCAACCACACACACGTTGACCTGCTGTGAGGGAAAAACAAGTTACAACACTACAAACATGAAAAAGGTCACTGTAAAATCAACATGAAAAACCAAAATTCCAAAAGTATCAAACACAAAAAAATGCTTATCGAAGAAAGAAGATGTATCGTGCTAGGCACCCTCCTCCCGCCCTGTGGTGCAACTGATGTCCCTCTCTCCAAAAATGTAATCAATGTTACCATAATGTTGCAACAACACACACGTTGAAGTGCTGTGAGGAAAAAACGAGTTAGTACATTCCAAACATGAAAAAGGTCATTGTAAAATCACCATGAAAAACCAAAATTCCAAAAGTATCAAGCACAAAATAATGCTTACCGAAAAAAGAAAATGTATCGTGCTAGGCACCCTCCTCCCGCCCTGTGGTGCAACTGATGTCCCTCTCTCCAAAAATTTACTCAATGGGACCATAATGTTGCAACCACACACACGTTGACCTGCTGTGAGGAAAAAACGAGTTAGTACATTCCAAACATGAAAAAGGTCATTTTAAAATCAACATGAAAAACCAAAATTCCAAAAGTATCAAACACAAAAAATTGCTTACCAAAGAAAGAAAATGTATCGTGCTAGGCACCCTCCTCCCGCCCTGTGGTGCAACTGATGTCCCTCTCTCCAAAAAAGTAGTCAATGGGACCATAATGTTGCAACCACACATACGTAGACCTGCTGTGAGGAAAAAACGAGTTAGTACATTCCAAACATGAAAAAGGTCATTTTAAAATCAACATGAAAAACCAAAATTCCAAAAGTATCAAACACAAAATAATGCTTACCGAAGAAAGAAAATGTATTGTGCTAGGCACCCTCCTCCCGCCCTGTGGTGCAACTGATGTCCCTCTCTCCAAAAATGTAGTCAATGGGACCATAATGTTGCAACCACACACACGTAGACCTGCTGTGAGGAAAAAACGAGTTAGTACATTCCAAACATGAAAAAGGTCATTTTAAAATCAACATGAAAAACCAAAATTCCAAAAGTATCAAACACAAAAAAATGCTTACCGAAGAAAGAAAATGTATCGTGCTAGGCACCCTCCTCCCGCCCTGTGGTGCAACTGATGTCCCTCTCTCCAAAAATGAACTCAATGGGACCATAATGTTGCAACCACACACACGTTGACCTGTTGCGAGGAAAAAACGAGTTAGTACATTCCAAACATGAAGAAGGTCATTTTAAAATCAAAATGAACAACCGAAATTCCAAAAGTATCAAACACAAAATAATGCTTACCGAAGAAAGAAAATGTATCGTGCTAGGCACCCTCCTCCCCCCCTGTGGTGCAACTGAAGTCCCTTTCTCCAAAAATGTACTCAATGAGACCATAATGTTGCAACCACACACACGTAGACCTGCTGTGAGGAAAAAACGAGTTAGTACATTCCAAACATGAAAAAGGACATTTTAAAATCAACATGAAAAACCAAAATTCCAAAAGTATCAGCACAAAAAAATGCTTACCGAAGAAAGAAAATGTATCGTGCTAGGCACCCTCCTCCCGCCCTGTGGTGCAACTGATGTCCCTCTCTCCAAAAATGTACTCAATGGGACCATAATGTTGCAATCACACAATCGTAGAAATGCTGTGAGGAAAAAACGAGTTAGTACATTTCAAACATGAAAAAGGTTATTTTAAAATCAACATGAAAAACCAAAATTCCAAAAGTATCAAACATATAATAATGCTTACCGAAGAAAGGAAATGTATCGTGCTAGGCACCCTCCTCCCGCCCTGTGGTGCAATTGATGACCCTCTCTCCAAAAATGTACTCAATGGGACCGTAATGTTGCAACCACACACACGTTGACCTGCTGTGAGGAAAATACGAGTTAGTACATTTCAAACATGAAAAAGGTCATTTTAAAATCAACATGAAAAACCAAATTTCCAAAAGTATCAAACACAAAAAAATGCTTACCGAAGAAAGGAAATGTATCGTGCTAGGCACCCTCCTCCTGTCCTTTGGTGCAACTAATGTCCCTCTCTCCAAAAATGTACTCAATGGCACTGTAATGTTGCAACCACACACACGTTGACCTGCTGTGAGGAAAAAACGAGTTAGCACATTTCAAACATGAAAAAGGTCATTTTGAAGTCAACATGAAAAACCAAAAGTCCAAAGGTATCAAACACAAAATAATGCATACCGAAGAAAAAAAATGTATCGAGCTAGGCACCCTCCTACTGCCCTGTGGTACAACTGATGTCCCTCTCTCCAAAAATGTACTCAATGGGACCATAATGTTGCAACCACACACACGTTGACCTGCTGTGAGGGAAAAACGAGTTTTTACACTCCAAACATGAAAATGGTCATTGTAAAATCAACATGAAAAACCAAAATTCCAAAAGTATCAAACAGAAAAAAATGCTTATCAAAGAAATAAAATGTACCGTGCTAGGCTCCCTCCTACCGCCCTGTGGTACAACTGATGTCCCTCTCTCCAAAAATGTACTCAATGGGACCATAATGTTGCAACCACACACACGTTGTAATGCTGTGAGGAAAAAACGAGTTAGTACATTTCAAACATGAAAAAGGTCATTTTAAAATCAACACGAAAAACCAAAATTCCAAAAGTATCAAACATATAATAATGCTTACCGAAGAAAGGAAATGTTTCGTGCTAGGCACCCTCCTCCCGCCCTGTGGTGCAACTGATGTCCCTCTCTCCAAAAATGTACTCAATGGGACCATAATGTTGCAACCACACACACGTTGTAATGCTGTGAGGAAAAAACCAGTTAGTACATTTCAAACATAAAAAAGGTCATTTCGAAATCAACATGAAAAACCAAAATTCCAAAAGTATCAAACACAAAATAATGCTTACCGAAGAAAGAAAATGTATCGTGCTAGGCACCCTCCTCACGCCCTGTGGTGCAACTGATGTCCCTCTCTCCAAAAATGTACTCAATGAGACCATAATGTTGCAACCACACACACGTTGACCTGCTGTGAGGAAAAAACGAGTTAGTACATTCCAAACATGAAAAAGGTCATTTTAAAATCAAAATGAAAAACCAAAATTCCGAAAGTATCAAACACAAAAAAATGCTTACCGAAGAAAGAAAATGTATCGTGCTAGGCACCCTCCGCCCGCCCAGTGGTGCAACTGATGTCTCTCTCTCCAAAAATGTACTCAATGGGACCATAATGTTGCAACCACACACATGTTGACCTGCTGTGAGGAAAAATCGAGTTAGTACATTCCAAACATGAAAAAGGTCATTTTAAAATCAACATGAAAAACCAAAATTCCAAAAGTATCAAACACAAAATAATGCTTACCGAAGAAGGAAAATGTATCATGCTAGGCACCCTCCTCCCGCCCAGTGGTGCAACTGATGTCCCTCTCTCCAAAAATGTACTCAATGGGACCGTAATGTTGCAACCACAAACACGTTGAAATGCTGTGAGGAAAAAACGAGTTAGTACATTTAAAACATGACAAAGGTCATTTTAAAATCAACACGAAAAACCAAAATTCCAAAAGTATCAAACATATAATAATGCTTACCGAAGAAAGGAAATGTACCGTGCTAGGCACCCTCCACCCGCCCTGTGGAGCAACTGATGTCCCTCTCTCCAAAAATGTACTCAATGGGACCGTAATGTTGCAACCACAAACACGTTGACCTGCTGTGAGGAAAAAACAAGTTAGTACATTTCAAACATGAAAAAGGTCATTTTAAAATCAACATGAAAAACCAAAATTCCAAAAGTATCAAAAACAAAAAAATGCTTACCGAAGAAAGGAAATGTATCGTGCTAGGCACCCTCCTCCTGCCCTTTGGTGCAAATGATAACTGATGTCTCTCTCTCCAAAAATGTACTCATTGGGACTGTAATGTTGCAACCACACACACGTTGACCTGCTGTGAGGAAAAAACGAGTTAGTACATTTCAAACATGAAAAAGGTCATTTTGAAATCAACATGAAAAACCAAAATTCCAAATGTATCAAACACAAAGTAATGCTTACCGAAGAAAGAAAATGTATCGAGCTAGGCACCCTCCTACTGCCCTGTGGTACAACTGATATCCCTCTCTCCAAAAATGTACTCAATGGGACCATAATATTGCAACCACACACACGTTGACCTGCTGTGAGGGAAAAACAAGTTACAACACTACAAACATGAAAAAGGTCACTGTAAAATCAACATGAAAAACCAAAATTCCAAAAGTATCAAACACAAAAAAATGCTTATCGAAGAAAGAAGATGTATCGTGCTAGGCACCCTCCTCCCGCCCTGTGGTGCAACTGATGTCCCTCTCTCCAAAAATGTAATCAATGGGACCATAATGTTGCAACAACACACACGTTGACCTGCTGTGAGGAAAAAACGAGTTAGTACATTCCAAACATGAAGAAGGCCATTTTAAAATCAACATGAAAAACCAAAATAGGAAATGTATGAAACACAATAAAATGCTTACCGAAGAAAGAAATTGTATCGTGCTAGGCACCCTCCTCCCGCCCTGTGGTGCAACAGATGTCCCTCTCTCCAAAAATGTACTCAATGGGACCATAATGTTGCAACCACACACACGTTGACCTGCTGTGAGGAAAAAACGAGTTAGTACATTCCAAACATGAAAAAGGTCATTTTAAAATCAACATGAAAAACCAAAATTCCGAAAGTATCAAACACAAAAAAATGCTTACCGAAGAAACAAAATGTATCGTGCTAGGCACCCTCTTCCCGCCCTGTGGTGCAACTAATGTCCCTCTCTCCAAAAATGTACTCAATGGGACCATAATGTTGCAACCACACAGACGTTGACCTGCTGTGAGGAAAAAACGAGAAAGTACATTTGAAACATGAAAAAGGTCATTTTAAAATCAACATGAAAAATCAAAATTCCAAAAGTATCAGACACAAAGAAATGCTTACCGAAGAAAGAAAATGTATCGTCCTAGGCGCCCTCCTCCCGCCCTGTGGTGTAACTGATGTCCTTCTCTCCAAAAATGTACTCAGTGGGACCATAATGTTGCAACCACACACACGTTGACAAGCTGTGAGGAAAAAACGAGTTAGTACATTCCAAACATGAAACAGGTCATTTTAAAATCAACATGAAAAACCAAAATTCTAAAAGTATCAAACACAAAAAAATGCTTACCGAAGAAAGAAAATGTATCGTGCTAGGCACCCTCCTCCCGCCCTGTGGTGCAACTGATGTCCCTCTCTCCAAAAATGTACTCAATGGGATCATAATGATGCAACCACACACACGTTGACCTGTTGTGAGGAAACAACGAGTTAGTACATTCCAAATATGAAAAAGGTCATTGTAAAATCAACATGAAAAACCAAAATTCCAAAAGTATCAAACATATAATCATGCTTACCGAAGAAACGAAATGTATCGTGCCAGGCACCCTCCTCCCGCCCTGTGGTGCAACTGATGTCCCTCTCTCCAAAAATGTACTCAATGGGACTGTAATGTTGCAACCACACACACGTTGACCTGCTGTGAGGAAAAAACGAGTTAGTACATTTCAAACATGAAAAAGGTCATTTTGAAATCAACATGAAAAACCAAAATTCCAAAAGTATCAAACACAAAATAATGCTTACCGAAGGAAGAAAATGTATCGAACTAGGCACCCTCCTACTGCCCTGTGGTACAACTGATGTCCCTCTCTCCAAAAATGTACTCAAAGGGACCATAATATTGCAACCACACACACCTTGACCTGCTGTGAGGGAAAAACGAGTTAGTACATTCCAAACATGAAAAAGGTCATTGTAAAATCAACATGAAAAACCAAAATCCCAAAAGTATCAAACACAAAAAAATGCTTACCGAAGAAAGAAAATGTATCGTGCTAGGCACACTCCTCCCGCCCTGTGGTGCAACTGATGTCCCTTTCTAAAAAAATGTACTCAATTGGACCATAATGTTTCAATTACACACACATTGACCTGCTGTGAGGAAAAACCGAGTTAGTACATTCCAAATATGAAAAAGGTCATTTTAAAATCAAAATGAAAAACCAAGATTCCAAAAGTACCAAACACAAAATAATGCTTACCGAAGAAAGAAAATGTATCGTGCTAGGCACCCTCCTCCAGCCCCGTGGTGCAACTGATGTCCCTCTCTCCAAAAATGTACTTAATGAGACCATAATGTTGCAACCACGTTGACCTGCTGTGAGGAAAAAACGAGTTAGTACATTCCAAACATGAAAAAGGTCATTTTAAATTCAACATGAAAAACCAAAATTCTAAAAGTATCAACACACAAAAAAATGCTTACCGAAGAAAGAAAATGTATCGTGCTAGGCACCCTCCTCCCGCCCTGTGGGGCAACTGATGTCCCTCTCTCCAAGCATTTACTCAATGGGAGCATTATGTCGCAACCACACACACGTTGACCTGCTGTGAGGAAAAAACGAGTTAGTACATTTCAAACATGAAAAAGGTCATTTTAAAATCAACATGAAAAACCAAAATTCCAAAAGTATCAAACACAAAATAAAGCTTACCGAAGAAAAAAAATGTATCGAGCTAGGCACCCTCCTACTGCCCTGTGGTACAACTGATGTCCCTCTCTCCAAAAATGTACTCAATGGGACCATAATATTGCAACCACACACACGTTGACCTGCTGTGAGGGAAAAACAAGTTAGAACACTACAAACATGAAAAAGGTCACTGTAAAATCAACATGAAAAACCAAAATTCCAAAAGTATCAAACACAAAAAAATGCTTATCGAAGAAAGAAGATGTATCGTGCTAGGCACCCTCCTCCCGCCCTGTGGTGCAAACGATGTCCCTCTCTAAAAAAATGTACTCAATTGGACCATAATGTTGCAACCACACACACGTAGACCTGCTGTTAGGAAAAAACGAGTTAGTACATTCCAAACATGAAGAAGGTCATTTTAAAATCAACATGAAAAACCAAAATTGGAAATGTATGAAACACAATAAAATGCTTACCGAAGAAAGAAATTGTATCATGCTAGGCACCCTCCTCCCGCCCTGTGGTGCAACTGATGTCCCTCTCTCCAAAAATGTACTCAATGGGACCATAATGTTGCAACAACACACACGTTGACCTGCTGTGAGGAAAAAACGAGTTAGTACATTACAAACATTAAAAAGGTCATTTTAAAATCAACATGAAAAACCAAAATTCCAAAAGCATCAAACACAAAATAATGCTTACCGAAGAATGAAAATGTATCTTGCTAGGCACCCTCCTCCCGCCCTGTGGTGCAACAGATGTCCCTCTCTCCAAAAATGTACTCAATGGGACCATAGTGTTGCAACCACACACACGTTGACCTGCTGTGAGGAAAAAACGAGAAAGTACATTTCAAACATGAAAAAGGTCATTTTAAAATCAACATGAAAAATCAAAATTCCAAAAGTATCAGACACAAAAAAATGCTTACCGAAGAAAGAAAATGTATCGTGCTAGGCGCCCTCCTCCCGCCCTGTGGTGTAACTGATGTCCTTCTCTCCAAAAATGTACTCAGTGGGACCATAATGTTGCAACCACACACACGTTGACCAGCTGTGAGGAAAAAACGAGTTAGTACATTCCAAACATGAAACAGGTCATTTTAAAATCAACATGAAAAACCAAAATTCTAAAAATATCAAACACAAAAAAATGCTTACCGAAGAAAGAAAATGTATCGTGCTAGGCACCCTCCTCCCGCCCTGTGGTGCAACTGATGTCCCTCTCTCCAAAAATGTACTCAATGGGATCATAATGATGCAACCACACACACGTTGACCTGTTGTGAGGAAACAACGAGTTAGTACATTCCAAATATGAAAAAGGTCATTTTAAAATCAAAATGAAAAACCAAGATTCCAAAAGTATCAAACACAAAATAATGCTTACCGAAGAAAGAAAATGTATCGTGATAGGCACCCTCCTCCCGCCCTGTGGTGCAACTGATGTCCCTCTCTCCAAAAATGTACTCAATGAGACCATAATGTTGCAACCACACACACGTTGACCTGCTGTGAGGAAAAAACGAGTTAGTACATTCCAAACATGAAAAAGGTCATTTTAAAATCAACATGAAAAACCAAAATTCCAAAAGTATCAAACACAAAAAAATGCTTACCGAAGAAAGAAAATGTATCGTGCTAGGCACCCTCCTCCCACCCTGTGGTGCAACTGATGTCCCTCTCTCCAAAAATGTACTCAATGTTACCATAATGTTGCAACCACACACACGTTGAAATGCCGTGAGGAAAAAACGAGTTAGTACATTTCAAACATGAAAAAGGTCATTTTAAAATCAACATGAAAAACCAAAATTCCAAAAGTATCAAACATATAATCATGCTTACCGAAGAAACGAAATGTATCGTGCCAGGCACCCTCCTCCCGCCCTGTGGTGCAACTGATGTCCCTCTCTCCAAAAATGTACTCAATGGGACTGTAATGTTGCAACCACACACACGTTGACCTGATGTGAGGAAAAAACGAGTTAGTACATTTCAAACATGAAAAAGGTCATTTTGAAATCAACATGAAAAACCAAAATTCCAAAAGTATAAAACACAAAATAATGCTTACCGAAGGATGAAAATGTATCGAGCTAGGCACCCTCCTACTGCCCTGTGGTACAACTGATGTCCCTCTCTCCAAAAATGTACTCAATGGGACCATAATATTGCAACCACACACACCTTGACCTGCTGTGAGGGAAAAACGAGTTAGTACATTCCAAACATGAAAAAGGTCATTGTAAAATCAACATGAAAAACCAAAATCCCAAAAGTATCAAACACAAAAAAATGCTTACCGAAGAAAGAAAATGTATCGTGCTAGGCACACTCCTCCCGCCCTGTGGTGCAACTGATGTCCCTCTCTAAAATAATGTACTCAATTGGACCATAATGTTTCAATTACACACACATTGACCTGCTGTGAGGAAAAACCGAGTTAGTACATTCCAAATATGAAAAAGGTCATTTTAGAATCAAAATGAAAAACCAAGATTCCAAAAGTACCAAACACAAAAGAATGCTTACCGAAGAAAGAAAATGTATCGTGCTAGGCACCCTCCTCCCGCCCTGTGGTGCATCTGATGTCCCTCTCTCCAAAAATGTACTCAATGAGACCATAATGTTGCAACCACGTTGACCTGCTGTGAGGAAAAAACGAGTTAGTACATTCCAAACATGAAAAAGGTCATTTTAAATTCAACATGAAAAACCAAAATTCTAAAAGTATCAACACACAAAAAAATGCTTACCGAAGAAAGAAAATGTATCGTTCTAGGCACCCTCCTCCCGCCCTGTGGGGCAACTGATGTCCCTCTCTCCAAGCATTTACTCAATGGGAGCATTATGTCGCAACCACACACACGTTGACCTGCTGTGAGGAAAAAACGAGTTATTACATTCCAAACATGAAAAAGGTCATTTTAAAATCAACATGAAAAACCAAAATTCCAAAAGTATCAAACACAAAATAAAGCTTACCGAAGAAAAAAAATGTATCGAGCTAGGCACCCTCCTACTGCCCTGTGGTACAACTGATGTCCCTCTCTCCAAAAATGTACTCAATGGGACCATAATATTGCAACCACACACACTTTGACCTGCTGTGAGGGAAAAACAAGTTAGAACACTACAAACATGAAAAAGGTCACTGTAAAATCAACATGAAAAACCAAAATTCCAAAAGTATCAAACACAAAAAAATGCTTATCGAAGAAAGAAGATGTATCGTGCTAGGCACCCACCTCCCGCCCTGTGGTGCAACTGATGTCACTCTCTAAAAAAATGTACTCAATTGGACCATAATGTTGCAACCACACACACGTTGACCTGCTGTTAGGAAAAAACGAGTTAGTACATTCCAAACATGAAGAAGGTCATTTTAAAATCAACATGAAAAACCAAAATTGGAAATGTATGAAACACAATAAAATGCTTACCGAAGAAAGAAATTGTATCGTGCTAGGCACCCTCCTCCCGCCCTGTGGTGCAACTGATGTCCCTCTCTCCAAAAATGTACTCAATGGGACCATAATGTTGCAACAACACACACGTTGACCTGCTGTGAGGAAAAAACGAGTTAGTACATTCCAAACATGAAAAAGGTCATTTTAAAATCAACATGAAAAACCAAAATTCCAAAAGCATCAAACACAAAATAATGCTTACCGAAGAATGAAAATGTATCGTGCTAGGCACCCTCCTCCCGCCCTGTGGTGCAACAGATGTCCCTCTCTCCAAAAATGTACTCAATGGGACCATAATGTTGCAACCACACACACGTTGACCTGCTGTGAGGAAAAAACGAGTTAGTACATTCCAAACATGAAAAAGGTCATTTTAAAATCAAAATGAAAAACCAAAATTCCGAAAGTATCAAACACAAAAAAATGCTTACCGAAGAAACAAAATGTATCGTGCTAGGCACCCTCTTCCCGCCCTGTGGTGCAACTAATGTCCCTCTCTCCAAAAATGTACTCAATGGGACCATAATGTTGCAACCACACACACGTTGACCTGCTGTGAGGAAAAAACGAGAAAGTACATTTCAAACATGAAAAAGGTCATTCTAAAATCAACATGAAAAATCAAAATTCCAAAAGTATCAGACACAAAATAATGCTTACCGAAGAAAGAAAATGTATCGTGCTAGGCGCCCTCCTACCGCCCTGTGGTGTAACTGATGTCCTTCTCTCCAAAAATGTACTCAGTGGGACCATTATGTTGCAACCACACACACTTTGACCAGCTGTGAGGAAAAATCGAGTTAGTACTTTCCAAACATGAAACAGGTCATTTTAAAATCAACATGAAAAACCAAAATTCTAAAAGTATCAAACACAAAAAAATGCTTACCGAAGAAAGAAAATGTATCGTGCTAGGCACCCTCCTCCCGCCCTGTGGTGCAACTGATGTCCCTCTCTCCAAAAATGTACTCAATGGGATCATAATTATGCAACCACACACACGTTGACCTGTTGTGAGGAAACAACGAGTTAGTACATTCCAAATATGAAAAAGGTCATTTTAAAATCAAAATGAAAAACCAAGATTCCAAAAGTATCAAACACAAAATAATGCTTACCGAAGAAAGAAAATGTATCGTGATAGGCACCCTCCTCCTGCCCTGTGGTGCAACTGCTGTCCCTCTCTCCAAAAATGTACTCAATGAGACCATAATGTTGCTACCACACACACGTCGACCTGCTGTGAGGAAAAAACGAGTTAGTACATTCCAAACATGAAAAAGGTCATTTTAAAATCAACATGAAAAACCAAAATTCCAAAAGTATCAAACATAAAATAATGCTTACCGAAGAAAGAAAATGTATCGTGCTAGATACCCTCCTCCCGCCCTGTGGTGCAACTGATGTCCCTCTCTCCAAAAATGTACTCAATGTTACCATAATGTTGCAACCACACACACGTTGAAATGCCGTGAGGAAAAAACGAGTTAGTACATTCCAAACATGAAAAAGGTCATTTTAAAATCAACATGAAAAACCAAAATTCCAAAAGTATCAAACATATAATCATGCTTACCAAAGAAACGAAATGTATCGTGCCACGCCCCCTCCTCCCGCCCTGTGGTGCAACTGATGTCCCTCTCTCCAAAAATGTACTCAATGGGACTGTAATGTTGCAACCACACACACGTTGACCTGCTGTGAGGAAATAACGAGTTAGTACATTTCAAACATGAAAAAGGTCATTATGAAATCAACATGAAAAACCAAAATTCCAAAAGTATCAAACACAAAATAATGCTTACCAAAGGAAGAAAATGTATCGAGCTAGGCACCCTCCTACTGCCCTGTGGTACAACTGACGTCCCTCTCTCCAAAAATGTACTCAATGGGACCATAATATTGCAACCACACACACCTTGACCTGCTGTGAGGGAAAAACGAGTTAGTACATTCCAAACATGAAAAAGGTCAATGTAAAATCAACATGAAAAACCAAAATCCCAAAAGTATCAAACACAAAAAAATGCTTACCGAAGAAATTAAATGTATCGTGCTAGGCACACTCCTCCCGCCCTGTGGTGCAACTGATGTCCCTCTCTAAAAAAATGTACTCAATTGGACCATAATGTTTCAATTACACACACGTTGACCTGCTGTGAGGAAAAACCGAGTAAGTACATTCCAAATATGAAAATGTTCATTTTAAAATCAAAATGAAAAACCAAGATTCCAAAAGTACCAAACACAAAATAATGCTTACCGAAGAAAGAAAATGTATCGTGCTAGGCACCCTCCTCCCGCCCTGTGGTGCAACTGATGTCCCTCTCTCCAAAAATGTACTCAATGAGACCATAATGTTGCAACCACGTTGACCTGCTGTGAGGAAAAAACGAGTTAGTACATTCCAAACATGAAAAAGGTCATTTTAAATTCAACATGAAAAACCAAAATTCTAAAAGTATCAACACACAAAAAAATGCTTACCCAAGAAAGAAAATGTATTGTGCTAGGCACCCTCCTCCCGCCCTTTGGTGCAACTGATGTCCCTCTCCCCAAGAATTTACTCAATGGGACCATTATGTCGCAACCACACACACGTTGACCTGCTGTGAGGAAAAAACGAGTTAGTACATTCCAAACATGAAAAAGGACATTTTAAAATCAACATGAAAAACCAAAATTCCAAAAGTATCAAACACAAAAAAATGCTTACCGAAGAAAGGAAATGTATCGTGCTAGGCACCCTCCTCCTGCCCTTTGGTGCAACTAATGTCCCTCTCTCCAAAAATGTACTCAATGGCACTGTAATGTTGCAACCACACACACGTTGACCTGCTGTGAGGAAAAAACGAGTTAGTACATTTCAAACATGAAAAAGGTCATTTTAAAATCAAAAAGAAAAACCAAAATTCCGAAAGTATCAAACACAAAAAAATGCTTACCGAAGAAAGAAAATGTATCGAGCTAGGCACCCTCCTACTGCCCTGTGGTACAACTGATATCCCTCTCTCCAAAAATGTACACAATGGGACCATAATGTTGCAACCACACACACGTTGACCTGCTGTGAGGGAAAAACGAGTTTTTACACTCCAAACATGAAAATGGTCATTGTAAAATCAACATGAAAAACCAAAATTCCAAAAGTATCAAACACAAAAAAATGCTTATCAAAGAAATAAAATGTATCGTGCTAGGCACACACCTCCCGCCCTGTGGTGCAACTGATGTCCCTCTCTAAAAAAATGTACTCAATTGGACCATAATGTTGCAACCACACACACGTTGACCTGCTGTTAGGAAAAAACGAGTTAGTACATTCCAAACATGAAAAAGGTCATTTTAAAATCAACATGAAAAACCAAAATTCCAAAAGTATCAAACACAAAAAAATGCTTACCGAAGAAAGAAAAAGTATTGTGCTAGGCTCCCTCCTACCGCCCTGTGGTACAACTGATGTCCCTCTCTCCAAAAATGTACTCAAGAGGACCATAATGTTGCAACCACACACACGTTGACCTGCTGTGAGGAAAAAACGAGTTAGTACATTTCAAACATGAAAAAGGTCATTTTAAAATCAACACGAAAAACCAAAATTCCAAAAGTATCAAACATATAATAATGCTTACCGAAGAAAGGAAATGTATCGTGCTAGGCACCCTCCTCCCGCCCTGTGGTGCAACTGATGTCCCTCTCTCCAAAAATGTACTCAATGGGACCATAATGTTGCAACCACACACACGTTGTAATGCTGTGAGGAAAAAACGAGTTAGTACATTCCAAACATGAAAAAGGTCATTTTAAAATCAAAAAGAAAAACCAAAATTCCGAAAGTATCAAACACAAAAAAATGCTTACCGAAGAAAGAAAATGTATCGTGCTAGGCACCCTCCTCCCGCCCTGTGGTGCAACAGATGTCCCTCTCTCCAAAAATGTACTCAATGGGACCATAATGTTGCAACCACACACACGTTGACCTGCTGTGAGGAAAAAACGAGTTAGTACATTCCAAACATGAAAAAGGTCATTTTAAAATCAACATGAAAAACCAAAATTCCGAAAGTATCAAACACAAAAAAATGCTTACCGAAGAAACAAAATGTATCGTGCTAGGCACACTCTTCCCGCCCTGTGGTGCAACTAATGTCCCTCTCTCCAAAAATGTACTCAATGGGACCATAATGTTGCAACCACACACACGTTGACCTGCTGTGAGGAAAAAACGAGAAAGTACATTTCAAACATGAAAAAGGTCATTTTAAAATCAACATGAAAAATCAAAATTCCAAAAGTATCAGACACAAAATAATGCTTACCGAAGAAAGAAAATGTATCGTGCTAGGCGCCCTCCTCCCGCCCTGTGGTGTAACTGATGTCCTTCTCTCCAAAAGTGTACTCAGTGGGACCATAATGTTGCAACCACACACACGTTGACCAGCTGTGAGGAAAAAACGAGTTAGTACATTCCAAACATGAAAAAGGTCATTTTAAAATCAACATGAAAAACCAAAATTCCGAAAGTATCAAACACAAAAAAATGCTTACCGAAGAAACAAAATGTATCGTGCTAGGCACACTCTTCCCGCCCTGTGGTGCAACTGATGTCCCTCTCTCCAAAAATGTACTCAATGAGACCAAAATGTTGCAACCACACACACGTTGACCTGCTGTGAGGAAAAAACGAGTTAGTACATTCCAAACATGAAAAAGGTCCTTTTAAAATCAACATGAAAAACCAAAATTCCAAAAGTATCAAACACAAAAAAATGCTTACCGAAGAAAGAAAATGTATCGTGCTAGGCACCCTCCTCCCGCCCTGTGGTGCAACTGATGTCCCTCTCTCCAAAAATGTACTCAATGTTACCATAATGTTGCAAACACACACACGTTGAAATGCCGTGAGGAAAAAACGAGTTAGTACATTTCAAACATGAAAAAGGTCATTTTAAAATCAACATGAAAAACCAAATTCCAAAAGTATCAAACATATAATCATGCTTACCGAAGAAACGAAATGTATCGTGCCAGGCACCCTCCTCCCGCCCTGTGGTGCAACTGATGTCCCTCTCTCCAAAAATGTACTCAATGCGACTGTAATGTTGCAACCACACACACGTTGACCTGCTGTGAGGAAAAAACGAGTTAGTACATTTCAAACATAAAAAAGGTCATTTTGAAATCAACATGAAAAACCAAAATTCCAAAAGTATCAAACACAAAATAATGCTTACCGAAGGAAGAAAATGTATCGAGCTAGGCACCCTCCTACTGCCCTGTGGTACAACTGATGGCCCTCTCTCCAAAAATGTACTCAATGGGACCATAATATTGCAACCACACACACCTTGACCTGCTGTGAGGGAAAAACGAGTTAGTACATTCCAAACATGAAAAAGGTCATTGTAAAATCAACATGAAAAACCAAAATCCCAAAAGTATCAAACACAAAGAAATGCTTACCGAAGAAAGAAAATGTATCGTGCTAGGCACCCTCCTCCCGCCCTGTGGTCCAACTGATGTCCCTCTCTCCAAAAATGTACTCAATGAGACCATAATGTTGCAACCACACACACGTTGACCTGCTGTGAGGAAAAAACGAGTTAGTACATTCCAAACATGAAAAAGGTATTTTAAATTCAACATGAAAAACCAAAATTCTAAAAGTATCAACACACAAAAAAATGCTTACCGAAGAAAGAAAATGTATCGTGCTAGGCACTCTCCTCCCGCCCTGTGGGGCAACTGATGTCCCTCTCTCCAAGCATTTACCCAATGGGAGCAGTATGTCGCAACCAGACACACGTTGACCTGCTGTGAGGAAAAAACGAGTTAGTACATTCCAAACATGAAAAAGGACATTTTAAAATTAACATGAAAAACCAAAATTCCAAAAGTATCAAACACAAAATAATGCTTACCGAAGAAAAAAAATGTATCGAGCTAGGCACCCTCCTACTGCCCTGTGGTACAACTGATGTCCCTCTCTCCAAAAATGTACTCAATGGGACCATAATATTGCAACCACACACACGTTGACCTGCTGTGAGGGAAAAACAAGTTAGAACACTACAAACATGAAAAAGGTCACTGTAACATCAACATGAAAAACAAAAATTCCAAAAGTATCAAACACAAAAAAATGCTTATCGAAGAAAGAAGATGTATCGTGCTAGGCACCGTCCTCCCGCCCTGTGGTGCAACTGATGTCCCTCTCTAAAAAAATGTACTCAATTGGACCATAATGTTGCAACCACACACACGTTGACCTGCTGTTAGGAAAAAACGAGTTAGTACATTCCAAACATGAAGAAGGTCATTTTAAAATCAACATGAAAAACCAAAATTGGAAATGTATGAAACACAATAAAATGTTTACCGAAGAAAGAAATTGTATCGTGCTAGGCACCCTCCTCCCGCCCTGTGGTGCAACTGATGTCCCTCTCTCCAAAAATGTACTCAATGGGACCATAATGTTGCAACAACACACACGTTGACCTGCTGTGAGGAAAAAACGAGTTAGTACATTCCAAACATGAAAAAGGTCATTTTAAAATCAACATGAAAAACCAAAATTCCAAAAGCATCAAACACAAAATAATGCTTACCGAAGATTGAAAATGTATCGTGCTAGGCACCCTCCTCCCGCCCTGTGGTGCAACAGATGTCCCTCTCTCCAAAAATGTACTCAATGGGACCATAATGTTGCAACCACACACACGTTGACCTGCTGTGAGGAAAAAACGAGTTAGTACATTCCAAACATGAAAAAGGTCATTTTAAAATCAACATGAAAAACCAAAATTCCGAAAGTATCAATCACAAAAAAATGCTTACCGAAGAAACAAAATGTATCGTGCTAGGCACACTCTTCCCGCCCTGTGGTGCAACTAATGTCCCTCTCTCCAAAAATGTACTCAATGGGACCATAATGTTGCAACCACACACACGTTGACCTGCTGTGAGGAAAAAACGAGAAAATACATTTCAAACATGAAAAAGGTCATTCTAAAATCAACATGAAAAATCAAAATTCCAAAAGTATCAGACACAAAATAATGCTTACCGAAGAAAGAAAATGTATCGTGCTAGGCGCCCTCCTCCCGCCCTGTGGTGTAACTGATGTCCTTCTCTCCAAAAATGTACTCAGTGGGACCATTATGTTGCAACCACACACACTTTGACAAGCTGTGAGGAAAAAACGAGTTTGTACATTCCAAACATGAAACAGGTCATTTTAAAATCAACATGAAACACCAAAATTCTAAAAGTATCAAACACAAAAAAATGCTTACCGAAGAAAGAAAATGTATCGTGCTAGGCACCCTCCTCCCGCCCTGTGGTGCAACTGATGTCCCTCTCTCCAAAAATGTACTCAATGGGATCATAATGATGCAGCCACACACACGTTGACCTGTTGTGAGGAAACAACGAGTTAGTACATTCCAAATATGAAAAAGGTCATTTTAAAATCAAAATGAAAGACCAAGATTCCAAAAGTACCGAACACAAAATAATGCTTACCGAAGAAAGAAAATGTATCGTGATAGGCACCCTCCTCCCGCCCTGTGGTGCAACTGATGTCCCTCTCTCCAAAAATGTACTCAATGAGACCATAATGTTGCTACCACACACACGTTGACCTGCTGTGAGGAAAAAACGAGTTAGTACATTCCAAACATGAAAAAGGTCATTTTAAAATCAACATGAAAAACCAAAATTCCAAAAGTATCAAACATAAAATAATGCTTACCGAAGAAAGAAAATGTATCGTGCTAGGCACCCTCCTCCCGCCCTGTGGTGCAACTGATGTCCCTCTCTCCAAAAATGTACTCAATGTTACCATAATGTTGCAACCACACACACATTGAAATGCCGTGAGGAAAAAACGAGTTAGTACATTTCAAACATGAAAAAGGTCATTTTAAAATCAACATGAAAAACCAAAATTCCAAATGTATCAAACATATAATCATGCTTACCAAAGAAACGAAATGTATCGTGCCACGCCCCCTCCTCCCGCCCTGTGGTGCAACTGATGTCCCTCTCTCCAAAAATGTACTCAATGGGACTGTAATGTTGCAACCACACACACGTTGACCTGCTGTGAGGAAATAACGAGTTAGTACATTTCAAACATGAAAAAGGTCATTTTGAAATCAACATGAAAAACCAAAATTCCAAAAGAATCAAACACAAAATAATGCTTACCAAAGGAAGAAAATGTATCGAGCTAGGCACCCTCCTACTGCCCTGTGGTACAACTGATGTCCCACTCTCCAAAAATGTACTCAATGGGACCATAATATTGCAACCACACACACCTTGACCTGCTGTGAAGGAAAAACGAGTTAGTACATTCCAAACATGAAAAAGGTCATTGTAAAATCAACATGAAAAACCAAAACCCCAAAAGTATCAAACACGAAAAAATTCTTACCGAAGAAAGAAAATGTATCGTGCTAGGCACACTCCTCCCGCCCTGTGGTGCAACTGATGTCACTCTCTAAAAAAATGTACTCAATTGGACCATAATGTTTCAATTACACACACGTTGACCTGCTGTGAGGAAAAACCGAGTTAGTACATTCCAAATATGAAAAAGGTCATTTTAAAATCAAAATGAAAAACCAAGATTCCAAAAGTACCAAACACAAAATAATGCTTACCGAAGAAAGAAAATGTATCGTGCTAGGCACCCTCCTCCCGCCCTGTGGTGCAACTGATGTCCCTCTCTCCAAAAATGTACTCAATGAGACCAGAATATTGCAACCACGTTGACCTGCTGTGAGGAAAAAACGAGTTAGTACATTCCAAACATGAAAAAGGTCATTTTAAATTCAACATGAAAAACCAAAATTCTAAAAGTATCAACACACAAAAAAATGCTTACCGAAGAAAGAAAATGTATTGTGCTAGGCACCCTCCTCCCGCCCTGTGGGGCAACTGATGTTCCTCTCTCCAAGAATTTACTCAATGGGACCATTATGTCGCAACCACACACACGTTGACCTGCTGTGAGGAAAAAACGAGTTAGTACATTCCAAACATGAAAAAGGACATTTTAAAATCAACATGAAAAACCAAAATTCGAAAGGTATCAAACACATAATAATGCTTACCGAAGATAGAAAATGTATCGTGCTAGGCACCCTCCTCCCGCCGTGTGGTGCAACAGACGTCCCTCACTCCAAAAATGTACCCAATGGGACCATAATGTTGCAACCACACACACGTTGAAATGCTGTGAGGAAAAAACGAGTTAGTACACTTCAAACATGAAAAATGTCATTTTAAAATCAACATGAAAAACCAAAATTGGAAATGTATGAAACACAATAAAATGCTTACCGAAGAAAGAGATTGTATCGTGCTAGGCACCCTCCTCCCGCCCTGTGGTGCAACTGATGTCCCTCTCTCCAAAAATATACTCAGTGGGACCATAATGTTACAACCACACACACGTTGAATTGCTGTGAGGAAAAAACGCGTTAGTACATTTCAAACACGAAAAAGGTCATTTTAAAATCAACATGAAAAACCAAAATTCCAAAAGTATCAAACACAAAAAAATGCTTACCGAAGAAAGAAAATGTATCGTGCAAGGCACTCTCCTCCTGCCCTTTGGTGCAACTGATGTCCCTCTCTCCAAAAATGTACTCAATGGGACTGTAATGTTGCAACCACACACACGTTGACCTGCTGTGAGGAAAAAACGAGTTAGTACATTTCAAACATGAAAAAGGTCATTTTGAAATCAACATGAAAAACCAAAATTCCAAAAGTATCAAACACAAAATAATGCTTACCGAAGAAAGAAAATGTATCTTGCTAGTCACCCACCGCAAGCCCTGTGAAGCAACTGATGTCCCTCTCTCCAAAAATGTACACAATGGGACCATAATGTTGCAACTACCCACACGTTGACCTGCTTTGAGGCAAAAACGAGTTTGTACATTCCAAACATGAAAAAGGTCATTTTAAAATCAACATGGAAAACCAAAATTCCAAAAGTATCAAACACAAAAAATGCTTACCGAAGAAAGAAAATGTATCGTGCTAGGCACCCTCCTCCCGCCCTGTGGTGCAACTGATGTCCCTCTCTAAAATAATGTACTCAATTGGACCATAATGTTTCAATTACACACACATTGACCTGCTGTGAGGAAAAACCGAGTTAGTACATTCCAAATATGAAAAAGGTCATTTTAAAATCAAAATGAAAAACCAAGATTCCAAAAGTACCAAACACAAAAGAATGCTTACCGAAGAAAGAAAATGTATCGTGCTAGGCACCCTCCTCCCGCCCTGTGGTGCATCTGATGTCCCTCTCTCCAAAAATGTACTCAATGGGACCATAATGTTGCAACCACACACACGTTGACCTGCTGTGAAGAAAACACGAGTTAATACATTCCAAATATGAAAAAGGTCATTTTAAAATCAACATGAAAAATCAAAATTCCAAAAGTATCAAACACAAAAAAATGCTTACCGAAGAAAAAAATGTATCGTGCTAGGCACCCTCCTCCCGCCCTGTGGTGCAAGTGATGTCCCTCTCTCAAAAAATGTACTCAATGGGACCATAATGTTACAACCACACACACGTTGACCTGCTGCGAGGAAGAAACGAGTTAGTACATTCCAAACATGAAAAAGGTCATTTAAAAATCAATATGAAAAACCAAAATTCCAAAAGTATCAAACACAAAAAAATGCTTACCGAAGAAAGAAAATGTATCGTGCTCTGCACCCTCCTCCCGTCCTGTGGTGCAACTATTGTCCCTCTCTCCAAAAATGTACTCAATGGGACCATAATGTTGCAACCACACACACATTTACCTGCTGTGAGGAAAAAACGAGTTAGTACATTCCAAACATGACAAAGGTCATTTTAAAATCAACATGAAAAACCAAAATTCCAAAGTATCAAACACAAAAAATGCTTACCGAAGAAAGAAAATGTATCGTGCTAGGCACCCTCCTCCCGCCCTGTGGTGCAACTGATGCCCCTCTCTCCAAAAATGTACTCAATGGGACCATAATGTTGCAACCACCCACACGTTGACCTGCTTTGAGGAAAAAACGAGTTAGTACATTCCAAACATGAAAAAGGTCATTTTAAAATCAACATGAAAAACCAAAAATCAAAAAGTATCAAACACAACAAAATGCTTACCGAAGAAAGAAAATGTATCGTGCTAGGAACCCTCCTCCCGCCCTGTGGTACAAGTGATGTCCCTCTCTCCAAAAATGTACTCAATGGGACCATAATGTTGCAAGCACACACACGTTGATCTGCTGTGAGGAAAATATGAGTTAGTACATTTCAAACATGAAAAAGGTCATAGTAAAATCAACATGAAAAACCAAAATTCCAAAAGTATCAAACTTATAATAATGCTTACGGAAGAAAGGAAATGTATCGTGCTAGGCACCCTCCTCCCGCCCTGTGGTGCAACTGATGTCCCTCTCTCCAAAAATGTACTCAATGGGACCGTAATGTTGCAACCACACACACGTTGACCTGCTGTGAGGAAAAAACGAGTTAGTACATTCCAAACATGAAAAAGGTCATTTTAAAATGAACATGAAAAACCAAAATTCCAAAAGTATCAAACACAAAAAAAGCTTACCGAAGAAAGAAAATGTATCGTGCTAGGCACCCTCCTCCCGCTCTGTGGTGCAACTGATGTCCCTCTCTCCAAAAATGTACTCAATGGGACCATAATGTTGCAACCACACACACGTTGACCTGTTGTGAAGAAAAAACGAGTTAGTACATTCCAAACATGAAAAAGGTCATTTTAAAATCAAAATGAAAAACCAAAATTCCAAAAGTATGAAACACAAAATAATGCTTACCGAAGAAAGAAAATGTATTGTCATAGGCAACCTCCTCCCGCCCTGTGGTGCAACTGATGTCCCTCTCTCCAAAAATGTACTCAATGGGACCATAATGTTGCAACCACGTTGACCTGCTGTGAGGAAAAACGAGTTAGTACATTCCAAACATGAAAAGGTCATTTTAAAATCAACATGAAAAACCAAAATTCTAAAAGTATCAAACACAAGAAAATGGTTACCGAAGAAAGAAAATGTATTGTGATAGGCACCCTCCTACCGCCCTGTGGTGCAACTGATGTCCCTCTCTCCAAAAATGTACTCAATGGGACCATAATGTTGCAACCACACACACATTGACCTGCTGTGAGGAAAAAACGAGTTAGTACATTCCAAATACGAAAAAGGTCATTTTAAAATCAAAATGAAAAGATAAGATTCCAAAAGTATCAAACACAAAATAACGCTTACCGAAGAAAGAAAATGTATTGTGCTAGGCACCCTCCTCCCGCCCTGTGGGGCAACTGATGTTCCTCTCTCCAAGAATTTACTCAATGGGACCATTATGTCGCAACCACACACACGTTGACCTGCTGTGAGGAAAAAACGAGTTAGTACATTCCAAACATGAAAAAGGACATTTTAAAATCAACATGAAAAACCAAAATTCGAAAGGTATCAAACACATAATAATGCTTACCGAAGAAAGAAAATGTATCGTGCTAGGCACCCTCCTCCCGCCGTGTGGTGCAACAGACGTCCCTCACTCCAAAAATGTACTCAATGGGACCATAATGTTGCAACCACACACACGTTGAAATGCTGTGAGGAAAAAACGAGTTAGTACATTTCAAACATGAAAAATGTCATTTTAAAATCAACATGAAAAACCAAAATTGGAAATGTATGAAACACAATAAAATGCTTACCGAAGAAAGAGATTGTATCGTGCTAGGCACCCTCCTCCCGCCCTGTGGTGCAACTGATGTCCCTCTCTCCAAAAATATACTCAGTGGGACCATAATGTTACAACCACACACACGTTGAATTGCTGTGAGGAAAAAACGCGTTAGTACATTTCAAACATGAAAAAGGTCATTTTAAAATCAACATGAAAAACCAAAATTCCAAAAGTATCAAACACAAAAAAATGCTTACCGAAGAAAGAAAATGTATCGTGCAAGGCACTCTCCTCCTGCCCTTTGGTGCAACTGATGTCCCTCTCTCCAAAAATGTACTCAATGGGACTGTAATGTTGCAACCACACACACGTTGACCTGCTGTGAGGAAAAAACGAGTTAGTACATTTCAAACATGAAAAAGGTCATTTTGAAATCAACATGAAAAACCAAAATTCCAAAAGTATCAAACACAAAATAATGCTTACCGAAGAAAGAAAATGTATCGAGCTAGGCACCCTCCTACTGCCCTGTGGTACAACTGATGTCCCTCTCTCCAAAAATGTATTCAATGGGACCATAATATTGCAACCACACACACGTTGACGTGCTGAGAGGGAAAAACGAGTTAGTACATTCCAAACATGAAAAAGGTCATTGTAAAATCAACATGAAAAACCAAAATTCCAAAAGTATCAAACACAAAAAAATGCTTATCGAAGAAAGAAAATGTATCGTGCTAGGCACACTCCTCCCGCCCTTTGGTGCAACTGATGTCCCTCTCTAAAAAAAGGTACTCAATTGGACCATAATGTTTCAACCACACACACGTTGACCTGCTGTGAGGAAAAAACGAGTTTGTACATTCCAAACATGAAAAAGGTCATTTTAAAATCAACATGAGAAACCAAAATTGGAAATGTATGAAACACAATAAAATGCTTACCGAAGAAAGAAATTGTATCGTGCTAGGCACCCTACTCCCGCCCTGTGGTGCAACTGATATCCCTCTCTCCAAAAATATACTCAGTGGGAACATAATGTTGCATCCACACACACGTTAACCTGCTGTGAGGAAAAAACGTGTTAGTACATTTCAAACATGAAAAAGGTCATTTTAAAATCAACATGAAAAACCAAAATTCCAAAAGTATCAAGCGCAAAAAAATGCTTACCGAAGAAGGAAAATGTATCGTGCTAGGCACCCTCCTCCCGCCCTGTGGTGCAACTGATGTCCCTCTCTCCAAAAATGTACTCAATGGGACCATAATGTTGCAACCACACACACGATGACCTGCTGTGAGGAAAAAACGAGTTAGTACATTCGAAACATGAAAAAGGTCATTTTAAAATCAACATGAAAAACCAAAATTCCAAAAGTATCAAACACAAAATAATGCTTACCGAAGAAAGAAATCGTATCGAGCTACGCACCCTCTTCCCGCCCTGTGGTGCAAGAGATGTCCCTCTCTCCAAAAATGTACTGAATGGGACTGTAATGTTGCAACCACACACACGTTGACCTGCTGTTAGGAAAAAACGAGTTAGTACATTTCAAACATGAATAAGGTCATTTTAATATCAACATGAAAAACCAAAATTCCAAAAGTATCAAACACAAAATAATGCTTACTGAAGAAAGAAAATGTATCTTGCTAGTCACCCACCGCAAGCCCTGTGAAGCAACTGATGTCACTCTCTCCAAAAATGTACTCAATGAGACCGTAATGATGCAACCACACACACGTGGACCTGCTGTGAGGAAAAAACCCGTTAGTACATTTTAAACATGAAAAAGGTCATTTTAAAATCAACATGAAAAACCAAAATTGGAAATGTATGAAACACAATAAAATGCTTACCGAAGAAAAAAATTGTATCGTGCTAGGCACCCTCCTCCTGCCCTGTGGCGCAACTGATGTCCCTCTCTCCAAAAATATACTCAGTGGGACCATAATGTTGCAACCACACACACGTTGACCTGCTGATAGGAAAAAACGCGTTAGTACAATTTAAACATGAAAAGGGTCATTTTAAAATCAACATGAAAAACCAAAATTCCGAAACTATCAAACACAAAATAATGCTTACCGTAGAAAGAAAATGTATCGTGCTAGGCACCCTCCTCCCACCCTTTGGTGCAACTGATGTCTCTCTCTCCAAAAATGTACTCAATGGGACCTTAATGTTGCAACCACACACAAGTTGACCTGCTGTGAGGAAAAAACGAGTTAGTACATTCCAAACAAGAAAAAGGTCATTTTAAAATCAACATGAAAAACCAAAATTCCAAAAGTATCAATGACAAAAAAATGCTTACCGAAGAAAGAAAATGTATCGTGCTAGGCACCCTCCTCCCGCCCTGTGTCGCAACTGATGTCCCTCTCCCCAAAAATGTACTCAATGGGACCATAATGTTGCAACCACACACACGTTGACCTGCTGTGAGGAAAAAACGAGTTAGTACATTCCAATCATGAAAAAGATCATTTTAAAAACAACATAAAAAACCAAAATTGCAAAAGTATCATACACAAAAAAATGCTTACCGAAAAAAGAAAATGTATCGAGCTAGGCACCCTATTCCTGCCCTGTGGTGCAAGTGATGTCCCTCTCTCCAAAAATGTACTGAATGGGACCATAATGTTGCAACCACACACACGTTGACCTGCTGTTAGGAAAAAACGAGTTAGTACATTTCAAACATGAATAAGGTCATTTTAAAATCAACATGAAAAACCAAAATTCCAAAAGTATCAAACACAAAATAATGCTTACCGAAGAAAGAAAATGTATCTTGCTAGTCACCCACCGCAAGCCCTGTGAAGCAACTGATGTCCCTCTCTCCAAAAATGTACACAATGGGACCATAATGTTGCAACTACCCACACGTTGACCTGCTTTGAGGAAAAAACGAGTTTGTACATTCCAAACATGAAAAAGGTCATTTTAAAATCAACATGGAAAACCAAAATTCCAAAAGTATCAAACACAAAAAATGCTTACCGAAGAAAAAAATGTATCGTGCTAGGCACCTTCCTCCCGCCCTGTGGTGCAACTGATGTCCCTCTCTGCAAAAATGTACTCAATGGGACCATAATGTTGCAACTACCCACACGTTGACCTGCTTTGAGGAAAAAACGAGTTAGTAGATTCCAAACATGAAAAAGGTAATTTAAAATCAACATGAAAAACCAAAATTCCAAAAGTATCAAACACAAAAAAATGCTTACCGAAGAAAGAAAATGTATCGTACTAGGAACCCTCCACCCGCCCTGTCGTGCAAGTGATGTCCCTCTCTCCAAAAATGTACTCAATGGGACCATAATGTTGCAACCACACACACGTTGACCTGCTGTGAAGAAAACACGAGTTAATACATTCCAAATATGAAAAAGGTCATTTTAAAATCAACATGAAAAATCAAAATTCCAAAAGTACCAAACACAAAAAAATGATTACCGAAGAAAAAAATGTATCGTGCTAGGCACCCTCCTCCCGCCCTGTGGTGCAAGTGATGTCCCTCTCTCAAAAAATGTACTCAATGGGACCATAATGTTACAACCACACACACGTTGACCTGCTGCGAGGAAGAAACGGGATAGTACATTCCAAACATGAAAAAGGTCATTTAAAAATCAATATGAAAAACCAAAATTCCAAAAGTATCAAACACAAAAAAATGCTTACCGAAGAAAGAAAATGTATCGTGCTCTGCACCCTCCTCCCGTCCTGTGGTGGAACTATTGTCCCTCTCTCCAAAAATGTACTCAATGGGACCGTAATGTTGCAACCACACACACGTTGACCTGCTGTGAGGAAAAAACGAGTTAGTACATTCCAAACATGAAAAAGGTCATTTTAAAATGAACATGAAAAACCAAAATTCCAAAAGTATCAAACACAAAAAAAAGCTTACCGAAGAAAGAAAATGTATCGTGCTAGGCACCCTCCTCCCGCTCTGTGGTGCAACTGATGTCCCTCTCTCCAAAAATGTACTCAATGGGACCATAATGTTGCAACCACACACACGTTGACCTGTTGTGAGGAAAAAACGAGTTAGTACATTCCAAACATGAAAAAGGTCATTTTAAAATCAAAATGAAAAACCAAAATTCCAAAAGTATGAAACACAAAATAATGCTTACCGAAGAAAGAAAATGTATTGTGATAGGCAACCTCCTCCCGCCCTGTGGTGCAACTGATGTCCCTCTCTCCAAAAATGTACTCAATGGGACCATAATGTTGCAACCACGTTGACCTGCTGTGAGGAAAAAACGAGTTAGTACATTCCAAACATGAAAAGGTCATTTTAAAATCAACATGAAAAACCAAAATTCTAAAAGTATCAAACACAAGAAAATGGTTACCGAAGAAAGAAAATGTATTGTGATAGGCACCCTCCTACCGCCCTGTGGTGCAACTGATGTCCCTCTCTCCAAAAATGTACTCAATGGGACCATAATGTTGCAACCACACACACATTGACCTGCTGTGAGGAAAAAACGAGTTAGTACATTCCAAATACGAAAAAGGTCATTTTAAAATCAAAATGAAAAGATAAGATTCCAAAAGTATCAAACACAAAATAACGCTTACCGAAGAAAGAAAATGTATCGTGATAGGCACCCTCCTCCCGCCCTCTGGTGCAACTGATGTCCCTCTCTCCAAAAATGTACTCAATGAGACCATAATGTTGCAACCACACACACGTTGACCTGCTGTGAGGAAAAAACGAGTTAGTACATTCCAAACATAAAAAAGGTCATTTTAAATTCAACATGAAAAACTAAAATTCTAAAAGTATCAAACACAAAAAAATGCTTACCGAAGAAAGAAAATGTATCGTGCTAGGCACCCTCCTCCCGCCCTGTGGTGCAACTAATGTCCCTCTCTCCAAAAATTTACTCAATGGGACCATAATGTTGCAACCACGTTGACCTGCTGTGAGGAAAAAACGAGTTAGTACATTCCAAACATGAAAAAGCTCATTTTAAAATCAACATGAAAAACCAAAATTCCAAAAGTATCAAACACAAAATAATGCTTACCGAAGAAAGAAAATGTATCGTGCTAGGCACCCTCCTCCCGCCCTGAGGTGCAACTGATGTCCCTCTCTCCAAAAATGTACTCAATGGGACCATAATGTTGCAACCACACACACGTTGACCTGCTGTTAGGAAAAAACGAGTTAGTACATTTCAAACATGAATAAGGTCATTTTAAAATCAACATGAAAAACCAAAATTCCAAAAGTATCAAACACAAAATGATGCTTACCGAAGAAAGAAAATGTATCTTGCTAGTCACCCACCGCAAGCCCTGTGAAGCAACTGATGTCACTCTCTCCAAAAATGTACTCAATGGGACCGTAATGTTGCAACCACACACACGTTGACCTGCTGCAAGGAAGAAACGAGTTAGTACATTCCAAACATGAAAAAGGTCATTTAAAACTCAATATGAAAAACCAACATTCCAAAAGTATCAAACACAAAAAAATGCTTACCGAAGAAAGAAAATGTATCGTGCTCTGCACCCTTCTCCCGTCCTGTGGTGCAACTATTGTCCCTCTCTCCAAAAATGTACTCAATGGGACCATAATGTTGCAACCACACACACGTTTACCTGCTGTGAGGAAAAAACGAGTTAGTACATTCCAAACATGACAAAGGTCATTTTAAAATCAACATGAAAAACCAAAATTCCAAAAGTATCAAACACAAAAAATGCTTACCGAAGAAAGAAAATGTATCGTGCTAGGCACCCTCCTTCCGCCCTGTGGTGCAACTGATGTCCCTCTCTCCAAAAATGTACTCAATGGGACCGTAATGTTGCAACCACACACACGTTGACCTGCTGCAAGGAAGAAACGAGTTAGTACATTCCAAACATGAAAAAGGTCATTTTAAAATCAACATGAAAAACCAAAAATCAAAAAGTATCAAACACAACAAAATGCTTACCGAAGAAAGAAAATGTATCGTGCTAGGAACCCTCCTCCCGCCCTGTGGTACAAGTGATGTCCCTCTCTCCAAAAATGTATTCAATGGGACCATAATGTTGCAACCACACACACGTTGATCTGCTGTGAGGAAAAAACGAGTTAGTACATTTCAAACATGAAAAAGGTCATTGTAAAATCAACATGAAAAACCAAAATTCCAAATGTATCAAACTTATAATAATGCTTACGGAAGAAAGGAAATGTATCGTGCTAGGCACCCTCCTCCAGCCCTGTGGTGCAACTGATGTCCATCTCTCCAAAAATGTACTCAATGGGACCGTAATGTTGCAACCACACACACGTTGACCAGCTGTGAGGAAAAAACGAGTTAGTACATTCCAAACATGAAAAAGGTCATTTTAAAATGAACATGAAAAACCAAAATTCCAAAAGTATCAAACACAAAAAAAAGCTTACCGAAGAAAGAAAATGTATCGTGCTAGGCACCCTCCTCCCGCCCTGTGGTGCAACTGATTTCCCTCTCTCCAAAAATGTACTCAATGGGACCATAATGTTGCAACCACACACACGTTGACCTGTTGTGAGGAAAAAACGAGTTAGTACATTCCAAACATGAAAAAGTTCATTTTAAAATCAAAATGAAAAACCAAAATTCCAAAAGTATGAAACAAAAAATAATGCTTACCGAAGATAGAAAATGTATCGTGCTAGGCACCCTCCTCCCGCCCTGTGGTGCAACTGATGACCCTCTCTCCAAAAATGTACTCAATGAGACCATAATGTTGCAACCACGTTGACCTGCTGTGAGGAAAAAACGAGTTAGTACATTCCAAACATGAAAAAGGTCATTTTAAAATCAACATGAAAAACCAAAATTCTAACAGTATCAAACACAAAAAAATGGTTACCGTAGAAAGAAAATGTATTGTGATAGGCACCCTCCTCCCGCCCTGTGGTGCAACTGATGTCCCTCTCTCCAAAAATGTACTCAATGTTACCATAATGTTGCAACCACACACACATTGACCTGCTGTGAGGAAAAAACGAGTTAGTACATTCCAAATATGAAAAAGGTCATTTTAAAATCAAAATGAAAAACCAAGATTCCAAAAGTATCAAACACAAAATAACGCTTACCGAAGAAAGAAAATGTATCGTGATAGGCACCCTCCTCCCGCCCTCTGGTGCAACTGATGTCCCTCTCTCCAAAAATGTACTCAATGTTACCATAATGTTGCAACCACACACACGTTGTCCTGCTGTGAGGAAAAAACGAGTTAGTACATTTCAAACATGAAAAAGGTCATTTTAAAATCAACATGAAAAACCAAAATTCCAAAAGTATCAAACACAAAATAATGCTTATCGAAGAAAGAAAATGTATCGTGCTAGGCACCCTTCTCCCGCCCTGTGGTGCAACTGATGTCCCTCTCTCCAAAAATTTACTCAATGGGACCATAATGTTGCAACCACGTTGACCTGCTGTGAGGAAAACACGAGTTAGTACATTCCAAACATGAAAAAGGTCATTTTAAAATCAACATGAAAAACCAAAATTCCAAAAGTATCAAACACAAAATAATGCTTACCGAAGAAAGAAAATGTATCGTGCTAGGCACCCTCCTCTCGCCCTGTTGTGCAACTGATGTCCCTCTCTCCAAAAATGTACTCAATGTTACCATAATGGTGCAACCACACACACGTTGACCTGCTGTGAGGAAAAAACGAGTTAGTACATTTCAAACATGAAAAAGGTCATTTTAAAATCAACATGCAAAACCAAAATTCCAAAAGTATCAAACACAAAATAATGCTTACCGAAGAAAGGAAATGTATCTTGCTAGTCACCCACCGCAAGCCCTGTGAAGCAACTGATGTCACTCTCACCAAAAATGTACTCAATGGGACCATAATGTTGCAACCACACACACGTTGACCTGCTGTGAGGAAAAAACGAGTTAGTACATTCCAAACATGAAAAAGGTCATTTTAAAATCAACATGAAAAACCAAAATTCCGAAAGTATCAAACACAAAAAAATGCTTACCGAAGAAACAAAACGTATCGTGCTAGGCACCCTCTTCCCGCCATGTGGTGCAACTAATGTCCCTCTCTCCAAAAATGTACTCAATGGGACCATAATGTTGCAACCACACACACGTTGACCTGCTGTGAGGAAAAAACGAGAAAGTACATTTCAAACATGAAAAAGGTCATTCTAAAATCAACATGAAAAATCAAAATTCCAAAAGTATCAGACACAAAATAATGCTTACCGAAGAAAGGAAATGTATCGTGCTAGGCGCCCTCCTACCGCCCTGTGGTGTAACTGATGTCCTTCTCTCCAAAAATGTACTCAGTGGGACCATTATGTTGCAACCACACACACTTTGACCAGCTGTGAGGAAAAAACGAGTTAGTACATTCCAAACATGAAACAGGTCATTTTAAAATCAACATGAAAAACCAAAATTCTAAAAGTATCAAACACAAACAAATGCTTACCGAAGAAAGAAAATGTATCGTGCTAGGCACCCTCCTCCCGCCCTGTGGTGCAACTGATGTCCCTCTCTCCAAAAATGTACTCAATGGGATCATAATGATGGAACCACACACACGTTGACCTGTTGTGAGGAAACAACGAGTTAGTACATTCCAAATATGAAAAAGGTCATTTTAAAATCAAAATGAAAAACCAAGATTCCAAAAGTATGAAACACAAAATAATGCTTACCGAAGAAAGAAAATGTATCGTGATAGGCACCCTCCTCCCGCCCTGTGGTGCAACTGATGTCCCTCTCTCCAAAAATGTACTCAATGAGACCATAATGTTGCTACCACACACACGTTGACCTGCTGTGAGGAAAAAACGAGTTAGTACATTCCAAACATGAAAAAGGTCATTTTAAAATCAACATGAAACACCAAAATTCCAAAAGTATCAAACATAAAATAATGCTTACCGAAGAAAGAAAATGTATCGTGCTAGGCACCCTCCTCCCGCCCTGTGGTGCAACTGATGTCCCTCTCTCCAAAAATGTACTCAATGTTACCATAATGTTGCAACCACACACACGTTGAAATGCCGTGAGGAAAAAACGAGTTAGTACATTTCAAACATGAAAAAGGTCATTTTAAAATCAACATGAAAAACCAAAATTCCAAAAGTATCAAACATATAATCATGCTTACCAAAGAAACGAAATGTATCGTGCCACGCCCCCTCCTCCCGCCCTGTGGTGCAACTGATGTCCCTCTCTCCAAAAATGTACTCAATGGGACTGTAATGTTGCAACCACACACAAGTTGACCTGCTGTGAGGAAATAACGAGTTAGTACATTTCAAACATGAAAAAGGTCATTTTGAAATCAACATGAAAAACCAAAATTCCAAAAGTATCAAACACAAAATAATGCTTACCAAAGGAAGAAAATGTATCGAGCTAGGCTCCCTCCTACTGCCCTGTGGTACAACTGATGTCCCTCTCTCCAAAAATGTACTCAATGGGACCATAATATTGCAACCACACACACCTTGACCTGCTGTGAGGGAAAAACGAGTTAGTACATTCCAAACATGAAAAAGGTCATTGTAAAATCAAAATGAAAAACGAAAATCCCAAAAGTATCAAACACAAAAAAATGCTTACCGAAGAAAGAAAATGTATCGTGCTAGGCACACTCCTACCGCCCTGTGGTGCAACTGATGTCCCTCTCTAAAAAAATGTACTCAATTGGACCATAATGTTTCAATTACACACACGTTGACCTGCTGTGAGGAAAAACCGAGTTAGTACATTCCAAATATGAAAAAGGTCATTTTAAAATCAAAATGAAAAACCAAGATTCCAAAAGTACCAAACACAAAATAATGCTTACCGAAGAAAGAAAATGTATCGTGCTAGGCACCCTCCTCCCGCCCTGTGGTGCAACTGATGTCCCTCTCTCCAAAAATGTACTCAATGAGACCATAATGTTGCAACCACGTTGACCTGCTGTGAGGAAAAAACGAGTTAGTACATTCCAAACATGAAAAAGGTCATTTTAAATTCAACATGAAAAACCAAAATTCTAAAAGTATCAACACACAAAAAAATGCTTACCGAAGAAAGAAAATGTATTGTGCTAGGCACCCTCCTCCCGCCCTGTGGGGCAACTGATGTCCCTCTCTCCAAGAATATACTCAATGGGACCATTATGTCGCAACCACACACACGTTGACCTGCTGTGAGGAAAAAACGAGTTAGTACATTCCAAACATGAAAAAGGACATTTTAAAATCAACATGAAAAACCAAAATTCCAAAAGTATCAAACACAAAAAAATGCTTACCGAAGAAAGGAAATGTATCGTGCTAGGCACCCTCCTCCTGCCCTTTGGTGCAACTAATGTCCCTCTCTCCAAAAATGTACTCAATGGCACTGTAATGTTGCAACCACACACACGTTGACCTGCTGTGAGGAAAAAACGAGTTAGTACATTTCAAACATGAAAAAGGTCATTTTGAAGTCAACATGAAAAACCAAAATTCCAAAGGTATCAAACACAAAATAATGCATACCGAAGAAAGAAAATGTATCGAGCTAGGCACCCTCCTACTGCCCTGTGGTACAACTGATGTCCCTCTCTCCAAAAATGTACTCAATGGGACCATAATGTTGCAACCACACACACGTTGACCTGCTGTGAGGGAAAAACGAGTTTTTACACTCCAAACATGAAAATGGTCATTGTAAAATCAACATGAAAAACCAAAATTCCAAAAGTATCAAACACAAAAAAATGCTTATCAAAGAAATAAAATGTATCGTGCTAGGCACACACCTCCCGCCCTGTGGTGCAACTGATGTCCCTCTCTAAAAAAATGTACTCAATTGGACCATAATGTTGCAACCACACACACGTTGACCTGCTGTTAGGAAAAAACGAGTTAGTACATTCCAAACATGAAAAAGGTCATTTTAAAATCAACATGAAAAACCAAAATTCCAAAAGTATCAAACACAAAAAAATGCTTACCGAAGAAAGAAAAAGTATTGTGCTAGGCTCCCTCCTACCGCCCTGTGGTACAACTGATGTCCCTCTCTCCAAAAATGTACTCAATGGGACCATAATGTTGCAACCACACACACGTTGACCTGCTGTGAGGAAAAAACGAGTCAGTACATTTCAAACATGAAAAAGGTCATTTTAAAATCAACACGAAAAACCAAAATTCCAAAAGTATCAAACATATAATAATGCTTACCGAAGAAAGGAAATGTATCGTGCTAGGCACCCTCCTCCCGCCCTGTGGTGCAACTGATGTCCCTCTCTCCAAAAATGTACTCAATGGGACCATAATGTTGCAACCACACACACGTTGACCTGCTGTGAGGGAAAAACGAGTTTTTACACTCCAAACATAAAAATGGTCATTGTAAAATCAACATGAAAAACCAAAATTCCAAAAGTATCAAACACAATAAAATGCTTATCAAAGAAATAAAATGTATCGTGCTAGGCACACACCTCCCGCCCTGTGGTGCAACTGATGTCCCTCTCTAAAAAAATGTACTCAATTGGACCATAATGTTGCAACCACACACACGTTGACCTGCTGTTAGGAAAAAACGAGTTAGTACATTCCAAACAAGAAAAAGGTCATTTTAAAATCAACATGAAAAACCAAAATTCCAAAAGTATCAAACACAAAAAAATGCTTACCGAAGAAAGAAAAAGTATTGTGCTAGGCTCCCTCCTACCGCCCTGTGGTACAACTGATGTCCCTCTCTCCAAAAATGTACTCAATGGGACCATAATGTTGCAACCACACACACGTTGACCTGCTGTGAGGAAAAAACGAGTTAGTATATTTCAAACATGAAAAAGGTCATTTTAAAATCAACACGAAAAACCAAAATTCCAAAAGTATCAAACATATAATAATGCTTACCGAAGAAAGGAAATGTATCGTGCTAGGCACCCTCCTCCCGCCCTGTGGTGCAACTGATGTCCCTCTCTCCAAAAATGTACTCAATGGGACCATAATGTTGCAACCACACACACGTTGTAATGCTGTGAGGAAAAAACCAGTTAGTACATTTCAAACATGAAAAAGGTCATTTCGAAATCAACATGAAAAACCAAAATTCCAAAAGTATCAAACACAAAATAATGCTTACCGAAGAAAGAAAATGTATCGTGCTAGGCACCCTCCTCCCGCCCTGTGGTGCAACTGATGTCCCTCTCTCCAAAAATGTACTCAATGAGACCATAATGTTGCAACCACACACACGTTGACCTGCTGTGAGGAAAAAACGAGTTAGTACATTCCAAACATGAAAAAGGTCATTTTAAAATCAAAATGAAAAACCAAAATTCCGAAAGTATCAAACACAAAAAAATGCTTACCGAAGAAAGAAAATGTATCGTGCTAGGCACCCTCCGCCCGCCCAGGGGTGCAACTGATGTCTCTCTCTCCAAAAATGTACTCAATGGGACCATAATGTTGCAACCACACACATGTTGACCTGCTGTGAGGAAAAATCGAGTTAGTACATTCCAAACATGAAAAAGGTCATTTTAAAATCATCATGAAAAACCAAAATTCCAAAAGTATCAAACACAAAATAATGCTTACCGAAGAAGGAAAATGTATCGTGCTAGGCACCCTCCTCCCGCCCTGTGGTGCAGCTGATGTCCCTCTCTCCAAAAATGTACTCAATGGGACCGTAATGTTGCAACCACAAACACGTTGAAATGCTGTGAGGAAAAAACGAGTTAGTACATTTAAAACATGACAAAGGTCATTTTAAAATCAACACGAAAAACCAAAATTCCAAAAGTATCAAACATATAATAATGCTTACCGAAGAAAGGAAATGTACCGTGCTAGGCACCCTCCACCCGCCCTGTGGAGCAACTGATGTCCTTCTCTCCAAAAATGTACTCAATGGGACCGTAATGTTGCAACCACAAACACGTTGACCTGCTGTGAGGAAAAAACAAGTTAGTACATTTCAAACATGAAAAAGGTCATTTTAAAATCAACATGAAAAACCAAAATTCCAAAAGTATCAAAATCAAAAAAATGCTTACCGAAGAAAGGAAATGTATCGTGCTAGGCACCCTCCTCCTGCCCTTTGGTGCAACTGATAACTGATGTCTCTCTCTCCAAAAATGTACTCATTGGGACTGTAATGTTGCAACCACACACACGTTGACCTGCTGTGAGGAAAAAACGAGTTAGTACATTCCAAACATGAAAAAGGTCATTTTAAATTCAACATGAAAAACCAAAATTCTAAAAGTATCAACACACAAAAAAATGCTTACCGAAGAAAGAAAATGTATTGTGCTAGGCACCCTCCTCCCGCCCTGTGGGGCAACTGATGTCCCTCTCTCCAAGAATTTACTCAATGGGACCATTATGTCGCAACCACACACACGTTGACCTGCTGTGAGGAAAAAACGAGATAGTACATTCCAAACATGAAAAAGGACATTTTAAAATCAACATGAAAAACCAAAATTCCAAAAGTATCAAACACAAAAAAATGCTTACCGAAGAAAGGAAATGTATCGTGCTAGGCACCCTCCTCCTGCCCTTTGGTGCAACTAATGTCCCTCTCTCCAAAAATGTACTCAATGGCACTGTAATGTTGCAACCACACACACGTTGACCTGCTGTGAGGAAAAAACGAGTTAGTACATTTCAAACATGAAAAAGGTCATTTTGAAGTCAACATGAAAAACCAAAAGTCCAAAGGTATCAAACACAAAGTAATGCACACCGAAGAAAGAAAATGTGTCGAGCTAGGCACCCTCCTACTGCCCTGTGGTACAACTGATGTCCCTCTCTCCAAAAATGTACTCAATGGGACCATAATGTTGCAACCACACACACGTTGACCTGCTGTGAGGGAAAAACGAGTTTTTACACTCCAAACATGAAAATGGTCATTGTAAAATCAACATGAAAAACCAAAATTCCAAAAGTATCAAACACAAAAAAATGCTTATCAAAGAAATAAAATGTATCGTGCTAGGCACACACCTCCCGCCCTGTGGTGCAACTGATGTCCCTCTCTAAAAAAATGTACTCAATTGGACCATAATGTTGCAACCACACACACGTTGACCTGCTGTTAGGAAAAAACGAGTTAGTACATTCCAAACATGAAAAAGGTCATTTTAAAATCAACATGAAAAACCAAAATTCCAAAAGTATCAAACACAAAAAAATGCTTACCGAAGAAAGAAAAAGTATTGTGCTAGGCTCCCTCCTACCGCCCTGTGGTACAACTGATGTCCCTCTCTCCAAAAATGTACTCAATGGGACCATAATGTTGCAACCACACACACGTTGACCTGCTGTGAGGAAAAAACGAGTTAGTACATTTCAAACATGAAAAAGGTCATTTTAAAATCAACACGAAAAACCAAAATTCCAAAAGTATCAAACATATAATAATGCTTACCGAAGAAAGGAAATGTATCGTGCTAGGCACCCTCCTCCCGCCCTGTGGTGCTACTGATGTCCCTCTCTCCAAAAATGTACTCAATGGGACCATAATGTTGCAACCACACACACGTTGTAATGCTGTGAGGAAAAAACCAGTTAGTACATTTCAAACATGAAAAAGGTCATTTCGAAATCAACATGAAAAACCAAAATTCCAAAAGTATCAAACACAAAATAATGCTTACCGAAGAAAGAAAATGTATCGTGCTAGGCACCCTCCTCCCGCCCTGTGGTGCAACTGATGTCCCTCTCTCCAAAAATGTACTCAATGAGACCATAATGTTGCAACCACACACACGTTGACCTGCTGTGAGGAAAAAACGAGTTAGTACATTCCAAACATGAAAAAGGTCATTTTAAAATCAAAATGAAAAACCAAAATTCCGAAAGTATCAAACACAAAAAAATGCTTACCGAAGAAAGAAAATGTATCGTGCTAGGCACCCTCCGCCCGCCCAGTGGTGCAACTGATGTCTCTCTCTCCAAAAATGTACTCAATGGGACCATAATGTTGCAACCACACACATGTTGACCTGCTGTGAGGAAAAATCGAGTTAGTACATTCCAAACATGAAAAAGGTCATTTTAAAATTAACATGAAAAACCAAAATTCCAAAAGTATCAAACACAAAATAATGCTTACCGAAGAAGGAAAATGTATCGTGCTAGGCACCCTCCTCCCGCCCTGTGGTGCAGCTGATGTCCCTCTCTCCAAAAATGTACTCAATGGGACATTAATGTTGCAACCACAAACACGTTGAAATGCTGTGAGGAAAAAACGAGTTAGTACATTTAAAACATGACAAAGGTCATTTTAAAATCAACACGAAAAACCAAAATTCCAAAAGTATCAAACATATAATAATGCTTACCGAAGAAAGGAAATGTACCGTGCTAGGCACCCTCCACCCGCCCTGTGGAGCAACTGATGTCCCTCTCTCCAAAAATGTACTCAATGGGACCATAATGTTGCAACCACACACACGTTGACCTGCTGTGAGGGAAAAACGAGTTTTTACACTCCAAACATGAAAATGGTCATTGTAAAATCAACATGAAAAACCAAAATTCCAAAAGTATCAAACACAAAAAAATGCTTATCAAAGAAATAAAATGTATCGTGCTAGGCACACACCTCCCGCCCTGTGGTGCAACTGATGTCCCTCTCTAAAAAAATGTACTCAATTGGACCATAATGTTGCAACCACACACACGTTGACCTGCTGTTAGGAAAAAACGAGTTAGTACTTTCCAAACATGAAAAAGGTCATTTTAAAATCAACATGAAAAACCAAAATTCCAAAAGTATCAAACACAAAAAAATGCTTACCGAAGAAAGAAAAAGTATTGTGCTAGGCTCCCTCCTACCCCCCTGTGGTACAACTGATGTCCCTCTCTCCAAAAATGTACTCAATGGGACCATAATGTTGCAACCACACACACGTTGACCTGCTGTGAGGAAAAAACGAGTTAGTACATTTCAAACATGAAAAAGGTCATTTTAAAATCAACACGAAAAACCAAAATTCCAAAAGGATCAAACATATAATAATGCTTACCGAAGAAAGGAAATGTATCGTGCTAGGCACCCTCCTCCCGCCCTGTGGTGCAACTGATGTCCCTCTCTCCAAAAATGTACTCAATGGGACCATAATGTTGCAACCACACACACGTTGTAATGCTGTGAGGAAAAAACCAGTTAGTACATTTCAAACATGAAAAAGGTCATTTCGAAATCAACATGAAAAACCAAAATTCCAAAAGTATCAAACACAAAATAATGCTTACCGAAGAAAGAAAATGTATCGTGCTAGGCACCCTCCTCCCGCCCTGTGGTGCAACTGATGTCCCTCTCTCCAAAAATGTACTCAATGAGACCATAATGTTGCAACCACACACACGTTGACCTGCTGTGAGGAAAAAACGAGAAAGTACATTCCAAACATGAAAAAGGTCATTTTAAAATCAAAATGAAAAACCAAAATTCCGAAAGTATCAAACACAAAAAAATGCCTACCGAAGAAAGAAAATGTATCGTGCTAGGCACCCTCCGCCCGCCCAGTGGTGCAACTGATGTCTCTCTCTCCAAAAATGTACTCAATGGGACCATAATGTTGCAACCACACACATGTTGACCTGCTGTGAGGAAAAATCGAGTTAGTACATTCCAAACATGAAAAAGGTCATTTTAAAATCAACATGAAAAACCAAAAGTCCAAAAGTATCAAACACAAAATAATGCTTACCGAAGAAGGAAAATGTATCGTGCTAGGCACCCTCCTCCCGCCCTGTGGTGCAGCTGATGTCCCTCTCTCCAAAAATGTACTCAATGGGACCGTAATGTTGCAACCACAAACACGTTGAAATGCTGTGAGGAAAAAACGAGTTAGTACATTTAAAACATGACAAAGGTCATTTTAAAATCAACACGAAAAACCAAAATTCCAAAAGTATCAAACATATAATAATGCTTACCGAAGAAAGGAAATGTACCGTGCTAGGCACCCTCCACCCGCCCTGTGGAGCAACTGATGTCCTTCTCTCCAAAAATGTACTCAATGGGACCGTAATGTTGCAACCACAAACACGTTGACCTGCTGTGAGAAAAAAACAAGTTAGTACATTTCAAACATGAAAAAGGTCATTTTAAAATCAACATGAAAAACCAAAATTCCAAAAGTATCAAAATCAAAAAAATGCTTACCGAAGAAAGGAAATGTATCGTGCTAGGCACCCTCCTCCTGCCCTTTGGTGCAACTGATAACTGATGTCTCTCTCTCCAAAAATGTACTCATTGGGACTGTAATGTTGCAACCACACACACGTTGACCTGCTGTGAGGAAAAAACGAGTTAGTACATTTCAAACATGAAAAAGGTCATTTTGAAATCAACATGAAAAACCAAAATTCCAAAAGTATCAAACACAAAATAATGCTTACCGAAGAAAGAAAATGTATCGAGCTAGGCACCCTCCTACTGCCCTGTGGTACAACTGATATCCCTCTCTCCAAAAATGTACTCAATGGGACCATAATATTGCAACCACACACACGTTGACATGCTGTGAGGGAAAAACAAGTTACAACACTACAAACATGAAAAAGGTCACTGTAAAATCAACATGAAAAACCAAAATTCCAAAAGTATCAAGCACAAAAAAATGCTTATCGAAGAAAGAAGATGTATCGTGCTAGGCACCCTCCTCCCGCCCTGTGGTGCAACTGATGTCCCTCTCTAAAAAAATGTACTCAACTGGACAATAATGTTGCAACCACACACACGTTGACCTGCTGTTAGGAAAAAACGAGTTAGTACATTCCAAACATGAAGAAGGCCATTTTAAAATCAACATGAAAAACCAAAATTGGAAATGTATGAAACACAATAAAATGCTTACCGAAGAAAGAAATTGTATAGTGCTAGGCACCCTCCTCCCGCCCTGTGGTGCAACTGATGTCCCTCTCTCCAAAAATGTACTCAATGGGACCATAATGTTGCAACAACACACACGTTGACCTGCTGTGAGGAAAAAACGAGTTAGTACATTCCAAACATGAAAAAGGTCATTTTAAAATCAACATGAAAAACCAAAATTCCAAAAGCATCAAACACAAAATAATGCTTACCGAAGAATGAAAATGTATCGTGCTAGGCACCCTCCTCCCGCCCTGTGGTGCAACAGATGTCCCTCTCTCCAAAAATGTACTCAATGGGACCATAATGTTGCAACCACACACACGTTGACCTGCTGTGAGGAAAAAACGAGTTAGTACATTCCAAACATGAAAAAGGTCATTTAAAAATCAACATGAAAAACCAAAATTCCGAAAGTATCAAACACAAAAAAATGCTTACCGAAGAAATAAAATGTATCGTGCTAGGCACCCTCTTCCCGCCCTGTGGTGCAACTAATGTCCCTCTCTCCAAAAATGTACTCAATGGGACCATAATGTTGCAACCACACACACGTTGACCTGCTGTGAGGAAAAAACGAGAAAGTACATTTCAAACATGAAAAAGGTCATTTTCAAATCAACATGAAAAATCAAAATTCCAAAAGTATCAGACACAAAATAATGCTTACCGAAGAAAGAAAATGTATCGTGCTAGGCGCCCTCCTCCCGCCCTGTGGTGTAACTGATGTCCTTCTCTCCAAAAATGTACTCAGTGGGACCATAATGTTGCAACCACACACACGTTGACCAGCAGTGAGGAAAAAACGAGTTAGTTCATTCCAAACATGAAACAGGTCATTTTAAAATCAACATGAAAAATCCAAAATTCTAAAAGTATCAAACACAAAAAAATGCTTACCGAAGAAAGAAAATGTATCGTGCTAGGCACCCTCCTCCCGTCCTGTGGTGCAACTGATGTCCCTCTCTCCAAAATAGTACTCAATGGGATCATAATGATGCAACCACACACACGTTGACCTGTTGTGAGGAAACAACGAGTTAGTACATTCCAAATATGAAAAAGGTCATTTTAAAATCAAAATGAAAAACCAAGATTCCAAAAGTATCAAACACAAAATAATGCTTACCGAAGAGAGAAAATGTATCGTGATAGGCACCCTCCTCCCGCCCCATGGTGCAACTGATGTCCCTCTCTCCAAAAATGTACTCAATGAGACCATAATGTTGCAACCACACACACGTTGACCTGCTGTGAGGAAAAAACGAGTTAGTACATTCCAAACATGAAAAAGGTCATTTTAAAATCAACATGAAAAACCAAAATTCCAAAAGTATCAAACACAAAAAAATGCTTACCGAAGAAAGAAAATGTATCGTGCTAGGCACCCTCCTCCCGCCCTGTGGTGCAACTGATGTCCCTCTCTCCAAAAATGTACTCAATGTTACCATAATGTTGCAACCACACACACGTTGAAATGCCGTGAGGAAAAAACGAGTTAGTACATTTCAAACATGAAAAAGGTCATTTTAAAATCAACATGAAAAACCAAATTCCAAAAGTATCAAACATATAATCATGCTTACCGAAGAAACGAAATGTATCGTGCCAGGCACCCTCCTCCCGCCCTGTGGTGCAACTGATGTCCCTCTCTCCAAAAATGTACTCAATGGGACTGTAATGTTGCAACCACACACACGTTGACCTGCTGTGAGGAAAAAACGAGTTAGTACATTTCAAACATGAAAAAGGTCTTTTTGAAATCAACATGAAAAACCAAAATTCCAAAAGTATCAAACACAAAATAATGCTTACCGAAGGAAGAAAATGTATCGAGCTAGGCACCCTCCTACTGCCCTGTGGTACAACTGAAGTCCCTCTCTCCAAAAATGTACTCAATGGGACCATAATATTGCAACCACACACACCTTGACCTGCTGTGAGGGAAAAACGAGTTAGTACATTCCAAACATGACAAAGGTCATTGTAAAATCAACATGAAAAACCAAAATCCCAAAAGTATCAAACACAAAAAAATGCTTACCGAAGAAAGAAAATGTATCGTGCTAGGCACACTCCTCCCGCCCTGTGGTGCAACTGATGTCCCTCTCTAAAAAAATGTACTCAAGTGGACCATAATGTTTCAATTACACACACATTGACCTGCTGTGAGGAAAAACCGAGTTAGTACATTCCAAATATGAAAAAGGTCATTTTAAAATCAAAATGAAAAACCAAGATTCCAAAAGTAGGAAACACAAAATAATGCTTACCGAAGAAAGAAAATGTATCGTGCTAGGCACCCTCCTCCCGCCCTGTGGTGCAACTGATGTCCCTCTCTCCAAAAATGTACTCAATGAGACCATAATGTTGCAACCACGTTGACCTGCTGTGAGGAAAAAACGAGTTAGTACATTCCAAACATGAAAAAGGTCATTTTAAATTCAACATGAAAAACCAAAATTCTAAAAGTATCAACACACAAAAAAATGCTTACCGAAGAAAGAAAATGTATCGTGCTAGGCACCCTCTTCCCGCCCTGTGGGGCAACTGATGTCCCTCTCTCCAAGCATTTACTCAATGGGAGCATTATGTCGCAACCACACACACGTTGACCTGCTGTGAGGAAAAAACGAGTTAGTACATTCCAAACATGAAAAAGGTCATTTTAAAATCAACATGAAAAACCAAAATTCCAAAAGTATCAAACACAAAATAATGCTTACCGAAGAAAAAAAATGTATCGAGCTAGGCACCCTCCTACTGCCCTGTGGTACAACTGATGTCCCTCTCTCCAAAAATGTACTCAATGGGACCATAATATTGCAACCACACACACGTTGACCTGCTGTGAGGGAAAAACAAGTTAGAACACTACAAACATGAAAAAGGTCACTGTAACATCAACATGAAAAACCAAAATTCCAAAAGTATCAAACACAAAAAAATGCTTATCGAAGAAAGAAGATGTATCGTGCTAGGCACCCTCCTCCCGCCCTGTGGGGCAACTGATGTCCCTCTCTCCAAGCATTTACTCAATTGGACCATAATGTTGCAACCACACACACGTTGACCTGCTGTTAGGAAAAAACGAGTTAGTACATTCCAAACATGAAGAAGGTCATTTTAAAATCAACATGAAAAACCAAAATTGGAAATGTATGAAACACAATAAAATGCTTACCGAAGAAAGAAATTGTATCGTGCTAGGCACCCTCCTCCCGCCCTGTGGTGCAACTGATGTCCCTCTCTCCAAAAATGTACTCAATGGGACCATAATGTTGCAACAACACACACGTTGACCTGCTGTGAGGAAAAAACGATTTAGTACATTCCAAACATGAAAAAGGTCATTTTAAAATCAACATGAAAAACCAAAATTCCGAAAGTATCAAACACAAAAAAATGCTTACCGAAGAAACAAAATGTATCGTGCTAGGCACACTCATCCCGCCCTGTGGTGCAACTAATGTCCCTCTCTCCAAAAATGTACTCAATGGGACCATAATGTTGCAACCACACACACGTTGACCTGCTGTGAGGAAAAAACGAGAAAGTACATTTCAAACATGAAAAAGGTCATTCTAAAATCAACATGAAAAATCAAAATTCCAAAAGTATCAGTCACAAAATAATGCTTACCGAAGAAAGAAAATGTATCGTGCTAGGCGCCCTCCTCCCGCCCTGTGGTGTAACTGATGTCCTTCTCTCCAAAAATGTACTCAGTGGGACCATTATGTTGCAACCACACACACTTTGACCAGCTGTGAGAAAAAACGAGTTTGTACATTCCAAACATGAAACAGGTCATTTTAAAATCAACATGAAAAACCAAAATTCTAAAAGTATCAAACACAAAAAAATGCTTACCGAAGAAAGAAAATGTATCGTGCTAGGCACCCTCCTCCCGCCCTGTGGTGCAACTGATGTCCCTCTCTCCAAAAATGTACTCAATGGGATCATAATGATGCAGCCACACACACGTTGACCTGTTGTGAGGAAACAACGAGTTAGTACATTCCAAATATGAAAAAGGTCATTTTAAAATATAATGAAAGACCAAGATTCCAAAAGTATCAAACACAAAATAATGCTTACCGAAGAAAGAAAATGTATCGTGATAGGCACCCTCCTCCCGCCCTGTGGTGCAACCGATGTCCCTCTCTCCAAAAATGTACTCAATGTTACCATAATGTTGCAACCACACACACGTTGAAATGCCGTGAGGAAAAAACGAGTTAGTACATTTCAAACATGAAAAAGGTCATTTTAAAATCAACATGAAAAACCAAAATTCCAAAAGTATCAAACATATAATCATGCTTACCAAAGAAACGAAATGTATCGTGCCACGCCCCCTCCTCCCGCCCTGTGGTGCAACTGATGTCCCTCTCTCCAAAAATGTACTCAATGGGACTGTAATGTTGCAACCACACACACGTTGACCTGCTGTGAGGAAAAAACGAGTTAGTACATTTCAAACATGAAAAAGGTCATTTTGAAATCAACATGAAAAACCAAAATTCCAAAAGTATCAAACACAAAATAATGCTTACCAAAGGAAGAAAATGTATTGAGCTAGGCACCCTCCTACTGCCCTGTGGTACAACTGATGTCCCACTCTCCAAAAATGTACTTAATGGGACCATAATATTGCAACCACACACACCTTGACCTGCTGTGAGGAAAAAACGAGTTAGTACATTCCAAACATGAAAAAGGTCATTGTAAAATCAACATGAAAAACCAAAATCCCAAAAGTATCAAACACAAAAAAATGTTTACCGAAGAAAGAAAATGTATCGTGCTAGGCACACTCCTCCCGCCCTGTGGTGCAACTGATGTCCCTCTCTAAAAAAATGTACTCAATTGGACCATAATGTTTCAATTACACACACGTTGACCTGCTGTGAGGAAAAACCGAGTTAGTACATTCCAAATATGAAAACGGTCATTTTAAAATCAAAATGAAAAACCAAGATTCCAAAAGTACCAAACACAAAATAATGCTTACCGAAGAAAGAAAACGTATCGTGCTAGGCACCCTCCTCCCGCCCAGTGGTGCAACTGATGTCCCTCTCTCCAAAAATGTACTCAATGAGACCATAATGTTGCAACCACGTTGACCTGCTGTGAGGAAAAAACGAGTTAGTACATTCCAAACATGAAAAATGTCATTTTAAATTCAACATGAAAAACCAAAATTGTAAAGTATCAACACACAAAAAAATGCTTACCGAAGAAAGAAAATGTATTGTGCTAGGCACCCTCCTCCCGCCCTGTGGGGCAACTGATGTTCCTCTCTCCAAGAATTTACTCAATGGGACCATTATGTCGCAACCACACACACGTTGACCTGCTGTGAGGAAAAAACGAGTTAGTACATTCCAAACATGAAAAAGGACATTTTAAAATCAACATGAAAAACCAAAATTCGAAAGGTATCAAACACATAATAATGCTTACCGAAGAAAGAAAATGTATCGTGCTAGGCACCCTCCTCCCGCCCTGTGGTGCAACAGACGTCCCTCACTCCAAAAATGTACTCAGTGGGACCATAATGTTGCAACCACACACACGTTGAAATGCTGTGAGGAAAAAACGAGTTAGTACACTTCAAACATGAAAAATGTCATTTAAAAATCAACATGAAAAACCAAAATTGGAAATGTATGAAACACAATAAAATGCTTACCGAAGAAAGAGATTGTATCGTGCTAGGCACCCTCCTCCCGCCCTGTGGTGCAACTGATGTCCCTCTCTCCAAAAATATACTCAGTGGGACCATAATGTTACAACCACACACACGTTGAATTGCTGTGAGGAAAAAACGCGTTAGTACATTTCAAACATGAAAAAGGTCATTTTAAAATCAACATGAAAATCCAAAATTCCAAAAGTATCAAACACAAAAAAATGCTTACCGAAGAAAGAAAATTGTTCGTGCAAGGCACTCTCCTCCTGCCCTTTGGTGCAACTGATGTCCCTCTCTCCAAAAATGTACTCAATGGGACTGTAATGTTGCAACCACACACACGTTGACCTGCTGTGAGGAAAAAACGAGTTAGTACATTTCAAACATGAAAAAGGTCATTTTAAAATCAACATGAAAATCCAAAATTCCAAAAGTATCAAACACAAAATAATGCTTACCGAAGAAAGAAAATGTATCGAGCTAGGCACCCTCCTACTGCCCTGTGGTACAACTGATGTCCCTCTCTCCAAAAATGTACTCAATGGGACCATAATATTGCAACCACACACACGTTGACCTGCTGTGAGGGAAAAACGAGTTAGTACATTCCAAACATGAAAAAGGTCATTGTAAAATCAACATGAAAAACCAAAATTCCAAAAGTACCAAACACAAAAAAATGCTTATCGAAGAAAGAAAATGTATCGTGCTAGGCACACTCCTCCCGCCCTTTGGTGCAACTGATGTCCCTCTCTAAAAAAAGGTACTCAATGGGACCATAATGTTGCAACCACCCACACGTTGACCTGCTTTGAGGAAAAAACGAGTTAGTACATTCCAAACATGAAAAAGGGCATTTTAAAATCAACATGAAAAACCAAAAATCAAAAAGTATCAAACACAAAAGAAGCTTACCGAAGAAAGAAAATGTATCGTGCTAGGCACCCTCCTCCCGCTCTGTGGTGCAACTGATGTCCCTCTCTCCAAAAATGTACTCAATGGGACCATAATGTTGCAACCACACACACGTTGACCTGTTGTGAGGAAAAAACGAGTTAGTACATTCCAAACATGAAAAAGGTCATTTTAAAATCAACATGAAAAACCAAAATTCTAAAAGTATCAAACACAAGAAAATGGTTACCGAAGAAAGAAAATGTATTGTGATAGGCACCCTCCTCCCGCCCTGTGGTGCAACTGATGTCCCTCTCTCCAAAAATGTACTCAATGGGACCATAATGTTGCAACCACGTTGACCTGCTGTGAGGAAAAAACGAGTTAGTACATTCCAAACATGAAAAAGGTCATTTTAAAATCAACATGAAAAACCAAAATTCTAAAAGTATCAAACACAAGAAAATGGTTACCGAAGAAAGAAAATGTATTGTGATAGGCACCCTCCTCCCGCCCTGTGGTGCAACTGATGTCCCTCTCTCCAAAAATGTACTCAATGGGACCATAATGTTGCAACCACACACACATTGACCTGCTGTGAGGAAAAAACGAGTTAGTACATTCCAAATACGAAAAAGGTCATTTTAAAATCAAAATGAAAAGATAAGATTCCAAAAGTATCAAACACAAAATAACGCTTACCGAAGAAAGAAAATGTATGGTGATAGGCATCCTCCTCCCGCCCTCTGGTGCAACTGATGTCCCTCTCTCCAAAAATGTACTCAATGAGACCATAATGTTGCAACCACACACACGTTGACCTGCTGTGAGGAAAAAACGAGTTAGTACATTCCAAACATAAAAAAGGTCATTTTAAATTCAACATGAAAAACTAAAATTCTAAAAGTATCAAACACAAAAAAATGCTTACCGAAGAAAGATAATGTATCGTGCTAGGCACCCTCCTCCCGCCCTGTGGTGCAACTAATGTCCCTCTCTCCAAAAATTTACTCAATGGGACCATAATGTTGCAACCACGTTGACCTGCTGTGAGGAAAAAACGAGTTAGTACATTCCAAACATGAAAAAGGTCATTTTAAAATCAACATGAAAAACCAAAATTCCAAAAGTATCAAACACAAAATAATGCTTACCGAAGAAAGAAAATGTATCGTGCTAGGAACCCTCCTCCCGCCCTGTGGTACAAGTGATGTCCCTCTCTCCAAAAATGTATTCAATGGGACCATAATGTTGCAACCACACACACGTTGATCTGCTGTGAGGAAAAAACGAGTTAGTACATTTCAAACATGAAAAAGGTCATTTTAAAATCAACATGCAAAACCAAAATTCCAAAATTATCAAACAGAAAAAAATGCTTACCGAAGACAGAAAATGTATCGTGCAAGGCACTCTCCTCCTGCTCTTTGGTGCAACTGATGTCCCTCTCTCCAAAAATGTACTCAATGGGACCATAATGTTGCAACCACACACACGTTGACCTGCTGTTAGGAAAAAAGGAGTTAGTACATTTCAAACATGAATAAGGTCATTTTAAAATCAACATGAAAAACCAAAATTCCAAAAGTATCGAACACAAAATGATGCTTACCGAAGAAAGAAAATGTATCTTGCTAGTCACCCACCGCAAGCCCTGTGAAGCAACTGATGTCACTCTCTCCAAAAATGTACTCAATGGGACCGTAATGTTGCAACCACACACACGTTGACCTGCTGCAAGGAAGAAACGAGTTAGTACATTCCAAACATGAAAAAGGTCATTAAAAATCAATATGAAAAACCAAAATTACAAAAGTATCAAACACAAAATAATGCTTACCGAAGAAAGAAAATGTATCGTGCTCTGCACCCTTCTCCCGTCCTGTGGTGCAACTATTGTCCCTCTCTCCAAAAATGTACTCAATGGGACCATAATGTTGCAACCACACACACGTTTACCTGCTGTGAGGAAAAAACGAGTTAGTACATTCCAAACATGACAAAGGTCATTTTAAAATCAACATGAAAAACCAAAATTCCAAAAGTATCAAACACAAAAAATGCTTACCGAAGAAAGAAAATGTATCGTGCTAGGCACCCTCCTCCCGCCCTGTGGTGCAACTGATGTCCCTCTCTCCAAAAATGTATTCAATGGGACCATAAAGTTGCAACCACACACACGTTGATCTGCTGTGAGGAAAAAACGAGTTAGTACATTTCAAACATGAAAAAGGTCATTGTAAAATCAACATGAAAAACCAAAATTCCAAAAGTATCAAACTTATAATAATGCTTACGGAAGAAAGGAAATGTATCGTGCTAGGCACCCTCCTCCCGCCCTGTGGTGCAACTGATGTCCCTCTCTCCAAAAATGTACTCAATGGGACCGTAATGTTGCAACCACACACACGTTGACCAGCTGTGAGGAAAAAACGCGTTAGTACATTTTAAACATGAAAAAGGTCATTTTAAAATCAACATGAAAAACCAAAATTCCAAATGTAACAAACACAATATAATGCTTACCGAAGAAAGAAAATCTATCGTGCTAGGCACCCTCCTCCCACCCTTTGGTGCAACTGATGTCCCTCTCTCAAAAAATGTACTCAATGGGACCATAATGTTGCAACCACACACAAGTTGACCTGCTTTGTGGAAAAAACGAGTTAGTACTTTCCAAACAAGATAAAGGTCATTTTAAAATCAACATGAAAAACCAAAATTCCAAAAGTATCAATGACAAAAAACTGCTTACCGAAGAAAGAAAATGTATCGTGCTAGGCACCCTCCTCCCGCCCTGTGGCGCAACTGATGTCCCTCTCCCCAAAAATGTACTCAATGGGACCGTAATGTTGCAACCACACACAAGTGGACCTGCTGTGAGGAGAAAACGAGTTAGTACAATCCAATCATGAAAAAGGTCATTTTAAAATCAACATGAAAAACCAAGATTCCAAAAGTATCAAACACAAAAAATGCTTACCGAAGAAAGAAAATGTATCGTGCTAGGCACCCTCCTCCCGCCCTGTGGTGCAACTGATGTCCCTCTCTCCGAAAATGTACTCAATGGGACCGTAATGTTGCAACCACACACACGTTGACCTGCTGTGAGGAAAAAACGAGTTAGTACATTCCAAACATGAAAAAGGTCATTTTAAAATGGACATGAAAAACCAAAATTCCAAAAGTATCAAACACAAAAAAAAGCTTACTGAAGAAAGAAAATGTATCGTGCTAGGCACCCTCCTCCCGCCCTGTGGTGCAACTGATGTCCCTCTCTCCAAAAATGTACTCAATGGGACCATAATGTTGCAACCACACACACGTTGACCTGTTGTGAGGAAAAAACGAGTTAGTACATTCCAAACATGAAAAAGGTCATTTTAAAATCAAAATGAAAAATCAAATTTCCAAAAGTATGAAATACAAAATAATGCTTACCGAAGAAAGAAAATGTATCGTGCTAGGCACCCTCCTCCCGACCTGTGGTGCAACTGATGTCCCTCTCTCCAAAAATGTACTCAATGAGACCATAATGTTACAACCACGTTGACCTGCTGTGAGGAAAAAATGAGTTAGTACATTCCAAACATGAAAAAGGTCATTTTAAAATCAACATGAAAAACCAAAATTCTAAAAGTATCAAACACAAAAAAATGGTTACCGAAGAAAGAAACTGTCTTGTGATAGGCACCCTCCTCCCGCCCTGTGGTGCAACTGATGTCAATCTCTCCAAAAATGTACTTAATGGGACCATAATGTTGCAACCACACACACATTGACCTGCTGTGAGGAAAAAACGAGTTAGTACATTCCAAATATGAAAAAGGTCATTTTAAAATCAAAATGAAAAACCAAGTTTCCAAAAGTATCAAACACAAAATAACGCTTACCGAAGAAAGAAAATGTATCGTGATAGGCACCCTCCTCCCGCCCTCTGGTGCAACTGATGTCCCTCTCTCTAAAAATGTACTCAATGAGACCATAATGTTGCAACCACACACACGTTGAACTGCTGTGAGGAAAAAACGAGTTAGTACATTCCAAACATGAAAAAGGTCATTTTAAAATCAACATGAAAAACCAAAATTCCAAAAGTATCAAACACAAAATAATGCTTACCGAAGAAAGAAAATGTATCGTGCTAGGCACCCTCCTCCCGACCTGTGGTGCAACTGATGTCCCTCTCTCCAAAAATGTACTCAATGTTACCATAATGTTGCAACCACACACACGTTGAAATGCTGTGAGGAAAAAACGAGTTAGTACATTTCAAACATGAAAAAGGTCATTTTGAAATCAACATGAAAAACCAAAATTCCAAAAGTATCAAACACAAAATAATCCTTACCGAAGGAAGAAAATGTATCGAGCTAGGCACCCTCCTACTGCCCTGTGGTACAACTGATGTCAATCTCTCCAAAAATGTACTCAATGGGACCATAATATTGCAACCACACACACCTTGACCTGCTGTGAGGGAAAAACGAGTTAGTACATTCCAAACATGAAAAAGGTCATTGTAAAATAAACATGAAAAACCAAAATCCCAAAAGTGTCAAACACAAAAAAATGCTTACCGAAGAAAGAAAATGTATCGAGCTAGGCACACTCCTCCCGCCCTGTGTACAACTGATGTCCCTCTCTAAAAAAATGTACTCAATTGGACCATAATGTTTCAATTACATACACGTTGACCTGCTGTGAGGAAAAAACGAGATAGTACATTCCAAACATGAAAAAGGTCTTTTTAAAATCAAAATGAAAAACCAAGATTCCAAAAGTATCAAACACAAAATAATGCTTACCAAAAGAAGAAAATGTATCGTGCTAGGCACCTTCCTCCCGCCCTATGGTGCAACTGATGTCGCTCTCTCCAAAAATGTACTCAATGAGACCATAATGTTGCAACCACACACACGTTGACCTGCTGTGAGGAAACAACGAGTTAGTACATTCCAAACATGAAAAAGGTCATTTTAAATTCAACATGAAAAACCAAAATTCTAAAAGTATCAAACACAAAAAAATGCTTACCGAAGAAAGAAAATGTATCGTGCAAGGCACTCTCCTCCTGCCCTTTGGTGCAACTGATGTCCCTCTCTCCAAAAATGTACTCAATGGGACTGTAATGTTGCAACCACACACACGTTGACCTGCTGTGAGGAAAAAACGAGTTAGTACATACAAAACATGAAAAAGGTCATTTTAAAATCAACATGAAAAACCAAAATTGGAAATGTATGAAACACAATAAAATGCTTACCGAAGAAAGAAATTGTATCGTGCTAGGCACCCTCCTCCCGCCCTGTGGTGCAACTGATGTCCCTCTCTCCAAAAATATACTCAGTGGGACCATAATGTTCCAACCACACACACGTTGACCTGCTGTGAGGAAAAAACGCGTTAGTACATTTCAAACATGAAAAAGGTCATTTTAAAATCAACATGAAAAACCAAAATTCCAAAAGTATCAAACACAAAATAATGCTTACCGAAGAAAGAAAATGTATCTTGCTAGTCACCCACCGCAAGCCCTGTGAAGCAACTGATGTCCCTCTCTCCAAAAATGTACTCAATGGGACCATATTGTTGCAACCACAGACACGTTGACCTGCTGTGAGGAAAAAACGAGTTAGTACATACAAAACATGAAAAAGGTCATTTTAAAATCAACATGAAGAACCAAAATTCCAAAAGTATCAAACACAAAATAATGCTTACCGAAGAAAGAAAATGTCTAGTGATAGGCACCCTCCTCCCGCCCTGTGGTGCAACTGTTGTCCCTCTCTCCAAAAATGTACTCAATTGGACCATAATGTTGCAACCACACACACGTTGAAATGCTGTGAGGAAAAAACGAGTTAGTACATTTCAAACATGAAAAAGGTCATTTTAAAATCAACATGAAAAACCAAAATTCCAAAAGTATCAAACACAAAAAAATGCTTACCGAAGAAAGAAAATGTATCGTGCAAGGCACTCTCCTCCTACCCTTTGGTGCAACTGATGTCCCTCTCTCCAAAAATGTACTCAATGGGACCGTAATGTTGCAACCACACACACGTTGACCTGCTGTGAGGAAAAAACGAGTTAGTACATTTCAAACATGAAAAAGGTCATTTTAAAATCAACATGAAAAACCAAAATTCCAAAAGTATCAAACACAAAATAATGCTTACCGAAGAAAGAAAATGTATCTTGCTAGTCACCCACCGCAAGCCCTGTGAAGCAACTGATGTCCCTCTCTCCAAAAATGTACTCAATGGGACCATATTGTTGCAACCACAGACACGTTGACCTGCTGTGAGGAAAACACGAGTTAAGACATTCCAAATATGAAAAAGGTCATTTTAAAATCAACATGAAAGATCAAAATTCCAAAAGTATCAAACACAAGAAAATGCTTACCGAAGAAACTAAATGTATCGTGCTAGGCACCCTCCTCCCGCCCTGTGGTGCAAGTGATGTCCCTCTCTCAAAAAATGTACTCAATGGGATCATAATGTTACAACCACACACACGTTGACCTGCTGAAAGGAAGAAACGAGTTAGTACATTCCAAACATGAAAAAGGTCATTTAAAAATCAATATGAAAAACCAAAATTCCAAAAGTATCAAACACAAAAAAATGCTTACCAAAGAAAGAAAATGTATCGTGCTCTGCACCCTCCTCCTGTCCTGTGGTGCAACTATTGTCCCTCTCTCCAAAAATGTACTCAATGGGACCATAATATTGCAACCACACACACCTTGACCTGCTGTGAGGGAAAAACGAGTTAGTACATTCCAAGCATGAAAAAGGTCATTGTAAAATCAACATGAAAAACCAAAATCCCAAAAGTATCAAACACAAAAAAATGCTTACCGAAGAAAGAAAATGTATCGTGCTAGGCACACTCCTCCCGCCCTGTGGTGCAACTGATGTCCCTCTCTAAAAAAATGTACTCAATTGTACCATAATGTTTCAACCACACACATGTTTACCTGCTGTGAGGAAAAAACGAGTTATTACATTCCAAACATGAAAAAGGTCATTTTAAAATCAACATGAAAAACCAAAATTCCAAAAGTATCAATGACAAAAAAATGCTTACCGAAGAAAAAAAACGTATCGTGCTAGGCACCCTCCTCCCGCCCTGTGGCGCAACTGATTTCCCTCTCCCCAAAAATGTACTCAATGGGACCATAATGTTGCAACCACACACACGATGACATGCTGTGAGGAAAAAACGAGTTAGTACATTCCAATCATGAAAAAGGTCATTTTAAAATCAACATAAAAAACCAAAATTGCAAAAGTATCATACACAAAAAAATGCTTACCGAAAAAAGAAAATGTATCGAGCTAGGCACCCTCTTCCCGCCCTGTGGTGCAAGTGATGTCCCTCTCTCCAAAAATGTACTCAATGGGACCATAATGTTGCAACCACACACACGATGACCTGCTGTTAGGAAAAAACGAGTTAGTACATTTCAAACATGAATAAGGTCATTTTAAAATCAACATGAAAAACCAAAATTCCAAAAGTATCAAACACAAAATAATGCTTACCGAAGAAAGAAAATGTATCTTGCTAGTCACCCACCGCAAGCCCTGTGAAGCAACTGATGTCACTCTCTCCAAAAATGTACTCAATGGGACCGTAATGTTGCAACCACACACACGTGGACCTGCTGTGAGGAGAAAACGAGTTAGTACATTTCAAACATGAAAAAGGTCGTTTTAAAATCAACATGAAAAACCAAGATTCCAAAAGTATCAAACACAAAAAATTCTTACCGAAGGAAGAAAATGTCTAGTGATAGGCACCCTCCTCCCGCCCTGTGGTGCAACTGATGTCCCTCTCTCCGAAAATGTACTCAATGGGACCGTAATGTTGCAACCACACACACGTTGACCTGCTGTGAGGAAAAAACGAGTTAGTACATTCCAAACATGAAACAGGTCATTTTAAAATGGACATGAAAAACCAAAATTCCAAAAGTATCAAACACAAAAAAAAGCTTACCGAAGAAAGAAAATGTATCGTGCTAGGCACCCTCCTCCCGCCCTGTGGTGCAACTGATGTCCCTCTCTCCAAAAATGTACTCAATGGGACCATAATGTTGCAACCACACACACGTTGACCTGCTGTGAGGAAAAAACGAGTTAGTACATTCCAAACATGAAAAAGGTCATTTTAAAATCAAAATGAAAAACCAAAATTCCAAAAGTATGAAACACAAAATAATGCCTACCGAAGAATGAAAATGTATCGTGCTAGGCACCCTCCTCCCGCCCTGTGGTGCAACTGATGTCCCTCTCTCCAAAAATGTACTCAATGAGACCATAATGTTGCAACCACGTTGACCTGCTGTGAGGAAAAAACGAGTTAGTACATTCCAAACATGAAAAAGGTCATTTTAAAATCAACATGAAAAACCAAAATTCTAAAAGTATCAAACACAAAAAAATGGTTACCGAAGAAAGATAATGTCTTGTGATAGGCACCCTCCTCCCGCCCTGTGGTGCAACTGATGTCCCTCTCTCCAAAAATGTACTCAATGGGACCATAATGTTGCAACCACACACACATTGACCTGCTGTGAGGAAAAAACGAGTTAGTACATTCCAAATATGAAAAAGGTCATTTTAAAATCAAAATGAAAGACCAAGATTCCAAAAGTATCAAACACAAAATAACGCTTACCGAAGAAAGAAAATGTATCGTGATAGTCACCCTCCTCCCGCCCTCTGGTGCAACTGATGTCCCTCTCTCCAAAAATGTACTCAATGAGACCATAATGTTGCAACCACACACACGTTGACCTGCTGTGAGGAAAAAACGAGTTAGTACATTCCAAACATGAAAAAGGTCATTTTAAATTCAACATGAAAAGCTTAAATTCTAAAAGTATCAAACACAAAAAAATGCTTACCGAAGAAAGAGAATGTATCGTGCTAAGCACCCTCCTCCCGCCCTGTGGTGCAACTGATGTCACTCTCTCCAAAAATTTACTCAATGGGACAATAATGTTGCAACCACACACACGTTGAACTGCTGTGAGGAAACAACGAGTTAGTACATTCCAAACATGAAAAAGGTCATTTTAAAATCAACATGAAAAACCAAAATTCCAAAAGTATCAAACACAAAATAATGCTTACCGAAGGAAGAAAATGTATCGAGCTAGGCACCCTCCTACTGCCCTGTGGTACAACTGATGTCCCTCTCTCCAAAAATGTACTCAATGGGACCATAATATTGCAACCACACACACCTTGACCTGCTGTGAGGGAAAAACGAGTTAGTACATTCCAAGCATGAAAAAGGTCATTGTAAAATCAACATGAAAAACCAAAATCCCAAAAGTATCAAACACAAAAAAATGCTTACTGAAGAAAGAAAATGTATCGTGCTAGGCACACTCCTCCCGCCCTGTGTACAACTGATGTCCCTCTCTAAAAAAATGTACTCAATTGGACCATAATGTTTCAATTACACACACGTTGACCTGCTGTGAGGAAAAAACGAGATAGTACATTCCAAACATGAAAAAGGTCATTTTAAAATCAAAATGAAAAACCAAGATTCCAAAAGTTTCAAACACAAAATAATGCTTTCCAAAAGAACAAAATGTATCGTGCTAGGCACCCTCCTCCCGCCCTATGGTGCAACTGATGTCCCTCTCTCCAAAAATGTACTCAATGAGACCATAATGTTGCAACCACACACACGTTGACCTGCTGTGAGGAAAAAACGAGTTAGTACATTCCAAACATAAAAAAGGTCATTTTAAATTCAACATGAAAAACTAAAATTCTAAAAGTATCAAACACAAAAAAATGCTTACCGAAGAAAGAAAATGTATCGTGCTAGGCACCCTCCTCCCGCCCTGTGGTGCAACTAATGTCCCTCTCTCCAAAAATTTACTCAATGGGACCATAATGTTGCAACCACGTTGACCTGCTGTGAGGAAAAAACGAGTTAGTACATTCCAAACATGAAAAAGGTCATTTTAAAATCAACATGAAAAACCAAAATTCCAAAAGTATCAAACACAAAATAATGCTTACCGAAGAAAGAAAATGTATCGTGCTAGGCACCCTCCTCCCGCCCTGAGGTGCAACTGATGTCCCTCTCTCCAAAAATGTACTCAATGTTACCATAATGTTGCAACCACCCACACGTTGACCTGCTGTGAGGAAAAAACGAGTTAGTACATTTCAAACATGAAAAAGGTCATTTTAAAATCAACATGCAAAACCAAAATTCCAAAATTATCAAACAGAAAAAAATGCTTACCGAAGACAGAAAATGTATCGTGCAAGGCACTCTCCTCCTGCTCTTTGGTGCAACTGATGTCCCTCTCTCCAAAAATGTACTCAATGGGACCATAATGTTGCAACCACACACACGTTGACCTGCTGTTAGGAAAAAAGGAGTTAGTACATTTCAAACATGAATAAGGTCATTTTAAAATCAACATGAAAAACCAAAATTCCAAAAGTATCGAACACAAAATGATGCTTACCGAAGAAAGAAAATGTATCTTGCTAGTCACCCACCGCAAGCCCTGTGAAGCAACTGATGTCACTCTCTCCAAAAATGTACTCAATGGGACCGTAATGTTGCAACCACACACACGTTGACCTGCTGCAAGGAAGAAACGAGTTAGTACATTCCAAACATGAAAAAGGTCATTAAAAATCAATATGAAAAACCAAAATTACAAAAGTATCAAACACAAAATAATGCTTACCGAAGAAAGAAAATGTATCGTGCTCTGCACCCTTCTCCCGTCCTGTGGTGCAACTATTGTCCCTCTCTCCAAAAATGTACTCAATGGGACCATAATGTTGCAACCACACACACGTTTACCTGCTGTGAGGAAAAAACGAGTTAGTACATTCCAAACATGACAAAGGTCATTTTAAAATCAAGATGAAAAACCAAAATTCCAAAAGTATCAAACACAAAAAATGCTTACCGAAGAAAGAAAATGTATCGTGGTAGGCACCCTCCTCCCGCCCTGTGGTGCAACTGATGTCCCTCTCTCCAAAAATGTATTCAATGGGACCATAATGTTGCAACCACACACACGTTGATCTGCTGTGAGGAAAAAACGAGTTAGTACATTTCAAATATGAAAAAGGTCATTGTAAAATCAACATGAAAAACCAAAATTCCAAAAGTATCAAACTTATAATAATGCTTACGGAAGAAAGGAAATGTATCGTGCTAGGCACCCTCCTCCCGCCCTGTGGTGCAACTGATGTCCCTCTCTCCAAAAATGTACTCAATGGGACCGTAATGTTGCAACCACACACACGTTGACCAGCTGTGAGGAAAAAACGCGTTAGTACATTTTAAACATGAAAAAGGTCATTTTAAAATCAACATGAAAAACCAAAATTCCAAATGTAAGAAACACAATATAATGCTTACCGAAGAAAGAAAATCTATCGTGCTAGGCACCCTCCTCCCACCCTTTGGTGCAACTGATGTCCCTCTCTCAAAAAATGTACTCAATGGGACCATAATGTTGCAACCACACACAAGTTGACCTGCTTTGTGGAAAAAACGAGTTAGTACATTCCAAACAAGATAAAGGTCATTTTAAAATCAACATGAAAAACCAAAATTCCAAAAGTATCAATGACAAAAAACTGCTTACCGAAGAAAGAAAATGTATCGTGCTAGGCACCCTCCTCCCGCCCTGTGGCGCAACTGATGTCCCTCTCCCCAAAAATGTACTCAATGGGACCGTAATGTTGCAACCACACACACGTGGACCTGCTGTGAGGAGAAAACGAGTTAGTACAATCCAATCATGAAAAAGGTCATTTTAAAATCAACATGAAAAACCAAGATTCCAAAAGAATCAAACACAAAAAATGCTTACCGAAGAAAGAAAATGTATCGTGCTAGGCACCCTCCTCCCGCCCTGTGGTGCAACTGATGTCCCTCTCTCCGAAAATGTACTCAATGGGACCGTAATGTTGCAACCACACACACGTTGACCTGCTGTGAGGAAAAAACGAGTTAGTACATTCCAAACATGAAAAAGGTCATTTTAAAATGGACATGAAAAACCAAAATTCCAAAAGTATCAAACACAAAAAAAAGCTTACCGAAGAAAGAAAATGTATCGTGCTAGGCACCCTCCTCCCGCCCTGTGGTGCAACTGATGTCCCTCTCTCCGAAAATGTACTCAATGGGACCGTAATGTTGCAACCACACACACGTTGACCTGCTGTGAGGAAAAAACGAGTTAGTACATTCCAAACATGAAAAAGGTCATTTTAAAATGGACATGAAAAACCAAAATTCCAAAAGTATCAAACACAAAAAAAAGCTTACCGAAGAAAGAAAATGTATCGTGCTAGGCACCCTCCTCCCGCCCTGTGGTGCAACTGATGTCCCTCTCTCCAAAAATGTACTCAATGGGACCATAATGTTGCAACCACACACACGTTGACCTGTTGTGAGGAAAAAACGAGTTAGTACATTCCAAACATGAAAAAGGTCATTTTAAAATCAAAATGAAAAACCAAAATTCCAAAAGTATGAAACACAAAATAATGCCTACCGAAGAATGAAAATGTATCGTGCTAGGCACCCTCCTCCCGCCCTGTGGTGCAACTGATGTCCCTCTCTCCAAAAATGTACTCAATGAGACCATAATGTTGCAACCACGTTGACCTGCTGTGAGGAAAAAACGAGTTAGTACATTCCAAACATGAAAAAGGTCATTTTAAAATCAACATGAAAAACCAAAATTCTAAAAGTATCAAACACAAAAAAATGGTTACCGAAGAAAGATAATGTCTTGTGATAGGCACCCTCCTCCCGCCCTGTGGTGCAACTGATGTCCCTCTCTCCAAAAATGTACTCAATGGGACCATAATGTTGCAACCACACACACATTGACCTGCTGTGAGGAAAAAACGAGTTAGTACATTCCAAATATGAAAAAGGTCATTTTAAAATCAAAATGAAAGACCAAGATTCCAAAAGTATCAAACACAAAATAACGCTTACCGAAGAAAGAAAATGTATCGTGATAGTCACCCTCCTCCCGCCCTCTGGTGCAACTGATGTCCCTCTCTCCAAAAATGTACTCAATGAGACCATAATGTTGCAACCACACACACGTTGACCTGCTGTGAGGAAAAAACGAGTTAGTACATTCCAAACATGAAAAAGGTCATTTTAAATTCAACATGAAAAGCTTAAATTCTAAAAGTATCAAACACAAAAAAATGCTTACCGAAGAAAGAGAATGTATCGTGCTAAGCACCCTCCTCCCGCCCTGTGGTGCAACTGATGTCACTCTCTCCAAAAATTTACTCAATGGGACAATAATGTTGCAACCACACACACGTTGAACTGCTGTGAGGAAACAACGAGTTAGTACATTCCAAACATGAAAAAGGTCATTTTAAAATCAACATGAAAAACCAAAATTCCAAAAGTATCAAACACAAAATAATGCTTACCGAAGGAAGAAAATGTATCGAGCTAGGCACCCTCCTACTGCCCTGTGGTACAACTGATGTCCCTCTCTCCAAAAATGTACTCAATGGGACCATAATATTGCAACCACACACACCTTGACCTGCTGTGAGGGAAAAACGAGTTAGTACATTCCAAGCATGAAAAAGGTCATTGTAAAATCAACATGAAAAACCAAAATCCCAAAAGTATCAAACACAAAAAAATGCTTACTGAAGAAAGAAAATGTATCGTGCTAGGCACACTCCTCCCGCCCTGTGTACAACTGATGTCCCTCTCTAAAAAAATGTACTCAATTGGACCATAATGTTTCAATTACACACACGTTGACCTGCTGTGAGGAAAAAACGAGATAGTACATTCCAAACATGAAAAAGGTCATTTTAAAATCAAAATGAAAAACCAAGATTCCAAAAGTTTCAAACACAAAATAATGCTTTCCAAAAGAACAAAATGTATCGTGCTAGGCACCCTCCTCCCGCCCTATGGTGCAACTGATGTCCCTCTCTCCAAAAATGTACTCAATGAGACCATAATGTTGCAACCACACACACGTTGACCTGCTGTGAGGAAAAAACGAGTTAGTACATTCCAAACATAAAAAAGGTCATTTTAAATTCAACATGAAAAACTAAAATTCTAAAAGTATCAAACACAAAAAAATGCTTACCGAAGAAAGAAAATGTATCGTGCTAGGCACCCTCCTCCCGCCCTGTGGTGCAACTAATGTCCCTCTCTCCAAAAATTTACTCAATGGGACCATAATGTTGCAACCACGTTGACCTGCTGTGAGGAAAAAACGAGTTAGTACATTCCAAACATGAAAAAGGTCATTTTAAAATCAACATGAAAAACCAAAATTCCAAAAGTATCAAACACAAAATAATGCTTACCGAAGAAAGAAAATGTATCGTGCTAGGCACCCTCCTCCCGCCCTGAGGTGCAACTGATGTCCCTCTCTCCAAAAATGTACTCAATGTTACCATAATGTTGCAACCACCCACACGTTGACCTGCTGTGAGGAAAAAACGAGTTAGTACATTTCAAACATGAAAAAGGTCATTTTAAAATCAACATGCAAAACCAAAATTCCAAAATTATCAAACAGAAAAAAATGCTTACCGAAGACAGAAAATGTATCGTGCAAGGCACTCTCCTCCTGCTCTTTGGTGCAACTGATGTCCCTCTCTCCAAAAATGTACTCAATGGGACCATAATGTTGCAACCACACACACGTTGACCTGCTGTTAGGAAAAAAGGAGTTAGTACATTTCAAACATGAATAAGGTCATTTTAAAATCAACATGAAAAACCAAAATTCCAAAAGTATCGAACACAAAATGATGCTTACCGAAGAAAGAAAATGTATCTTGCTAGTCACCCACCGCAAGCCCTGTGAAGCAACTGATGTCACTCTCTCCAAAAATGTACTCAATGGGACCGTAATGTTGCAACCACACACACGTTGACCTGCTGCAAGGAAGAAACGAGTTAGTACATTCCAAACATGAAAAAGGTCATTAAAAATCAATATGAAAAACCAAAATTACAAAAGTATCAAACACAAAATAATGCTTACCGAAGAAAGAAAATGTATCGTGCTCTGCACCCTTCTCCCGTCCTGTGGTGCAACTATTGTCCCTCTCTCCAAAAATGTACTCAATGGGACCATAATGTTGCAACCACACACACGTTTACCTGCTGTGAGGAAAAAACGAGTTAGTACATTCCAAACATGACAAAGGTCATTTTAAAATCAAGATGAAAAACCAAAATTCCAAAAGTATCAAACACAAAAAATGCTTACCGAAGAAAGAAAATGTATCGTGGTAGGCACCCTCCTCCCGCCCTGTGGTGCAACTGATGTCCCTCTCTCCAAAAATGTATTCAATGGGACCATAATGTTGCAACCACACACACGTTGATCTGCTGTGAGGAAAAAACGAGTTAGTACATTTCAAATATGAAAAAGGTCATTGTAAAATCAACATGAAAAACCAAAATTCCAAAAGTATCAAACTTATAATAATGCTTACGGAAGAAAGGAAATGTATCGTGCTAGGCACCCTCCTCCCGCCCTGTGGTGCAACTGATGTCCCTCTCTCCAAAAATGTACTCAATGGGACCGTAATGTTGCAACCACACACACGTTGACCAGCTGTGAGGAAAAAACGCGTTAGTACATTTTAAACATGAAAAAGGTCATTTTAAAATCAACATGAAAAACCAAAATTCCAAATGTAAGAAACACAATATAATGCTTACCGAAGAAAGAAAATCTATCGTGCTAGGCACCCTCCTCCCACCCTTTGGTGCAACTGATGTCCCTCTCTCAAAAAATGTACTCAATGGGACCATAATGTTGCAACCACACACAAGTTGACCTGCTTTGTGGAAAAAACGAGTTAGTACATTCCAAACAAGATAAAGGTCATTTTAAAATCAACATGAAAAACCAAAATTCCAAAAGTATCAATGACAAAAAACTGCTTACCGAAGAAAGAAAATGTATCGTGCTAGGCACCCTCCTCCCGCCCTGTGGCGCAACTGATGTCCCTCTCCCCAAAAATGTACTCAATGGGACCGTAATGTTGCAACCACACACACGTGGACCTGCTGTGAGGAGAAAACGAGTTAGTACAATCCAATCATGAAAAAGGTCATTTTAAAATCAACATGAAAAACCAAGATTCCAAAAGAATCAAACACAAAAAATGCTTACCGAAGAAAGAAAATGTATCGTGCTAGGCACCCTCCTCCCGCCCTGTGGTGCAACTGATGTCCCTCTCTCCGAAAATGTACTCAATGGGACCGTAATGTTGCAACCACACACACGTTGACCTGCTGTGAGGAAAAAACGAGTTAGTACATTCCAAACATGAAAAAGGTCATTTTAAAATGGACATGAAAAACCAAAATTCCAAAAGTATCAAACACAAAAAAAAGCTTACCGAAGAAAGAAAATGTATCGTGCTAGGCACCCTCCTCCCGCCCTGTGGTGCAACTGATGTCCCTCTCTCCGAAAATGTACTCAATGGGACCGTAATGTTGCAACCACACACACGTTGACCTGCTGTGAGGAAAAAACGAGTTAGTACATTCCAAACATGAAAAAGGTCATTTTAAAATGGACATGAAAAACCAAAATTCCAAAAGTATCAAACACAAAAAAAAGCTTACCGAAGAAAGAAAATGTATCGTGCTAGGCACCCTCCTCCCGCCCTGTGGTGCAACTGATGTCCCTCTCTCCAAAAATGTACTCAATGGGACCATAATGTTGCAACCACACACACGTTGACCTGTTGTGAGGAAAAAACGAGTTAGTACATTCCAAACATGAAAAAGGTCATTTTAAAATCAAAATGAAAAACCAAATTTCCAAAAGTATATAATACAAAATAATGCTTACCGAAGAAAGAAAATGTATCGTGCTAGGCACCCTCCTCCCGACCTGTGGTGCAACTGATGACCCTCTCTCCAAAAATGTACTCAATGAGACCATAATGTTGCAACCACGTTGACCTGCTGTGAGGAAAAAATGAGTTAGTACATTCCAAACATGAAAAAGGTCATTTTAAAATCAACATGAAAAACCAAAATTCTAAAAGTATCAAACACAAAAAAATGGTTACCGAAGAAAGAAAATGTCTTGTGATAGGCACCCTCCTCCCGCCCTGTGGTGCAACTGATGTCAATCTCTCCAAAAATGTACTTAATGGGACCATAATGTTGCAACCACACACACATTGACCTGCTGTGAGGAAAAAACGAGTTAGTACATTCCAAATATGAAAAAGGTCATTTTAAAATCAAAATGAAAAACCAAGTTTCCAAAAGTATCAAACACAAAATAACGCTTACCGAAGAAAGAAAATGTATCGTGATAGGCACCCTCCTCCCGCCCTCTGGTGCAACTGATGTCCCTCTCTCTAAAAATGTACTCAATGAGACCATAATGTTGCAACCACACACACGTTGAACTGCTGTGAGGAAAAAACGAGTTAGTACATTCCAAACATGAAAAAGGTCATTTTAAAATCAACATGAAAAACCAAAATTCCAAAAGTATCAAACACAAAATAATGCTTACCGAAGAAAGAAAATGTATCGTGCTAGGCACCCTCCTCCCGACCTGTGGTGCAACTGATGTCCCTCTCTCCAAAAATGTACTCAATGTTACCATAATGTTGCAACCACACACACGTTGAAATGCTGTGAGGAAAAAACGAGTTAGTACATTTCAAACATGAAAAAGGTCATTTTGAAATCAACATGAAAAACCAAAATTCCAAAAGTATCAAACACAAAATAATCCTTACCGAAGGAAGAAAATGTATCGAGCTAGGCACCCTCCTACTGCCCTGTGGTACAACTGATGTCAATCTCTCCAAAAATGTACTCAATGGGACCATAATATTGCAACCACACACACCTTGACCTGCTGTGAGGGAAAAACGAGTTAGTACATTCCAAACATGAAAAAGGTCATTGTAAAATAAACATGAAAAACCAAAATCCCAAAAGTGTCAAACACAAAAAAATGCTTACCGAAGAAAGAAAATGTATCGAGCTAGGCACACTCCTCCCGCCCTGTGTACAACTGATGTCCCTCTCTAAAAAAATGTACTCAATTGGACCATAATGTTTCAATTACATACACGTTGACCTGCTGTGAGGAAAAAACGAGATAGTACATTCCAAACATGAAAAAGGTCATTTTAAAATCAAAATGAAAAACCAAGATTCCAAAAGTATCAAACACAAAATAATGCTTACCAAAAGAAGAAAATGTATCGTGCTAGGCACCTTCCTCCCGCCCTATGGTGCAACTGATGTCGCTCTCTCCAAAAATGTACTCAATGAGACCATAATGTTGCAACCACACACACGTTGACCTGCTGTGAGGAAAAAACGAGTTAGTACATTCCAAACATGAAAAAGGTCATTTTAAATTCAACATGAAAAACCAAAATTCTAAAAGTATCAAACACAAAAAAATGCTTACCGAAGAAAGAAAATGTATCGTGCAAGGCACTCTCCTCCTGCCGTTTGGTGCAACTGATGTCCCTCTCTCCAAAAATGTACTCAATGGGACTGTAATGTTGCAACCACACACACGTTGACCTGCTGTGAGGAAAAAACGAGTTAGTACATACAAAACATGAAAAAGGTCATTTTAAAATCAACATGAAAAACCAAAATTGGAAATGTATGAAACACAATAAAATGCTTACCGAAGAAAGAAATTGTATCGTGCTAGGCAACCTCCTCCCGCCCTGTGGTGCAACTGATGTCCCTCTCTCCAAAAATATACTCAGTGGGACCATAATGTTCCAACCACACACACGTTGACCTGCTGTGAGGAAAAAACGCGTTAGTACATTTCAAACATGAAAAAGGTCATTTTAAAATCAACATGAAGAACCAAAATTCCAAAAGTATCAAACACAAAATAATGCTTACCGAAGAAAGAAAATGTCTAGTGATAGGCACCCTCCTCCCGCCCTGTGGTGCAACTGATGTCCCTCTCTCCAAAAATGTACTCAATTGGACCATAATGTTGCAACCACACACACGTTGAAATGCTGTGAGGAAAAAACGAGTTAGTACATTTCAAACATGAAAAAGGTCATTTTAAAATCAACATGAAAAACCAAAATTCCAAAAGTATCAAACACAAAAAAATGCTTACCGAAGAAAGAAAATGTATCGTGCAAGGCACTCTCCTCCTACCCTTTGGTGCAACTGATGTCCCTCTCTCCAAAAATGTACTCAATGGGACCGTAATGTTGCAACCACACACACGTTGACCTGCTGTGAGGAAAAAACGAGTTAGTACATTTCAAACATGAAAAAGGTCATTTTAAAATCAACATGAAAAACCAAAATTCCAAAAGTATCAAACACAAAATAATGCTTACCGAAGAAAGAAAATGTATCTTGCTAGTCACCCACCGCAAGCCCTGTGAAGCAACTGATGTCCCTCTCTCCAAAAATGTACTCAATGGGACCATATTGTTGCAACCACAGACACGTTGACCTGCTGTGAGGAAAACACGAGTTAAGACATTCCAAATATGAAAAAGGTCATTTTAAAATCAACATGAAAAATCAAAATTCCAAAAGTATCAAACACAAGAAAATGCTTACCGAAGAAACTAAATGTATCGTGCTAGGCACCCTCCTCCCGCCCTGTGGTGCAAGTGATGTCCCTCTCTCAAAAAATGTACTCAATGGGATCATAATGTTACAACCACACACACGTTGACCTGCTGAAAGGAAGAAACGAGTTAGTACATTCCAAACATGAAAAAGGTCATTTAAAAATCAATATGAAAAACCAAAATTCCAAAAGTATCAAACACAAAAAAATGCTTACCAAAGAAAGAAAATGTATCGTGCTCTGCACCCTCCTCCTGTCCTGTGGTGCAACTATTGTCCCTCTCTCCAAAAATGTACTCAATGGGACCATAATATTGCAACCACACACACCTTGACCTGCTGTGAGGGAAAAACGAGTTAGTACATTCCAAGCATGAAAAAGGTCATTGTAAAATCAACATGAAAAACCAAAATCCCAAAAGTATCAAACACAAAAAAATGCTTACCGAAGAAAGAAAATGTATCGTGCTAGGCACACTCCTCCCGCCCTGAGGTGCAACTGATGTCCCTCTCTAAAAAAATGTACTCAATTGTACCATAATGTTTCAACCACACACATGTTTACCTGCTGTGAGGAAAAAACGAGTTATTACATTCCAAACATGAAAAAGGTCATTTTAAAATCAACATGAAAAACCAAAATTCCAAAAGTATCAATGACAAAAAAATGCTTACCGAAGAAAAAAAACGTATCGTGCTAGGCACCCTCCTCCCGCCCTGTGGCGCAACTGATTTCCCTCTCCCCAAAAATGTACTCAATGGGACCATAATGTTGCAACCACACACACGATGACATGCTGTGAGGAAAAAACGAGTTAGTACATTCCAATCATGAAAAAGGTCATTTTAAAATCAACATAAAAAACCAAAATTGCAAAAGTATCATACACAAAAAAATGCTTACCGAAAAAAGAAAATGTATCGAGCTAGGCACCCTCTTCCCGCCCTGTGGTGCAAGTGATGTCCCTCTCTCCAAAAATGTACTCAATGGGACCATAATGTTGCAACCACACACACGATGACCTGCTGTTAGGAAAAAACGAGTTAGTACATTTCAAACATGAATAAGGTCATTTTAAAATCAACATGAAAAACCAAAATTCCAAAAGTATCAAACACAAAATAATGCTTACCGAAGAAAGAAAATGTATCTTGCTAGTCACCCACCGCAAGCCCTGTGAAGCAACTGATGTCACTCTCTCCAAAAATGTACTCAATGGGACCGTAATGTTGCAACCACACACACGTGGACCTGCTGTGAGGAGAAAACGAGTTAGTACATTTCAAACATGAAAAAGGTCGTTTTAAAATCAACATGAAAAACCAAGATTCCAAAAGTATCAAACACAAAAAATTCTTACCGAAGGAAGAAAATGTCTAGTGATAGGCACCCTCCTCCCGCCCTGTGGTGCAACTGATGTCCCTCTCTCCGAAAATGTACTCAATGGGACCGTAATGTTGCAACCACACACACGTTGACCTGCTGTGAGGAAAAAACGAGTTAGTACATTCCAAACATGAAACAGGTCATTTTAAAATGGACATGAAAAACCAAAATTCCAAAAGTATCAAACACAAAAAAAAGCTTACCGAAGAAAGAAAATGTATCGTGCTAGGCACCCTCCTCCCGCCCTGTGGTGCAACTGATGTCCCTCTCTCCAAAAATGTACTCAATGGGACCATAATGTTGCAACCACACACACGTTGACCTGCTGTGAGGAAAAAACGAGTTAGTACATTCCAAACATGAAAAAGGTCATTTTAAAATCAAAATGAAAAACCAAAATTCCAAAAGTATGAAACACAAAATAATGCCTACCGAAGAATGAAAATGTATCGTGCTAGGCACCCTCCTCCCGCCCTGTGGTGCAACTGATGTCCCTCTCTCCAAAAATGTACTCAATGAGACCATAATGTTGCAACCACGTTGACCTGCTGTGAGGAAAAAACGAGTTAGTACATTCCAAACATGAAAAAGGTCATTTTAAAATCAACATGAAAAACCAAAATTCTAAAAGTATCAAACACAAAAAAATGGTTACCGAAGAAAGATAATGTCTTGTGATAGGCACCCTCCTCCCGCCCTGTGGTGCAACTGATGTCCCTCTCTCCAAAAATGTACTCAATGGGACCATAATGTTGCAACCACACACACATTGACCTGCTGTGAGGAAAAAACGAGTTAGTACATTCCAAATATGAAAAAGGTCATTTTAAAATCAAAATGAAAGACCAAGATTCCAAAAGTATCAAACACAAAATAACGCTTACCGAAGAAAGAAAATGTATCGTGATAGTCACCCTCCTCCCGCCCTCTGGTGCAACTGATGTCCCTCTCTCCAAAAATGTACTCAATGAGACCATAATGTTGCAACCACACACACGTTGACCTGCTGTGAGGAAAAAACGAGTTAGTACATTCCAAACATGAAAAAGGTCATTTTAAATTCAACATGAAAAACTAAAATTCTAAAAGTATCAAACACAAAAAAATGCTTACCGAAGAAAGAGAATGTATCGTGCTAAGCACCCTCCTCCCGCCCTGTGGTGCAACTGATGTCACTCTCTCCAAAAATTTACTCAATGGGACAATAATGTTGCAACCACACACACGTTGATCTGCTGTGAGGAAAAAACGAGTTAGTACATTCCAAACATGAAAAAGGTCATTTTAAAATCAACATGAAAAACCAAAATTCCAAAAGTATCAAACACAAAATAATGCTTACCGAAGAAAGAAAATGTATCGTGCTAGGCACCCTCCTTCCGCCCTGTGGTGCAACTGATGTCCCTCTCTCCAAAAATGTACTCAATGTTACCATAATGTTGCAACCACACACACGTGGAAATGCTGTGAGGAAAAAACGAGTTAGTACATTTCAAACATGAAAAAGGTCATTTTGAAATCAACATGAAAAACCAAAATTCCAAAAGTATCAAACACAAAATAATGCTTACCGAAGGAAGAAAATGTATCGAGCTAGGCACCCTCCTACTGCCCTGTGGTACAACTGATGTCCCTCTCTCCAAAAATGTACTCAATGGGACCATAATATTGCAACCACACACACCTTGACCTGCTGTGAGGGAAAAACGATTTAGTACATTCCAAGCATGAAAAAGGTCATTGTAAAATCAACATGAAAAACCAAAATCCCAAAAGTATCAAACACAAAAAAATGCTTACTGAAGAAAGAAAATGTATCGTGCTAGGCACACTCCTCCCGCCCTGTGTACAACTGATGTCCCTCTCTAAAAAAATGTACTCAATTGGACCATAATGTTTCAATTACACACACGTTGACCTGCTGTGAGGAAAAAACGAGATAGTACATTCCAAACATGAAAAAGGTCATTTTAAAATCAAAATGAAAAACCAAGATTCCAAAAGTTTCAAACACAAAATAATGCTTACCAAAAGAACAAAATGTATCGTGCTAGGCACCCTCCTCCCGCCCTATGGTGCAACTGATGTCCCTCTCTCCAAAAATGTACTCAATGAGACCATAATGTTGCAACCACACACACGTTGACCTGCTGTGAGGAAAAAACGAGTTAGTACTTTCCAAACATGAAAAAGGTCATTTTAAATTCAACATGAAAAACCAAAATTCTAAAAGTATCAAACACAAAAAAATGCTTACCGAAGAAAGAAAATGTATCGTGCTAGGCACCCTCCTCCCGCCCTGTGGTGCAACTGATGTCCCTCTCTCCAAAAATATACTCAGTGTGACCATAATGTTGCAACCACACACACGTTGACCTGCTGTGAGGAAAAAACGCGTTAGTACATTTCAAACATGAAAAAGGTCATTCTAAAATCAACATGAAAAACCAAAATTACAAAACTATCAAACACAAAAAAATGCTTACCGAAGAAAGAAAATGTATCGTGCAAGGCACTCTCCTCCTGCCCTTTGGTGCAACTGAGGTCCCTCTCTCCAAAAATGTACTCAATGGGACTGTAATGTTGCAACCACACACACGTTGACCTGCTGTGAGGAAAAAACGAGTTAGTACATTCCAAACATGAAAAAGGTCATTTTAAAATCAACATGAGAAACCAAAATTGGAAATGTACGAAACACAATAAAATACTTACCGAAGAAAGAAATTGTATCGTGCTAGGCACCCTCCTCCCGCCCTGTGGTGCAACTGATATCCCTCTCTCCAAAAATATACTCAGTGGGACCATAATGTTGCAACCACACACACGTTGACCTGCTGTGAGGAAAAAACGCGTTAGTACATTTCAAACATGAAAAAGGTCATTTTAAAATCAACATGAAAAACCAAAATTCCAAAAGTATCAAACACAAAATAATGCTTAGCGAAGAAAGAAAATGTATCGTGCTAGGCACCCTCCTCCCGCCCTGTGGTGCAACTGATGTGCCTCTCTCCAAAAATGTACTCAATTGGACCATAATGTTGCAACCACACACACGTTGAAATGCTGTGAGGAAAAAACGAGTTAGTACATTTCAAACATGAAAAAGGTCATTTTAAAATCAACATGAAAAACCAAAATTCCAAAAGTATCAAACACAAGAAAATGCTTACCGAAGAAAGAAAATGTATCGTGCAAGGCACTCTCCTCCTACCCTTTGGTGCAACTGATGTCCCTCTCTCCAAAAATGTACTCAATGGGACCGTAATGTTGCAACCACACACACGTTGACCTGCTGTGAGGAAAAAACGAGTTAGTACATTTCAAACATGAAAAAGGTCATTTTAAAATCAACATGAAAAACCAAAATTCCAAAAGTATCAAACACAAAATAATGCTTACCGAAGAAAGAAAATGTATCGAGCTAGGCAGCCTCCTACTGCCCTGTGGTACAACTGATGTCCCTCTCTCCAAAAATGTACTTAATGGGACCATTATATTGCAACCACACACACGTTTACCTGCTGTGAGGGAAAAACGAGTTAGAACATTCCAAACAAGAAAAAGGTCAATGTAAAATCAACATGAAAAACCAAAATTCCAAAAGTATCAAACACAAAATTATGCTTACCGAAGAAAGAAAATGTATCGTGCTAGGCACACTCCTCCCGCCCTGTGGTGCAACTAATGTCCCTCTCTAAAAAAATGTACTCAATTGGACCATAATGTTTCAACCACACACACATTGACCTGCTGTGAGGAAAAAACGAGTTAGTACATTCCAAACATGAAAAAGGTCATTTTAAAATCAACATGAAAAACCAAAATTAGGAAAGTATGAAACACAATAAAATGCTTACCTAAGAAAGAAATTGTATCGTGCTAGGCACCATCCTCCCGCCCTGTGGTGCAACTGATGTCCCTCTCTCCAAAAATGTGCTCAATGGGATCATAATGTTGCAACCACACACACGTTGACCTGATGTGAGGAAAAAACGAGTTAGTACATTCGAAACATAAAAAAGGACATTTTAAAATCAACATGAAAAACCAAAATTCCAAAAGTATCAAACACAAAAAAATGCTTACCGATGACAGAAAATGTATCGTGCTAGGCACCCTCCTCCCGCCCTGTGGTGCAACTGATGTCCCTCTCTCCAAAAATGTACTCAATGGCACCATAATGTTGCAACCACACACACGTTGACCTGTTGTGAGGAAAAAACGAGTTAGTACATTCCAAACAAGAAAAAGGTCAATTTAAAATCAACATGAAAAACCAAAATTCCAAAAGTATCAATGACAAAAAAATGCTTACCGAGGAAAGAAAATGTATCGTGCTAGGCACCCTCCTCCCGCCCTGTGGCGCAACTGAAGTCCCTCTCCAAAAATGTACTGAATGCGACCATAATGTTGCAACCACATACACGTTGACCTGCTGTGAGGAAAAACGAGTTAGTACATTCCAATCATGAAAAAGGTCATTTTAAAATCAACATAAAAAAACAAAATTGCAAAAGTATCATACACAAAAAAATGCTTACCGAAAAAAGAAAATGTTTCGTGCTAGGCACCCTCCTCCCGCCCTGTGGTGCAAGTGATGTCCCTCTCTCCAAAAATGTACTCAATGGGACCACAATGTTGCAACCACACACGTTGACCTGCTGTTAGGAAAAAACGAGTTAGTACATTTCAAACATGAAAAAGGTCATTTTAAAATCAACATGAAAAACCAAAATTCCAAAAGTATGAAACACAAAATAATGCTTACCGAAGAAAGAAAATGTATTGTGATAGGCAACCTCCTCCCGCCCTGTGGTGCAACTGATGTCCCTCTCTCCAAAAATGTACTCAATGGGACCATAATGTTGCAACCACGTTGACCTGCTGTGAGGAAAAAACGAGTTAGTACATTCCAAACATGAAAAAGGTCATTTTAAAATCAACATGAAAAACCAAAATTCTAAAAGTATCAAACACAAGAAAATGGTTACCGAAGAAAGAAAATATATTGTGATAGGCACCCTCCTCCCGCCCTGTGGTGCAACTGATGTCCCTTTCTCCAAAAATGTGCTCAATGGGATCATAATGTTGCAACCACACACACGTTGACCTGATGTGAGGAAAAAACGAGTTAGTACATTCGAAACATGAAAAAGATCATTTTAAAATCAACATGAAAAACCAAAATTCCAAAAGTATCAAACAAAAAAAAATGCTTACCGATGACAGAAAATGTATCGTGCTAGGCACCCTCCTCCCGCCCTGTGGCGCAACTGATGTCCCTCTCCCCAAAAATGTACTCAATGGGACCATAATGTTGCAACCACATACACGTTGACCTGCTGTGAGGAAAAAACGAGTTAGTACATTCCAATCATGAAAAAGGTCATTTTAAAATCAACATAAAAAAAGAAAATTGCAAAAGTATCATACACAAAATAATGCTTACCGAAAAAAGAAAATGTTTCGTGCTAGGCACCCTCCTCCCGCCCTGTGGTGCAAGTGATGTCCCTCTCTCCAAAAATGTACTCAATGGGACCATAATGTTGCAACCACACACGTTGACCTGCTGTTAGGAAAAAACGAGTTAGTACATTTCAAACATGAAAAAAACATTTTAAAATCAACATGAAAAACCAAAATTCCAAAAGTATCAAACACAAAACAATGCTTACCGAAGAAAGAAAATGTATCTTGCTGGTCACCCACAGCAAGCCATGTGGTGCAACTGATGTCCCTCTCTCCAAAAATGTACTCATTGGGACCGTAATGTTGCAACCACACACACGTGGACCTGCTGTGAGGAAAAAAAGAGTTACTACATTTCAAACATGAAAAAGGTCATTTTAAAATCAACATGAAAAACCAAGATACCAAAAGTATCAAACACAAAAAATGCTTACCGAAGAAAGAAAATGTATCGTGCTAGGCACCCTCCTCCCGCCCTGTGGTGCAACTGATGTCCCTCTCTCCAAAAATGTACTCAATGGGACCATAATGTTGCAACTACCCACACGTTGACCTGCTTTGAGGAAAAAACGAGTTAGTACATTCCAAACATGAAAAAGGTCATTTTAAAATCAACATGAAAAACCAAAATTCCAAAAGTATCAAACACAAAAAAATGCTTACCAAAGAAAGAAAATGTATCGTACTAGGAACCCTCCTCCCACCCTGTCGTGCAAGTGATGTCCCTCTCTCCAAAAATGTACTCAATGGGACCATATTGTTGCAACCACACACACGTTGACCTGCTGTGAGGAAAACACGAGTTAAGACATTCCAAATATGAAAAAGGTCATTTTAAAATCAACATGAAAAATCAAAAGTCCAAAAGTATCAAACACAAAAAAATGCTTACCGAAGAAACAAAATGTATCGTGCTAGGCACCCTCCTCCCGCCCTGTGGTGCAAGTGATGTCCCTCTCTCAAAAAATGTACTCAATGGGATCATAATGTTACAACCACACACACGTTGACCTGCTGAAAGGAAGAAACGAGTTAGCACATTCCAAACATGAAAAAGATCATTTAAAAATCAATATGAAAAACCAAAATTCCAAAAGTATCAAACACAAAAAAATGCTTACCGAAGAAAGAAAATGTATCGTGCTCTGCACCCTCCTCCTGTCCTGTGGTGCAACTATTGTCCCTCTCTCCAAAAATGTACTCAATGGGACCATAATGTTGCAACCACACACACGTTGACCTGCTGTATGGAAAAAACGAGTTAGTACATTTCAAACATGAAAAAGGTCATTTTAAATTCAACATGAAAAACGAAAATTCCAAAAGTATCAAACTTATAATAATGCTTACCGAAGAAAGGAAATGTATCGTGCTAGGCACCCTCCTCCCGCCCTGTGGTGCAACTGATGTCCCTCTCTCCAAAAATGTACTCAATGTGACCGTAATGTTGCAACCACACACACGTTGACCTGCTGTGAGGAAAAAACGAGTTAGTACATTTCAAACATGAAAAAGGTCATTTTAAAACCAACATGAAAAACCAAAATTCCAAAAGTATCAAACTCAAAAAAATGCTTTCCGAAGAAAGAAAATGTATCGTGCTAGGCACCCTCCTCCTGCCCTTTGGTGCAACTTATGTCCCTCTCTCCAAAAATGTACTCAATGGGACTGTAATGTTGCAACCACACACATGTTGACCTACTGTGAGGAAAAAACGAGTTAGTACATTTCAAACATGAAAAAGGTCATTTTAAAATCAACATGAAAAACCAAAATTCCAAAAGTATCAAACACAAAATAATGCTTACCGAAGAAAGAAAATATATATTGCTAGGCACCCTCCTCCCGCCCTGTGGTACAACTGATGTGCCGCTCTCCAAAAATGTACTCAATGGGACAGTAATGTTGCAACCACACACACGTTGACCTGCTGTGAGGAAAAAACGAGTTAGTACTTTTCAAACATGAAAAAGGTCATTTTAAAATCAACATGAAAAACAAAAATTCCAAAAGTATCAAACACAAAATAATGCTTACCGAAGAAAGAAAATGTATTGTGCTAGGCACCCTCCTCCCGCCCAGTGGTGCAACTGATGTCCCCCTCTCCAAAAATGTACTCAATGGGACCATAATGTTGCAACCACACACACGTTGACTTCCTGTGAGGAAAAAGCGAGTTAGTACATTTCAAACATGAAAAAGGTCATTTTAAAATCAACATGAAAAACCAAAATCCCAAAAGTATCAAACACAAAAAATGCTTACCGAAGAAAGAAAATGTATCGTGCTAGGCACCCTCCTCCCGCCCTGTGGTGCAACTGATGTCCCCCTCTCAAAAAATGTACTCAATGGGACCATAATGTTGCAACCACACACACGTTGTCCACCTGTGAGGAACAGCGAGTTAGTACATTTCAAACATGAAAAAGGTCATTTTACAATCAACATGAAAAACCAAAATTCCAAAAGTATCAAACACAATAAATGCTTACCGAAGAAAGAAAATGTATCGTGCTAGGCACACTCCTCCCGCCCTGTGTACAACTGATGTCCCTCTCTAATAAAATGTACTCAATTGGACCATAATGTTTCAATTACACACACGTTGACCTGCTGTGAGGAAAAAACGAGTTAGTACATTCCAAACATGAAAGAGGTCATTTTAAAATCAAAATGAAAAACCAAGATTCCAAAAGTATCAAACACAAAATAATGCTTACCAAAAGAAGAAAATGTATGGTGCTAGGCACCCTCCTCCCGCCCTATGGTGCAACTGATGTCCCTCTCTCCAAAAATGTACTCAATGAGACCATAATGTTGCAACCACACACACGTTGACCTGCTGTGAGGAAAAAACGAGTTAGTACATTCCAAACATGAAAAAGGTCATTTTAAAATCAACATGAAAAACCAAAATCACAAAAGTATCAAACACAAAAAAATGCTTACCGAAGAAAGAAAATGTATCGTGCAAGGCACTCTCCTCCTGCCCTTTGGTGCAACTGATGTCGCTCTCTCCAAAAATGTACTCAATGGGACTGTAATGTTGCAACCACACACACGTTGACCTGCTGTGAGGAAAAAACAAGTTAGTACATTCCAAACATGAAAAAGGTCATTTTAAAATCAACATGAGAAACCAAAATTGGAAATGTATGAAACACAATAAAATGCTTACCGAAGAAAGAAATTGTATCGTGCTAGGCACCCTCCTCCCGCCCTGTGGTGCAACTGATGTCCCTCTCTCCAAAAATATACTCAGTGGGACCATAATGTTGCAACCACACACACGTTGACCTGCTGTGAGGAAAAAACGCGTTAGTACATTTCAAACATGAAAAAGGTCATTTTAAAATCGACATGAAAAACCAAAATTCCAAAAGTATCAAACACAAAATAATGTTTACCGAAGAAAGAAAATGTATCGTGCTAGGCACCCTCCTCCCGCCCTGTGGTGCAACTGATGTCCCTCTCTCCAAAAATGTACTCAATTGGACCATAATGTTGCAACCACACACACGTTGACCTGCTGTGAGGGAAAAACGAGTTAGAACATTCCAAACATGAAAAAGGTCAATGTAAAATCAACATGAAAAACCAAAATTCCAAAAGTATCAAACACAAAATTATGCTTACCGAAGAAAGAAAACGTATCGTGCTAGGCACACTCCTCCCGCCCTGTGGTGCAACTGATGTCCCTCTCTAAAAAAATGTACTCAATTGGACCATAATGTTTCAACCACACACATGTTGACCTGCTGTGAGGAAAAAACGAGTTGGTACATTCCAAACATGAAAAAGGTCATTTTAAAATCAACATGAAAAACCAAAATTAGGAATGTATGAAACACAATAAAATGCTTACCGAAGAAAGAAATTGTATCGTGCTAGGCACCCTCCTCCCGCCCTGTGGTGCAACTGATGTCCCTCTCTCCAAAAATGTGCTCAATGGGATCATAATGTTGCAACCACACACACGTTGACCTGTTGTGAGGAAAAAACGAGTTAGTACATTCCAAACAAGAAAAAGGTCAATTTAAAATCAACATGAAAAACCAAAATTCCAAAAGTATCAATGACAAAAAAATGCTTACCGAAGAAAGAAAATGTATCGTGCTACGCACCCTCCTCCCGCCCTGTGGCGCAACTGATGTCCCTCTCCCCAAAAATGTACTGAATGGGACCATAATGTTGCAACCACATACACGTTGACCTGCTGTGAGGAAAAAACGAGTTAGTACATTCCAATCATGAAAAAGGTCACCTTAAAATCAACATAAAAAAACAAAATTGCAAAAGTATCATACACAAAAAAATGATTACCGAAAAAAGAAAATGTTTCGTGCTAGGCACCCTCCTCCCGCCCTGTGGTGCAAGTGATGTCCCTCTCTCCAAAAATGTGTTCAATGGGACCATAATGTTGCAACCACACACGTTGACCTGCTGTTAGGAAAAAACGAGTTAGTACATTTCAAACATGAAAAAGGTCATTTTAAAATCAACATGAAAAACCAAAATTCCAAAAGTATCAAACACATAACAATGCTTACCGAAGAAAGAAAATGTATCTTGCTAGTCACCCACCGCAAGCCCTGTGGTGCAACTGATGTCACTCTCTCCAAAAATGTACTCAATTGGACCGTAATGTTGCAACCACACACACGTGGACATGCTGTGAGGAAAAAACGAGTTAGTACATTTCAAACATGAAAAAGGTCATTTTAAAATCAACATGAAAAACCAAGATTCCAAAAGTATCAAACACAAAAAATGCTTACCGAAGAAAGAAAATGTATCGTGCTAGGCACCCTCCTCCCGCCGTGTGGTGCAACTGATGTCCCTCTCTCCAAAAATGTACTCAATGGGATCATAATGTTGCAACTACCCACACGTTGACCTGCTTTGAGGAAAAAACGAGTTAGTACATTTCAAACATGAAAAAGGTCATTTTAAAATCAACATGAAAAACCAAAATTCCAAAAGTATCAAACACAGAATAATACTTACCGAAGAAAGAAAATATATATTGCTAGGCACCCTCCTCCCGCCCTGTGGTACAACTGATGTGCCGCTCTCCAAAAATGTACTCAATGGGACAGTAATGTTGCAACCACACACACGTTGACCTGCTGTGAGGAAAAAACGAGTTAGTACTTTTCAAACATGAAAAAGGTCATTTTAAAATCGACATGAAAAACAAAAATTCCAAAAGTATCAAACACAAAATAATGCTTACCGAAGAAAGAAAATGTATTGTGCTAGGCACCCTCCTCCCGCCCAGTGGTGCAACTGATGTCCCCCTCTCCAAAAATGTACTCAATGGGACCATAATGTTGCAACCACACACACGTTGACTTCCTGTGAGGAAAAAACGAGTTAGTACATTTCAAACATGAAAAAGGTCATTTTAAAATCAACATGAAAAACCAAAATTCCAAAAGTATCAAAAACAAAAAATGCTTACCGAAGAAAGAAAATGTATCGTGCTAGGCACCCTCCTCCCGCCATGTGGTGCAACTGATGTCCCCCTCTCCAAAAATGTACTCAATGGGACCATAATGTTGCAACCACACACACGTTGACCTCCTGTGAGGAAAAAGCGAGTTAGTACATTTCAAACATGAAAAAGATCATTTTAAAATCAACATGAAAAACCAAAATTCCAAAAGTATCAAACACAAAAAATGCTTACCGCAGAAAGAAATTGTATCGTGCTAGGCACCCTCCTACTGCCCTGTGGTACAACTGATGTCCCTCTCTCCAAAAATGTACTCAATGGGACCATAATATTGCAACCACACACACCTTGACCTGCTGTGAGGGAAAAACGAGTTAGTACATTCCAAACATGAAAAAGGTCATTGTAAAATCAACATGAAAAACCAAAATCCCAAAAGTATCAAACACAAAAAAATGCTTACCGAAGAAAGAAAATGTATCGTGCTAGGCACACTCCTCCCGCCCTGTGTACAACAGATGTCCCACTCTAAAAAAATGTACTCAATTGGACCATAATGTTTCAATTACACACACGTTGACCTGCTGTGAGGAAAAAACGAGTTAGTACATTCCAAACATGAAAAAGGTCATTTTAAAATCAAAATGAAAAACCAAGATTCCAAAAGTATCAAACACAAAATAATGCTTACCAAAAGAAGAAAATGTATCGTGCTAGGCACCCTCCTCCCGCCCTATGGTGCAACTGATGTCCCTCTCTCCAAAAATGTACTCAATGAGACCATAATGTTGCAACCACACACTCGTTGACCTGCTGTGAGGAAAAAACGAGTTATTACAGTCCAAACATGAAAAAGGTCATTTAAAATTCAACATGAAAAACCAAAATTCTAAAAGTATCAAACACAAAAAAATGCTTACCGAAGAAAGAAAATGTATCGTGCTAGGCACCCTCCTCCCGCCCTGTGGTGCAACTGATGTCCCTCTCCCCAAAAATATACTCAGTGTGACCATAATGTTGCAACCACACACACGTTGACCTGCTGTGAGGAAAAAACGTGTTAGTACATTTCAAACATGAAAAAGGTCATTTTAAAATCAACATGAAAAACCAAAATTACAAAAGTATCAAACACAAAAAAATGCTTACCGAAGAAAGAAAATGTATCGTGCAAGGCACTCTCCTCCTGCCCTTTGGTGCAACTGATGTCCCTCTCTCCAAAAATGTACTCAATGGGACTGTAATGTTGCAACCACACACACGTTGACCTGCTGTGAGGAAAAAACGAGTTAGTACATTCCAAACATGAAAAAGGTCATTTTAAAATCAACATGAAAAACCAAAATTGGAAATGTATGAAACACAATAAAATGCTTACCGAAGAAAGAAATTGTATCGTGCTAGGCACCCTCCTCCCGCCCTGTGGTGCAACTGATGTCCCTCTCTCCAAAAATATACTCAGTGGGACCATAATGTTGCAACCACACACACGTTGACCTGCTGTGAGGAAAAAACGCGTTAGTACATTTCAAACATGAAAAAGGTCATTTTAAAATCAACATGAAAAACCAAAATTCCAAAAGTATCAAACACAAAATAATGCTTACCGAAGAAAGAAAATGTATCGTGCTAGGCACCCTCCTCCCGCCCTGTGGTGCAACTGATGTCCCTCTCTCCAAAAATGTACTCAATTGGACCATAATGTTGCAACCACACACACGTTGACCTGCTGTGAGGGAAAAACGAGTTAGAACATTCCAAACATGAAAAAGGTCAATGTAAAATCAACATGAAAAAACAAAATTCCAAAAGTATCAAACACAAAATTATGCTTACCGAAGAAAGAAAACGTATCGTGCTAGGCACACTCCTCCCGCCCTGTGGTGCAACTGATGTCCCTCTCTAAAAAAATGTACTCAATTGGACCATAATGTTTCAACCACACACATGTTGACCTGCTGTGAGGAAAAAACGAGTTAGTACATTCCAAACATGAAAAAGGTCATTTTAAAATCAACATGAAAAACCAAAATTAGGAATGTATGAAACACAATAAAATGCTTACCGAAGAAAGAAATTGTATCGTGCTAGGCACCCTCCTCCCGCCCTGTGGTGCAACTGATGTCCCTCTCTCCAAAAATGTGCTCAATGGGATCATAATGTTGCAACCACACACACGTTGACCTGTTGTGAGGAAAAAACGAGTTAGTACATTCCAAACAAGAAAAAGGTCAATTTAAAATCAACATGAAAAACCAAAATTCCAAAAGTATCAATGACAAAAAAATGCTTACCGAAGAAAGAAAATGTATCGTGCTACGCACCCTCCTCCCGCCCTGTGGCGCAACTGATGTCCCTCTCCCCAAAAATGTACTGAATGGGACCATAAAGTTGCAACCACATACACGTTGACCTGCTGTGAGGAAAAAACGAGTTAGTACATTCCAATCATGAAAAAGGTCATCTTAAAATCAACATAAAAAAACAAAATTGCAAAAGTATCATACACAAAAAAATGCTTACCGAAAAAAGAAAATGTTTCGTGCTAGGCACCCTCCTCCCGCCCTGTGGTGCAAGTGATGTCCCTCTCTCCAAAAATGTATTCAATGGGACCATAATGTTGCAACCACACACGTTGACCTGCTGTTAGGAAAAAACGAGTTAGTACATTTCAAACATGAAAAAGGTCATTTTAAAATCAACATGAAAAACCAAAATTCCAAAAGTATCAAACACATAACAATGCTTACCGAAGAAAGAAAATGTATCTTGCTAGTCACCCACCGCAAGCCCTGTGGTGCAACTGATGTCACTCTCTCCAAAAATGTACTCAATGGGACCGTAATGTTGCAACCACACACACGTGGACATGCTGTGAGGAAAAAACGAGTTAGTACATTTCAAACATGAAAAAGGTCATTTTAAAATCAACATGAAAAACCAAGATTCCAAAAGTATCAAACACAAAAAATGCTTACCGAAGAAAGAAAATGTATCGTGCTAGGCACCCTCCTCCCGCCGTGTGGTGCAACTGATGTCCCTCTCTCCAAAAATGTACTCAATGGGATCATAATGTTGCAACTACCCACACGTTGACCTGCTTTGAGGAAAAAACGAGTTAGTACATTTCAAACATGAAAAAGGTCATTTTAAAATCAACATGAAAAACCAAAATTCCAAAAGTATCAAACACAGAATAATACTTACCGAAGAAAGAAAATATATATTGCTAGGCACCCTCCTCCCGCCCTGTGGTACAACTGATGTGCCGCTCTCCAAAAATGTACTCAATGGGACAGTAATGTTGCAACCACACACACGTTGACCTGCTGTGAGGAAAAAACGAGTTAGTACTTTTCAAACATGAAAAAGGTCATTTTAAAATCAACATGAAAAACAAAAATTCCAAAAGTATCAAACACAAAATAATGCTTACCGAAGAAAGAAAATGTATTGTGCTAGGCACCCTCCTCCCGCCCAGTGGTGCAACTGATGTCCCCCTCTCCAAAAATGTACTCAATGGGACCATAATGTTGCAACCACACACACGTTGACTTCCTGTGAGGAAAAAACGAGTTAGTACATTTCAAACATGAAAAAGGTCATTTTAAAATCAACATGAAAAACCAAAATTCCAAAAGTATCAAAAACAAAAAATGCTTACCGAAGAAAGAAAATGTATCGTGCTAGGCACCCTCCTCCCGCCATGTGGTGCAACTGATGTCCCCCTCTAAAAAATGTACTCAATGGGACCATAATGTTGCAACCACACACACGTTGACCTCCTGTGAGGAAAAAGCGAGTTAGTACATTTCAAACATGAAAAAGATCATTTTAAAATCAACATGAAAAACCAAAATTCCAAAAGTATCAAACACAAAAAATGCTTACCGAAGAAAGAAATTGTATCGTGCTAGGCACCCTCCTACTGCCCTGTGGTACAACTGATGTCCCTCTCTCCAAAAATGTACTCAATGGGACCATAATATTGCAACCACACACACCTTGACCTGCTGTGAGGGAAAAACGAGTTAGTACATTCCAAACATGAAAAAGGTCATTGTAAAATCAACATGAAAAACCAAAATCCCAAAAGTATCAAACACAAAAAAATGCTTACCGAAGAAAGAAAATGTATCGTGCTAGACACACTCCTCCCGCCCTGTGTACAACAGATGTCCCTCTCTAAAAAAATGTACTCAATTGGACCATAATGTTTCAATTACACACACGTTGACCTGCTGTGAGGAAAAAACGAGTTAGTACATTCCAAACATGAAAAAGGTCATTTTAAAATCAAAATGAAAAACCAAGATTCCAAAAGTATCAAACACAAAATAATGCTTACCAAAAGAAGAAAATGTATCGTGCTAGGCACCCTCCTCCCGCCCTATGGTGCAACTGATGTCCCTCTCTCCAAAAATGTACTCAATGAGACCATAATGTTGCAACCACACACTCGTTGACCTGCTGTGAGGAAAAAACGAGTTATTACAGTCCAAACATGAAAAAGGTCATTTAAAATTCAACATGAAAAACCAAAATTCTAAAAGTATCAAACACAAAAAAATGCTTACCGAAGAAAGAAAATGTATCGTGCTAGGCACCCTCCTCCCGCCCTGTGGTGCAACTGATGTCCCTCTCCCCAAAAATATACTCAGTGTGACCATAATGTTGCAACCACACACACGTTGACCTGCTGTGAGGAAAAAACGTGTTAGTACATTTCAAACATGAAAAAGGTCATTTTAAAATCAACATGAAAAACCAAAATTACAAAAGTATCAAACACAAAAAAATGCTTACCGAAGAAAGAAAATGTATCGTGCAAGGCACTCTCCTCCTGCCCTTTGGTGCAACTGATGTCCCTCTCTCCAAAAATGTACTCAATGGGACTGTAATGTTGCAACCACACACACGTTGACCTGCTGTGAGGAATAAACGAGTTAGTACATTCCAAACATGAAAAAGGTCATTTTAAAATCAACATGAAAAACCAAAATTGGAAATGTATGAAACACAATAAAATGCTTACCGAAGAAAGAAATTGTATCGTGCTAGGCACCCTCCTCCCGCCCTGTGGTGCAACTGATGTCCCTCTCTCCAAAAATATACTCAGTGGGACCATAATGTTGCAACCACACACACGTTGACCTGCTGTGAGGAAAAAACGCGTTAGTACATTTCAAACATGAAAAAGGTCATTTTAAAATCAACATGAAAAACCAAAATTCCAAAAGTATCAAACACAAAATAATGCTTACCGAAGAAAGAAAATGTATCGTGCTAGGCACCCTCCTCCCGCCCTGTGGTGCAACTGATGTCCCTCTCTCCAAAAATGTACTCAATTGGACCATAATGTTGCAACCACACACACGTTGAAATGCTGTGAGGAAAAAACGAGTTAGTACATTTCAAACATGAAAAAGGTCATTTTAAAATCAACATGAAAAACAGAAATTCCAAAAGTATCAAACACAAAGAAATGCTTACCGAAGAAAGAAAATGTATCGCGCAAGGCACTCTCCTCCTACCCTTTGGTGCAACTGATGTCCCTCTCTCCAAAATTGTACTCAATGGGACCGTAATGTTGCAACCACACACACGTTGACCTGCTGTGAGGAAAAAACGAGTTAGTACATTTCAAACATGAAAAAGGTCATTTTAAAATCAACATGAAAAACCAAAATTCCAAAAGTATCAAACACAAAATAATGCTTACCGAAAAAAGAAAATGTATCGAGCTAGGCAGCCTCCTACTGCCCTGTGGAACAACTGATGTCCCTCTCTCCAAAAATGTACTCAATGGGCCATTATATTGCAACCACACACACGTTGACCTGCTGTGAGGGAAAAACGAGTTAGAACATTCCAAACATGAAAAAGGTCAATGTAAAATCAACATGAAAAACCAAAATTCCAAAAGTATCAAACACAAAATTATGCTTACCGAAGAAAGAAAATGTATCGTGCTAGGCACACTCCTCCCGCCCTGTGGTGCAACTGATGTCCCTCTCTAAAAAAATGTACTCAATTGGACCATAATGTTTCAACCACACACATGTTGACCTGCTGTGAGGAAAAAACGAGTTAGTACATTCGAAACATGAAAAAGGTCATTTTAAAATCAACATGAAAAACCAAAATTCCAAAAGTATCAAACAAAAAAAAATGCTTACCGATGACAGAAAATGTATCATGCTAGGCACCCTCCTCCCGCCCTGTGGTGCAACTGATGTCCCTCTCTCCAAAAATGTACTCAATGGCACCATAATGTTGCAACCACACACACGTTGACCTGTTGTGAGGAAAAAACGAGTTAGTACATTCCAAACAAGAAAAAGGTCAATTTAAAATCAACATGAAAAACCAAAATTCCAAAAGTATCAATGACAAAAAAATGCTTACCGAAGAAAGAAAATGTATCGTGCTAGGCACCCTCCTCCCGCCCTGTGGCGCAACTGATGTCCCTCTCCCCAAAAATGTACTGAATGGGACCATAATGTTGCAACCACATACACGTTGACCTGCTGTGAGGAAAAAACGAGTTAGCACATTCCAATCATGAAAAAGGTCATTTTAAAATCAACATAAAAAAACAAAATTGCAAAAGTATCATACACAAAAAAATGCTTACCGAAAAAAGAAAATGTTTCGTGCTAGGCACCCTCCTCCCGCCCTGTGGTGCAAGTGATGTCCCTCTCTCCAAAAATGTATTCAATGGGACCATAATGTTGCAACCACACACGTTGACCTGCTGTTAGGAAAAAACGAGTTAGTACATTTCAAACATGACAAAGGTCATTTTAAAATCAACATGAAAAACCAAAATTCCAAAAGTATCAAACACAAAACAATGCTTACCGAAGAAAGAAAATGTATCTTGCTAGTCACCCACCGCAAGCCCTGTGGTGCAACTGATGTCACTCTCTCCAAAAATGTACTCAATGGGACCGTAATGTTGCAACCACACACACGTGTACCTGCTGTGAGGAAAAAACGAGTTAGTACATTTCAAACATGAAAAAGGTCATTTTAAAATCAACATGAAAAACCAAGATTCCAAAAGTATCAAACACAAAAAATGCTTACCGAAGAAAGAAAATGTATCGTGCTAGGCACCCTCCTCCCGCCCTGTGGTGCAACTGATGTCCCTCTCTCCAAAAATGTACTCAATGGGACCATAATGTTGCAACTACCCACACGTTGACCTGCTTTGAGGAAAAAAACAAGTTAGTACATTCCAAACATGAAAAAGATCATTTTAAAATCAACATGAAAAACCAAAATTCCAAAAGTATCAAACACAAAATAATGCTTACCGAAGAAAGAAAATGTATCGTGCTAGGCACCCTCCTCCCGCCCTGTGGTGCAACTGATGTCCCTCTCTCCAAAAATGTACTCAATTGGACCATAATGTTGCAACCACACACACGTTGAAATGCTGTGAGGAAAAAACGAGTTAGTACATTTCAAACATGAAAAAGGTCATTTTAAAATCAACATGAAAAACCAAAATTCCAAAAGTATCAAACACAAAATTATGCTTACCGAAGAAAGAAAATGTATCGTGCTAGGCACACTCCTCCCGCCCTGTGGTGCAACTGATGTCCCTCTCTAAGAAAATGTACTCAATTGGACCATAATGTTTCAACCACACACACGTTGACCTGCTGTGAGGAAAAAACGAGTTAGTACATTCCAAACATGAATAAGGTCATTTTAAAATCAACATGAAAAACCAAAATTGGGAATGTATGAAACACAATAAAATGCTTACCGAAGAAAGAAATTGTATCGTGCTAGGCACCCTCATCGCGCCCTGTGGTGCAACTGATGTCCCTCTCTCACAAAAATGTGCTCAATGGGATCATAATGTTGCAACCACACACACGTTGACCTGATGTGAGGAAAAAACGAGTTAGTACATTCGAAACATGAAAAAGGTCATTTTAAAATCAACATGAAAAACCAAAATTCCAAAAGTATCAAACAAAAAAAAATGCTTACCGATGACAGTAAATGTATCGTGCTAGGCACCCTCCTCCCGCCCTGTGGTGCAACTGATGTCCCTCTCTCCAAAAATGTACTCAATGGCACCATAATGTTGCAACCACACACACGTTGACCTGTTGTGAGGAAAAAACGAGTTAGTACATTCCAAACAAGAAAAAGGTCAATTTAAAATCAACATGAAAAACCAAAATTCCAAAAGTATCAATGACAAAAAAATGCTTACCGAAGAAAGAAAATGTATCGTGCTAGGCACCCTCCTTCCGCCCTGTGGCGCAACTGATGTCCCTCTCCCAAAAAATGTACTCAATGGGACCATAATGTTGCAACCACACACACGTGGACCTGCTGTGAGGAAAAAACGAGTTAGTACATTTCAAACATGAAAAAGGTCATTTTAAATCAACATGAAAAACCAAAATTCCAAAAGTATCAAACACAAAAAAATGGTTACCGAAGAAAGAAAATGTATCGTACTAGGAACCCTCCTCCCGCCCTGTCGTGCAAGTGATGTCCCTCTCTCCAAAAATGTACTCAATGGGACCATAATGTTGCAACCACACACACGTTGACCTGCTGTGAGGATAAAACGAGTTAGTACATTTCAAACATGAAAAAGGTCATTTTAAAATCAACATGAAAAACCAAAATTCCAAAAGTATCAAACTTATAATAATGCTTACCGAAGAAAGGAAATGTATCGTGCTAGGCACCCTCCTCCCGCCCTGTGGTGCAACTGATGTCCCTCTCTCCAAAAATGTACTCAATGGGACCGTAATGTTGCAACCACACACACGTTGACCTGCTGTGAGGAAAAAACGAGTTAGTACATTTCAAACATGAAAAAGGTCATTTTAAAATCAACATGAAAAACCAAAATTCCAAAAGTATCAAACTCAAAAAAATGCTTACCGAAGAAAGAAAATGTATCGTGCTAGGCACCCTCCTCCTGCCCTTTGGTGCAACTGATGTCCCTCTCTCCAAAAATGTACTCAATGGGACTGTAATGTTGCAACCACACACATGTTGACCTACTGTGAGGAAAAAACGAGTTAGTACATTTCAAACATGAAAAAGGTCATTTTAAAGTCAACATGAAAAACCAAAATTCCAAAAGTATCAAACACAAAATAATGCTTACCGAAGAAAGAAAAAATATATTGCTAGGCACCCTCCTCCCGCCCTGTGGTATAACTGATGTGCCGCTCTCCAAAGATGTACTCAATGGGACTGTAATGTTGCAACCACACACACGTTGACCTGCTGTGAGGAAAAAACGAGTTAGTACTTTTCAAACATGAAAAAGGTCATTTTAAAATCAACATGAAAAACCAAAATTCCAAAAGTATCAAACACAAAATAATGCTTACCGAAGAAAGAAAATATATATTGCTAGGCACCCTCCTCCCGCCCTGTGGTACAACTGATGTGCCGCTCTCCAAAAATGTACTCAATGGGACAGTAATGTTGCAACCACACACACGTTGACCTGCTGTGAGGAAATAACGAGTTAGTACTTTTCAAACATGAAAAAGGTCATTTAAAAATCAACATGAAAAACAAAAATTCCAAAAGTATCAAACACAAAATAATGCTTACCGAAGAAAGAAAATGTATTGTGCTAGGCACCCTCCTCCCGCCCAGTGGTGCAACTGATGTCCCCCTCTCCAAAAATGTACTCAATGGGACCATAATGTTGCAACCACACACACGTTGACTTCCTGTGAGGAAAAAGCGAGTTAGTACATTTCAAACATGAAAAAGGTCATTTTAAAATCAACATGAAAAACCAAAATTCCAAAAGTATCAAAAACAAAAAATGCTTACCGAAGAAAGAAAATGTATCGTGCTAGGCACCCTCCTCCCGCCATGTGGTGCAACTGATGTCCCCCTCTCCAAAAATGTACTCAATGGGACCATAATGTTGCAACCACACACACGTTGACCTCCTGTGAGGAAAAAGCGAGTTAGTACATTTCAAACATGAAAAAGGTCATTTTAAAATCAACATGAAAAACCAAAATTCCAAAAGTATCAAACACAAAAAATGCTTACCGAAGAAAGAAAATGTATCGTGCTAGCACCCTCCTACTGCCCTGTGGTACAACTGATGTCCCTCTCTCCAAAAATGTACTCAATGGGACCATAATATTGCAACCACACACACCTTGACCTGCTGTGAGGGAAAAACGAGTTAGTACATTCCAAACATGAAAAAGGTCATTGTAAAATCAACATGAAAAACCAAAATCCCAAAAGTATCAAACGCAAAAAAATGCTTACCGAAGAAAGAAAATGTATCGTGCTAGGCACACTCCTCCCGCCCTGTGTACAACTGATGTCCCTCTCTAAAAAAATGTACTCAATTGGACCATAATGTTTCAATTACACACACGTTGACCTGCTGTGAGGAAAAAACGAGTTAGTACATTCCAAACATGAAAAAGGTCATTTTAAAATCAAAATGAAAAACCAAGATTCCAAAAGTATCAAACACAAAATAATGCTTACCAAAAGAAGAAAATGTATCGTGCTAGGCACCCTCCTCCCGCCCTATGTTGCAACTGATGTCCCTCTCTCCAAAAATGTACTCAATGAGACCATAATGTTGCAACCACACACACGTTGACCTGCTGTGAGGAAAAAACGAGTTATTACAGTCCAAACATGAAAAAGGTCATTTAAAATTCAACATGAAAAACCAAAATTCTAAAAGTATCAAACACAAAAAAATGCTTACCGAAGAAAGAAAATGTATCGTGCTAGGCACCCTCCTCCCGCCCTGTGGTGCAACTGATGTCCCTCTCCCCAAAAATATACTCAGTGTGACCATAATGTTGCAACCACACACACGTTGACCTGCTGTGAGGAAAAAACGTGTTAGTACATTTCAAACATGAAAAAGGTCATTTTAAAATCAACATGAAAAACCAAAATTACAAAAGTATCAAACACAAAAAAATGCTTACCGAAGAAAGAAAATGTATCGTGCAAGGCACTCTCCTCCTGCCCTTTGGTGCAACTGATGTCCCTCTCTCCAAAAATGTACTCAATGGGACTGTAATGTTGCAATCACACACACGTTGACCTGCTGTGAAGAAAAAACGAGTTAGTACATTCCAAACATGAAAAAGGTCATTTTAAAATCAACATGAAAAACCAAAATTGGAAATGTATGAAACACAATAAAATGCTTACCGAAGAAAAAAATTGTATCGTGCTAGGCACCCTCCTCCCGCCCTGTGGTGCAACTGATGTCCCTCTCTCCAAAAATATACTCAGTGGGACCATAATGTTGCAACCACACACACGTTGACCTGCTGTGAGGAAAAAACGCGTTAGTACATTTCAAACATGAAAAAGGTCATTTTAAAATCAACATGAAAACCAAAATTCCAAAAGTATCAAAGACAAAATAATGCTTACCGAAGAAAGAAAATGTATCGTGCTAGGCACCCTCCTCCCGCCCTGTGGTGCAACTGATGTCCCTCTCTCCAAAAATGTACTCAATTGGACCATAATGTTGCAACCACACACACGTTGAAATGCTGTGAGGAAAAAACGAGTTAGTACATTTCAAACATGAAAAAGGTCATTTTAAAATCAACATGAAAAACCAAAATTCCAAAAGTATCAAACACAAAGAAATGCTTACCGAAGAAAGAAAATGTATCGCGCAAGGCACTCTCCTCCTACCCTTTGGTGCAACTGATGTCCCTCTCTCCAAAATTGTACTCAATGGGACCGTAATGTTGCAACCACACACACGTTGACCTGCTGTGAGGAAAAAACGAGTTAGTACATTTCAAACATGAAAAAGGTCATTTTAAAATCAACATGAAAAACCAAAATTCCAAAAGTATCAAACACAAAATAATGCTTACCGAAAAAAGAAAATGTATCGAGCTAGGCAGCCTCCTACTGCCCTGTGGTACAACTGATGTCCCTCTCTCCAAAAATGTACTCAATGGGACCATTATATTGCAACCACACACACGTTGACCTGCTGTGAGGGAAAAACGAGTTAGAACATTCCAAACATGAAAAAGGTCAATGTAAAATCAACATGAAAAACCAAAATTCCAAAAGTATCAAACACAAAATTATGCTTACCGAAGAAAGAAAATGTATCGTGCTAGGCACACTCCTCCCGCCCTGTGGTGCAACTGATGTCCCTCTCTAAAAAAATGTACTCAATTGGACCATAATGTTTCAACCACACACATGTTGACCTGCTGTGAGGAAAAAACGAGTTAGTACATTCGAAACATGAAAAAGGTCATTTTAAAATCAACATGAAAAACCAAAATTCCAAAAGTATCAAACAAAAAAAAATGCTTACCGATGACAGAAAATGTATCGTGCTAGGCACCCTCCTCCCGCCCTGTGGTGCAACTGATGTCCCTCTCTCCAAAAATGTACTCAATGGCACCATAATGTTGCAACCACACACACGTTGACCTGTTGTGAGGAAAAAACGAGTTAGTACATTCCAAACAAGAAAAAGGTCAATTTAGAATCAACATGAAAAACCAAAATTCCAAAAGTATCAATGACAAAAAAATGCTTACCGAAGAAAGAAAATGTATCGTGCTAGGCACCCTCCTCCCGCCCTGTGGCGCAACTGATGTCCCTCTCCCCAAAAATGTACTGAATGGGACCATAATGTTGCAACCACATACACGTTGACCTGCTGTGAGGAAAAAACGAGTTAGCACATTCCAATCATGAAAAAGGTCATTTTAAAATCAACATAAAAAAACCAAATTGCAAAAGTATCATACACAAAAAAATGCTTACCGAAAAAAGAAAATGTTTCGTGCTAGGCACCCTCCTCCCGCCCTGTGGTGCAAGTGATGTCCCTCTCTCCAAAAATGTATTCAATGGGACCATAATGTTGCAACCACACATGTTGACCTGCTGTTAGGAAAAAACGAGTTAGTACATTTCAAACATGAAAAAGGTCATTTTAAAATCAACATGAAAAACCAAAATTCCAAAAGTATCAAACACAAAACAATGCTTACCGAAGAAAGATAATGTATCTTGCTAGTCACCCACCGCAAGCCCTGTGGTGCAACTGATGTCACTCTCTCCAAAAATGTACTCAGTGGGACCGTAATGTTGCAACCACACACACGTGGACCTGCTGTGAGGAAAAAACGAGTTAGTACATTTCAAACATGAAAAAGGTCATTTTAAAATCAACATGAAAAACCAAGATTCCAAAAGTATCAAACACAAAAAATGCTTACCAAAGAAAGAAAATGTATCGTGCTAGGCACCCTCCTCCCGCCCTGTGGTGCAACCGATGTCCCTCTCTCCAAAAATGTACTCAATGGGACCATAATGTTGCAACTACCCACACGTTGACCTGCTTTGAGGAAAAAACGAGTTAGTACATTACAAACATGAAAAAGATCATTTTAAAATCAACATGAAAAACCAAAATTCCAAAAGTATCAAACACAAAATAATGCTTACCGAAGAAAGAAAATGTATCGTGCTAGGCACCCTCCTTCCGCCCTGTGGTGCAACTGATGTCCCTCTCTCCAAAAATGTACTGAATTGGACCATAATGTTGCAACCACACACACGTTGAAATGCTGTGAGGAAAAAACGAGTTAGTACATTTCAAACATGATAAAGGACATTTTAAAATCAACATGAAAAACCAAAATTCCAAAAGTATCAAACACAAAATAATGCTTACCGAAGAAAGAAAATGTATCGAGCTAGGCAGCCTCCTACTGCCCTGTGGTACAACTGATGTCCCTCTCTCCAAAAATGTACTCAATGGGACCATTATATTGCAACCACACACACGTTGACCTGCTGTGAGGGAAAAACGAGTTAGAACATTCCAAACATGAAAAAGGTCAATGTAAAATCAACATGAAAAACCAAAATTCCAAAAGTATCAAACACAAAATTATGCTTACCGAAGAAAGAAAATGTATCGTGCTAGGCACACTCCTGCCGCCCTGTGGTGCAACTGATGTCCCTCTCTAAGAAAATGTACTCAATTGGACCATAATGTTTCAACCACACACACGTTGACCTGCTGTGAGGAAAAAACGAGTTAGTACATTCCAAACATGAAAAAGGTCATTTTAAAATCAACATGAAAAACCAAAATTGGGAATGTATGAAACACAATAAAATGCTTACCGAAGAAAGAAATTGTATCGTGCTAGGCACCCTCATCCCGCCCTGTGGTGCAACTGATGTCCCTCTCTCACAAAAATGTGCTCAATGGGATCATAAAGTTGCAACCACACACACGTTGACCTGATGTGAGGAAAAAACGAGTTAGTACATTCGAAACATGAAAAAGGTCATTTTAAAATCAACATGAAAAACCAAAATTCCAAAAGTATCAAACAAAAAAAAATGCTTACCGATGACAGAAAATGTATCGTGCTAGGAACCCTCCCCCCGCCCTGTCGTGCAAGTGATGTCCCTCTCTCCAAAAATGTACTCAATGGGACCATAATGTTGCAACCACACACATGTTGACCTGCTGTGAGGATAAAACGAGTTAGTACATTTCAAACATGAAAAAGGTCATTTTAAAGTCAACATGAAAAACCAAAATTCCAAAAGTATCAAACTTATAATAATGCTTACCGAAGAAAGGAAATGTATCGTGCTAGGCACCCTCCTCCCGCCCTGTGGTGCAACTGATGTCCCTCTCTCCAAAAATGTACTCAATGGGACCGTAATGTTGCAACCACACACACGTTGACCTGCTGTGAGGAAAAAACGAGTTAGTACATTTGAAACATGAAAAAGGTCATTTTAAAATCAACATGAAAAACCAAAATTCCAAAAGTATCAAACTCAAAAAAATGCTTACCGAAGAAAGAAAATGTATCGTGCTAGGCACCCTCCTCCTGCCCTTTGGTGCAACTGATGTCCCTCTCTCCAAAAATGTACTCAATGGGACTGTAATGTTGCAACCACACACATGTTGACCTACAGTGAGGAAAAAACGAGTTAGTACATTTCAAACATGAAAAAGGTCATTTTAAAGTCAACATGAAAAACCAAAATTCCAAAAGTATCAAACACAAAATAATGCTTACCGAAGAAAGAAAAAATAATGCTAGGCACCCTCCTCCCGCCCTGTGGTATAACTGATGTGCCGCTCTCCAAAAATGTACTCAATGGGACAGTAATGTTGCAACCACACACACGTTGACCTGCTGTGAGGAAATAACGAGTTAGTACTTTTCAAACATGAAAAAGGTCATTTTAAAATCAACATGAAAAACAAAAATTCCAAAAGTATCAAACACAAAATAATGCTTACCGAAGAAAGAAAATGTATCGTGCTAGGCACCCTCCTCCTGCCCTTTGGTGCAACTGATGTCAATCTCTCCAAAAATGTACTCAATGGGACTGTAATGTTGCAACCACACACATGTTGACCTACTGTGAGGAAAAAACGAGTTAGTACATTTCAAACATGAAAAAGGTCATTTTAAAATCAACATGAAAAACCAAAATTCCAAAAGTATCAAACATAAAATAATGCTTACCGAAGAAAGAAAATATATATTGCTAGGCACCCTCCTCCCGCCCTGTGGTGCAACTGATGTGCCGCTCTCCAAAAATGTACTCAATGGGACCGTAATGTTGCAACCACACACACGTTGACCTGCTGTGAGGAAAAATCGAGTTAGTACTTTTCAAACATGAAAAAGGTCATTTTAAAATCAACATGAAAAACAAAAATTCCAAAAGTATCAAACACAAAATAATGCTTACCGAAGAAAGAAAATGTATTGTGCTAGGCACCCTCCTCCCGCCCAGTGGTGCAACTGATGTCCCCCTCTCCAAAAATGTACTCAATGGGACCATAATGTTGCAACCACACACACGTTGACCTCCTGTGAGGAAAAAGCGAGTTAGTACATTTCAAACATGAAAAAGGTCATTTTAAAATCAACATGAAAAACCAAAATTCGAAAAGTATCAAACACAAAAAATGCTTACCGAAGAAAGAAAATGTATCGTGCTAGGCACCCTCCTCCCGCCCTGTGGTGCAACTGATGTCCCTCTCTCCAAAAATATACTCAATGGGACAATAATGTTGCAACCACCCACACGTTGACCTGCTTTGAGGAAAAAACGAGTTAGTACATTCCAAACATGAAAAAGGTCATTTTAAAATCAACATGAAAAACCAAAATTCCAAAAGTATCAAACACAAAAAAATGCTTACCGAAGAAACAAAATGTATCGTGCTAGGCACCCTCCTCCCGCCCTGTTGTGCAACTGATGTCCCTCTCTCCTAAAATGTACTCAATGGGACCATAATGTTGCAACCACACACACGTTGACCTGCTGTGAGGAAAAAACGAGTTAGTACATTCCAAACATGAAAAAGGTCATTTTAAAATCAACATGAAAAACCAAAATTCCAAAAGTATCAAACACAAAAAAATGCTTACCGAAGAAAGAAAATGTATCGTGCTAGGCACCCTCCTCCCGCCCTGTGGTGCAACTGATGTCCCTCTCTCCAAAAATGTACTCAATGGGACCATAATGTTGCAACCACACACACGTTGACCTGCTGTGAGGAAAAAACGAGTTAGTACATTCCAAACATGAAAAAGGTAATTTTAAAATCAACATGAAAAACCAAAATTCCAAAAGTATCAAACACAAAAAAATGCTTACCGAAGAAAGAAAATGCATCGTGCTAGGCACCCTCCTCCCGCCCAGTGGTGCAACTGATGTCCCCCTCTCCAAAAATGTACTCAATGGGACCATAATGTTGCTACCACACACACGTTGACCTCCTGTGAGGAAAAAGCGAGTTAGTACATTTCAAACATGAAAAAGGTCATTTTAAAATCAACATGAAAAACCAAAATTCCAATAGTATCAAACACAAAAAATGCTTACCGAAGAAAGAAAATGTATCGTGCTAGGCACCCTCCTCCCGCCCTGTGGTGCAACTGATGTGCCGCTCTCCAAAAATGTACTCAATGGGACCGTAATGTTGCAACCACACACACGTTGACCTGCTGTGAGGAAAAATCGAGTTAGTACTTTTCAAACATGAAAAAGGTCATTTTAAAATCAACATGAAAAACAAAAATTCCAAAAGTATCAAACACAAAATAATGCTTACCGAAGAAAGAAAATGTATTGTGCTAGGCACCCTCCTCCCGCCCAGTGGTGCAACTGATGTCCCCCTCTCCAAAAATGTACTCAATGGGACCATAATGTTGCAACCACACACACGTTGACCTCCTGTGAGGAAAAAGCGAGTTAGTACATTTCAAACATGAAAAAGGTCATTTTAAAATCAACATGAAAAACCAAAATTCGAAAAGTATCAAACACAAAAAATGCTTACCGAAGAAAGAAAATGTATCGTGCTAGGCACCCTCCTCCCGCCCTGTGGTGCAACTGATGTCCCTCTCTCCAAAAATATACTCAATGGGACAATAATGTTGCAACCACCCACACGTTGACCTGCTTTGAGGAAAAAACGAGTTAGTACATTCCAAACATGAAAAAGGTCATTTTAAAATCAACATGAAAAACCAAAATTCCAAAAGTATCAAACACAAAAAAATGCTTACCAAAGAAACAAAATGTATCGTGCTAGGCACCCTCCTCCCGCCCTGTTGTGCAACTGATGTCCCTCTCTCCTAAAATGTACTCAATGGGACCATAATGTTGCAACCACACACACGTTGACCTGCTGTGAGGAAAAAACGAGTTAGTACATTCCAAACATGAAAAAGGTCATTTTAAAATCAACATGAAAAACCAAAATTCCAAAAGTATCAAACACAAAAAAATGCTTACCGAAGAAAGAAAATGTATCGTGCTAGGCACCCTCCTCCCGCCCTGTGGTGCAACTGATGTCCCTCTCTCCAAAAATGTACTCAATGGGACCATAATGTTGCAACCACACACACGTTGACCTGCTGTGAGGAAAAAACGAGTTAGTACATTCCAAACATGAAAAAGGTAATTTTAAAATCAACATGAAAAACCAAAATTCCAAAAGTATCAAACACAAAAAAATGCTTACCGAAGAAAGAAAATGCATCGTGCTAGGCACCCTCCTCCCGCCCAGTGGTGCAACTGATGTCCCCCTCTCCAAAAATGTACTCAATGGGACCATAATGTTGCTACCACACACACGTTGACCTCCTGTGAGGAAAAAGCGAGTTAGTACATTTCAAACATGAAAAAGGTCATTTTAAAATCAACATGAAAAACCAAAATTCCAATAGTATCAAACACAAAAAATGCTTACCGAAGAAAGAAAATGTATCGTGCTAGGCACCCTCCTCCCGCCCTGTGGTGCAACTGATGTGCCGCTCTCCAAAAATGTACTCAATGGGACCGTAATGTTGCAACCACACACACGTTGACCTGCTGTGAGGAAAAATCGAGTTAGTACTTTTCAAACATGAAAAAGGTCATTTTAAAATCAACATGAAAAACAAAAATTCCAAAAGTATCAAACACAAAATAATGCTTACCGAAGAAAGAAAATGTATTGTGCTAGGCACCCTCCTCCCGCCCAGTGGTGCAACTGATGTCCCCCTCTCCAAAAATGTACTCAATGGGACCATAATGTTGCAACCACACACACGTTGACCTCCTGTGAGGAAAAAGCGAGTTAGTACATTTCAAACATGAAAAAGGTCATTTTAAAATCAACATGAAAAACCAAAATTCGAAAAGTATCAAACACAAAAAATGCTTACCGAAGAAAGAAAATGTATCGTGCTAGGCACCCTCCTCCCGCCCTGTGGTGCAACTGATGTCCCTCTCTCCAAAAATATACTCAATGGGACAATAATGTTGCAACCACCCACACGTTGACCTGCTTTGAGGAAAAAACGAGTTAGTACATTCCAAACATGAAAAAGGTCATTTTAAAATCAACATGAAAAACCAAAATTCCAAAAGTATCAAACACAAAAAAATGCTTACCGAAGAAACAAAATGTATCGTGCTAGGCACCCTCCTCCCGCCCTGTTGTGCAACTGATGTCCCTCTCTCCTAAAATGTACTCAATGGGACCATAATGTTGCAACCACACACACGTTGACCTGCTGTGAGGAAAAAACGAGTTAGTACATTCCAAACATGAAAAAGGTCATTTTAAAATCAACATGAAAAACCAAAATTCCAAAAGTATCAAACACAAAAAAATGCTTACCGAAGAAAGAAAATGTATCGTGCTAGGCACCCTCCTCCCGCCCTGTGGTGCAACTGATGTCCCTCTCTCCAAAAATGTACTCAATGGGACCATAATGTTGCAACCACACACACGTTGACCTGCTGTGAGGAAAAAACGAGTTAGTACATTCCAAACATGAAAAAGGTAATTTTAAAATCAACATGAAAAACCAAAATTCCAAAAGTATCAAACACAAAAAAATGCTTACCGAAGAAAGAAAATGCATCGTGCTAGGCACCCTCCTCCCGCCCAGTGGTGCAACTGATGTCCCCCTCTCCAAAAATGTACTCAATGGGACCATAATGTTGCTACCACACACACGTTGACCTCCTGTGAGGAAAAAGCGAGTTAGTACATTTCAAACATGAAAAAGGTCATTTTAAAATCAACATGAAAAACCAAAATTCCAATAGTATCAAACACAAAAAATGCTTACCGAAGAAAGAAAATGTATCGTGCTAGGCACCCTTCTCCCGCCCTGTGGTGCAACTGATGTCCCTCTCTCCTAAAATGTACTCAATGGGACCATAATGTTGCAACCACACACACGTTGACCTGCTGTGAGGAATAAACGAGTTAGTACATTCCAAACATGAAAAAGGTAATTTTAAAATCAACATGAAAAACCAAAATTCCAAAACTATCAAACACATAATAATGCTTACCTAAGAAAGAAAATGTATTGTGCTAGGCACCCTCCTCCCGCCCTGTGGTGCAACTGATGTCCCTCTCTCCAAAAATGTACTCAATGGGACCGTAATGTTGCAACCACACAAACGTTGACCAGCTGTGAGGAAAAAACGAGTTAGTACATTTCAAACATGAAAAACGTCATTTTAAAATCAACATGAAAAACCAAAATTCCAAAAGTATCAAACAAATAATAATGCTTACCGAAGAAAGGAAATGTATCGTGCTAGGCACCCTTTTCCCGCCCTGTGGTGCAACTGATGTCCCTCTATAAAAAAATGTACTCAATGGGACCGTAATGTTGCAACCACACACACGTTGACATGCTGTGAGGAAAAAACGAGTTAGTACATTTCAAACATGAAAAAGGTCATTATAAAATCAACATGAAAAACCAAAATTCCAAAAGTATCAAACTCAAAAAGATTCTTACCGAAGAAAGAAAATGTATCGTGCTAGGCACCCTCCTCCTGCCCTTTGGTGCAACTGATGTCCCTCTCTCCAAAAATGTACTCAATGGGACTGTAATGTTGCAACCACACACATGTTGACCTACTGTGAGGAAAAAACGAGTTAGTACATTTCAAACATGAAAAAGGTCATTTTTAAATCAACATGAAAAACCAAGATTTCAAAAGTATCAAACACAAAATAATGCTTACCAAAGAAGGAAAATATACATTGCTAGACACCCTCCTCCCGCCCTGTGGTGCAACTGATGTCCCTCTCTCCAAAAATGTACTCAGTGGGACAATAATGTTGCAACCACACACACGTTGACCAGCTGTGAGGAAAAAACGAGTTAGTACATTTCAAACATGAAAAAGGTCATTTTAAAATCAACATGAAAAACCAAAATTCCAAAAGTATCAAACACAAAAAAATGATTACCAAAGAAGGAAAATGTATCGTGCTAGGCACCCTCCTCCCGCCCTGTGGTGCAACTCATGTCCCTCTCTCCAAAAATGTACTCAAGGGGACCATAATGTTGCAACCACACACACGTTGACCTGATGTGAGGAAAAAACGAGTTGGTACATTCGAAACATGAAAAAGGTCATTTTAAAATCAACATGAAAAACCAAAATTCCAAAAGTATCAAACACAAAATGATGCTTACCGAAGAAAGAAAATGTATCGTGCTAGGCACCCTCCTCCCGCACTGTGGCGCAACTGATGTCCCTCTCTCCAAAAATGTACTCAATGGGACCATAATGTTGCAACCACACACACGTTGACCTGCTGTGAGGAAAAATCGAGTTAGTACATTCCAATCATGAAAAAGGTCATTTTAAAATCAACATAAAAAACCAAAATTCCAAAAGTATCAAAGACAAAAATATGTTTAAGGAAGAAAGAAAATGTATCGTGCTAGGCACCCTCCTCCCGCCCTGTGGTGCAACTGATGTCCCTCTCTCCAAAAATGTACTCAATGGGACCATAATGTTGCCACCACACACACGTTGACCTGCTGTGAGGAAAAAACGAGTTAGTACATTCCAAACATGAAAATGGTCATTTTAAAATCAACATGAAAAACCAAAATTCCAAAAGTATCAAACACAAAATAATGCTTACCGAAGAAAGAAAATGTATTGTGCTAGGCACCCTCCTCCCGCCCTGTGGTGCAACTGATGTCCGTCTTTCCAAAAATGTACTCAATGGGACCATAATGTTGCAACCAGACACACGTTAACATGCTGTGAGGAAAAAACGAGTTAGTACGTTTCAAACATGAAAAAGGTCATTTTAAAATAAACATGAAAAACCAAAATTCCAAAAGTATCAAACACAAAAAAAATCTTACCGAAGAAAGAAAATGTATCGTGCTAGGTACCCTCCTCCCGCCCTGTGGTGCAAGTGATGTCCCTCTCTCCAAAAATGTACTCAATGGGACTGTAATGTTGCAACCACACAAACGTTGACCAGCTGTGAGGAAAAAACGAGTTAGTACATTTCAAACATGAAAAAGGTCATTTTAAAATCAACATGAAAAACCAAATTTCCAAAAGTATCAAACATATAATAATGCTTACCGAAGAAAGGAAATGTATCGTGCTAGGCACCCTCCTCCCGCCCAGTGGTGCAACTGATGTCCCTCTATAAAAAAATGTACTCAATGGGACCGTAATGTTGCAACCACACACATGTTGACCTGCTGTGAGGAAAAAACGAGTTAGTACATTTCAAACATGAAAAAGGTCATTTTAAAATCAACATGAAAAGCCAAGATTCAAAAAGTATCAAACACAAAATAATGCTTACCGAAGAAGGAAAATATATATTGCTAGGCACCCTCCTCCCGCCCTGTGGTGCAACTGATGTCCCTCTCTCCAAAATTGTACTCAGTGGGACGATAATGTTGCAACCACACACACGTTGACCAGCTGTGAGGAAAAAACGAGTTAGTACATTTCAAACATGAAAAGGGTCATTTTAAAATCAACATGAAAAACCAAAATTCCAAAAGTATCAAACACAAAAAAATGTTTACCGAAGAAGGAAAATGTATTGTGCTAGGCACCCTCCTCCCGCCCTTTGGTGCAACTGATGTCCCTCTCTCCAAAAATGTACTCAAGGGTACCATAATGTTGCAACCACACACACGTTGACCTGCTGTGAGGAAAAAACGAGTTAGTACATTCCAAACATGAAAAAGGTCATTTTAAAATCAACATGAAAAACCAAAATTCCAAAAGTATCAAACACAAAATAATGCTTACCGAAGAAAGAAAATGTATCGTGCTAGGCACCCTCCTCCCGCCCAGTGGTGCAACTGATGTCCCTCTCTCCAAAAATGTACTCAATGGGACCATAATGTTGCAACCACACACACGTTGACCTGATGTGAGGAAAAAACGAGTTAGTACAATCCAATCATGAAAAAGGTCATTTTAAAATCAACATAAAGAACCAAAATTCCAAAAGAATCAAAGACAAAAAAATGCTTACCGAAGAAAGAAAATGTATCGTCCTAGGCACCCTCCTCCCGCCCTGTGGTGCAACTGATGTCCCTCTCTCCAAAAATGTACTCAATGGGACCATAATGTTGCAACCACACACACGTAGACCTGCTTTGAGGAAAAAACGAGTTAGTACATTCCAAACATGAAAAAGGTCATTTTAAAATCAACATGAAAAACCAAAATTCCAAAAGTATCAAACACAAAAAAATGCTTACCGAAGAAACAAAATGTATCGTGCTAGGCACCCTCCTCCCGCCCTGTTGTGCAACTGATGTCCCTCTCTCCTAAAATGTACTCAATGGGACCATAATGTTGCAACCACACACACGTTGACCTGCTGTGAGGAAAAAACGAGTTAGTACATTCCAAACATGAAAAAGGTCATTTTAAAATCAACATGAAAAACCAAAATTCCAAAAGTATCAAACACAAAAAAATGCTTACCGAAGAAAGAAAATGTATCGTGCTAGGCACCCTCCTCCCGCCCTGTGGTGCAACTGATGTCCCTCTCTCCAAAAATGTACTCAATGGGACCATAATGTTGCAACCACACACACGTTGACCTGCTGTGAGGAAAAAACGAGTTAGTACATTCCAAACATGAAAAAGGTAATTTTAAAATCAACATGAAAAACCAAAATTCCAAAAGTATCAAACACAAAAAAATGCTTACCGAAGAAAGAAAATGCATCGTGCTAGGCACCCTCCTCCCGCCCAGTGGTGCAACTGATGTCCCCCTCTCCAAAAATGTACTCAATGGGACCATAATGTTGCTACCACACACACGTTGACCTCCTGTGAGGAAAAAGCGAGTTAGTACATTTCAAACATGAAAAAGGTCATTTTAAAATCAACATGAAAAACCAAAATTCCAATAGTATCAAACACAAAAAATGCTTACCGAAGAAAGAAAATGTATCGTGCTAGGCACCCTTCTCCCGCCCTGTGGTGCAACTGATGTCCCTCTCTCCTAAAATGTACTCAATGGGACCATAATGTTGCAGCCACACACACGTTGACCTGCTGTGAGGAATAAACGAGTTAGTACATTCCAAACATGAAAAAGGTAATTTTAAAATCAACATGAAAAACCAAAATTCCAAAACTATCAAACACATAATAATGCTTACCTAAGAAAGAAAATGTATTGTGCTAGGCACCCTCCTCCCGCCCTGTGGTGCAACTGATGTCCCTCTCTCCAAAAATGTACTCAATGGGACCGTAATGTTGCAACCACACAAACGTTGACCAGCTGTGAGGAAAAAACGAGTTAGTACATTTCAAACATGAAAAACGTCATTTTAAAATCAACATGAAAAACCAAAATTCCAAAAGTATCAAACAAATAATAATGCTTACCGAAGAAAGGAAATGTATCGTGCTAGGCACCCTTTTCCCGCCCTGTGGTGCAACTGATGTCCCTCTATAAAAAAATGTACTCAATGGGACCGTAATGTTGCAACCACACACACGTTGACATGCTGTGAGGAAAAAACGAGTTAGTACATTTCAAACATGAAAAAGGTCATTATAAAATCAACATGAAAAACCAAAATTCCAAAAGTATCAAACTCAAAAAGATGCTTACCGAAGAAAGAAAATGTATCGTGCTAGGCACCCTCCTCCTGCCCTTTGGTGCAACTGATGTCCCTCTCTCCAAAAATGTACTCAATGGGACTGTAATGTTGCAACCACACACATGTTGACCTACTGTGAGGAAAAAACGAGTTAGTACATTTCAAACATGAAAAAGGTCATTTTTAAATCAACATGAAAAACCAAGATTTCAAAAGTATCAAACACAAAATAATGCTTACCAAAGAAGGAAAATATACATTGCTAGACACCCTCCTCCCGCCCTGTGGTGCAACTGATGTCCCTCTCTCCAAAAATGTACTCAGTGGGACAATAATGTTGCAACCACACACACGTTGACCAGCTGTGAGGAAAAAACGAGTTAGTACATTTCAAACATGAAAAAGGTCATTTTAAAATCAACATGAAAAACCAAAATTCCAAAAGTATCAAACACAAAAAAATGATTACCAAAGAAGGAAAATTTATCGTGCTAGGCACCCTCCTCCCGCCCTGTGGTGCAACTCATGTCCCTCTCTCCAAAAATGTACTCAAGGGGACCATAATGTTGCAACCACACACACGTTGACCTGATGTGAGGAAAAAACGAGTTGGTACATTCGAAACATGAAAAAGGTCATTTTAAAATCAACATGAAAAACCAAAATTCCAAAAGTATCAAACACAAAATGATGCTTACCGAAGAATGAAAATGTATCGTGCTAGGCACCCTCCTCCCGCACTGTGGCGCAACTGATGTCCCTCTCTCGAAAAATGTACTCAATGGGACCATAATGTTGCAACCACACACACGTTGACCTGCTGTGAGGAAAAATCGAGTTAGTACATTCCAATCATGAAAAAGGTCATTTTAAAATCAACATAAAAAACCAAAATTCCAAAAGTATCAAAGACAAAAAAATGTTTAAGGAAGAAAGAAAATGTATCGTGCTAGGCACCCTCCTCCCGCCCTGTGGTGCAACTGATGTCCCTCTCTCCAAAAATGTACTCAATGGGACCATAATGTTGCCACCACACACACGTTGACCTGCTGTGAGGAAAAAACGAGTTAGTACATTCCAAACATGAAAATGGTCATTTTAAAATCAACATGAAAAACCAAAATTCCAAAAGTATCAAACACAAAATAATGCTTACCGAAGAAAGAAAATGTATTGTGCTAGGCACCCTCCTCCCGCCCTGTGGTGCAACTGATGTCCGTCTTTCCAAAAATGTACTCAATGGGACCATAATGTTGCAACCAGACACACGTTAACATGCTGTGAGGAAAAAACGAGTTAGTACGTTTCAAACATGAAAAAGGTCATTTTAAAATAAACATGAAAAACCAAAATTCCAAAAGTATCAAACACAAAAAAAATCTTACCGAAGAAAGAAAATGTATCGTGCTAGGTACCCTCCTCCCGCCCTGTGGTGCAAGTGATGTCCCTCTCTCCAAAAATGTACTCAATGGGACTGTAATGTTGCAACCACACAAACGTTGACCAGCTGTGAGGAAAAAACGAGTTAGTACATTTCAAACATGAAAAAGGTCATTTTAAAATCAACATGAAAAACCAAATTTCCAAAAGTATCAAACATATAATAATGCTTACCGAAGAAAGGAAATGTATCGTGCTAGGCACCCTCCTCCCGCCCAGTGGTGCAACTGATGTCCCTCTATAAAAAAATGTACTCAATGGGACCGTAATGTTGCAACCACACACATGTTGACCTGCTGTGAGGAAAAAACGAGTTAGTACATTTCAAACATGAAAAAGGTCATTTTAAAATCAACATGAAAAACCAAGATTCCAAAAGTATCAAACACAAAATAATGCTTACCGAAGAAGGAAAATATATATTGCTAGGCACCCTCCTCCCGCCCTGTGGTGCAACTGATGTCCCTCTCTCCAAAATTGTACTCAGTGGGACGATAATGTTGCAACCACACACACGTTGACCTGCTGTGAGGAAAAAACGAGTTAGTACATTCCAAACATGAAAAAGGTCATTTTAAAATCAACATGAAAAACCAAAATTCCAAAAGTATCAAACACAAAAAAATGCTTACCGAAGAAAGAAAATGTATCGTGCTAGGCACCCTCCTCCCGCCCTGTGGTGCAACTGATGTCCCTCTCTCCAAAAATGTACTCAATGGGACCATAATGTTGCAACCACACACACGTTGACCTGCTGTGAGGAAAAAACGAGTTAGTACATTCCAAACATGAAAAAGGTAATTTTAAAATCAACATGAAAAACCAAAATTCCAAAAGTATCAAACACAAAAAAATGCTTACCGAAGAAAGAAAATGCATCGTGCTAGGCACCCTCCTCCCGCCCAGTGGTGCAACTGATGTCCCCCTCTCCAAAAATGTACTCAATGGGACCATAATGTTGCTACCACACACACGTTGACCTCCTGTGAGGAAAAAGCGAGTTAGTACATTTCAAACATGAAAAAGGTCATTTTAAAATCAACATGAAAAACCAAAATTCCAATAGTATCAAACACAAAAAATGCTTACCGAAGAAAGAAAATGTATCGTGCTAGGCACCCTTCTCCCGCCCTGTGGTGCAACTGATGTCCCTCTCTCCTAAAATGTACTCAATGGGACCATAATGTTGCAACCACACACACGTTGACCTGCTGTGAGGAATAAACGAGTTAGTACATTCCAAACATGAAAAAGGTAATTTTAAAATCAACATGAAAAACCAAAATTCCAAAACTATCAAACACATAATAATGCTTACCTAAGAAAGAAAATGTATTGTGCTAGGCACCCTCCTCCCGCCCTGTGGTGCAACTGATGTCCCTCTCTCCAAAAATGTACTCAATGGGACCGTAATGTTGCAACCACACAAACGTTGACCAGCTGTGAGGAAAAAACGAGTTAGTACATTTCAAACATGAAAAACGTCATTTTAAAATCAACATGAAAAACCAAAATTCCAAAAGTATCAAACAAATAATAATGCTTACCGAAGAAAGGAAATGTATCGTGCTAGGCACCCTTTTCCCGCCCTGTGGTGCAACTGATGTCCCTCTATAAAAAAATGTACTCAATGGGACCGTAATGTTGCAACCACACACACGTTGACATGCTGTGAGGAAAAAACGAGTTAGTACATTTCAAACATGAAAAAGGTCATTATAAAATCAACATGAAAAACCAAAATTCCAAAAGTATCAAACTCAAAAAGATGCTTACCGAAGAAAGAAAATGTATCGTGCTAGGCACCCTCCTCCTGCCCTTTGGTGCAACTGATGTCCCTCTCTCCAAAAATGTACTCAATGGGACTGTAATGTTGCAACCACACACATGTTGACCTACTGTGAGGAAAAAACGAGTTAGTACATTTCAAACATGAAAAAGGTCATTTTTAAATCAACATGAAAAACCAAGATTTCAAAAGTATCAAACACAAAATAATGCTTACCAAAGAAGGAAAATATACATTGCTAGACACCCTCCTCCCGCCCTGTGGTGCAACTGATGTCCCTCTCTCCAAAAATGTACTCAGTGGGACAATAATGTTGCAACCACACACACGTTGACCAGCTGTGAGGAAAAAACGAGTTAGTACATTTCAAACATGAAAAAGGTCATTTTAAAATCAACATGAAAAACCAAAATTCCAAAAGTATCAGACACAAAAAAATGATTACCGAAGAAGGAAAATGTATCGTGCTAGGCACCCTCCTCCCGCCCTGTGGTGCAACTGATGTCCCTCTCTCCAAAAATGTACTCAAGGGGACCATAATGTTGCAACCACACACACGTTGACCTGATGTGAGGAAAAAACGAGTTGGTACATTCGAAACATGAAAAAGGTCATTTTAAAATCAACATGAAAAACCAAAATTCCAAAAGTATCAAACACAAAATGATGCTTACCGAAGAAAGAAAATGTATCGTGCTAGGCACCCTCCTCCCGCACTGTGGCGCAACTGATGTCCCTCTCTCCAAAAATGTACTCAATGGGACCATAATGTTGCAACCACACACACGTTGACCTGCTGTGAGGAAAAATCGAGTTAGTACATTCCAATCATGAAAAAGGTCATTTTAAAATCAACATAAAAAACCAAAATTCCAAAAGTATCAAAGACAAAAAAATGTTTAAGGAAGAAAGAAAATGTATCGTGCTAGGCACCCTCCTCCCGCCCTGTGGTGCAACTGATGTCCCTCTCTCCAAAAATGTACTCAATGGGACCATAATGTTGCCACCACACACACGTTGACCTGCTGTGAGGAAAAAACGAGTTAGTACATTCCAAACATGAAAATGGTCATTTTAAAATCAACATGAAAAACCAAAATCCAAAAGTATCAAACACAAAATAATGCTTACCGAAGAAAGAAAATGTATTGTGCTAGGCACCCTCCTCCCGCCCTGTGGTGCAACTGATGTCCGTCTTTCCAAAAATGTACTCAATGGGACCATAATGTTGCAACCAGACACACGTTAACATGCTGTGAGGAAAAAACGAGTTAGTACGTTTCAAACATGAAAAAGGTCATTTTAAAATAAACATGAAAAACCAAAATTCCAAAAGTATCAAACACAAAAAAAATCTTACCGAAGAAAGAAAATGTATCGTGCTAGGTACCCTCCTCCCGCCCTGTGGTGCAAGTGATGTCCCTCTCTCCAAAAATGTACTCAATGGGACTGTAATGTTGCAACCACACAAACGTTGACCAGCTGTGAGGAAAAAACGAGTTAGTACATTTCAAACATGAAAAAGGTCATTTTAAAATCAACATGAAAAACCAAATTTCCAAAAGTATCAAACATATAATAATGCTTACCGAAGAAAGGAAATGTATCGTGCTAGGCACCCTCCTCCCGCCCAGTGGTGCAACTGATGTCCCTCTATAAAAAAATGTACTCAATGGGACCGTAATGTTGCAACCACACACATGTTGACCTGCTGTGAGGAAAAAACGAGTTAGTACATTTCAAACATGAAAAAGGTCATTTTAAAATCAACATGAAAAACCAAGATTCCAAAAGTATCAAACACAAAATAATGCTTACCGAAGAAGGAAAATATATATTGCTAGGCACCCTCCTCCCGCCCTGTGGTGCAACTGATGTCCCTCTCTCCAAAATTGTACTCAGTGGGACGATAATGTTGCAACCACACACACGTTGACCAGCTGTGAGGAAAAAACGAGTTAGTACATTTCAAACATGAAAAGGGTCATTTTAAAATCAACATGAAAAACCAAAATTCCAAAAGTATCAAACACAAAAAAATGTTTACCGAAGAAGGAAAATGTATTGTGCTAGGCACCCTCCTCCCGCCCTTTGGTGCAACTGATGTCCCTCTCTCCAAAAATGTACTCAAGGGTACCATAATGTTGCAACCACACACACGTTGACCTGATGTGAGGAAAAAACGAGTTAGTACAATCCAATCATGAAAAAGGTCATTTTAAAATCAACATAAAAAACCAAAATTCCAAAAGAATCAAAGACAAAAAAATGCTTACCGAAGAAAGAAAATGTATCGTCCTAGGCACCCTCCTCCCGCCCTGTGGTGCAACTGATGTCCCTCTCTCCAAAAATGTACTCAATGGGACCATAATGTTGCAACCACACACACGTAGACCAGCTGTGAGGAAAAAACGAGTTAGTACATTTCAAACATGAAAAAGGTCATTTTAAAATCAACATGAAAAACCAAAAGTCCAAAAGCATCAAACAAATAATAATGCTTACCGAAGAAAGGAAATGTATCGTGCTAGGCACCCACCTCCCGCCCTGTGGTGCAACTGATGTCCCTCTATAAAAAAATGTACTCAATGGGACCGTAATGTTGCAACCACACACACGTTGACCTACTGTGAGGAAAAAACGAGTTAGTACATTTCAAACATGAAAAAGGTCATTTTAAAATCAACATGAAAAACCAAAATTCCAAAAGTATCAAACACAAAATAATGCTTACCGAAGAAAGAAAATGTATTGTGCTAGGCACCCTCCTCCTGCCCTGTGGTGCAACTGATATCCGCCTCTCCAAAAATGTACTCAATGGGACCATAATGTTGCAACCACACACACGTTGACTGCTGTGAGGAAAAAACGAGTTAGTACATTTCAAACATGAAAAAGGTCATTTTAAAATCAACATGAAAAACCAAGATTCCAAAAGTATCAAACACAAAATAATGCTTACCGAAGAAGGAAAATGTATCTTGCTATGCACCCTTTTCCCGCCCTGTGGTGCAACTGATGTCCCTCTATAAAAAAATGTACTCAATGGGACCGTAATGTTGCAACCACACACACTTTGACCTGCTGTGAGGAAAAAACGAGTTAGTACATTTCAAACATGAAAAAGGTCATTTTAGAATCAACATGAAAAACCAAAATTCCAAAAGTATCAAACTCAAAAAAATGCTTACCGAAGAAAAAAAATGTATCGTGCTAGGCGCCCTCCTCCTGCCCTTTGGTGCAACTGATGTCCCTCTCTCCAAAAATGTACTCAATGGGACTGTAATGTTGCAACCACACACACGTTGACCTACTGTGAGGAAAAAACGAGTTAGTACATTTCAAACATGAAAAAGGTCATTTTAAAATCAACATGAAAAACCAAGATTCCAAAAGTATCAAACACAAAATAATGCTTACCGAAGAAGGAAAATATATATTGCTAGCCACCCTCCTCCCGCCCTGTGGTGCAACTGATGTCCCTCTCTCCAAAAATGTACTCAGTGGGACCATAATGTTGCAACCACACACACGTTGACCAGCTGTGAGGAAAAAACGAGTTAGTACATTTCAAACATGAAAAAGGTCATTTTAAAATCAACATGAAAAACCAAAATTCCAAAAGTATCAAACACAAAAAAATGATTACCGAAGAAGGAAAATGTATCGTGCTAGGCACCCTCCTCCCGCCCTTTGGTGCAACTGATGTACCTCTCTCCAAAAATGTACTCAAGGGGACCATAATGTTGCAACCACACACACGTTGAACTGCTGTGAGGAAAAAACGAGTTAGTACATTTCAACCATGAAAAAGGTCATTTTAAAATCAACATGAAAAACCAAAATTCCAAAAGTGTCAAACACAAAATAATGCTTACCGAAGAAAGAAAATGTATCGTGCTAGGCACCCTCCTCCGGCCCAGTGGTGCAACTGATGTCCCTCTCTCCAAAAATGTACAAAATGGGACCATAATGTTGCAACCACACACACGTTGACCTGATGTGAGGAAAAAACGAGTTGGTACATTCGAAACATGAAAAAGGTCATTTTAAAATCAACATGAAAAACCAAAATTCCAAAAGTATCAAACACAAAATGATGCTTATCGAAGAAAGAAAATGTATCGTGCTAGGGACCCTCCTCCCGCACTGTGGTGCAACTGATGTCCCTCTCTCCAAAAATGTACTCAATGGGACCATAATGTTGCAACCACACACACGTTTACCTGCTGTGAGGAAAAATCGAGTTAGTACATTCCAATCACGAAAAAGGTCATTTTAAAATCAACATAAAAAACCATAATTCCAAAAGTATCAAAGACAAAAAAATGCTTACCGAAGAAAGAAAATGTATCGTGCCAGGCACCCTCCTCCCGCCCTGTGGTGCAACTGATGTCCCTCTCTCCAAAAATGTACTCAATGGGACCATAATGTTGCAACCACACACACGTTGACCTGCTGTGAGGAAAAAACGAGTTAGTACATTCCAAACATGAAAATGGTCATTTTAAAATCAACATGAAAAACCAAAATTCCAAAAGTATCAAACACAAAATAATGCTTACCGAAGAAAGAAAATGTATCGTGCTAGGGACCCTCCTCCCGCCCTGTGGTGCAAGTGATGTCCCTCTCTCCAAAAATGTACTCAATGGGACCGTAATGTTGCAACCACACAAACGTTGACCAGCTGTGTGGAAAAAACAAGTTAGTACATTTCAAACATGAAAAAGGTCATTTTAAAATCAACATGAAAAACCAAATTTCCAAAAGTATCAAACACAAAATGATGCTTATCGAAGAAAGAAAATGTATCGTGCTAGGGACCCTCCTCCCGCACTGTGGTGCAACTGATGTCCCTCTCTCCAAAAATGTACTCAATGGGACCATAATGTTGCAACCACACACACGTTGACCTGCTGTGAGGAAAAATCGAGTTAGTACATTCCAATCACGAAAAAGGTCATTTTAAAATCAACATAAAAAACCATAATTCCAAAAGTATCAAAGACAAAAAAATGCTTACCGAAGAAAGAAAATGTATCGTGCCAGGCACCCTCCTCCCGCCCTGTGGTGCAACTGATGTCCCTCTCTCCAAAAATGTACTCAATGGGACCATAATGTTGCAACCACACACACGTTGACCTGCTGTGAGGAAAAAACGAGTTAGTACATTTCAAACATGAAAAAGGTCATTTTAAAATCAACATGAAAAACAAAAATTCCAAAAGTATCAAACTCAAAAAAATGTTTACCGAAGAAAGAAAATGTATCGTGCTCGGCACCCTCCTCCTGCCCTTTGGTGCAACTGATGTCCCTCTCTCCAAAAATGTACTCAATGGGACTGTAATGTTGCAACCACACACATGTTGACCTACTGTGAGGAAAAAACGAGTTAGTACATTTCAAACATGAAAAAGGTCATTTTAAAATCAACATGAAAAACCAAGATACCAAAAGTATCAAACACAAAATAATGCTTACCGAAGAAGAAAAATATATATTGCTAGGCACCCTCCTCCCGCCCTGTGGTGCAACTGATGTCCCTCTCTCCAAAAATGTACTCAGTGGGAACATAATGTTGCAACCACACACACGTTGACCAGCTGTGAGGAAAAAACGAGTTAGTACATTTCAAACATGAAAAAGGTCATTTTAAAATCAACATGAAAAACCAAAATTTCAAAAGTATCAAACACAAAAATATGATTACCGAAGAAGGAAAATGTATCGTGTTAGGCACCCTCCTTCCGCCCTGTGGTGCAACAGATGTCCCTCTCTCCAAAAATGTACTCAAGGGTACCATAATGTTGCAACCACACACACGTTGACCTGCTGTGAGGAAAAAACGAGTTAGTACATTTCAAACATGAAAAAGGTCATTTTAAAATCAACACGAAAAACCAAAATTCCAAAAGTATGAAACACGAAATAATGCTCACCGAAGAAAGAAAATGTATCGTGCTAGGCACCCTCCTCCCGCCCTGTGTTGCAACTGATGTCCCACTCTCCAAAAATGTACTCAATGGGACCGTAATGTTGCAACCACACACACGTTGACCTGCTGTGAGGAAAAAACGAGTTAGTACATTTCAAACATGAAAAAGGTCATTTTAAAATCAACATGAAAAACCAAAATTCCAAAAGTATCAAACACAAAATAATGCTTACCGAAGAAAGAAAATGTATCGTGCTAGGCACCCTCCTCCCGCCCAGTGGTGCAACTGATGTCCCTCTCTCCAAAAATGTACTCATTGGGACCATAATGTTGCAACCACACACACGTTGACCTGATGTGAGGAAAAAACGAGTTGGTACTTTCGAAACATGAAAAAGGTCATTTTAAAATCAACATGAAAAACCAAAATTCCAAAAGTATCAAACACAAAATGATGCTTACCGAAGAAAGAAAATGTATCGTGCTAGGCACCCTCCTCCCGCACTGTGGCGCAACTGATGTCCCTCTCTCCAAAAATTTACTCAATGGGACCATAATGTTGCAACCACACACACGTTGACCTGCTGTGAGGAAAAAAGGAGTTAGTACAATCCAATCATGAAAAAGGTCATTTTAAAATCAGCATAAAAAACCAAAATTCCAAAAGAATCAAAGACAAAAAAATGCTTACCGAAGAAAGAAAATGTATCGTGCTAGGCACCCTCCACCCGCCCTGTGGTGCAACTGATGTCCCTCTCTCCAAAAATGTACTCAATGGGACCATAATGTTGCAACCACACACACGTTGACCAGCTGTGAGGAAAAAACTAGTTAGTACATTTCAAACATGAAAAAGGTCATTATAAAATCAACATGAAAAACCAAAATTCCAAAACTATCAAACATATAATAATGCTTACCAAAGAAAGGAAATGTATCGTGCTAGGCACCCTCCTCCCGCCCTGTGGTGCAACTGATGTCCCTCTATAAAAAAATGTACTCAATGGGATCGTAATGTTGCAACCACACACACGTTGACCTGACGTGAGGAATAAACGAGTTGGTACATTCGAAACATGAAAAAGGTCATTTTAAAATCAACATGAAAAACCAAAACTCCAAAAATATCAAACACAAAATGATGCTTACCGAAGAAAGAAAATGTATCGTGCTAGGCACCCTCCTCCTGCCCTGTGGTGCAACTGATGTCCCTCTCTCCAAATATGTACTCAATGGGACCATAATGTTGCAACCACACACACGTTGACCTGCTGTGAGGAACAAACGAGTTAGAACATTTCAAACATGAAAAAGGCCATTTTAAAATCAACATGAAAAACCAAAATTCCAAAAGTATCAAACACAAAATAATGCTTACCGAAGAAAGAAAATGTATCGTGCTAGGCACCCTCCTCCCGCCCTGTGGTGCAACTGATATCCCTCTCTCCAAAAATGTACTCAATGGGACCGTAATGTTGCAACCACACACACGTTGACCTGATGTGAGGAATAAACGAGTTGGTACATTCGAAACATGAAAAAGGTCATTTTAAAATCAACATGAAAAACCAAAACTCCAAAAGTATCAAACACAAAATGATGCTTACCGAAGAAAGAAAATGTATCGTGCTAGGCACCCTCCTCCTGCCCTGTGGTGCAACTGATGTCCGCCTCTCCAAATATGTACTCAATGGGACCATAATGTTGCAACCACACACACGTTGACCCGCTGTGAGGAAAAAACGAGTTAGTACGTTTCAAACATGAAGAAGGTCATTTTAAAATCAACATGAAAAACAAAAATTCCAAAAGTATGAAACACAAAATAATGCTTATTGAAGAAGGAAAATGTGTCTTGCTAGGCACCCTCCTCAAGCCCTGTGGTGCAACTGATGTCCCTCTCTCCAAAAATGTACTCAATGGGACCGTAATGTTGCAACCACACACACGTTGACCTGCTGTGAGGAAGAAACGAGTTAGTACATTTCAAACATGAAAAAGGTGATTTTAAAATCAACATGAAAAACCAAAATTCCAAAAGTATCAAACACAAAATAATGCTTACCGAAGAAAGAAAATGTATCGTGCTAGTCACCCTCCTCCCGCCCTGTGGTGCAATTGATGTCCCTCACTCCAAAAATGTACTCAATGGGACCATAATGTTGCAACCACCCACACGTTAACCTCGTGTGAGGAAAAAAAGAGTTAGTACATTCCAAACATGAAAAAGATCATTTTAAAATCAACATGAAAAACCAAATTCCCAAAAGTATCAAACGCAAAAAAATGCTTACGGAAGAAAGAAAATGTATCGTGCTAGGAACCCTCCGCCCGCCCTTTGGTGCAACTGATGTCCCTCTCTCCAAAAATGTACTCAATGGGACCATAATGTTGGAACCACACACACGTTGACCTGCTGTGAGGAAAAAACGAGTTAGTACATTCCAAACATGAAAAAGGTCATTCAAAAATCAATATGAAAAACCAAAATTCGAAAAGTATCAAACACAAATAAATGCTTACCGAAGAAAGAAAATATATCGTGCTAGGCACCCTCCTCATGACCTTTGATGCAACTGATGTCCCTCTCTCCAAAAATGTACTCAATGGGACTGTAATGTTGCAACCACACACACGTTGACCTACTGTGAGGAAAAAACGAGTTAGTACATTCCAAACATGAAAAAGGTCATTTTAAAATCAACATGAAAAACCAGAATTCCAAAAGTATCAAACACAAAAAAAAACACTTACCGAAGAAGGAAAATGTATCCTGCTAGGCACCCTCCACCCGCTTTGTGGTGCAACGGATGTCCCTCTCTCCAAAAATGTACTCAATGGGACCATAATGTTGCAACCACATACACGTTGACCTGATGTGAGGAAAAAACGAGTTGGTACTTTCAAAACATGAAAAAGGTCATTTTAAAATCAAAATGAAAAACCAAAATTCCAAAAGTATCAAACAAAAAATAGTTCTTACCGAAGAAAGAAAATGTATCGTGCTAGGCATCCTCCTCCCGCCCTGTGGTGCAACTGATGTCCATCTCTCCAAAAATGTACTCAATGAGACCATAATGTTGCAACCACACACACGTTGACCTGCTGTGAGGAAAAAATGAGTTAGTACATTCCAAACATGAAAAAGTTCATTTTAAAATCAACATGAAAAACCAAATTTCCAAAAGTATCAAACACAAAATAATGCTTACCGAAGAAAGAAATTGTATCGTGCTAGGCACCCTCCTCCCGCCCAGTGGTGCAACTGATGTCCCTCTCTCCAAAAATTACTCAATGGGACCATAATGTTGCAACCACACACACGTTGACCTGCTGTGAGGAAAAATCGAGTTAGTACATTCCAAACATGAAAAAGGTCATTTTAAAATCAACATGAAAACCAAAATTCCAAAAGCATCAAACACAAAATAATGCTTACCGAAGAAAGAAAATGTATCGTGCTAGGCACCCTCCTCCCGCCCTGTGGTGCAACTGATGTCCCTCTCTCCAAAAATGTACTCAATGGGACCATAATGTTGCAACCACACACACGTTGAAATGCTGTGAGGAAAAAACGAGTTAGTACATTCCAATCATGAAAAAGGTTATTTTAAAATCAACATGAAAAACCAAAATTCCAAAGGTATCAAACATATAATAATGCTTACCGAAGAAAGGAAATGTATCGTGCTAGGCACCCTCCTCCCGCCCTGTGGTGCAACTGATGTCCCTCTCTCCAAAAATGTATTCAATGGGACCGTAATGTTGCAACCACACACACGTTGACCTGCTGTGAGGAAAAAACGAGTTAGTACATTTCAAACAAGAAAAAGGTCATTCTAAAATCAACATGAAAAACCAAAATTCCAAAAGTATCAAACAAAAATAATGCTTACCGAAGAAAGAAAATGTATCGTGCTAGGCACCCTCCTCCCGCCCTGTGGTTCAACTGATGTCCCTCTCTCCAAAATTGTACTCAATGGGACCATAATGTTGCAACCACACACATGTTGACCTACTGTGAGGAGAAAACGAGTTAGTACATTTCTAACATGAAAAAGGTCATTTTAAAATCAACATGAAAAACCAAAATTCCAAAAGTATCAAACATATAATAATGCTTACCAGAGAAAGGCAATGTATCATGCTAGGCACCCTCCTCCCGCCCTGTGGTGCACGTCATGTCCCTCTCTCCAAAAATGTACTCAATGGGACCATAATGTTGCAACCACACACACGTTGTACTGCTGTGAGGCAAAAACGAGTTAGTACATTTCAAACATGAAAAAGGTCATTCTAAAATCAACATGAAAAACCAAAATTCCAAAAGTATCAAACAAAAATAATGCTTACCGAAGAAAGAAAATGTATCGTGCTAGGCACCCTCCTCCCGCCCTGTGGTTCAACTGATGTCCCTCTCTCCAAAAATGTACTCAATGGGACCGTAATGTTGCAACCACACACACGTTGACCTGATGTGAGGAATAAACGAGTTGGTACATTCGAAACATGAAAAAGGTCATTTTAAAATCAACATGAAAAACCAAAATTCCAAAAGTAGCAAACACAATAAAATGCTTACCGAAGAAAGAAAATGTATCGTGCTAGGCACCCTCCTCGTGACCTTTGATGCAACTGATGTCCCTCTCTCCAAAAATGTACTCAATGGGACTGTAATGTTGCAACCACACACACGTTGACCTACTGTGAGGAGAAAACGAGTTAGTACATTTCTAACATGAAAAAGGTCATTTTAAAATCAACATGAAAAACCAAAATTCCAAAAGTATCAAACATATAATAATGCTTACCAGAGAAAGGCAATGTATCATGCTAGGCACCCTCCTCCCGCCCTGTGGTGCACGTGATGTCCCTCTCTCCAAAAATGTACTCAATGGGACCATAATGTTGCAACCACACACACGTTGTACTGCTGTGAGGCAAAAACGAGTTAGTACATTTCAAACATGAAAAAGGTCATTCTAAAATCAACATGAAAAACCAAAATTCCAAAAGTATCAAACAAAAATAATGCTTACCGAAGAAAGAAAATGTATCGTGCTAGGCACCCTCCTCCCGCCCTGTGGTTCAACTGATGTCCCTCTCTCCAAAATTGTACTCAATGGGACCATAATGTTGCAACCACACACATGTTGACCTGATGTGAGGAAAAAACGAGTTGGTACTTTCAAAACATGAAAAAGGTCATTTTAAAATCAACATGAAAAACCAAAATTCCAAAAGTATCAAACACAAAATGATACTTACCGAAGAAAGAAAATGTATCGTGCTAGGCACCCTCCTCCCGCACTGTGGCGCAACTGATGTCCCTCTCTCCAAAAATGTACTCAATGGGACCATAATGTTGCAACCACACACACGTTGACCTGCTGTGAGGAAAAAACGAGTTAGTACTATCCAATCATGAGAAAGGTCATTTTAAAATCAACATAAAAAACCAAAATTCCAAAAGAATCAAAGACAAAAAAATGCATACCGAAAAAAATAAATGTATCGTGCTAGGCACCCTCCTCCCGCCCTGTGGTGCAACTGATGTCCCTCTCTCCAAAAATGTACTCAATGGGACCATAATGTTGCAACCACACACACGTTGACCAGCTGTGAGGAAAAAACGAGTTAGTACATTTCAAACATGAAAAAGGTCATTTTAAAATCAACATGAAAAACCAAAATTCCAAAAGTATCAAACATATAATAATGCATACCGAAGAAAGGAAATGTATCGTGCTAGGCACCCTCCTCCCGCCCTGTGGTGCAACTGATGTCCCTCTATAAAAAAATGTACTCAATGGGATCGTAATGTTGCAACCACACACACGTTGACCTGCTGTGAGGAAAAAACGAGTTAGTACATTTCAAACATGAAAAAGGTCATTTTAAAATCAACATGAAAACCCAAAATTCCAAAAGTATCAAACACAAAATAATGCTTACCGATGAAAGAAAATGTATCGTGCTAGGCACCCACCTCCCGCCCAGTGGTGCAACTGATGTCCCTCTCTCCAAAAATGTACTCAATGAGACCATAATGTTGCAACCACACACACGTTGACCTGATGTGAGGAATAAACGAGTTGGTACATTCGAAACATGAAAAAGGTCATTTTAAAATCAACATGAAAAACCAAAATTCCAAAAGTATCAATCACAAAATGATGCTTACCGAAGAAAGAAAATGTATCATGCTAGGCACCCTCCTCCCGCACTGTGGCGCAACTGATGTCCCTCTCCCCAAAAATGTACTCAATGGGACCATAATGTTGCAACCACACACACGTTGACCTGCTGTGTGGAAAAAACGAGTTAGTACATTCCAATCATGAAAAAGGTCATTTTAAAATCAACATAAAAAACCAAGATTCCAAAAGAATAAAAGACAAAAAAATGCTTACCGAAGAAAGAAAATGTATCATGCTAGGCACCCTCCTCCCGCCCTGTGGTGAAACTGATGTCCCTCTCTCCAAAAATGTACTCAATGGGACCATAATGTTGCAACCACACACACATTGACCTGCTGTGAGGAAAAAACGAGTTAGTACATTCCAAACATGAAAAAGGTCATTTTAAAATCAACATGAAAAACCAAAATTCCAAAAGTATCAAACTCAAAGTAATACTTACCGAAGAAAGAAAATGTATCGTGCTAGGCACCCTCCTCCCGCCCTGTGGTGCAACTGATGTCCGCCTCTCCAAAAATGTACTCAATGGGACCATAATGTTGCAACCACACACACGTTGACCTGCTGTGAGGAAAAAAAGAGTTAGTACATTCCAAACATGAAAAAGATCATTTTAAAATCAACATGAAAAACCAAAATTCCAAAAGAATCAAACATATAATAATGCTTACCGAAGAAAGAAAATGTATCGTGCTAGGCACCCTCCTCCCGCCCTGTGGTACAACTGATGTCCCTCTATAAAAAAATGTACTCAATGGGATCGTAATGTTGCAACCACACACACGTTGACCTGCTGTGTGGAAAAAACGAGTTAGTACATTTCAAACATGAAAAAGGTCATTTTAAAATCAACATGAAAACCCAAAATTCCAAAAGTATCAAACACAAAATAATGCTTACCGAAGAAAGAAAATGTATCGTGCTAGGCACCCACCTCCCGCCCAGTGGTGCAACTGATGTCCCTCTCTCCAAAAATGTGCTCAATGAGACCATAATGTTGCAACCACACACACGTTGACCTGATGTGAGGAATAAACGAGTTGGTACATTCGAAACATGAAAAAGGTCATTTTAAAGTCAACATGAAGAACCAAAATTCCAAAAGTATCAAACACAAAATGATGCTTACCGAAGAAAGAAAATGTATCGTGCTAGGCACCCTCCTCCCGCACTGTGGCGCAACTGATGTCCCTCTCCCCAAAAATGTACTCAATGGGACCATAATGTTGCAACCACACACACGTTGACCTGCTGTGAGGAAAAAACGAGTTAGTACATTCCAATCATGAAAAAGGTCATTTTAAAATCAACATAAAAAACCAAGATTCCAAAAGAATAAAAGACAAAAAAATGCTTACCGAAGAAAGAAAATGTATCGTGCTAGGCACCCTCCTCCCGCCCTGTGGTGCAACTGATGTCCCTCTCTCCAGAAATGTACTCAATGGGACCATAATGTTGCAACCACACACACGTTGACCCGCTGTGAGGAAAAAACGAGTTAGTACATACGAAACAAGAAAAAGGTCATTTTAAAATCAACATGAAAAACCAAAATTCCAAAAGTATCAAACACAAAAAAAAAAAACTTACCGAAGAAGGAAAATGTATCGTGCTAGGCACCCTCCACCCGCTTTGTGGTGCAACGGATGTCCCTCTCTCCAAAAATGTACTCAATGGGACCATAATGTTGCAACCACATACACGTTGACCTGTTGTGAGGAAAAAACGAGTTAGTAAATTCCAAACATGAAAAAGGTCATTTTAAAATCAAAATGAAAAATCAAAATTCCAAAAGTATCAAACAAAAAATAATTCTTACCAAAGAAAGAAAATGTATCGTGCTAGGCACCCTCCTCCCGCCCTGTGGTGCAACTGATGTCCATCTCTTTAAAATTGTACTCAATGAGACCATAATGTTGCAACCACACACACGTTGACCTGCTGTGAGGAAAAATCGAGTTAGTACATTCCAAACATGAAAAAGGTCATTTTAAAATCAACATGAAAAACCAAAATTCCAAAAGTATCAAACACAAAATAATGCTTACCTAAGAAAGAAAATGTATCGTGCTAGGCACCCACCTCGCGCCCTGTGGTGCAACTGATGTCCCTCTCTCCAAAAATGTACTCAATGGGACCATAATGTTGCAACCACACACACGTTGAAATGCTGTGAGGAAAAAACGAGTTAGTACATTCCAATCATGAAAAAGGTTATTTTAAAATCAACATGAAAAACCAAAATTCCAAAGGTATCAAACATATAATAATGCTTACCGAAGAAAGGAAATGTATCGTGCTAGGCACCCTCCTCCCGCCCTGTGGTGCAACTGATGTCCCCCTCTCCAAAAATGTATTCAATGGGACCATAATGTTGAAACCACACACACGTTGACCTGCTCTGAGTAAAAAACGAGGTAGTACATTTCAAACATGAAAAAGGTCATTTTAAAATCAACATGAAAAATCAAAATTCCAAAAGTATCAAGCACAAAAAAATGCTTACCGAAGAAAGGAAATGTATCGTGCTAAGCACCCTCCTCCCGCCCTGTGGTGCAAGTGATGTCCCTCTCTCCAAAAATGTACTTAATGGGACCATAATGTTGCAACCACAAACACGTTGATCTGCTGTGAGGAAAAAACGAGTTAGTACATTCCAAACATGAGAAAGGTCATTTTAAAATCAACATGAAAAACCAAAATTCCAAAAGTATCAAACTCAAAGTAATACTTACCGAAGAAAGAAAATGTATCGTGCTAGGCACCATCCTCCCGCCCTGTGGTGCAACTGATGTCGGCCTCTCCAAAAATGTACTCAATGGGACCATAATGTTGCAATCACACACACGTTGACCTGCTGTGAGGAAAAAATGAGTTAGTACGTTTCAAACATGAAAAAGGTCATTTTAAAATCAACATGAAAAACAAAAATTCCAAAAGTATGAAACACAAACTAATGCTTACCGAAGAAGGAAAATGTATCTTGCTAGGCACCCTCCTCAAGCCCTGTGGTGCAACTGATGTCCCTCTCTCCAAAAATGTACTCAATTGGACCGTAATGTTGCAACCACACACATGTTGACCTGCTGTGTGGAAAAAACGAGTTAGTACATTTCAAACATGAAAAAGGTCATTTTAAAATCAACATGAAAAACCAAAATTCCAAAAGTATCAAACACAAAATAATGCTTACCGAAGAAAGAAAATGTATCGTGCTAGGCACCCTCCTCCCGCCCTGTGGTGCAACTGATGTCCCTATCTCCAAAAATGTAGTCAATGGGACCATAATGTTGCAACCACCCACACGTTGACCTACTGTGAGGAAAAAAAGAGTTAGTACATTCCAAACATGAAAAAGATCATTTTAAAATCAACATCAAAAACCAAAATTCCAAAAGAATCAAACATATAATAATCCTTACCGAAGAAAGGAAATGTATCGTGCTAGGCACCCTCCTCCCGCCCTGTGGTGCAACTGATGTCCCTCTATAAAAAAATGTACTCAATGGGATCGTAATGTTGCAACCACACACACGTTGACCTGCTGTGAGGAAAAAACGAGTTAGTACATTTCAAACATGAAAAAGGTCATTTTAAAATCAACATGAAAACCCAAAATTCCAATAGTATCAAAAACAAAATAATGCTTACCGAAGAAAGAAAATGTATCGTGCTAGGCACCCACCTCCCGCCCAATGGTGCAACTGATGTCCCTCTCTCCCAAAATGTACTCAATGAGACCATAATGTTGCAACCACACACACGTTGACCTGATGTGAGGAATAAACGAGTTGGTACATTCGAAACATGAAAAAGGTCATTTTAAAATCAACATGAAAAACCAAAATTCCAAAAGTATCAAACACAAAATGATGCTTACCGAAGAAAGAAAATGTATCGTGCTAGGCACCCTCCTCCCGCACTGTGGCGCAACTGATGTCCCTCTCCCCAAAAATGTACTCAATGGGACCATAATGTTGCAACCACACACACGTTGACCTGCTGTGAGGAAAAAACGAGTTAGTAGATTCCAATCATGAAAAAGGTCATTTTAAAATCAACATAAAAAACCAAGATTCCAAAAGAATAAAAGACAAAATAATGCTTACCGAAGAAAGAAAATGTATCGTGCTAGGCACCCTCCTCCCGCCCTGTGGTGAAACTGATGTCCCTCTCTCCAAAAATGTACTCAATGGGACCATAATGTTGCAACCACACACACGTAGACCTTCTGTGAGGGAAAAACGAGTTAGTACATTCCAAACATGAAAAAGATCATTTTAAAATCAACATGAAAAACCAAAATTCCAAAAGTATCAAACTCAAAGTAATACTTACCGAAGAAAGAAAATGTATCGTGCTAGGCACCCTCCTCCCGCCCTGTGGTGCAACTGATGTCCGCCTCTCCAAAAATGTACTCAATGGGACCATAATGTTGCAACCACACACACGTTGACCAGCTGTGAGGAAAAAACGAGTTAGTACGTTTCAAACATGAAAAAGGTCATTTTAAAATCAACATGAAAAACAAAAATTCCAAAAGTATGAAACACAAAATAATGCTTACCGAGGAAGGAAAATGTATCTTGCTAGGCACCCTTCTCAAGCCCTGTGGTGCAACTGATGTCCCTCTCTCCAAAAATGTACTCAATTGTTCCGTAATGTTGCAACCACACACACGTTGACCTGCTGTGAGGAAAAAACGAGTTAGTACATTTCAAACATGAAAAAGGTCATTTTAAAATCAACATGAAAAACCAAAATTCCAAAAGTATCAAACACAAAATAATGCTTACCGAAGAAAGAAAATGTATCGTGCTAGGCACCCACCTCCCGCCCAGTGGTGCAACTGATGTCCCTCTCTCCAAAAATGTACTCAATGAGACCATAATGTTGCAACCACACACACGTTGACCTGATGTGAGGAATAAACGAGTTGGTACATTCGAAACATGAAAAAGGTCATTTTAAAGTCAACATGAAGAACCAAAATTCCAAAAGTATCAAACACAAAATGATGCTTACCGAAGAAAGAAAATGTATCGTGCTAGGCACCCTCCTCCCGCACTGTGGCGCAACTGATGTCCCTCTCCCCAAAAATGTACTCAATGGGACCATAATGTTGCAACCACACACACGTTGACCTGCTGTGAGGAAAAAACGAGTTAGTACATTCCAATCATGAAAAAGGTCATTTTAAAATCAACATAAAAAACCAAGATTCCAAAAGAATAAAAGACAAAAAATGCTTACCGAAGAAAGAAAATGTATCGTGCTAGGCACCCTCCTCCCGCCCTGTGGTGAAACTGATGTCCCTCTCTCCAAAAATGTACTCAATGGGACCATAATGTTGCAACCACACACACGTTGACCTGCTGTGAGGAAAAAACGAGTTAGTACATTCCAAACATGAAAAAGGTCATTTTAAAATCAACATGAAAAACCAAAATTCCAAAAGTATCAAACACAAAATAATGCTTACCGAAGAAAGAAAATGTATCGTGCTAGGCACCCTCCTCCCGCCCAGTGGTGCAACTGATGTCCCTCTGTCCAAAAATGTACTCAATGGGACCATAATGTTGCAACCACACACACGTTGACCTGATGTGAGGAATAAACGAGTTGGTACATTCGAAACATGAAAAAGGTTATTTTGAAATCAACATGAAAAACCAAAATTCCAAAAGTATCAAACACAAAATGATGCTTACCGAAGAAAGAAAATGTATCGTGCTAGGCACCCTCCTCCCGCACTGTGGTGCAACTGATGTCCCTCTCTCCAAAAATGTACTCAATGGGACAGTAATGTTGAAACCACACACACGTTGACCTGCTCTGAGTAAAAAATGAGGTAGTACATTTCAAACATGAAAGAGGTCATTTTAAAATCAACATGAAAAATCAAAATTCCAAAAGTATCAAGCACAAAAAAATGCTTACCGAAGAAAGAAAATGTATCGTGCTAGGCACCCTCCTCCCGCCCTGTGGTGCAACTGATGTCCCTCTCTCCAGAAATGTACTCAATGGGACCATAATGTTGCAACCACACACACGTTGACCCGCTGTGAGGAAAAAACGAGTTAGTACATACGAAACAAGAAAAAGGTCATTTTAAAATCAACATGAAAAACCAAAATTCCAAAAGTATCAAACACAAAAAAAAAAAACTTACCGAAGAAGGAAAATGTATCGTGCTAGGCACCCTCCACCCGCTTTGTGGTGCAACGGATGTCCCTCTCTCCAAAAATGTACTCAATGGGACCATAATGTTGCAACCACATACACGTTGACCTGTTGTGAGGAAAAAACGAGTTAGTAAATTCCAAACATGAAAAAGGTCATTTTAAAATCAAAATGAAAAATCAAAATTCCAAAAGTATCAAACAAAAAATAATTCTTACCGAAGAAAGAAAATGTATCGTGCTAGGCACCCTCCTCCCGCCCTGTGGTGCAACTGATGTCCATCTCTTTAAAATTGTACTCAATGAGACCATAATGTTGCAACCACACACACGTTGACCTGCTGTGAGGAAAAATCGAGTTAGTACATTCCAAACATGAAAAAGGTCATTTTAAAATCAACATGAAAAACCAAAATTCCAAAAGTATCAAACACAAAATAATGCTTACCTAAGAAAGAAAATGTATCGTGCTAGGCACCCACCTCGCGCCCTGTGGTGCAACTGATGTCCCTCTCTCCAAAAATGTACTCAATGGGACCATAATGTTGCAACCACACACACGTTGAAATGCTGTGAGGAAAAAACGAGTTAGTACATTCAAATAATGAAAAAGGTTATTTTAAAATCAACATGAAAAACCAAAATTCCAAAGGTATCAAACATATAATAATGCTTACCGAAGAAAGGAAATGTATCGTGCTAGGCACCCTCCTCCCGCCCTGTGGTGCAACTGATGTCCCCCTCTCCAAAAATGTATTCAATGGGACCATAATGTTGAAACCACACACACGTTGACCTGCTCTGAGTAAAAAACGAGGTAGTCCATTTCAAACATGAAAAAGGTCATTTTAAAATCAACATGAAAAATCAAAATTCCAAAAGTATCAAGCACAAAAAAATGCTTACCGAAGAAAGGAAATGTATCGTGCTAAGCACCCTCCTCCCGCCCTGTGGTGCAAGTGATGTCCCTCTCTCCAAAAATGTACTTAATGGGAACATAATGTTGCAACCACAAACACGTTGATCTGCTGTGAGGAAAAAACGAGTTAGTACATTCCAAACATGAAAAAGGTCATTTTAAAATCAACATGAAAAACCAAAATTCCAAAAGTATCAAACTCAAAGTAATACTTACCGAAGAAAGAAAATGTATCGTGCAAGGCACCATCCTCCCGCCCTGTGGTGCAACTGATGTCCGCCTCTCCAAAAATGTACTCAATGGGACCATAATGTTGCAATCACACACACGTTGACCTGCTGTGAGGAAAAAATGAGTTAGTACGTTTCAAACATGAAAAAGGTCATTTTAAAATCAACATGAAAAACAAAAATTCCAAAAGTATGAAAGACAAAATAATGCTTACCGAAGAAGGAAAATGTATCTTGCTAGGCACCCTCCTCAAGCCCTGTGGTGCAACTGATGTCCCTCTCTCCAAAAATGTACTCAATTGGACCGTAATGTTGCAACCACACACATGTTGACCTGCTGTGTGGAAAAAACGAGTTAGTACATTTCAAACATGAAAAAGGTCATTTTAAAATCAACATGAAAAACCAAAATTCCAAAAGTATCAAACACAAAATAATGCTTACCGAAGAAAGAAAATGTATCGTGCTAGGCACCCTCCTCCCGCCCTGTGGTGCAACTGATGTCCCTATCTCCAAAAATGTAGTCAATGGGACCATAATGTTGCAACCACCCACACGTTGACCTACTGTGAGGAAAAAAAGAGTTAGTACATTCCAAACATGAAAAAGATCATTTTAAAATCAACATCAAAAACCAAAATTCCAAAAGAATCAAACATATAATAATCCTTACCGAAGAAAGGAAATGTATCGTGCTAGGCACCCTCCTCCCGCCCTGTGGTGCAACTGATGTCCCTCTATAAAAAAATGTACTCAATGGGATCGTAATGTTGCAACCACACACACGTTGACCTGCTGTGAGGAAAAAACGAGTTAGTACATTTCAAACATGAAAAAGGTCATTTTAAAATCAACATGAAAACCCAAAATTCCAATAGTATCAAAAACAAAATAATGCTTACCGATGAAAGAAAATGTATCGTGCTAGGCACCCACCTCCCGCCCAATGGTGCAACTGATGTCCCTCTCTCCCAAAATGTACTCAATGAGACCATAATGTTGCAACCACACACACGTTGACCTGATGTGAGGAATAAACGAGTTGGTACATTCGAAACATGAAAAAGGTCATTTTAAAATCAACATGAAAAACCAAAATTCCAAAAGTATCAAACACAAAATGATGCTTACCGAAGAAAGAAAATGTATCGTGCTAGGCACCCTCCTCCCGCACTGTGGCGCAACTGATGTCCCTCTCCCCAAAAATGTACTCAATGGGACCATAATGTTGCAACCACACACACGTTGACCTGCTGTGAGGAAAAAACGAGTTAGTAGATTCCAATCATGAAAAAGGTCATTTTAAAATCAACATAAAAAACCAAGATTCCAAAAGAATAAAAGACAAAATAATGCTTACCGAAGAAGGAAAATGTATCGTGCTAGGCACCCTCCTCCCGCCCTGTGGTGAAACTGATGTCCCTCTCTCCAAAAATGTACTCAATGGGACCATAATGTTGCAACCACACACACGTAGACCTTCTGTGAGGGAAAAACGAGTTAGTACATTCCAAACATGAAAAAGATCATTTTAAAATCAACATGAAAAACCAAAATTCCAAAAGTATCAAACTCAAAGTAATACTTACCGAAGAAAGAAAATGTATCGTGCTAGGCACCCTCCTCCCGCCCTGTGGTGCAACTGATGTCCGCCTCTACAAAAATGTACTCAATGGGACCATAATGTTGCAACCACACACACGTTGACCAGCTGTGAGGAAAAAACGAGTTAGTACGTTTCAAACATGAAAAAGGTCATTTTAAAATCAACATGAAAAACAAAAATTCCAAAAGTATGAAACACAAAATAATGCTTACCGAGGAAGGAAAATGTATCTTGCTAGGCACCCTTCTCAAGCCCTGTGGTGCAACTGATGTCCCTCTCTCCAAAAATGTACTCAATTGGACCGTAATGTTGCAACCACACACACGTTGACCTGCTGTGAGGAAAAAACGATTTAGTACATTTCAAACATGAAAAAGGTCATTTTAAAATCAACATGAAAAACCAAAATTCCAAAAGTATCAAACACAAAATAATGCTTACCGAAGAAAGAAAATGTATCGTGCTAGGCACCCTCCTCCCGCCCTGTGGTGCAACTGATGTCCCTCTATAAAAAAATGTACTCAATGGGATCGTAATGTTGTAACCACACACACGTTGACCTGCTATGAGGAAAAAACGAGTTAGTACATTTCAAACATGAAAAAGGTCATTTTAAAATCAACATGAAAAACCAAAATTACAAAAGTATCAAACACAAAATAATGCTTACCGAAGAAAGAAAATGTATCGTGCTAGGCACCCTCCTCCCGCCCAGTGGTGCAACTGATGTCCCTCTCTCCAAAAATGTACTCAATGGGACCATAATGTTGCAACCACACACACGTTGACCTGATGTGAGGAATAAACGAGTTGGTACATTCGAAACATGAAAAAGGTCATTTTAAAATCAACATGAAAAACCAAAATTCCAAAAGTATCAAACACAAAATGATGCTTACCGAAGAAAGAAAATGTATCGTGCTAGGCACCCTCCTCCCGCACTGTGGTGCATCTGATGTCCCTCTCTCCAAAAATGTACTCAATGGGACAGTAATGTTGAAACCACACACACGTTCACCTGCTCTGAGTAAAAAATGAGGTAGTACATTTCAAACTTGAAAGAGGTCATTTTAAAATCAACATGAAAAATCAAAATTCCAAAAGTATCAAACACAAAAAAAAAAAACTTACCGAAGAAGGAAAATGTATCGTGCTAGACACCCTCCACCCGCTTTGTGGTGCAACGGATGTCCCTCTCTCCAAAAATGTACTCAATGGGACCATAATGTTGCAACCACATACACGTTGACCTGTTGTGAGGAAAAAACGAGTTAGTACATTCCAAACATGAAAAAGGTCATTTTAAAATCAAAATGAAAAACCAAAATTCCAAAAGTATCAAACATAAAATAATTCTTACCGAAGAAAGAAAATGTATCGTGCTAGGCGCCCTCCTCCCGCCCTGTGGTGCAACTGATGTCCATCTCTCCAAAATTGTACTCAATGAGACCATAATGTTGCAACCACACTCACGTTGACCTGCTGTGAGGAAAAAACGAGTTAGTACATTCCAAACATGAAAAAGGTCATTTTAAAATCAACATGAAAAACCAAAATTCTAAAAGTATCAAACTTATAATAATGCTTACCGAAGAAAGGAAATGTATCGTGCTAGGCACCCTCCTCCCGCCCAGTGGTGCAACTGATGTCCCTCTCTTCAAAAATTACTCAATGGGACCATAATGTTGCAACCACACACACGTTGACCTGCTGTGAGGAAAAATCGAGTTAGTACATTCCAAACATGAAAAAGGTCATTTTAAAATCAACATGAAAAACCAAAATTCCAAAAGTATCAAACACAAAATAATGCTTACCTAAGAAAGAAAATGTATCGTGCTAGGCACCCACCTCCCGCCCTGTGGTGCAACTGATCTCCCTCTCTCCAAAAATGTACTCAATGGGACCATAATGTTGCAACCACACACACGTTGAAATGCTGTGAGGAAAAAACGAGTTAGTACATTCCAATCATGAAAAAGGTTATTTTAAAATCAACATGAAAAACCAAAATTCCAAAGGTATCAAACATATAATAATGATTACCGAAGAAAGGAAATTTATCGTGCTAGGCACCCTCCTCCCGCCCTGTGGTGCAACTGATGTCCCCCTCTCCAAAAATGTATTCAATGGGACCATAATGTTGCAACCACACACACGTTGTCCTGCTGTGAGGGAAAAACGAGTTAGTACGTTCCAAACATGAAAAAGGTCATTGTAAAATCAACATGAAAAACCAAAATTCCAAAAGTAGCAAACACAAAAAAATGCTTACCGAAGAAAGAAAATGTATCGTGCTACGCACCCTCCTCGTGACCTTTGATGCAACTGATGTCCCTCTCTCCAAAAATGTACTCAATGGGACTGTAATTTTGCAACCACACACACGTTGACCTGCTGTGAGGAAAAAACGAGTTAGTAGGTTTGAAACAAAAAAAAGGTCATTTTAAAATCAACATGAAAAACAAAAATTCCAAAAGTATGAAACACAAAATAATGCTTACCGAAGAAAGAAAATGTATCTTGCCTGGCACCCTCCTCAAGCCCTGTGGTGCAACTGATGTCCTTCTCTCCAAAAATGTACTCAATGGGACCGTAATGTTGCAACCACACACACGTTGACCTGCTGTGAGGAAAAAACGAGTTAGAAAATTTCAAACATGAAAAAGGTCATTTTAAAATCAACATGAAAAACAAAAATTCCAAAAGTATCAACACAAAATAATGCTTACCGAAGGAAGAAAATGTATCGTGCTAGGAACCCTCCGCCCGCCCTTTGGTGCAACTGATGTCCCTCTCTCCAAAAATGTACTCAATGGGACCATAATGTTGCAACCACACACACGTTGACCTGCTGTGAGGAAAAATCGAGTTAGTACATTCCAAACATGAAAAAGGTCATTTTAAAATCAACATGAAAAACCAAAATTCCAAAAGTATCAAACACAAAATAATGCTTACCTAAGAAAGAAAATGTATCGTGCTAGGCACCCACCTCCCGCCCTGTGGTGCAACTGATCTCCCTCTCTCCAAAAATGTACTCAATGGGACCATAATGTTGCAACCACACACACGTTGAAATGCTGTGAGGAAAAAACGAGTTAGTACATTCCAATCATGAAAAAGGTTATTTTAAAATCAACATGAAAAACCAAAATTCCAAAGGTATCAAACATATAATAATGATTACCGAAGAAAGGAAATTTATCGTGCTAGGCACTCTCCTCCCGCCCTGTGGTGCAACTGATGTCCCCCTCTCCAAAAATGTATTCAATGGGACCATAATGTTGCAACCACACACACGTTGTCCTGCTGTGAGGGAAAAACGAGTTAGTACGTTCCAAACATGAAAAAGGTCATTGTAAAATCAACATGAAAAACCAAAATTCCAAAAGTAGCAAACACAAAAAAATGCTTACCGAAGAAAGAAAATGTATCGTGCTACGCACCCTCCTCGTGACCTTTGATGCAACTGATGTCCCTCTCTCCAAAAATGTACTCAATGGGACTGTAATTTTGCAACCACACACACGTTGACCTACTGTGAGGAAAAAACGAGTACATTTCTAACATGAAAAAGGTCATTTTAAAATCAACATGAAAAACCAAAATTCCAAAAGTATCAAACATATAACAATGCTTACCGGAGAAAGGCAATGTATCATGCTAGGCACACTCCTCCCGCCCTGTGGTGCAACTGATGTCCCTCTCTCCAAAAATGTACTCAATGGGACAGTAATGTTGAAACCACACACACGTTGACCTGCTCTGAGTAAAAAACAAGGTAGTACATTTCAAACATGAAAAAGGTCATTTTAAAATCAACATGAAAAATCAAAATTCCAAAAGTATCAAGCACAAAAAAATGCTTACCGAAGAAAGTAAATGTATCGTGCTAAGCACCCTCCTCCCGCCCTGTGGTGCAAGTGATGTCCCTCTCTCCAAAAATGTACTTAATGGGACCATAATGTTGCAACCACACACACGTTGATCTGCTGTGAGGAAAAAACGAGTTAGTACATTCCATACATGAAAAAGGTCATTTTAAAATCAACATGAAAAACCAAAATTCCAAAAGTATCAAACATATAATAATGCTTACCGGAGAAAGGCAATGTATCATGCTAGGCACACTCCTCCCGCCCTGTGGTGCAACTGATGTCCCTCTCTACAAAAATGTACTCAATGAGACCATAATGTTGCAACCACACACACGTTGACCTGCTGTGAGGAAAAAACGAGTTAGTAGGTTTGAAACAAAAAAAAGGTCATTTTAAAATCAACATGAAAAACAAAAATTCCAAAAATATGAAACACAAAATAATGCTTACCCAAGAAAGAAAATGTATCTTGCCTGGCACCCTCCTCAAGCCCTGTGGTGCAACTGATGTCCCTCTCTCCAAAAATGTACTCAATGGGACCGTAATGTTGCAACCACACACACGTTGACCTGCTGTGAGGAAAAAACGAGTTAGAACATTTCAAACATGAAAAAGGTCATTTTAAATCAACATGAAAAACAAAAATTCCAAAAGTATCAACACAAAATAATGCTTACCGAAGGAAGAAAATGTATCGTGCTAGGAACCCTCCGCCCGCCCTCTGGTGCAACTGATGTCCCTCTCTCCAAAAATGTACTCAATGGGACCATAATGTTGCAACCACACACACGTTGACCTGCTGTGAGGAAAAAACGAGTTAGTACATTCCAAACATGAAAAAGGTCATTTTAAAATCAACATGAAAAACCAAAATTCCAAAAGTATCAAACACAAAATAATGCTTACCTAAGAAAGAAAATGTATCGTGCTAGGCACCCACCTCCCGCCCTGTGGTGCAACTGATCTCCCTCTCTCCAAAAATGTACTCAATGGGACCATAATGTTGCAACCACACACACGTTGAAATGCTGTGAGGAAAAAACAAGTTAGTACATTCCAATCATGAAAAAGGTTATTTTAAAATCAACATGAAAAACCAAAATTCCAAAGGTATCAAACATATAATAATGATTACCGAAGAAAGGAAATTTATCGTGCTAGGCACCCTCCTCCCGCCCTGTGGTGCAACTGATGTCCCCCTCTCCAAAAATGTATTCAATGGGACCATAATGTTGCAACCACACACACGTTGTCCTGCTGTGAGGGAAAAACGAGTTAGTACGTTCCAAACATGAAAAAGGTCATTGTAAAATCAACATGAAAAACCAAAATTCCAAAAGTAGCAAACACAAAAAAATGCTTACCGAAGAAAGAAAATGTATCGTGCTACGCACCCTCCTCGTGACCTTTGATGCAACTGATGTCCTTCTCTCCAAAAATGTACTCAATGGGACTGTAATTTTGCAACCACACACACGTTGACCTACTGTGAGGAAAAAACGAGTACATTTCTAACATGAAAAAGGTCATTTTAAAATCAACATGAAAAACCAAAATTCCGAAAGTATCAAACATATAATAATGCTTACCGGAGAAAGGCAATGTATCATGCTAGGCACACTCCTCCCGCCCTGTGGTGCAACTGATGTCCCTCTCTCCAAAAATGTACTCAATGGGACAGTAATGTTGAAACCACACACACGTTGACCTGCTCTGAGTAAAAAACGAGGTAGTACATTTCAAACATGAAAAAGGTCATTTTAAAATCAACATGAAAAATCAAAATTCCAAAAGTATCAAGCAAAAAAAAATGCTTACCGAAGAAAGTAAATGTATCGTGCTAAGCACCCTCCTCCCGCCCTGTGGTGCAAGTGATGTCCCTCTCTCCAAAAATGTACTTAATGGGACCATAATGTTGCAACCACACACACGTTGATCTGCTGTGAGGAAAAAACGAGTTAGTACATTCCATACATGAAAAAGGTCATTTTAAAATCAACATGAAAAACCAAATTTCCAAAAGTATCAAACACAAAATAATGTTTACCAAAGAAAGAAAATGTATCGTGCTAGGCACCCTCCTCCCGCCCAGTGGTGCAAGTGATGTCCCTCTCTCCAAAAATGTACTCAATGGGACCATAATGTTGCAAAAACACACACGTTGACCTGCTGTGAGGAAAAAACGAGTTAGTACATTCGAAACAAGAAAAAGGTCATTTTAAAATCAACATGAAAAACCAAAATTCCAAAAGTATCTAACACAAAAAAAAAAAACTTACCGAAGAAGGAAAATGTATCGTGCTAGGCACCCTCCACCCGCCCTGTGGTGCAACGGATGTCCCTCTCTCCAAAAATGTACTCAATGGGACCATAATGTTGCAACCACATACACGTAGACCTGTTGTGAGGAAAAAACGAGTTATTACATTCCAAACATGAAAAAGGTCATTTTAAAATCAACATGAAAAACCAAAACTCCAAAAGTATCAAACAAAAAATAATTCTTACCGAAGAAAGAAAATGTATCGTGCTAGGCACCCTCCTCCCGCCCTGTGGTGCAACTGATGTCCATCTCTCCAAAAATGTACTCAATGAGACCATAATGTTGCAACCACACACACGTTGACCTGCTGTGAGGAAAAAACGAGTTAGTAGGTTTGAAACAAAAAAAAGGTTATTTTAAAATCAACATGAAAAACAAAAATTCCAAAAGTATGAAACACAAAATAATGCTTACCGAAGAAAGAAAATGTATCTTGCCTGGCACCCTCCTCAAGCCCTGTGGTGCAACTGATGTCCCTCTCTCCAAAAATGTACTCAATGTGACCGTAATGTTGCAACCACACACACGTTGACCTGCTGTGAGGAAAAAACGAGTTAGAACATTTCAAACATGAAAAAGGTCATTTTAAAATCAACATGAAAAACAAAAATTCCAAAAGTATCAACACAAAATAATGCTTACCGAAGGAAGAAAATGTATCGTGCTAGGAACCCTCCGCCCGCCCTTTGGTGCAACTGATGTCCCTCTCTCCAAAAATGTACTCAATGGGACCATAATGTTGGAACCACACACACGTTGACCTGCTGTGAGGAAAAAACGAGTTAGTACATTCCAAACATGAAAAAGGTCATTTAAAAATCAATATGAAAAACCAAAATTCCAAAAGTATCAAACACAAAATAATGCTTACCGATGAAAGAAAATGTATTGTGCTAGGCACCCTCTCCCCCCCCTGTGGTGCAACTGATGTCCTTCTCTCCAAAATTGTACTCAATGGGACCGTAATGTTGCAACCACACACTCATTGACATGCTGTGAAAAAATAACGAGTTAGTACATTTCAAACATGAAAAAGGTCATTTTAAAATCAACATGAAAAACCAAAATTCCAAAAGTATCAAACTCAAAGTAGTGCTTACCGAAGAAAGAAAATGTATTGTGCTAGGCACCCTCCTCCCGCCCTGTGGTGCAACTGATGTCCGCCTCTCCAAAAATGTACTCAATGGGACCATAATGTTGCAACCACACACACGTTGACCTGCTGTGAGGAAAAAACGAGTTAGTACGTTTCAAACATGAAAAAGGTCATTTTAAAATCAACATGAAAAACAAAAATTCCAAAAGTATGAAACAAAAAATAATGCTTACCGAAGAAGGAAAATGTATCTTGCTAGGCACCCTCCTCAAGCCCTGTGGTGCAACTGATATCCCTCTTTCCAAAAATGTACTCAATGTTGCAACCACACACACGTTGACCTGCTGTGAGGAAAAAACGAGTAAGTACATTTCAAACATGAAAAAGGTCATTTAAAAATCAACATGAAAAACCAAAATTCCAAAAGTATCAAACACAAAATAATGCTTACCTAAGAAAGAAAATGTATCGTGCTAGGCACCCACCTCCCGCCCTGTGGTGCAACTGATCTCCCTCTCTCCAAAAATGTACTCAATGGGACCATAATGTTGCAACCACACACACGTTGAAATGCTGTGAGGAAAAAACGAGTTAGTACATTCCAATCATGAAAAAGGTTATTTTAAAATCAACATGAAAAACCAAAATTCCAAAGGTATCAAACATATAATAATGATTACCGAAGAAAGGAAATTTATCGTGCTAGGCACTCTCCTCCCGCCCTGTGGTGCAACTGATGTCCCCCTCTCCAAAAATGTATTCAATGGGACCATAATGTTGCAACCACACACACGTTGTCCTGCTGTGAGGGAAAAACGAGTTAGTACGTTCCAAACATGAAAAAGGTCATTGTAAAATCAACATGAAAAACCAAAAATCCAAAAGTAGCAAACACAAAAAAATGCTTACCGAAGAAAGAAAATGTATCGTGCTACGCACCCTCCTCGTGACCTTTGATGCAACTGATGTCCCTCTCTCCAAAAATGTACTCAATGGGACTGTAATTTTGCAACCACACACACGTTGACCTACTGTGAGGAAAAAACGAGTACATTTCTAACATGAAAAAGGTCATTTTAAAATCAACATGAAAAACCAAAATTCCAAAAGTATCAAACATATAATAATGCTTACCGGAGAAAGGCAATGTATCATGCTAGGCACACTCCTCCCGCCCTGTGGTGCAACTGATGTCCCTCTCTCCAAAAATGTACTCAATGGGACAGTAATGTTGAAACCACACACACGTTGACCTGCTCTGAGTAAAAAACAAGGTAGTACATTTCAAACATGAAAAAGGTCATTTTAAAATCAACATGAAAAATCAAAATTCCAAAAGTATCAAGCACAAAAAAATGCTTACCGAAGAAAGTAAATGTATCGTGCTAAGCACCCTCCTCCCGCCCTGTGGTGCAAGTGATGTCCCTCTCTCCAAAAATGTACTTAATGGGACCATAATGTTGCAACCACACACACGTTGATCTGCTGTGAGGAAAAAACGAGTTAGTACATTCCATACATGAAAAAGGTCATTTTAAAATCAACATGAAAAACCAAAATTCCAAAAGTATCAAACATATAATAATGCTTACCGGAGAAAGGCAATGTATCATGCTAGGCACACTCCTCCCGCCCTGTGGTGCAACTGATGTCCCTCTCTACAAAAATGTACTCAATGAGACCATAATGTTGCAACCACACACACGTTGACCTGCTGTGAGGAAAAAACGAGTTAGTAGGTTTGAAAGAAAAAAAAGGTCATTTTAAAATCAACATGAAAAACAAAAATTCCAAAAATATGAAACACAAAATAATGCTTACCGAAGAAAGAAAATGTATCTTGCCTGGCACCCTCCTCAAGCCCTGTGGTGCAACTGATGTCCCTCTCTCCAAAAATGTACTCAATGGGACCGTAATGTTGCAACCACACACACGTTGACCTGCTGTGAGGAAAAAACGAGTTAGAACATTTCAAACATGAAAAAGGTCATTTTAAATCAACATGAAAAACAAAAATTCCAAAAGTATCAACACAAAATAATGCTTACCGAAGGAAGAAAATGTATCGTGCTAGGAACCCTCCGCCCGCCCTCTGGTGCAACTGATGTTCCTCTCTCCAAAAATGTACTCAATGGGACCATAATGTTGCAACCACACACACGTTGACCTGCTGTGAGGAAAAATCGAGTTAGTACATTCCAAACATGAAAAAGGTCATTTTAAAATCAACATGAAAAACCAAAATTCCAAAAGTATCAAACACAAAATAATGCTTACCTAAGAAAGAAAATGTATCGTGCTAGGCACCCACCTCCCGCCCTGTGGTGCAACTGATCTCCCTCTCTCCAAAAATGTACTCAATGGGACTATAATGTTGCAACCACACACACGTTGAAATGCTGTGAGGAAAAAACAAGTTAGTACATTCCAATCATGAATAAGGTTATTTTAAAATCAACATGAAAAACCAAAATTCCAAAGGTATCAAACATATAATAATGATTACCGAAGAAAGGAAATTTATCGTGCTAGGCACCCTCCTCCCGCCCTGTGGTGCAACTGATGTCCCCCTCTCCAAAAATGTATTCAATGGGACCATAATGTTGCAACCACACACACGTTGTCCTGCTGTGAGGGAAAAACGAGTTAGTACGTTCCAAACATGAAAAAGGTCATTGTAAAATCAACATGAAAAACCAAAATTCCAAAAGTAGCAAACACAAAAAAATGCTTACCGAAGAAAGAAAATGTATCGTGCTACGCACCCTCCTCGTGACCTTTGATGCAACTGATGTCCCTCTCTCCAAAAATGTACTCAATGGGACTGTAATTTTGCAACCACACACACGTTGACCTACTGTGAGGAAAAAACGAGTACATTTCTAACATGAAAAAGGTCATTTTACAATCAACATGAAAAACCAAAATTCCGAAAGTATCAAACATATAATAATGCTTACCGGAGAAAGGCAATGTATCATGCTAGGCACACTCCTCCCGCCCTGTGGTGCAACTGATGTCCCTCTCTCCAAAAATGTACTCAATGGGACAGTAATGTTGAAACCACACACACGTTGACCTGCTCTGAGTAAAAAACGAGGTAGTACATTTCAAACATGAAAAAGGTCATTTTAAAATCAACATGAAAAATCAAAATTCCAAAAGTATCAAGCAAAAAAAAATGCTTACCGAAGAAAGTAAATGTATCGTGCTAAGCACCCTCCTCCCGCCCTGTGGTGCAAGTGATGTCCCTCTCTCCAAAAATGTACTTAATGGGACCATAATGTTGCAACCAACCACACGTTGATCTGCTGTGAGGAAAAAACGAGTTAGTACATTCCATACATGAAAAAGGTCATTTTAAAATCAACATGAAAAACCAAATTTCCAAAAGTATCAAACACAAAATAATGTTTACCAAAGAAAGAAAATGTATCGTGCTAGGCACCCTCCTCCCGCCCAGTGGTGCAAGTGATGTCCCTCTCTCCAAAAATGTACTCAATGGGACCATAATGTTGCAAAAACACACACGTTGACCTGCTGTGAGGAAAAAACGAGTTAGTACATTCGAAACAAGAAAAAGGTCATTTTAAAATCAACATGAAAAACCAAAATTCCAAAAGTATCTAACACAAAAAAAAAAAACTTACCGAAGAAGGAAAATGTATCGTGCTAGGCACCCTCCACCCGCCCTGTGGTGCAACGGATGTCCCTCTCTCCAAAAATGTACTCAATGGGACCATAATGTTGCAACCACATACACGTAGACCTGTTGTGAGGAAAAAACGAGTTAGTACATTCCAAACATGAAAAAGGTCATTTTAAAATCAACATGAAAAACCAAAACTCCAAAAGTATCAAACAAAAAATAATTCTTACCGAAGAAAGAAAATGTATCGTGCTAGGCACCCTCCTCCCGCCCTGTGGTGCAACTGATGTCCATCTCTCCAAAAATGTACTCAATGAGACCATAATGTTGCAACCACACACACGTTGACCTGCTGTGAGGAAAAAACGAGTTAGTAGGTTTGAAACAAAAAAAAGGTCATTTTAAAATCAACATGAAAAACAAAAATTCCAAAAGTATGAAACACAAAATAATGCTTACCGAAGAAAGAAAATGTATCTTGCCTGGCACCCTCCTCAAGCCCTGTGGTGCAACTGATGTCCCTCTCTCCAAAAATGTACTCAATGTGACCGTAATGTTGCAACCACACACACGTTGACCTGCTGTGAGGAAAAAACGAGTTAGAACATTTCAAACATGAAAAAGGTCATTTTAAAATCAACATGAAAAACAAAAATTCCAAAAGTATCAACACAAAATAATGCTTACCGAAGGAAGAAAATGTATCGTGCTAGGAACCCTCCGCCCGCCCTTTGGTGCAACTGATGTCCCTCTCTCCAAAAATGTACTCAATGGGACCATAATGTTGGAACCACACACACGTTGACCTGCTGTGAGGAAAAAACGAGTTAGTACATTCCAAACATGAAAAAGGTCATTTAAAAATCAATATGAAAAACCAAAATTCCAAAAGTATCAAACACAAAATAATGCTTACCGATGAAAGAAAATGTATTGTGCTAGGCACCCTCTCCCCCCCCTGTGGTGCAACTGATGTCCTTCTCTCCAAAATTGTACTCAATGGGACCGTAATGTTGCAACCACACACTCATTGACATGCTGTGAAAAAATAACGAGTTAGTACATTTCAAACATGAAAAAGGTCATTTTAAAATCAACATGAAAAACCAAAATTCCAAAAGTATCAAACTCAAAGTAGTGCTTACCGAAGAAAGAAAATGTATTGTGCTAGGCACCCTCCTCCCGCCCTGTGGTGCAACTGATGTCCGCCTCTCCAAAAATGTACTCAATGGGACCATAATGTTGCAACCACACACACGTTGACCTGCTGTGAGGAAAAAACGAGTTAGTACGTTTCAAACATGAAAAAGGTCATTTTAAAATCAACATGAAAAACAAAAATTCCAAAAGTATGAAACAAAAAATAATGCTTACCGAAGAAGGAAAATGTATCTTGCTAGGCACCCTCCTCAAGCCCTGTGGTGCAACTGATGTCCCTCTCTCCAATAATGTACTCAATGGGACCATAATGTTGCAACCACCCACACGTTGACCTACTGTGAGGAAAAAAAGATTTAGTACATTCCAAACATGAAAAAGATCATTTTAAAATCAACATGAAAAACCAAATTCCCAAAAGTATCAAACGCAAAAAAATGCTTACAGGAGAAAGAAAATGTATCGTGCTGGAACCCTCCGCCCGCCCTTTGGTGCAACTGATGTCCCTCTCTCCAAAAAAGTACCCAATGGGACCATAATGTTGGAACCACACACACGTTGACCTGCTGTGAGGAAAAAACGAGTTAGTACATTCCAAACATGAAAAAGGTCATTTAAAAATCAATATGAAAAACCATAATTCCAAAAGTATCAAACACAAAAAAATGCTTACCGAAGAAAGAAAATGTATCATGCTAGGCACCCTCCTCCCGCCCTGTGGTGCAACTGATGTCCTTCTCTCCAAAAATGTACTCAATGGGACCGTAATGTTGCAACCACACACTCATTGACATGCTGTGAGGAAATAACGAGTTAGTACATTTCAAACATGAAAAAGGTCATTTTAAAATCAACATGAAAAACCAAAATTCCAAAAGTATCAAACTCAATGTAGTGCTTACCGAAGAAAGAAAATGTATTGTGCTAGGCACCCTCCTCCCGCCCTGTGGTGCAACTGATGTCCGCCTCTCCAAAAATGTACTCAATGGGACCATAATGTTGCAACCACACACACGTTGACCTGCTGTGAGGAAAAAACGAGTTAGTACGTTTCAAACATGAAAAAGGTCATTTTAAAAACAACATGAAAAACAAAAATTCCAAAAGTATGAAACAAAAAATAATGCTTACCGAAGAAGGAAAATGTATCTTGCTAGGCACCCTCCTCAAGCCCTGTGGTGCAACTGATATCCCTCTTTCCAAAAATGTACTCAATGGGACCGTAATGTTGCAACCACACACACGTTGACCTGCTGTGAGGAAAAAACGAGTAAGTACATTTCAAAGAAGAAAAAGGTCATTTTAAAATCAACATGAAAACCCAAAATTCCAAAAGTATCAAACACAAAATAATGCTTACCGAAGAAAGATAATGTATCGTGCTAGGCACCCTCCTCCCGCCCTGTGGTGCAACTGATGTCCCTCTCTCCAATAATGTACTCAATGGGACCATAATGTTACAACCACCCACACGTTGACCTACTGTGAGGAAAAAAAGATTTAGTACATTCCAAACATGAAAAAGATCATTTTAAAATCAACATGAAAAACCAAATTCCCAAAAGTATCAAACGCAAAAAAATGATTACAGAAGAAAGAAAATGTATCGTGCTGGAACCCACCGCCCGCCCTTTGGTGCAACTGATGTCCCTCTCTCCAAAAATGTACTCAATGGGACTGTAATTTTGCAACCACACACACGTTGACCTACTGTGAGGAAAAAACGAGTTAGTACGTTTCAAACATGAAAAAGGTCATTTTAAAATCAACATGAAAAACCAAAATTACAAAAGTATCAAACATATAATAATGCTTACCGGAGAAAGGCAATGTATCATGCTAGGCACACTCCTCCCGCCCTGTGGTGCAACTGATGTCCCTCTCTCCAAAAATGTACTCAATGGGACAGTAATGTTGAAACCACACACACGTTGACCTGCTCTGAGTAAAAAACGAGGTAGTACATTTCAAACATGAAAAAGGTCATTTTAAAATCAACATGAAAAATCCAAATTCCAAAAGTATCAAGCACAAAAAAATGCTTACCGAAGAAAGAAAATGTATCGTGCTAAGCACCCTCCTCCCGCCCTGTGGTGCAAGTGATGTCCCTCTCTCCAAAAATGTACTTAATGGGACCATAATGTTGCAACCACACACACGTTGACCTGCTCTGAGTAAAAAACGAGGTAGTACATTTCAAACATGAAAAAGGTCATTCAAAAATCAATATGAAAAACCAAAATTCGAAAAGTATCAAACACAAAAAAATGCTTACCGAAGAAAGAAAACGTATCGTGCTAGGCACCCTCCTCGTGACCTTTGATGCAACTGATGTCCCTCTCTCCAAAAATGTACTCAATGGGACTGTAATGTTGCAACCACACACACGTTGACCTGCTGTGAGGAAAAAATGAGTTAGAACATTTCAAACATGAAAAAATTCATTTTAAAATCAACATGAAAAACCAAAATTCCATAAGAATCAACACAAAATAATGCTTACCGAAGAAAGAAAATGTATCGTGCTAGGCACCCTCCTCCTGCCCTGTGGTGCAACTGATGTCCCTCTCTCCAAAAATGTACTCAATGGGACCATAATGTTGCAACCACACACATGTTGACCTGCTGTGAGGAAAAAACGAGTTAGTACATTCCAAACATGAAAATGGTCATTTTAAAATCAACACGAAAAACCAAAATTCGAAACGTATCAAACACAAAATAATGCTTACCGATGAAAGAAAATGTATTGTGCTAGGCACCCTCTCCCCCGCCCTGTGGTGCAACTGATGTCCTTCTCTCTAAAAATGTACTCAATGGGACCGTAATGTTGCAACCACACACTCGTTGACCTGCTGTGAGGAAAAAATGAGTTAGTACATTTCAAACATGAAAAAGGTCATTTTTAAATCAACATGAAAAACCAAAATTCCAAAAGTATCAAACTCAAAGTAATGCTTACCGAAGAAAGAAAATGTATTGTGCTAGGCACCCTCCTCCCGCCCTGTGGTGCAACTGATGTCCGCCTCTCCAAAAATGTACTCAATGGGACCGTAATGTTGCAACCACACACACGTTGACCAGCTGTGAGGAAAAAACGAGTTAGTACATTTTAAACATGAAAAAGGTCATTTTAAAATCAACATGAAAAACCAAATTCCCAAAAGTATCAAACGCAAAAAAATGCTTACCGAAGAAAGAAAATGTATCGTGCTAGGAACCCTCCGCCCGCCCTTTGGTGCAACTGATGTCCCTCTCTCCAAAAATGTACTCAATGGGACCATAATGTTGGAACCACACACACGTTGACCTGCTGTGAGGAAAAAATGAGTTAGTACATTCCAAACATGAAAAAGGTCATTCAAAAATCAATATGAAAAACCAAAATTCGAAAAGTATCAAACACAAAAAAATGCTTACCGAAGAAAGAAAACGTATCGTGCTAGGCACCCTCCTCGTGACCTTTGATGCAACTGATGTCCCTCTCTCCAAAAATGTACTCAATGGGACTGTAATGTTGCAACCACACACACGTTGACCTGCTGTGAGGAAAAAACGAGTTAGAACATTTCAAACATGAAAAAGGTCATTTTAAAATCAACATGAAAAACCAAAATTCCATAAGAATCAACACAAAATAATGCTTACCGAAGAAAGAAAATGTATCGTGCTAGGCACCCTCCTCCCGCCCTGTGGTGCAACTGATGTCCCTCTCTCCAAAAATGTACTCAATGAGACCATAATGTTGCAACCACCCACACGTTGACCTACTGTGAGGAAAAAAAAAAGTTAGTACATTCCAAACATGAAAAAGATCATTTTAAAATCAAAATGAAAAACCAAATTTCCAAAAATATCAAACACAAAAAAATGCTTACAGAAGAAAGAAAATGTATGGTGCTAGGAACCCTCCGCCCGGCCTTTGGTGCAACTGATGTCCCTCTCTCCAAAAATGTACTCAATGGGACCATAATGTTGCAACCACCCACACGTTGACCTACTGTGAGGAAAAAAAGAGTTAGTACATTCCAAACATGAAAAAGATCATTTTAAAATCAACATGAAAAACCAAATTCCCAAAAGTATCAAACGCAAAAAAATGCTTACAGAAGAAAGAAAATGTATCGTGCTAGGAACCCTCCGCCTGCCCTTTGGTGCAACTGATGTCCCTCTCTCCAAAAATGTACTCAACGGGACTATAATGTTGCAACCACACACACGTTGACCTGCTGTGAGGAAAAAACGAGTTTGTACGTTTCAAACATGAAAAAGGTCATTTTAAAATCAACATGAAAAACAAAAATCCAAAAGTATGTAACAAAAAATAATGCTTACCGAAGAAGGAAAATGTATCTTGCTAGGCACCCTCCTCAAGCCCTGTGGTGCAACTGATGTCCCTCTTTCCAAAAATGTACTCAATGGGGCCGTAATGTTGCAACCACACACACGTTGACCTGCTGTGAGGAAAAAACGAGTTAGTACATTCAAAACATGAAAAAGGTCATTTTAAAATCAATATGAAAAACCAAAACTCGAAAAGTATACAACACAAAAAAATGCTTACCGAAGAAAGAAAACGTATCGTGCTAGGCACCCTCCTCGTGACCTTTGATGCAACTGATGTCCCTCTCTCCAAAAATGTACTCAATGGGACAGTAATGTTGCAACCACACACACGTTGACCTACTGTGAGGAAAAAACGAGTTAGTACATTTCAAACATGAAAAAGGTCATTTTAAAATCAACATGAAAAACTATAATTCCAAAGTATCAAACATATAATAATGCTTACTGAAGAAAGGCAATGTATCATGCTAGGCATCCTCCTCCCGCCCTGTGGTGCAACTGATGTCCCTCTCTCCAAAAATGTACTCAATGGGACAGTAATGCTGAAACCACACACACGTTAACCTGCTCTGAGTATAAAACGAGGTAGTACATTTCAAACATGAAAAAGGTCATTTTAAAATCAACATGAAAAATCAAAATTCCAAAAGTATCAAGCACAAAAAAATGCTTACCGAAGAAAGAAAATGTATCATGCTAGGCAGCCTCCTCCCGCCCTGTGGTGCAAGTGATGTCCCTCTCTCCAAAAATGTACTCAATGGGACCATAATGTTGCAACCACACACACGTTGAACTGCTGTGAGGAAAAAACGAGTTAGTACATTCCGAACATGAAAAAGGTCATTTTAAAATCAACATGAAAAACCAAAATTCCAAAAGTATCAAACACAAAATAATGTTTACCGAAGAAAGAAAATGTATCGTGCTAGGCACCCTCCTCCCGCCCTGTGGTGCAACTGATGTCCCTCTCTCCAAAAATGTACTCAATGGGACCATAATGTTGCAACCATACACACGTTGACCTGCTGTGAGGAAAAAACGAGTTAGTACATTCCAATCATGAAAAAGGTTATTTTAAAATCAACATGAAAAACCAAAATTCCAAAGGTATCAAACATATAATAATGCTTACCGAAGAAAGGAAATGTATCGTGCTAGGCACCCTCCTCCCGCCCTGTGGTGCAACTGATGTCCCTCTCTCCAAAAATGAATTCAATGGGACAGTAATGTTGCAACCACACACACGTTGACCTACTGTGAGGAAAAAACGAGTTAGTACATTTCAAACATGAAAAAGGTCATTTTAAAATCAACATGGAAAACCAAATTTCCAAAAGTATCAAACACAAAAAAATGATTACCGAAGAAAGAAAATGTATCGTGCTAGGCACCCTCCTCCTGCCCTTTGGTGCAACTGATGTCCCTCTCTCCAAAAATGTACTCAATGGGACCATAATATTGCAACCACACACACGTTGTCCTGCTGTGAGGGAAAAAGGAGTTAGTACGTTCCAAACATGAAAAAGGTCATTGTAAAATCAACATGAAAAACCAAAATTGCCAAAGTAGCAAACACAAAAAAATGCTTACCGAAGAAAGAAAATGTATCGTGCTAGGCACCCTCCTACTGAACTTTGATGCAACTGATGTCCCTATCTCCAAAAATGTACTCAATGGGACTGTAATGTTGCAACCACACACACGTTGACCTACTGTGAGGAAAAAACAAGTTAGTACATTTCAAACTTGAAAAAGGTCATTTTAAAATCAACATGAAAAATCAAAATTCCAAAAGTATCAAGCACAAAAAAATGCTTACCGAAGAAAGAAAATGTATCGTGCCAGGCACCCTCCTCCCCCCTGTGGTGCAAGTGATATCCCTCTCTCCAAAAATGTACTAAATGGGACCATAATGTTGCAACCACACACACGTTGAACTGCTGTAATGAAAAAACGAGTTAGTACATTTAAACAGGAAAAAGGTCATTTTAAAATCAACATGAAAAACCAAAATTCCAAATGTATCAAACTCAAAAAAATGCTTACCGAAGAAAGAAAATGTATCGTGCTAGGCACCCTCCTCGTGACCTTTGATGCAACTGATGTCCCTCTCTCCAAATATGTACTCAATGGTACTGTAATGTTGCAACCACACACACGTTGACCTACTGTGACCTACAAACATGAAAAAGGTCATTTTAAAATCAACATGAAAACCAAAATTCCAAAAGTATCAAGCACAAAAAAATGCTTACCGAAGAAAGAAAATGTATCGTGCTAGGCACCCTCTTCCCACCCAGTGGTGCAACTGATGTCCCTCTCTCCAAAAATTACTCAATGGGACCATAATGTTGCAACCAGACACACGTTGACCTGCTGTGAGGAAAAATCGAGTTAGTATATTCCAAACATAAAAAAGGTCATTTTAAAATCAACATGAAAAACCCAAAATTCCAAAAGTATCAAACACAAAATAATGCTTACCGAAGAAAGAAAATGTATCGTGCTAGGCACCCTCCTCCCGTCCTGTGGTGCAACTGATGTACCTCTCACCAAAAATGTACTCAATGGGACCATAATGTTGCAACCACACACACGTTGAAATGCTGTGAGGAAAAAACGAGTTAGTACATTCCAATCATGCAAAAGGTTATTTTAAAATCAAGATGAAAAACCAAAATTCCAAAGGTATCAAACATATAATAATTCTTACCGAAGAAAGGAAATGTATCGTGCTAGGCACCCTCCTCCCGCCCTGTGGTGCAACTGATGTCCCTATCTCAAAAAATGTATTCAATGGGAACGTAATGTTGCAACCACACACACGTTGACCTGCTGTGAGGAAAAAACGAGTTAGTACATTTCAAACATGAAAAAGGTCATTTTAAAATCAACAAGTAAAAACAAAATTCCAAAAGTATCAAACACAAAATAATGTTTACCGAAGAAGGAAAATGTATCGTGCTAGGCACCCTCCTCCCGCCCTGTGGTGCAACTGATGTCCCTCTCTCCAAAAATGTACTCAATGGGACCATAATGTAGCAACCACACACACGTTGACCTGCTGTGAGGAAAAAACGAGTTAGTACATTCGAAACAAGAAAAAGGTCATTTTAAAATCAACATGAAAAACCAAAATTCCAAAAGTATCAAACACAAAAAAAAAACTTACCGAAGAAGGAAAATGTATCGTGCTAGGCACCCTCCACCCGCCCTGTGGTGCAACGGATGTCCCTCTCTCCAAAAATGTACTCAATGGGACCATAATGTTGCAACCACATACACGTTGACCTGTTGAGAGGAAAAAACGAGTTAGTACATTCCAAACATGAAAAAGGTCATTTTAAAATCAACATGAAAAACCAAAATTCCAAAAGTATCAAACAAAAAATAATTCTTACCGAAGAAAGAAAATGTATCGTGCTAGGCACCCTCCTCCCGCCCTGTGGTGCAACTGATGTCCCTCTCTCCAAAAATGTACTCAATGGGACAGTAATGCTGAAACCACACACACGTTAACCTGCTCTGAGTAAAAAACGAGGTAGTACAATTCAAACATGAAAAAGGTCATTTTAAAATCAACATGAAAAATCAAAATTCCAAAAGTATCAAGCACAAAAAAATGCTTACCGAAGAAAGAAAATGTATCGTGCTAGGCAGCCTCCTCCCGCCCTGTGGTGCAAGTGATGTCCCTCTCTCCAAAAATGTACTCAATGGGACCATAATGTTGCAACCACACACACGTTGAACTGCTGTGAGGAAAAAACGAGTTAGTACATTCCAAACATGAAAAAGGTCATTTTAAAATCAACATGAAAAACCAAAATTCCAAAAGTATCAAACACAAAATAATGTTTACCGAAGAAAAGAAATGTATCGTGCTAGGCACCCTCCTCCCGCCCTGTGGTGCAACTGATGTCCCTCTCTCCAAAAATGTACTCAATGGGTCCATAATGTTGCAACCACACACACGTTGACTTGCTGTGAGGAGAAAACGAGTTAGTACATTCGAAACAAGAAAAAGGTCATTTTAAAATCTACATGAAAAACCAAAATTACAAAAGTATCAAACACAAAAAAAAAAACTTACCGAAGAAGGAAAATGTATCGTGCTAGGCACCCTCCACCCGCCCTGTGGTGCAACGGATGTCCCTCTCTCCAAAAATGTACTCAATGGGATCATAATGTTGCAACCACATACACGTTGACCTGTTGTGAGGAAAAAACGAGTTAGTACATTCCAAACATGAAAAAGGTCATTTTAAAATCAACATGAAAAACCAAAATTCCAAAAGTATCAAACAAAAAATAATTCTTACCGAAGAAAGAAAATGTATCGAGCTAGGCACCCTCCTCCCGCCCTGTGGTGCAACTGATGTCCATCTCTCCAAAAATTTACTCAATGAGACCATAATGTTGCAACCACACACACGTTGACCTGCTGTGAGGAAAAAACGAGTTAGTACATTCCCAACATGAAAAAGGTCATTTTAAAATCAACATGAAAAACCAAAATTCTAAAACTATCAAACACAAAAAAATGCTTACCGAAGAAAGAAAATGTATTGTGCTAGGCACCCTCCTCCCGCCCAGTGGTGCAACTGATGTCCCTCTCTCCAAAAATTACTCAATGGGACCATAAAGTTGCAACCACACACACGTTGACCTGCTGTGAGGAAAAATCGAGTTAGTACATTCCAAACATGAAAAAGGTCATTTTAAAATCAACATGAAAAACCAAAATTCCAAAAGTATCAAACACAAAATAATGCTTACCGAGGAAAGAAAATGTATCGTGCTAGGCACCCTCCTCCCGCACTGTGGTGCAACTGATGTCCCTCTCACCAAAAATGTACTCAATGGGACCATAATGTTGCAACCACACACACGTTGAAATGCTGTGAGGAAAAAACGAGTTAGTACATTCCAATCATGAAAAAGGTTATTTTAAAATCAACATGAAAAACCAAAATTCCAAAGGTATCAAACATATAATATTGCTTACCGAAGAAAGGAAATGTATCGTGCTAGGCACACTCCTCCTGCTATTTGGTGCAACTGATGTCCCTCTCCCCAAAAATGTACTCAATGGGACCATAATATTGCAACCACACACACGTTGTCCTGCTGTGATGGAAAAACGAGTTAGTACATTTCAAACATGAAAAAGGTCATTTTAAAATCAACATGAAAAATCAAAATTCCAAAAGTATCAAGCACAAAAAAATGCTTACCGAAGAAAGAAAATGTATTGTGCTAGGCACCCTCCTCCCGCCCTGTGGTGCAAGTGATGTCCCTCTCTCCAAAAATGTACTCAATGGGACCATAATGTTGCAACCACACACACGTTGAACTGCTGTAAGGAAAAAACGAGTTAGTACATTTCAAACATGAAAAAGGTCATTTTAAAATCAACATGAAAAACCAAAATTCCAAAAGTATCATCCTCAAAAAAATGCTTACCGAAGAAAGAAAATGTATCGTGCTAGGCACCCTCCTCGTGACCTTTGATGCAACTGATGTCCCTCTCTCCAAAAATGTACTCAATGGTACTGTAATGTTGCAACCACACACACGTTGACCTCCTGTGAGGAAAAAACGAGTTAGTACATTTCAAACATGAAAAAGGTCATTTTAAAATCAACATGAAAAACAAAATATTAAAAGTATCAAACATATAATAATGCTTACCGAAGAAAGAAAATGTATAGTGCTAGGCACCCTCCTCCCGTCCTGTGGTGCAACTGATGTCCCTCTCTCCAAAAATGTACTCAATGGGTCCGTAATGTTGAAACCACACACAAGTTGACCTGCTGTGAGTAAAAAACGAGGTAGTATATTTCAAACATGAAAAAGGTCATTTTAAAATCAACATGAAAAACCAAATTCCCAAAAGTATCAAACGCAAAAAAATGCTTACCGAAGAAAGAAAATGTATCGTGCTAGGAACCCTCCGCCCGCCCTTTGGTGCAACTGATGTCCCTCTCTCCAAAAATGTACTCAATGGGACCATAATGTTGGAACCACACACACGTTGACCTGCTGTGAGGAAAAAATGAGTTAGTACATTCCAAACATGAAAAAGGTCATTCAAAAATCAATATGAAAAACCAAAATTCGAAAAGTATCAAACACAAAAAAATGCTTACCGAAGAAAGAAAACGTATCGTGCTAGGCACCCTCCGCGTGACCTTTGATGCAACTGATGTCCCTCTCTCCAAAAATGTACTCAATGGGACTGTAATGTTGCAACCACACACACGTTGACCTGCTGTGAGGAAAAAACGAGTTAGAACATTTCAAACATGAAAAAGGTCATTTTAAAATCAACATGAAAAACCAAAATTCCATAAGAATCAACACAAAATAATGCTTACCGAAGAAAGAAAATGTATCGTGCTAGGCACCCTCCTCCCGCCCTGTGGTGCAACTGATGTCCCTCTCTCCAAAAATGTACTCAATGAGACCATAATGTTGCAACCACCCACACGTTGACCTACTGTGAGGAAAAAAAAAAGTTAGTACATTCCAAACATGAAAAAGATCATTTTAAAATCAAAATGAAAAACCAAATTTCCAAAAATATCAAACGCAAAAAAATGCTTACAGAAGAAAGAAAATGTATTGTGCTAGGAACCCTCCGCCCGGCCTTTGGTGCAACTGATGTCCCTCTCTCCAAAAATGTACTCAATGGGACCATAATGTTGCAACCACCCACACGTTGACCTACTGTTTGGAAAAAAAGAGTTAGTACATTCCAAACATGAAAAAGATCATTTTAAAATCAACATGAAAAACCAAACTCCCAAAAGTATCAAACGCAAAAAAATGCTTACAGAAGAAAAAAAATGTATCGTGCTAGGAACCCTCCGCCTGCCCTTTGGTGCAACTGATGTCCCTCTCTCCAAAAATGTACTCAACGGGACCATAATGTTGCAACCACACACACGTTGACCTGCTGTGAGGAAAAAACGAGTTTGTACGTTTCAAACATGAAAAAGGTCATTTTAAAATCAACATGAAAAACAAAAATCCAAAAGTATGTAACAAAAAATAATGCTTACCGAAGAAGGAAAATGTATCTTGCTAGGCACCCTCCTCAAGCCCTGTGGTGCAACTGATGTCCCTCTTTCCAAAAATGTACTCAATGGGGCCGTAATGTTGCAACCACACACACGTTGACCCGCTGTGAGGAAAAAACGAGTTAGTACATTCATAACATGAAAAAGGTCATTTTATAATCAATATGAAAAACCAAAACTCGAAAAGTATACAACACAAAAAAATGCTTACCGAAGAAAGAAAACGTATCGTGCTAGGCACCCTCCTCGTGACCTTTGATGCTACTGATGTCCCTCTCTCCAAAAATGTACTCAATGGGACAGTAATGTTGCAACCACACACACGTTGACCTACTGTGAGGAAAAAACGAGTTAGTACATTTCAAACATGAAAAAGGTCATTTTAAAATCAACATGAAAAACTATAATTCCAAAAGTATCAAACATATAATAATGCTTACTGAAGAAAGGCAATGTATCATGCTAGGCATCCTCCTCCCGCCCTGTGGTGCAACTGATGTCCCTCTCTCCAAAAATGAACTCAATGGGACAGTAATGCTGAAACCACACACACGTTAACCTGCTCTGAGTATAAAACGAGGTAGTACATTTCAAACATGAAAAAGGTCATTTTAAAATCAACATGAAAAATCAAAATTCCAAAAGTATCAAGCACAAAAAAATGCTTACCGAAGAAAGAAAATGTATCATGCTAGGCACCCTCCTCCCGCCCTGTGGTGCAAGTGATGTCCCTCTCTCCAAAAATGTACTCAATGGGACCATAATGTTGCAACCACACACACGTTGAACTGCTGTGAGGAAAAAACGAGTTAGTACATTCCGAACATGAAAAAGGTCATTTTAAAATCAACATGAAAAACCAAAATTCCAAAAGTATCAAACACAAAATAATGTTTACCGAAGAAAGAAAATGTATCGTGCTAGGCACCCTCCTCCCGCCCTGTGGTGCAACTGATGTCCCTCTCTCCAAAAATGTACTCAATGGGACAGTAATGTTGCAACCACACACACGTTGACCTACTGTGAGGAAAAAACGAGTTAGTACATTTCAAACATGAAAAAGGTCATTTTAAAATCAACATGGAAAACCAAATTTCCAAAAGTATCAAACACAAAAAAATGATTACCGAAGAAAGAAAATGTATCGTGCTAGGCACCCTCCTCCTGCCCTTTGGTGCAACTGATGTCCCTCTCTCCAAAAATGTACTCAATGGGACCATAATATTGCAACCACACACACGTTGTCCTGCTGTGAGGGAAAAAGGAGTTAGTACGTTCCAAACATGAAAAAGGTCATTGTAAAATCAACATGAAAAACCAAAATTGCAAAAGTAGCAAACACAAAAAAATGCTTACCGAAGAAAGAAAATGTATCGTGCTAGGCACCCTCCTACTGAACTTTGATGCAACTGATGTCCCTATCTCCAAAAATGTACTCAATGGGACTGTAATGTTGCAACCACACACACGTTGACCTACTGTGAGGAAAAAACAAGTTAGTACATTTCAAACATGAAAAAGGTCATTTTAAAATCAACATGAAAAATCAAAATTCCAAAAGTATCAAGCACAAAAAAATGCTTACCGAAGAAAGAAAATGTATCGTGCCAGGCACCCTCCTCCCGCCCTGTGGTGCAAGTGATGTCCCTCTCTCCAAAAATGTACTAAATGGGACCATACTGTTGCAACCACACACACGTTGAACTGCTGTAAGGAAAAAACGAGTTAGTACATTTAAACATGAAAAAGGTCATTTTAAAATCAACATGAAAAACCAAAATTCCAAATGTATCAAACTCAAAAAAATGCTTACCGAAGAAAGAAAATGTATCGTGCTAGGCACCCTCCTCGTGACCTTTGATGCAACTGATGTCCCTCTCTCCAAATATGTACTCAATGGTACTGTAATGTTGCAACCACACACACGTTGACCTACTGTGACCTACAAACATGAAAAAGGTCATTTTAAAATCAACATGAAAACCAAAATTCCAAAAGTATCAAGCACAAAAAAATGCTTACCGAAGAAAGAAAATGTATCGTGCTAGGCACCCTCTTCCCACCCAGTGGTGCAACTGATGTCCCTCTCTCCAAAAATTACTCAATGGGACCATAATGTTGCAACCAGACACACGTTGACCTGCTGTGAGGAAAAATCGAGTTAGTATATTCCAAACATAAAAAAGGTCATTTTAAAATCAACATGAAAAACCCAAAATTCCAAAAGTATCAAACACAAAATAATGCTTACCGAAGAAAGAAAATGTATCGTGCTAGGCACCCTCCTCCCGTCCTGTGGTGCAACTGATGTACCTCTCACCAAAAATGTACTCAATGGGACCATAATGTTGCAACCACACACACGTTGAAATGCTGTGAGGAAAAAACGAGTTAGTACATTCCAATCATGCAAAAGGTTATTTTAAAATCAACATGAAAAACCAAAATTCCAAAGGTATCAAACATATAATAATTCTTACCGAAGAAAGGAAATGTATCGTGCTAGGCACCCTCCTCCCGCCCTGTGGTGCAACTGATGTCCCTATCTCAAAAATGTATTCAATGGGAACGTAATGTTGCAACCACACACACGTTGACCTGCTGTGAGGAAAAAACGAGTTAGTACATTTCAATCATGAAAAAGGTCATTTTAAAATCAACATGAAAAAACAAAATTCCAAAAGTATCAAACACAAAATAATGTTTACCGAAGAAGGAAAATGTATCGTGCTAGGCACCCTCCTCCTGCCCTGTGGTGCAACTGATGTCCCTCTCTCCAAAAATGTACTCAATGGGACCATAATGTAGCAACCACACACACGTTGACCTGCTGTGAGGAAAAAACGAGTTAGTACATTCGAAACAAGAAAAAGGTCATTTTAAAATCAACATGAAAAACCAAAATTCCAAAAGCATCAAACACAAAAAAAAAAACTTACCGAAGAAGGAAAATGTATCGTGCTAGGCACCCTCCACCCGCCCTGTGGTGCAACGGATGTCCCTCTCTCCAAAAATGTACTCAATGGGACCATAATGTTGCAACCACATACACGTTGACCTGTTGTGAGGAAAAAACGAGTTAGTACATTCCAAACAAGAAAAAGGTCATTTTAAAATCAACATGAAAAACCAAAATTCCAAAAGTATCAAACAAAAAATAATTCATACCGAAGAAAGAAAATGTATCGTGCTAGGCACCCTCCTCCCGCCCTGTGGTGCAACTGATGTCCCTCTCTCCAAAAATGTACTCAATGGGACAGTAATGCTGAAACCACACACACGTTAACCTGCTCTGAGTAAAAAACGAGGTAGTACAATTCAAACATGAAAAAGGTCATTTTAAAATCAACATGAAAAATCAAAATTCCAAAAGTATCAAGCACAAAAAAATGCTTACCGAAGAAAGAAAATGTATCGTGCTAGGCAGCCTCCTCCCGCCCTGTGGTGCAAGTGATGTCCCTCTCTCCAAAAATGTACTCAATGGGACCATAATGTTGCAACCACACACACGTTGAACTGCTGTGAGGAAAAAACGAGTTAGTACATTCCAAACATGAAAAAGGTCATTTTAAAATCAACATGAAAAACCAAAATTCCAAAAGTATCAAACACAAAATAATGTTTACCGAAGAAAAGAAATGTATCGTGCTAGGCACCCTCCTCCCGCCCTGTGGTGCAACTGATGTCCCTCTCTCCAAAAATGTAGTCAATGGGTCCATAATGTTGCAACCACACACACGTTGACCTGCTGTGAGGAGAAAACGAGTTAGTACATTCGAAACAAGAAAAAGGTCATTTTAAAATCTACATGAAAAACCAAAATTACAAAAGTATCAAACACAAAAAAAAAAACTTACCGAAGAAGGAAAATGTATCGTGCTAGGCACCCTCCACCCGCCCTGTGGTGCAACGGATGTCCCTCTCTCCAAAAATGTACTCAATGGGATCATAATGTTGCAACCACATACACGTTGACCTGTTGTGAGGAAAAAACGAGTTAGTACATTCCAAACATGAAAAAGGTCATTTTAAAATCAACATGAAAAACCAAAATTCCAAAAGTATCAAACAAAAAATAATTCTTACCGAAGAAAGAAAATGTATAGTGCTAGGCACCCTCCTCCTGCTATTTGGTGCAACTGATGTCCCTCTCCCCAAAAATGTACTCAATGGGACCATAATATTGCAACCACACACACGTTGTCCTGCTGTGATGGAAAAACGAGTTAGTACATTTCAAACATGAAAAAGGTCATTTTAAAATCAACATGAAAAATCAAAATTCCAAAAGTATCAAGCACAAAAAAATGCTTACCGAAGAAAGAAAATGTATCGTGCTAGGCACCCTCCTCCCGCCCTGTGGTGCAAGTGATGTCCCTCTCTCCAAAAATGTACTCAATGGGACCATAATGTTGCAACCACACACACGTTGAATTGCTGTAAGGAAAAAACGAGTTAGTATATTTCAATCATGAAAAAGGTTATTTTAAAATCAACATGAAAAACCAAAATTCCAAAGGTATCAAACATATAATAATGCTTACCGAAGAAAGGAAATGTATCGTGCTATGCACCCTCCTCCCGCCCTGTGGTGCAACTGATGTCCCTCTCTCCAAAAATGAATTCAATGGGACAGTAATGTTGCAACCACACACACGTTGACCTACTGTGAGGAAAAAACGAGTTAGTACATTTCAAACATGAAAAAGGTCATTTTAAAATCAACATGGAAAACCAAATTTCCAAAAGTATCAAACACAAAAAAATGATTACCGAAGAAAGAAAATGTATCGTGCTAGGCACCCTCCTCCTGCCCTTTGGTGCAACTGATGTCCCTCTCTCCAAAAATGTACTCAATGGGACCATAATATTGCAACCACACACACGTTGTCCTGCTGTGAGGGAAAAAGGAGTTAGTACGTTCCAAACGTGAAAAAGGTCATTGTAAAATCAACATGAAAAACCAAAATTGCAAAAGTAGCAAACACAAAAAAATGCTTACCGAAGAAAGAAAATGTATCGTGCTAGGCACCCTCCTACTGAACTTTGATGCAACTGATGTCCCTATCTCCAAAAATGTACTCAATGGGACTGTAATGTTGCAACCACACACACGTTGACCTACTGTGAGGAAAAAACAAGTTAGTACATTTCAAACATGAAAAAGGTCATTTTAAAATCAACATGAAAAATCAAAATTCCAAAAGTATCAAGCACAAAAAAATGCTTACCGAAGAAAGAAAATGTATCGTGCCAGGCACCCTCCTCCCGCCCTGTGGTGCAAGTGATGTCCCTCTCTCCAAAAATGTACTAAATGGGACCATAATGTTGCAACCACACACACGTTGAACTGCTGTAAGGAAAAAACGAGTTAGTACATTTAAACATGAAAAAAGTCATTTTAAAATCAACATGAAAAACCAAAATTCCAAATGTATCAAACTCAAAAAAATGCTTACCGAAGAAAGAAAATGTATCGTGCTAGGCACCCTCCTCGTGACCTTTGATGCAACTGATGTCCCTCTCTCCAAATATGTACTCAATGGTACTGTAATGTTGCAACCACACACACGTTGACCTACTGTGACCTACAAACATGAAAAAGGTCATTTTAAAATCAACATGAAAACCAAAATTCCAAAAGTATCAAGCACAAAAAAATGCTTACCGAAGAAAGAAAATGTATCGTGCTAGGCACCCTCTTCCCACCCAGTGGTGCAACTGATGTCCCTCTCTCCAAAAATTACTCAATGGGACCATAATGTTGCAACCAGACACACGTTGACCTGCTGTGAGGAAAAATCGAGTTAGTATATTCCAAACATAAAAAAGGTCATTTTAAAATCAACATGAAAAACCCAAAATTCCAAAAGTATCAAACACAAAATAATGCTTACCGAAGAAAGAAAATGTATCGTGCTAGGCACCCTCTTCCCGTCCTGTGGTGCAACTGATGTACCTCTCACCAAAAATGTACTCAATGGGACCATAATGTTGCAACCACACACACGTTGAAATGCTGTGAGGAAAAAACGAGTTAGTACATTCCAATCATGCAAAAGGTTATTTTAAAATCAACATGAAAAACCAAAATTCCAAAGGTATCAAACATATAATAATTCTTACCGAAGAAAGGAAATGTATCGTGCTAGGCACCCTCCTCCCGCCCTGTGGTGCAACTGATGTCCCTATCTCAAAAAATGTATTCAATGGGAACGTAATGTTGCAACCACACACACGTTGACCTGCTGTGAGGAAAAAACGAGTTAGTACATTTCAAACATGAAAAAGGTCATTTTAAAATCAACATGAAAAAACAAAATTCCAAAAGTATCAAACACAAAATAATGTTTACCGAAGAAGGAAAATGTATCGTGCTAGGCACCCTCCTCCCGCCCTGTGGTGCAACTGATGTCCCTCTCTCCAAAAATGTACTCAATGGGACCATAATGTAGCAACCACACACACGTTGACCTGCTGTGAGGAAAAAACGAGTTAGTACATTCGAAACAAGAAAAAGGTCATTTTAAAATCAACATGAAAAACCAAAATTCCAAAAGTATCAAACACAAAAAAAAAACTTACCGAAGAAGGAAAATGTATCGTGCTAGGCACCCTCCACCCGCCCTGTGGTGCAACGGATGTCCCTCTCTCCAAAAATGTACTCAATGGGACCATAATGTTGCAACCACATACACGTTGACCTGTTGTGAGGAAAAAACGAGTTAGTACATTCCAAACATGAAAAAGGTCATTTTAAAATCAACATGAAAAACCAAAATTCCAAAAGTATCAAACAAAAAATAATTCTTACCGAAGAAAGAAAATGTATCGTGCTAGGCACCCTCCTCCCGCCCTGTGGTGCAACTGATGTCCCTCTCTCCAAAAATGTACTCAATGGGACAGTAATGCTGAAACCACACACACGTTAACCTGCTCTGAGTAAAAAACGAGGTAGTACAATTCAAACATGAAAAAGGTCATTTTAAAATCAACATGAAAAATCAAAATTCCAAAAGTATCAAGCACAAAAAAATGCTTACCGAAGAAAGAAAATGTATCGTGCTAGGCAGCCTCCTCCCGCCCTGTGGTGCAAGTGATGTCCCTCTCTCCAAAAATGTACTCAATGGGACCATAATGTTGCAACCACACACACGTTGAACTGCTGTGAGGAAAAAACGAGTTAGTACATTCCAAACATGAAAAAGGTCATTTTAAAATCAACATGAAAAACCAAAATTCCAAAAGTATCAAACACAAAATAATGTTTACCGAAGAAAAGAAATGTATCGTGCTAGGCACCCTCCTCCCGCCCTGTGGTGCAACTGATGTCCCTCTCTCCAAAAATGTACTCAATGGGTCCATAATGTTGCAACCACACACACGTTGACCTGCTGTGAGGAGAAAACGAGTTAGTACATTCGAAACAAGAAAAAGGTCATTTTAAAATCTACATGAAAAACCAAAATTACAAAAGTATCAAACACAAAAAAAAAAACTTACCGAAGAAGGAAAATGTATCGTGCTAGGCACCCTCCACCCGCCCTGTGGTGCAACGGATGTCCCTCTCTCCAAAAATGTACTCAATGGGATCATAATGTTGCAACCACATACACGTTGACCTGTTGTGAGGAAAAAACGAGTTAGTACATTCCAAACATGAAAAAGGTCATTTTAAAATCAACATGAAAAACCAAAATTCCAAAAGTATCAAACAAAAAATAATTCTTACCGAAGAAAGAAAATGTATAGTGCTAGGCACCCTCCTCCTGCTATTTGGTGCAACTGATGTCCCTCTCCCCAAAAATGTACTCAATGGGACCATAATATTGCAACCACACACACGTTGTCCTGCTGTGATGGAAAAACGAATTAGTACATTTCAAACATGAAAAAGGTCATTTTAAAATCAACATGAAAAATCAAAATTCCAAAAGTATCAAGCACAAAAAAATGCTTACCGAAGAAAGAAAATGTATCGTGCTAGGCACCCTCCTCCCGCCCTGTGGTGCAAGTGATGTCCCTCTCTCCAAAAATGTACTCAATGGGACCATAATGTTGCAACCACACACACGTTGAATTGCTGTAAGGAAAAAACGAGTTAGTACATTTCAAACATGAAAAAGGTCATTTTAAAATCAACATGAAAAATCAAAATTCCAAAAGTATCAAGCACAAAAAAATGCTTACCGAAGAAAGAAAATGTATCGTGCTAGGCACCCTCCTCCCGCCCTGTGGTGCAAGTGATGTCCCTCTCTCCAAAAATGTACTCAATGGGACCATAATGCTGCAACCACACACACGTTGAACTGCTGTAAGGAAAAAACGAGTTAGTACATTTCAAACATGAAAAAGGTCATTTTAAAATCAACATGAAAAATCAAAATTGCAAAAGTAGCAAACACAAAAAAATGCTTACCGAAGAAAGAAAATGTATCGTGCAAGGCACCCTCCTACTGACCTTTGATGCAACTGATGTCCCTCTCTCCAAAAATGTACTCAATGGGACTGTAATGTTGCAACCACACACACGTTGACCTACTGTGAGGAAAAAAGGAGTTAGTACATTTCAAACATGAAAAAGGTCATTTTAAAATCAACATGACAAATCAAAATTCCAAAAGTATCAAGCACAAAAAAATGCTTACCGAAGAAAGAAAATGTATCGTGCTAGGCACCCTCCTCCCGCCCTGTGGTGCAAGTGATGTCCCTCTCTCCAAAAATGTACTCAATGGGACCATAATGTTGCAACCACACACACGTTGAACTGCTGTAAGGAAAAAACGAGTTAGTACATTTCAAACATGAAAAAGGTCATTTTAAAATCAACATGAAAAACCAAAATTCCAAAAGTATCATCCTCAAAAAAATGCTTACCGAAGAAAGAAAATGTATCGTGCTAGGCACCCTCCTCGTGACCTTTGATGCAACTGATGTCCCTCTCTCCAAAAATGTACTCAATGGTACTGTAATGTTGCAACCACACACACGTTGACCTACTGTGAGGAAAAAACGAGTTAGTACATTTCAAACATGAAAAAGGTCATTTTAAAATCAACATGAAAAACAAAATACCAAAAGTATCAAACATATAATAATGCTTACCGAAGAAAGAAAATGTATCGTGCTAGGCACCCTCCTCCCGTCCTGTGGTGCAACTGATGTCCCTCTCTCCAAAAATGTACTCAATGGGTCCGTAATGTTGAAACCACACACAAGTTGACCTGCTGTGAGTAAAAAACGAGGTAGTATATTTCAAACATGAAAAAGGTCATTTTAAAATCAACATGAAAAATCAAAATTCCAAAAGTATCAAGCACAAAAAAATGCTTACCGAAGAAAGAAAATGTATCGTGCTAGGCACCCTCCTCCCGCCCAGTGGTGCAACTGATGTCCCTCTCTCCAAAAATTACTCAATGGGATCATAATGTTGCAACCACACACACGTTGACCTGCTGTGAGGAAAAATCGAGTTAGTGTATTCCAAACATGAAAAAGGTCATTTTAAAATCAACATGAAAAACCCAAAATTCCAAAAGTATCAAACACAAAATAATGCTTACTGAAGAAAGAAAATGTATCATGCTAGGCACCCTCCTCCCGTCCTGTGGTGCAACTGATGTACCTCTCTCCAAAAATGTACTCAATGGGACCATAATGTTGCAACCACACACACGTTGAAATGCTGTGAGGAAAAAACGAGTTAGTACATTCCAATCATGAAAAAGGTTATTTTAAAATCAACATGAAAAACCAAAATTCCAAAGGTATCAAACATATAATAATTCTTACCGAAGAAAGGAAATGTATCGTGCTAGGCACCCTCCTCCCGCCCAGTGGTGCAACTGATGTCCCTATCTCAAAAAATGTATTCAATGGGAACGTAATGTTGCAACCACACACACGTTGACCTACTGTGGGGAAAAAACGAGTTAGTACATTTCAAACATGAAAAAGATCATTTTAAAATCAACATGAAAAACCAAAATTCCAAAAGTAACAAACACAAAATAATGTTTACCGAAGAAAGAAAATGTATCGTGCTATTCACCCTCCTCCCGCCCTGTGGTGCAACTGATGTCCCTCTCTCCAAAAATGTACTCAATGGGACCATAATGTTGCAACCACACACACGTTGACCTGCTGTGAGCAAAAACGAGTTAGTACATTCGAAACAAGAAAAAGGTCATTTTAAAATCAACATGAAAAACCAAAATTCCAAAAGTATCAAACACAAAAAAAAAACTTACCGAAGAAGGAAAATGTATCGTGCTAGGATCCCTCCACCCGCCCTGTGGTGCAACGGATGTCCCTCTCTCCAAAAATGTACTCAATGGGACCATAATGTTGCAATCACATACATGTTGACCTGTTGTGAGGAAAAAACGAGTTAGTACATTCCAAACATGAAAAAGGTCATTTTAAAATCAACATGAAAAACCAAAATTCCAAAAGTATCAAACAAAAAATAATTATTACCGAAGAAAGAAAATGTATCGTGCTAGGCACCCTCCTCCCACCCAGTGGTGCAACTGATGTCCCTCTCTCCAAAAATTACTCAATGGGACCATAATGTTGCAACCACACACACGTTGACCTGCTGTGAGGAAAAAACGAGTTAGTACGTTTCAAACAAAAAAAAGGTCATTTTAAAATCAACATGAAAAACAAAAATTCCAAAAGTATGAATCACAAAATAATGCTTACCGAAGAAAGAAAATGTATCGTGCTAGGCACCCTCCTCCCGCCCTGTGGTGCAACTGATGTCCCTCTCTCCAAAAATGTACTCAATGGGACCGTGATGTTGCAACCACACACTCGTTGACCTGCTGTGAGGAAAAAACAAGTTAGTACATTTCAAACATGAAAAAGGTCATTTTAAAATCAACATGAAAAACGAAAATTCCAAAAGTATCAAACATATAATAATGCTTACCGAAGAAAGGAAATGTATCTTGCTAGGCACCCTCCTCCCGCTCTGTGGTGCAACTGATGTCCCTCTCTCCAAAAATGTACTCAATGGGACCATAATGTTGCAACCACCCACACGTTGACCTGCTGTTAGGAAATAATGAGTTAGTACATTTCAAACGTGAAAAAGGTCATTTTAAAATCAACATGATAAACCAAAATTCCAAAAGTATCAAACTCAAATAATGCTTACCTAAAGAAGAAAATGTATCGTGCTAGGCACCCTCCTCGTGACCTTTGATGCAACTGATATCCATCTCTCCAAAAATGTACTCAATGGGACTGTAATGTTGCAACCACACACACGTTGACCTACTGTGAGGAAAAAACGAGTTAGTACATTTCAAACATGAAAAAGGTTATTTTAAAATCAACATGAAAACCAAAATTCCAAAAGTATCAAACAAATAATAATGCTTACCGAAGAAAGAAAATGTATCGTGCTAGGCACCCTCCTCCCGCCCTGTGGTGCAACTGATGTCCCTCTCTCCAAAAATGTACTCAATGGGACCGTAATGTTGAAGCCACACACACGTTGACCTGCTGTGAGTAAAAAACGAGGTAGTATATTTCAAACATGAAAAAGGTCATTTTAAAATCAACATGAAAAATCAAAATTCCAAAAGTATCAAGCACAAAAAAATGCTTACCGAAGAAAGAAAATGTATCGTGCTAGGCACCCTCCTCCCGCCCAGTGGTGCAACTGATGTCCCTCTCTCCAAAAATTACTCAATGGGACAATAATGTTGCAACCACACACACGTTGACCTGCTGTGAGGAAAAATCGAGTTAGTACATTCCAAACATGAAACAAGTCATTTTAAAATCAACATGAAAAACCCAAAATTCCAAAAGTATCAAACACAAAATAATGCTTACCGAAGAAAGAAAATGTATCGTGCTAGGCACCCTCCTCCCGTCCTGTGCTGCAACTGATGCACCTCTCTCCAAAAATGTACTCAATGGGTCCATAATGTTGCAACCACACACACGTTGAAATGCTGTGAGGAAAAAACGAGTTAGTACATTCCAATCATGAAAAAGGTTATTTTAAAATCAACATGAAAAACCAAAATTCCAAAGGTATCAAACATATAATAATTCTTACCGAAGAAAGGAAATGTATCGTGCTAGGCACCCTCCACCCGCCCTGTGGTGCAACTGATGTCCCTATCTCAAAAAATGTATTCAATGGGAACGTAATGTTGCAACCACACACACGTTGACCTGCTGTGAGGAAAAAACGAGTTAGTACATTACAAACATGAAAAAGGTCATTTTAAAATCAACATGAAAAACCAAAATTCCAAAAGTATCAAACACAAAAAAATGCTTACCGAAGAAAGAAAATGTATCGTGCTAGGCACCCTCCTCCTGCCCTTTGGTGCAACTGATGTCCCTCTCTCCAAAAATGTACTCAATGGGACCATAATATTGCAACCACACACAAGTTGACCTGCTGTGAGGGAAAAACGAGTTAGTACATCCCAAACATGAAAAAGGTCATTGTAAAATCAACATGAAAAACCAAAATTCCAAAAGTAGCAATCACAAAAAAATGCTTACCGAAGAAATAAAATGTATTGTGCTAGGCACACTCCTCCCGCCCTGTGGTGCAACTGATGTCCCTCTCTCCAAAAATATACTCAATGGGACCTTAATGTTGCAACCACACACACGATGACCTGCTGTGAGTAAAAAACGAGTTAGTACATTCCAATCATGAAAAAGGTCATTTTAAAATCAACATGAAAAACCAATTTTCCAAAAGTATCAATGACAAAAAAATGCTTACCGAAGAAAGAAAATGATTCGTGCCAGGCACCCTCCTCCCGCCCTGTGGCGCAACTGATGTCCCTCTTTCCAAAAATGGACTCAATGGGACCATAATGTTGCAACCACACACACGTTGCCCTGCTGTGAGGAAAAAACGAGATAGTACATTCCAATCATGAAAAAGGTCATTTTAAAATCAACATGAAAAACCAAAATTCCAAAAGTATCAAACACAAAGTAATGCTTACCGAAGAAAGAAAATGTATTGTGCTAGGCACCCTCCTCCCGCCCTGTGGTGCAACTGATGTCCGTCTCTCCAAAAATGTACTCAATGGGACCATAATGTTGCAACCACACACACGTTGACCTGCTGTGAGGAAAAAACGAGTTAGTATGTTTCAAACATGAAAAAGGTCATTTTAAAATCAACATGAAAAACAAAAATTTCAAAAGTATGAAACACAAAATAATGCTTACCGAAGAAAGAAAATGTATCTTGCTAGGCACCCTCCTCAAGCCCTGTGGTGCAACTGATGTCCCTCTCTCCAAAAATGTACTCAATGGGACCGTAATGTTGCAACCACACACACGTTGACCTGCTGTGAGGAAAAAACGAGTTAGTACATTTCAACCATGAAAACGGTCATTTTAAAATCAACATGAAAAACCAAAATTCCAAAAATATCAAACACAAAATAATGCTTACCGAAGAAAGAAAATGTATCGTGCTAGGCACCCTCCTCCCGCCCTGTGGTGCAACTGATGTCCCTCTCTCCAAAAATGTACTCAATGGGACCATAATGTTGCAACCACACACACGTTGACCTGCTGTGAGGAGAAAACGAGTTAGTACATTCCAAACATGAAAATGGTCATTTTAAAATCAACACGAAAAACCAAAATTCGAAAAGTACCAAAACAAAATAATGCTTACGGATGAAAGAAAATGTATTGTGCTAGGCACCCTCTTCCCGCCCTGTGGTGCAACTGATGTCCCTCTCTCCAAAAATGTACTCAATGGGATCGTAATGTTGCAACCACACACACGTTGACCTGCTTTGAGGAAAAAACGAGTCAGTACATTCCAAACATGACAAAGGTCATTTTAAAATCAACATGAAAAACGAAAATTCCAAAAGTATCAAACATATAATAATGCTTACCGAAGAAAGGAAATGTATCGTGCTAGGCACCCTCCTCCCGCTCTGTGGTGCAACTGATGTCCCTCTCTCCAAAAATGTACTCAATGGGACCGTAATGTTGCAACCACACACACGTTGACCTGCTGTGAGGAAATAACGAGTTAGTACATTTCAAACATGAAAAAGGTCATTTTAAAATCAACATGATAAACCAAAATTCCAAAAGTATCAAACTCAAAAAAATGCTTACCTAAGAAAGAAAATGTATCGTGCTAGGCACCCTCCTCCCGCCCTGTGGTGCAACTGATGACCCTCTCTCCAAAAATGTACTCAATGGGACCATAATGTTGCAACCACACACACGTTTACCTGCTGTGAGGAAAAAACGAGTTAGTACATTCCAAACATGAAAAAGGTCATTTTAAAATCAACATGAAAAACCAAAATTCTAAAAGTATCAAACACAAAAAAATGCTTACCGTAGAAAGAAAATGTATCGTGCTAGGCACCCTCCTCCCGCCCAGTGGTGCAACTGATGTCCCTCTCTCCAAAAATTACTCAATGGGACCATAATGTTGCAACCACACACACGTTGACCTGCTGTGAGGAAAAATCGAGTTAGTACATTCCAAACATGAAAAAGGTCATTTTAAAATCAACATGAAAAACCAAAATTCCAAAAGTATCAAACACAAAATAATGCTTACCGAAGAAAGATAATGTATCGTGCTAGGCACCCTCCTCCCGCCCTGTGGTGCAACTGATGTCCCTCTCTCCAAAAATGTACTCAATGGGACCATAATGTTGCAACCACACACACGTTGAAATGCTGTGAGGAAAAAACGAGTTAGTACATTCCAATCATGAAAAAGGTTATTTTAAAATCAACATGAAAAACCAAAATTCCAAAGGTATCAAACATATAATAATGCTTACCGAAGAAAGGAAATGTATCGTGCTAGGCACCCTCCTCCCGCCCTGTGGTGCAACTGATGTCCCTCTCTCCAAAAATGTACTCAATGGGACCATAATGTTGCAACCACACACATGTTGAAATGCTGTGAGGAAAAAACGAGTTAGTACATTCCAAACATGAAAAAGGTCATTTTAAAATCAACATGAAAAACCAATCAAAATATCCACGGGTATGCTGCCGGTCTATAGAGTCCAACGGGCACAATATTTCGGCGATCAAACATGTCGCCATCATCAGGTGAACTGACGGACTGAGCTCCTGTGAACGTACCGGCACGGAGATCCGTACGCTATGGCTGCTCAGAGGGAACTGTGTTCGGACGCGGCGGCGGCCGATTTAAATACCTTCCGCCCGCGGCGCGCTCCCTCCGCCGTCCGCGCCCAGCGCCACGGTCGCGCGGTGGAACAGATTGCGACGGCGTCTGAGATGACGTCGGTGTGATGGCTCTGTCCGCCGTGGTCGTCACAACTATACGTCTGCTCGATTTACTCTTGATTAACCCGATCGCTGGTTCCCAAGCCTTGCTAAGATTATAGCCACAGTCCCGGTTTATGAGGTCGTCATTGGTGCAAATTTCGATGGCCTCTCTAACAACGCTGTCCCAGTATCTCGACGTCTGTACCAGAATCCTCGTGCGGTCATACTCCATGGCGTGATTTTCCGACAAACAATGTTCAGCGACCGCCGACTTGCTCGGATACATCAGTCGAGTGTGCCTCTGGTGTTCACGGCATCGATCCTCGTCGGTACGCATCGTCTGACCAATATACGACTTGCCACATTGACACGGAATCTGGTACACGCCGGCCTTCCTCAAACCGAGGTCATCTTTGGCGCTCCCCACCAGTGCACGAGTTTTATTTGGAGGACAAAACACAGTTCCGACCCGGTGTTTCTTCAGAATGCGGGCGATTTTCCCCGAGAGTGCGCCTGTGTATGGAATAAATGCAGTGCCTACCTCCTCCCTCGTGACTTCATCCATCTCAACAGGTTGTGCTGCAGTGGTTGGGCGGAGAGCACGTTGAATCTGCCACTCTGAGTACCCATTTTTTCGAAATACAGTTCTCAGATGTTCCAATTCCTGGGGTAGACTCTCTGCGTCAGAGATAGTGCGCGCCCTATGTACTAGAGTTTTAAGTACCCCATTCCTCTGTGAAGGGTGGTGGCAGCTGTCTGCATGCAAATACAGATCAGTGTGCGTAGCCTTCCGATACACCCCATGACCTAGGGTGCCGTCAGCCCTTCTCTTGACCAAGACGTCAAGGAAAGGTAATTTACCCTCCGTTTCAGTGTCCATAGTGAATTTGATGTTGGGGTGTATGGAGTTTAGATGTGTAAGGAAGTCAAGGAGTTTATCCATACCATGTGGCCAGATGACGAACGTGTCGTCCACGTAACGGAAAAAGCAAGTAGGTTTCCATACGGATGACGACAGGGCTTCCTCCTCGAAGTTCTCCATGTACAAATTCGCTACCACCGGTGAGAGTGGGCTACCCAAGGCGACTCCCTCCGTTTGTTCGTAGTATTCTCCATTAAAACGAACAAACGGAGGGAGTCGCCATGGGTAGCCCACTCTCACCGGTGGTAGCGAATTTGTACATGGAGAACTTCGAGGAGGAAGCCCTGTCGTCATCCGTATGGAAACCTACTTGCTTTTTCCGTTACGTGGACGACACGTTCGTCATCTGGCCACATGGTATGGATAAACTCCTTGACTTCCTTACACATCTAAACTCCATACACCACAACATCAAATTCACTATGGAGACTGAAACGGAGGGTAAATTACCTTTCCTTGACGTCTTGGTCAAGAGGAGGGCTGACGGCACCCTAGGTCATAGGGTGTATCAGAAGGCTACGCACACTGATCTGTATTTGCCTGCAGACAGCTGCCACCACCCTTCACAGAGGAATGGGGTACTTAAAACTCTAGTACATAGGGCGCGCACTATGTCTGACGCAGAGAGTCTACCCCAGGAATTGGAACATCTGAGAACTGTATTTCGAAAAAATGGGTACTCAGAGTGGCAGATTCAACGTGCTCTCCGCCCAACCACTGCAGCACAACCTGTTGAGATGGATGAAGTCACGAGGGAGGAGGCAGGCACTGCATTTATTCCATACACAGGCGCACTCTCGGGGAAAATCGCCCGCATTCTGAAGAAACACCGGGTCGGAACTGTGTTTTGTCCTCCAAATAAAACTCGTGCACTGGTGGGGAGCGCCAAAGATGACCTCGGTTTGAGGAAGGCCGGCGTGTACCAGATTCCGTGTCAATGTGGCAAGTCGTATATTGGTCAGACGATGCGTACCGTCGAGGATCGATGCCGTGAACACCAGAGGCACACTCGACTGATGTATACGAGCAAGTCGGCGGTCGCTGAACATTGTTTGTCGGAAAATCACGCCATGGAGTATGACCGCACGAGGATTCTGGTACAGACGTCGAGATACTGGAACAGCGTTGTTAGAGAGGCCATCGAAATTCGCACCAATGACGACTTCATAAACCGGGACTGTGGCTATAATCTTAGCAAGGCTTGGGAACCAGCGATCGGGTTAATCAAGAGTAAATCGAGCAGACGTATAGTTGTGACGACCACGGCGGACAGAGCCATCACACCGACGTCATCTCAGACGCCGTCGCAATCTGTTCCACCGCGCGACCGTAGCGCTGGGCGCGGACGGCGGAGGGAGCGTGCCGCGGGCGGAGGGTATTTACATCGGCCGCAGCCGCGTCCGAACCCAGTTCCCTCTGAGCAGCCATAGCGTACGGATCTCCGTGCCGGTACGTTCACAGGAGCTCAGTCCGTCAGTTCGCCTGATGATGGCGACATGTTTGATGGCCGAAATATTGTGCCCGTTGGACACTATAGACCGGCAGCATACCCGTGGATATTTTGATTATCAAATACGCCGGAAGAAACTCAAGAATCACATGAAAAACCAAAATTCCAAAAGTATCAAACACAAAATAATGTTTACCGAAGAAAGAAAATGTATCGTGCTAGGCACCCTCCTCCCGTCCTGTGGTGCAACTGATGTCCCTCTCTCCAAAAATGTACTCAATGGGACCATAATGTTGCAACCACACACACGTTGACCTGCTGTGAGGAAAAAACGAGTTAGTACATTTGAAACAAGAAAAAGGTCATTTTATAATTAACATGAAAAGACAAAAATCCAAAAGTATCAAACACAAAAAAAAAACTTACCGAAGAAGAAAAATGTATCGTGCTAGGCACCCTCCACCCGCCCTGTGGTGCAACGGATGTCCCTCTCTCCAAAAATGTACTCAATGGGACCATAATGTTGCAACCACATACACGTTGACCTGTTGTGAGGAAAAAACGAGTTAGTACATTCCAAACATGTAAAAGGTCATTTTAAAATCAAAATGAAAAACCAAAATTCCAAAAGATTGAAACAAAAAATAATTCTTACCGAAGAAAGAAAATGTATCGTGCTAGGAACCCTCCTCCCGCCCTGTGGTGCAACTGATGTCCATCTCTCCAAAAATGTACTCAATGAGACCATAATGTTGCAACCACACACACGTTGACCTGCTGTGAGGAAAAAACGAGTTGGTACATTTCAAACATGAAAATGGTCATTTTAAAATCAACATGAAAAACCAAAATTCTAAAAGTATCAAACACAAAAAAATGCTTACCGAAGAAAGAAAATGTATCGTGCTAGGCACCCTCCTCCCGCCCAGTGGTGCAACTGATGTCCCTCTCTCCAAAAATTACTCAATGGGACCATAATGTTGCAACCACACACACGTTGACCTGCTGTGAGGAAAAATCGAGTTAGTACATTCCAAACATGAAAAAGGTCATTTTAAAATCAACATGAAAAGACAAAAATCCAAAAGTATCAAACACAAAATAATGCCTACCGAAGAAAGAAATTTATCGTGCTAGGCACCCTCCTCCCATCCTGTGGTGCAACTGATGTCCCTCTCTCCAAAAATGTACTCAATGGGACCATAATGTTGCAACCACACACACGTTGAATTGCTGTGAGGAAAAAACGAGTTAGTACATTCCAATCATGAAAAAGGTTATTTTAAAATCAACATGAAAAAACCAAAATTCCAAAGGTATCAAACATATAATAATTCTTACCGAAGAAAGGAAATGTATCGTGCTAGGCACCCTCCTCCCGCCCCGTGGTGCAACTGATGTCCCTCTCTAAAAAAATGTACTCAATTGGATCATGATGTTGCAACCACACACACGTTGACCTGTTGCGAGGAAAAAACGAGTTAGTACATTCCAAACATGAAAAGGTCATTTTAAAATCAACATGAAAAAACAAAATTGGAAATGTATGAAACACAATAAAATGCTTACCGAAGAAAGAAATTGTATCGTGCTAGGCACCCTCCTCCCACCCTGTGGTGCAACTGATGTCCCTCTCTCCAAAAATATACTCAATGGGACCATAATGTTGCAACCACACACACGTTCACCTGCTGTGAGGAAAAAACGAGTTAGTACATTCCAATCATGAAAAAGGTCATTTTAAAATCAACATGAAAAACCAAAATTCCAAAAGTATCAATGAAAAAAAAATGCTTACCGAAGAAAGAAAATGCATGGTCCTAGGCAACCTCCTCCCGTCCTGTGGTGCAACTGATGTCCCTCTCTCCAAAAATGTACTCAATGGGACCATAATGTTGCAACCACACACACGTTGACCTGCTGTGAGGAAAAAACGAGTTAGTACGTTTCAAACATGAAAAAGGTCATTTTAAAATCAACATGAAAAACAAAAATTCCAAAAGTATGAAACACAAAATAATGCTTACCGAAGAAAGAAAATGTATCTTGCTAGGCACCCTCCTCAAGCCCTGTGGTGCTACTGATGTCCTTCTCTCCAAAAATGTACTCAATGGGACCGTAATGTTGCAACCACACACACGTTGACCTGCTGAGAGGAAAAAACGAGTTAGTACATTTCAAACATGAAAAAGGTCATTTTAAAATCAACATGAAAAACCAAAAATCCAAAAGTATCAAACACAAAATAATGCTTACCGAAGAAAGAAAATGTATCGTGCTAGGCACCCTCCTCCCGCCTGTGGTGCAACTGATGTCCCTCTCTCCAAAAATGTACTCAATGAGACCATAATGTTGCAACCACCCACACGTTGACCTACTGTGAGGAAAAAAAGAGTTAGTACATTCCAAACATGAAAAAGATCATTTTAAAATCAACATGAAAACCAAATTTCCAAAAGTATCAAACGCAAAAAAATGCTTACAGAAGAAAGAAAATGTATCGTGCTAGGAACCCTCCGCCCGCCCTTTGGTGCAACTGATGTCCCTCTCTCCAAAAATGTACTCAATGGGACCATAATGTTGGAACCACACACACGTTGACCTGCTGTGGGGAAAAAACAAGTTGGTACATTCCAAACATGAAAAAGGTCATTTAAAAATCAATATGAAAAACCAAAATTCCAAAAGTATCAAACACAAAAAAATGCTTACCGAAGAAAGAAACTGTATCGTGCTAGGCACCCTCCTCCCGCCCTGTGGTGCAACTGATGTCCCTCTCTCCAAAAATGTACTCAATGGGACCATAATGTTGCAACCACACACACGTTGACCTGCTGTGAGGAAAAAACGAGTAAGTACATTCCGAACATGAAAATGGTCATTTTAAAATCAACACGAAAAACCAAAATTCGAAAAGTATCAAACACAAAATAATGCTTACCGATGAAAGAAAATGTATTGTGCTAGGCACCCTCTTCCCGCCCTGTGGTGCAACTGATGTCCCTATCTCCAAAAATGTGCTCAATGGGACCGTAATGTTGCAACCACACACTCGTTGACCTGCTGTGAGGAAAAAACGAGTTAGTACATTTCAAACATGAAAAAGGTCATTTTAAAATCAACATGAAAACGAAAATTCCAAAAGTATCAAACATATAATAATGCTTACCGAAGAAAGGAAATGTATCGTGCTAGGCACCCTCCTCCCGCTCTGTGGTGCAACTGATGTCCCTCTCTCCAAAAATGTACTCAATGGGACCGTAATGTTGCAACCACACACACGTTGACCTGCTGTGAGGAAAAAACGAGTTAGTACATTTCAAACATGAAAAAGGTCATTTTAAAATCAACATGATAAACCAAAATTCCAAAAGTATCGAACTCAAAACAATGCTTACCTAAGAAAGAAAATGTATCGTGCTAGGCACCCTCCTCGTGACCTTTGATGCAACTGATGTCCCTCTCTCCAAATATGTACTCAATGGGTCTGTAATGTTGCAACCACACACACGTTGACCTACTGTGAGGAAAAAACGAGTTAGTACATTTCAAACATGAAAAAGGTCATTTTAAAATCAACATGAAAAACCAAAATTCCAAAAGTATCAAACATATAATAATGCTTACCGAAGAAAGGCAATGTATCGTGCTAGGCACCCTCCTCCCGCGCTGTGGTGCAACTGATGTCCCTCTCTCCAAAAATGTACTCAATGGGACCGTAATATTGAAACCACACACACGTTGACCTGCTGTGAGTAAAAAACGAGGTAGTACATTTCAAACATAAAAAGGTCATTTTTAAATCAACATGAAAAACCAAAATTGGAAAAGTATGAAACACAATAAAATGCTTACCGAAGAAAGAAATTGTATCGTGCTAGGCACCCTCCTCCCACCCTGTGGTGCAACTGATGTCCCTCTCTCCAAAAATATACTCAATGGGACCATAATGTTGCAACCACACACACGTTGACCTGCTGTGAGGAAAAAACGAGTTAGTACATTTCAAACATGAAAAAGGTCATTTTAAAATAAACATGAAAAACCAAAATTCCAAAAGTAGCAATCACAAAAAAATGCTTACCGAAGAAATAAAATGTATCGTGCTAGAAACACTCCTCCCGCCCTGTGGTGCAACTGATGTCCCTCTCTAAAAAAATGTACTCAATTGGACCATAATGTTGCAACCACACGCACGTTGACCTGCTGTGAGGAAAAAACGAGTTAGTACATTCCAAACATGAAAAAGGTCATTTTAAAATCAACATGAAAAACCAAAATTGGAAATGTATGAAACACAATAAAATGCTTACCGAAGAAAGAAATTGTATCGTGCTAGGCACCCTCCTCCCACCCTGTGGTGCAACTGATGTCCCTCTCTCCAAAAATATACTCAATGGGACCATAATGTTGCAACCACACACACGTTGACCTGCTGTGAGGAAAAAACGAGTTAGTACATTCCAATCATGAAAAAGGTCATTTTAAAATCAACATGAAAAACCAAAATTCCAAAAGTCTCAATGACAAAAAAATGCCTACCGAAGAAAGAAAATGTATCGTGCCAGGAACCCTCCTCCCGCCCTGTGGCGCAACTGATGTCCCTCTCTCCAAAAATGGACTCAATGGGACCATAATATTGCAACCACACACACGTTGACCTGCTGTGAGGAAAAAACGAGATAGTACATTCCAATCATGAAAAAGGTCATTTTAAAATCAACATGAAAAACTGAAATTCCAAAAGTATCAAACACAAAATAATGCTTTCCGAAGAAAGAAAATGTATTGTGCTAGGCACCCTCCTCCCGCCCTGTGGTGCAACTGATGTCCGTCTCTCCAAAAATGTACTCAATGGGACCATAATGTTGCAACCACACACACGTTGACCTGCTGTGAGGAAAAAACGAGTTAGTACGTTTCAAACATGAAAAAGGTCATTTTAAAATCAACATGAAAAACAAAAATTCCAAAAATATGAAACACAAAATAATGCTTACCGAAGAAAGAAAATGTACCTTGCTAGGCACCCTCCTCCCGCCGTGTGGTGCAACTGATGTCCCTCTCTACAAAAATGTACTCAATGGGACCGTAATGTTGCAACCACACACACGTTGACCTGCTTTGAGGAAAAAACGAGTTAGTACATTTCAAACATGAAAAAGGTCATTTTTAAATCAACATGAAAAACCAAAACTCCAAAAGTATCAAACACAAAATAATGCTTACCGAAGAAAGAAAATGTATCGTGCTAGGCACCCTCCTCCCGCCCTGTTGTGCAACTGATGTCCCTCTCTCCAAAAATGTACTCAATGGGACCATAAAGATGCAACCACCCACATGTTGACCTACTGTGAGGAAAAAAAGAGTTAGTACATTCCAAACATGAAAAAGATCATTTTAAAATCAACATGAAAAACCAAATTTCCAAAAGAATCAAACGCAAAAAAATGCTTACAGAAGAAAGAAAATGTATCGTGCTAGGAACCCTCCGCCCGCCCTTTGGTGCAACTGATGTCCCTCTCTCCAAAAATGTACTCAATGGGACCGTAATGTTGAAACCACTTACACGTTGACCTGCTGTGAGTAAAAAACGAGGTAGTACATTTCAAACATGAAAAAAATCATTTTAAAATCAACATGAAAAATCAAAATTCCAAAAGTATCAAGTCCAAAAAATGCTTACCGAAGAAAGAAAATGTATCGTGCTAGGCACCCTCCTCAAGCCCTGTGGTGCAAGTGATGTCCCTCACTCCAAAAATGTACTCAATGGGACCATAATGTTGCAACCACACACACGATGAACTGCTGTGAGGAAAAAACGAGTTAGTACATTCCAAACATGAAAAGGGTCATTTTAAAATCAACATGAAAAACCAAAATTCCAAAAGCATCAAACACAAAATAATGCTTACCGAAGAAAGAATATGTATCGTGCTAGGCACCCTCCTCCCGCCCTGTGGTGCATCTGATGTCCCTCTCTCCAAAAATGTACTCAATGAGACCATAATGTTGCAACCACACACACGTTGACCTGTTGTGAGGGAAAAACGACATAGTACATTCCAAAGACGAAAAAGGTCATTTTAAAATCAACATGAAAAACCAAAATTCTAAAAGTATCAGACACAAAAAATGCTTACCGTAGAAAGAAAATGTATCGTGCTAGGCACCCTCCTCCCGCCCAGTGGTGCAACTGATGTCCCTCTCTCCAAAAATTACTCAATGGGACCATAATGTTGCAACCACACACACGTTGGCCTACTGTGAGGAAAAATCCAGTTAGTACATTACAAACATGAAAAAGGTCATTTTTAAATCAACATGAAAAACCAAAATTCCAAAAGTATCAAACACAAAATAATGCTTAACGAAGAAAGAAAATGTATCGTGCTAGGCACCCTCCTCCCGCCCTGTGGTGCAACTGATGTCCCTCTCTAAAAAAATGTACTCAATTGGACCATAATGTTGCAACCACACGCACGTTGACCTGCTGTGAGGAAAAAACGAGTTAGTACATTCCAAACATGAAAAAGGTCATTTTAAAATCAACATGAAAAACCAAAATTGGAAATGTATGAAACACAATAAAATGCTTACCGAAGAAAGAAATTGTATCGTGCTAGGCACCCTCCTCCCACCCTGTGGTGCAACTGATGTCCCTCTCTCCAAAAATATACTCAATGGGACCATAATGTTGCAACCACACACACGTTGACCTGCTGTGAGGAAAAAACGAGTTAGTACATTCCAATCATGAAAAAGGTCATTTTAAAATCAACATGAAAAACCAAAATTCCAAAAGTCTCAATGACAAAAAAATGCTTACCGAAGAAAGAAAATGTATCGTGCCAGGAACCCTCCTCCCGCCCTGTGGCGCAACTGATGTCCCTCTCTCCAAAAATGGACTCAATGGGACCATAATATTGCAACCACACACACGTTGACCTGCTGTGAGGAAAAAACGAGATAGTACATTCCAATCATGAAAAAGGTCATTTTAAAATCAACATGAAAAACAGAAATTCCAAAAGTATCAAACACAAAATAATGCTTTCCGAAGAAAGAAAATGTATTGTGCTAGGCACCCTCCTCCCGCCCTGTGGTGCAACTGATGTCCGTCTCTCCAAAAATGTACTCAATGGGACCATAATGTTGCAACCACACACACGTTGACCTGCTGTGAGGAAAAAACGAGTTAGTACGTTTCAAACATGAAAAAGGTCATTTTAAAATCAACATGAAAAACAAAAATTCCAAAAATATGAAACACAAAATAATGCTTACCGAAGAAAGAAAATGTACCTTGCTAGGCACCCTCCTCCCGCCGTGTGGTGCAACTGATGTCCCTCTCTACAAAAATGTACTCAATGGGACCGTAATGTTGCAACCACACACACGTTGACCTGCTGTGAGGAAAAAACGAGTTAGTACATTTCAAACATGAAAAAGGTCATTTTTAAATCTACATGAAAAACCAAAATTCCAAAAGTATCAAACACAAAATAATGCTTACCGAAGAAAGAATATGTATCGTGCTAGGCACCCTCCTCCCGCCCTGTGGTGCATCTGATGTCCCTCTCTCCAAAAATGTACTCAATGAGACCATAATGTTGCAACCACACACACGTTGACCTGTTGTGAGGGAAAAACGACATCGTACATTCCAAACATGAAAAAGGTCATTTTAAAATCAACATGAAAAACCAAAATTCTAAAAGTATCAAACACAAAAGAATGCTTACCGTACAAAGAAAATGTATCGTGCTAGGCACCCTCCTCCCGCCCAGTGGTGCAACTGATATCCCTCTCTCCAAAAATTACTCAATGGGACCATAATGTTGCAACCACACACACGTTGACCTACTGTGAGGAAAAATCGAGTTAGTACATTACAAACATGAAAAAGGTCATTTTTAAATCAACATGAAAAACCAAAATTCCAAAAGTATCAAACACAAAATAATGCTTACCGAAGAAAGAAAATGTATCGTGCTAGGCACCCTCCTCCTGCCCTGTGGTGCAACTGATGTCCCTCTCTCCAAAAATGTACTCAATGGGACCATAATGTTGCAACCACACACACGTTGAAATGCTGTGAGGAAAAAACGAGTTAGTAGATTCCAATCATGAAAAAGGTCATTTTAAAATCAACATGAAAAACCAAAATTCCAATGGTATCAAACATATAATAATGCTTACCGAAGAAAGGAAATTTATCGTGCTAGGCACCCTCCTCCCGCCCTGTGGTGCAACTGATGTCCCTCTCTCCAAAAATGTATTCAATGGGACCGTAATGTTGCAACTACACACACGTTGACCTGTTGTGAGGAAAAAATGAGTTAGTACATTTCAAACATGAAAAAGGTCATTTTAAAATCAACATGAAAAACCAAAATTCCAAAAGTATCGAACACAAAATAATGCTTACCGAAGAAAGAAAATGTATCGTGCTAGGCACCTTCCTCCCGCCCAGTGGTGCAACTGATGTCCCTCTCTCCAAAAATGTACTCAATGGGACCATAATGTTGCAACCACACACACGTTGACCTGATGTGAGGAAAAAACGAGTTGGTACTTTCGAAACATGAAAAAGGTCATTTTAAAATCAACATGAAAAACCAAAATTCCAAAAGTATCAAACACAAAATGATGCTTACCGAAGAAAGAAAATGTATCGTGCTAGGCACCCTCCTCCCGCACTGTGGCGCAACTGATGTCCCTCTCTCCAAAAATGTACTCAATGGGACCATAATGTTGCAACCACACACACGTTGACCTGCTGTGAGGAAAAAACGAGTTAGTACAATCCAATCATCAAAAAGGTCATTTTAAAATCAACATGAAAAACCAAAATTCCAAAAGTATCACACATATAATAATGCTTACCGAAGAAAGGCAATGTATAATGCTAGGCACCCTCCTCCCGCCCTGTGGTGCAACTGATGTCCCTCTCTCCAAAAATGTACTCAATGGGACAGTAATGTTGAAACCACACACACGTTGACCTGCTCTGAGTAAAAAACGAGGTAGTACATTTCAAACACGAAAAAGGTCACTTTAAAATCAACATGAAAAATCAAAATTCCAAAAGTATCAAGCACAAAAAAATGCTTACCGAAGAAAGAAAATGTATCGTGCTAGGCACCCTCCTCCCGCCCTGTGGTGCAAGTGATGTCCCTCTCTCCAAAAATGTACTCAATGGGACCATAATGTTGCAACCACATACACGTTGACCTGTTGTGAGGAAAAAACGAGTTAGTACATTCCAAACATGAAAAAGGTCATTTTAAAATCAAAATGAAAAACCAAAATTCCAAAAGTATCAAACAAAAAATAATTCATACCGAAGAAAGAAAATGTATCGTGCTAGGCAACCTCCTCCCGCCCTGTGGTGCAACTGATGTCCATCTCTCCAAAAATGTACTCAATGAGACCATAATGTTGCAACCACACACACGTTGACCTGCTGTGAGGAAAAAACGAGTTAGTACATTTCAAACATGAAAAAGGTCATTTTTAAATCAACATGAAAAACCAAAATTCCAAAAGTATCAAACACAAAATAATGCTTACCGAAGAAAGAATATGTATCGTGCTAGGCACCCTCCTCCCGCCCTGTGGTGCATCTGATGTCCCTCTCTCCAAAAATGTACTCAATGAGACCATAATGTTGCAACCACACACACGTTGACCTGTTGTGAGGGAAAAACGACATCGTACATTCCAAACATGAAAAAGGTCATTTTAAAATCAACATGAAAAACCAAAATTCTAAAAGTATCAAACACAAAAGAATGCTTACCGTACAAAGAAAATGTATCGTGCTAGGCACCCTCCTCCCGCCCAGTGGTGCAACTGATGTCCCTCTCTCCAAAAATTACTCAATGGGACCATAATGTTGCAACCACACACACGTTGACCTACTGTGAGGAAAAATCGAGTTAGTACATTACAAACATGAAAAAGGTCATTTTTAAATCAACATGAAAAACCAAAATTCCAAAAGTATCAAACACAAAATAATGCTTACCGAAGAAAGAAAATGTATCGTGCTAGGCACCCTCCTCCTGCCCTGTGGTGCAACTGATGTCCCTCTCTCCAAAAATGTACTCAATGGGACCATAATGTTGCAACCACACACACGTTGAAATGCTGTGAGGAAAAAACGAGTTAGTAGATTCCAATCATGAAAAAGGTCATTTTAAAATCAACATGAAAAACCAAAATTCCAAAGGTATCAAACATATAATAATGCTTACCGAAGAAAGGAAATTTATCGTGCTAGGCACCCTCCTCCCGCCCTGTGGTGCAACTGATGTCCCTCTCTCCAAAAATGTATTCAATGGGACCGTAATGTTGCAACTACACACACGTTGACCTGTTGTGAGGAAAAAATGAGTTAGTACATTTCAAACATGAAAAAGGTCATTTTAAAATCAACATGAAAAACCAAAATTCCAAAAGTATCGAACACAAAATAATGCTTACCGAAGAAAGAAAATGTATCGTGCTAGGCACCTTCCTCCCGCCCAGTGGTGCAAGTGATGTCCCTCTCTCCAAAAATGTACTCAATGGGACCATAATGTTGCAACCACACACACGTTGACCTGATGTGAGGAAAAAACGAGGTGGTACTTACGAAACATGAAAAAGGTCATTTTAAAATCAACATGAAAAACCAAAATTCCAAAAGTATCAAACACAAAATGATGCTTACCGAAGAAAGAAAATGTATCGTGCTAGGCACCCTCCTCCCGCACTGTGGCGCAACTGATGTCCCTCTCTCCAAAAATGTACTCAATGGGACCATAATGTTGCAACCACACAAACGTTGACCTGCTGTGAGGAAAAAACGAGTTAGTACAATCCAATCATCAAAAAGGTCACTTTAAAATCAACATGAAAATCCAAAATTCCAAAAGTATCACACATATAATAATGCTTACCGAAGAAAGGCAATGTATAATGCTAGGCACCCTCCTCCCGCCCTGTGGTGCAACTGATGTCCCTCTCTCCAAAAATGTACTCAATGGGACAGTAATGTTGAAACCACACACACGTTGACCTGCTCTTAGTAAAAAACGAGGTAGTACATTTCAAACACGAAAAAGGTCACTTTAAAATCAACATGAAAAATCAAAATTCCAAAAGTATCAAGCACAAAAAAATGCTTACCGAAGAAAGAAAATGTATCGTGCTAGGCACCCTCCTCCCGCCCTGTGGTGCAAGTGATGTCCCTCTCTCCAAAAATGTACTCAATGGGACCATAATGTTGCAACCACACACACGTTGAACTGCTGTGAGGAAGAAACGAGTTAGTACATTCGAAACAAGAAAAAGGTCATTTTAAAATCAACATGAAAAATCAAAATTCCAAAAGTATCAAACACAAAAAAAAAACTTACTGAAGAAGGAAAATGTATCGTGCTAGGCACCCTCCACCCGCCCTGTGGTGCAACGGATGTCCCTCTCTCCAAAAATGTACTCAATGGGACCATAATGTTGCAACCACATACACGTTGACCTGTTGTGAGGAAAAAACGAGTTAGTACATTCCAAACATGAAAAAGGTCATTTTAAAATCAAAATGAAAAACCAAAATTCCAAAAGTATCAAACAAAAAATAATTCATACCGAAGAAAGAAAATGTATCGTGCTAGACAACCTCCTCCCGCCCTGTGGTGCAACTGATGTCCATCTCTCCAAAAATGTACTCAATGAGACCATAATGTTGCAACCACACACACGTTGACCTGCTGTGAGGAAAAAACGAGTTAGTACATTCCAAACATGAAAAAGGTCATTTTAAAATCAACATGAAAAACCAAAATTCTAAAAGTATCAAACACAAAAAAATGCTTATCGAAGAAAGAAAATGTATCGTGCTAGGCACCCTCCTCCCGCCCAGTGGTGCAACTGATGTCCCTCTCTCCAAAAATTACTCAATGGGACCATAATGTTGCAACCACACACACGTTGACCTGCTGTGAGGAAAAATCGAGTTAGTACATTCCAAACATGAAAAAGGTCATTTTAAAATCAACATGAAAAACCAAAATTCCAAAAGTATCAAACACAAAATAATGCTTACCGAAGAAAGAAAATGTATCGTGCTAGGCACCCTCCTCCCGCCCTGTGGTGCAACTGATGTCCATCTCTCCAAAAATGTACTCAATGGGACTGTAATGTTGCAACCACACACACGTTGACCTACTGTGAGGAAAAAACGAGTTAGTACATTTCAAACATGAAAAAGGTCATTTTAAAATCAACATGAAAAACCAAAATTCCAAAAGTATCAGACACAAAATAATGCTTACCGAAGAAAGGAAATGTATCGTGCTAGGCACCCTCCTCTTGCCCTGTGGTGCAGCTGATGTCCTTCTCTCCAAAAATGTATTCAATGGGACCGTAATGTTGCAACCACACACACGTTGACCTGTTGTGAGGAAAAAATGAGTTAGTACATTTCAAACATGAAAAAGGTCATTTTAAAATCAACACGAAAAACCAAAATTCCAAAAGTATCAAACACAAAATAATGCTTACCGAAGAAAGAAAATGTATCGTGCTAGGCACCCTCCTCCTGCCCTGTGGTGCAACTGATGTCCCTCTCTCCAAAAATGTACTCAATGGGACCATAATGTTGCAACCACACACACGTTGAAATGCTGTGAGGAAAAAACGAGTTAGTAGATTCCAATCATGAAAAAGGTCATTTTAAAATCAACATGAAAAACCAAAATTCCAAAGGTATCAAACATATAATAATGCTTACCGAAGAAAGGAAATTTATCGTGCTAGGCACCCTCCTCCCGCCCTGTGGTGCAACTGATGTCCCTCTCTCCAAAAATGTATTCAATGGGACCGTAATGTTGCAACCACACACACGTTGACCTGTTGTGAGGAAAAAATGAGTTAGTACATTTCAAACATGAAAAAGGTCATTTTAAAATCAACATGAAAAACCGAAATTCCAAAAGTATCGAACACAAAATAATGCTTACCGAAGAAAGAAAATGTATCGTGCTAGGCACCTTCCTCCCGCCCAGTGGTGCAACTGATGTCCCTCTCTCCAAAAATGTACTCAATGGGACCATAATGTTGCAACCACACACACGTTGACCTGATGTGAGGAAAAAACGAGTTGGTACTTTCGAAACATGAAAAAGGTCATTTTAAAATCAACATGAAAAACCAAAATTCCAAAAGTATCAGACACAAAATAATGCTTACCGAAGAAAGGAAATGTATCGTGCTAGGCACCCTCCTCTTGCCCTGTGGTGCAGCTGATGTCCTTCTCTCCAAAAATGTATTCAATGGGACCGTAATGTTGCAACCACACACACGTTGACCTGTTGTGAGGAAAAAATGAGTTAGTACATTTCAAACATGAAAAAGGTCATTTTAAAATCAACATGAAAAACCAAAATTCCAAAAGTATCAAACACAAAATAATGCTTACCGAAGAAAGAAAATGTATCGTGCTAGGCACCTTCCTTCCGCCCAGTGGTGCAACTGATGTCCCTCTCTGCAAAAATGTACTCAATGGGACCATAATATTGCAACCACACACACGTTGACCTGATGTGAGGAGAAAACGAGTTGGTACTTTCGAAACATGAAAAAGGTCATTTTAAAATCAACATGAAAAACCAAAATTCCAAAAGTATCAAACACAAAATGATGCTTACCGAAGAAAGAAAATGTATCGTGCTAGGCACCCTCCTCCCGCACTGTGGCGCAACTGATGTCCCTCTCTCCAAAAATGTACTCAATGGGTCCATAATGTTGCAAACACACACACGTTGACCTGCTGTGAGGAAAAAAACGAGTTAGTACAATCCAATCATGAAAAAGGTCATTTTAAAATCAACATGAAAAACCAAAATTCCAAAAGTATCACACATATAATAATGCTTACCGAAGAAAGGCAATGTATCATGCTAGGCACCCTTCTCCCGCCCTGTGGTGCAACTGATGTCCCTCTCTCCAAAAATGTACTCAATTGGACAGTAATGTTGAAACAACACACACGTTGACCTGCTCTGAGTAAAAAACGAGGTAGTACATTTCAAACATGAAAAAGGTCATTTTAAAATCAACATGAAAAATCAAAATTCCAAAAGTATCAAGCACAAAAAAATGCTTACCGAAGAAAGAAAATATATCGTGCTAGACACCCTCCTCCCGCCCTGTGGTGCAAGTGATGTCCCTCTCTCCAAAAATGTACTCAATGGGACCATAATGTTGCAACCACAAACACGTTGAACTGCTGTGAGGAAAAAACGAGTTAGTACATTACAAACATGAAAAAGGTCATTTTTAAATCAACATGAAAAACCAAAATTCCAAAAGTATCAAACAAAAAATAATTCATACCGAAGAAAGAAAATGTATCGTGCTAGTCAACCTCCTCCCGCCCTGTGGTGCAACTGATGTCCATCTCTCCAAAAATGTACTCAATGAGACCATAATGTTGCAACCACACACACGTTGACCTGCTGTGAGGAAAAAACGAGTTAGTACATTCCAAACATGAAAAAGGTCATTTTAAAATCAACATGAAAAACCAAAATTCTAAAAGTATCAAACACAAAAAAATGCTTATCGAAGAAAGAAAATGTATCGTGCTAGGCACCCTCCTCCCGCCCAGTGATGCAACTGATGTCCCTCTCTCCAAAAATTACTCAATGGGACCATAATGTTGCAACCACACACACGTTGACCTGCTGTGAGGAAAAATCGAGTTAGTACATTCCAAACATGAAAAAGGACATTTTAAAATCAACATGAAAAACCAACATTCCAAAAGTATCAAACACAAAATAATGCTTACCGAAGAAAGAAAATGTATCGTGACAGGCACCCTCCTCCCGCCCTGTGGTGCAACTGATGTCCATCTCTCCAAAAATGTACTCAATGGGACCATAATGTTGCAACCACACACACGTTGAAATGCTGTGAGGAAAAAACGAGTTAGTAGATTCCAATCATGAAAAAGGTCATTTTAGAATCAACATGAAAAACCAAAATTCCAAAGGTATCAAACATATAATAATGCTTACCGAAGAAAGGAAATTTATCGTGCTAGGCACCCTCCTCCCGCCCTGTGGTGCAACTGATGTCCCTCTCTCCAAAAATGTATTCAATGGGACCGTAATGTTGCAACCACACACACGTTGACCTGTTGTGAGGAAAAAATGAGTTAGTACATTTCAAACATGAAAAAGGTCATTTTAAAATCAACATCAAAAACCAAAATTCCAAAGTATCGAACACAAAATAATGCTTACCGAAGAAAGAAAATGTATCGTGCTAGGCACCTTCCTCCCGCCCAGTGGTGCAACTGATGTCCCTCTCTCCAAAAATGTACTCAATGGGACCATAATGTTGCAACAACACACACGTGGACCTGATGTGAGGAAAAAACGAGTTGGTACTTTCGAAACATGAAAAAGGTCATTTTAAAATCAACATGAAAAAGCAAAATTCCAAAAGTATCAAACACAAAATGATGCTTACCGAAGAAAGAAAATGTATCGTGCTAGGCACCCTCCTCCCGCACTGTGGCGCAACTGATGTCCCTCTCTCCAAAAATGTACTCAATGGGACCATAATGTTGCAACCACACACACGTTGACCTGCTGTGAGGAAAAAACGAGATAGTACAATCCAATCATGAAAAAGGTCATTTTAAAATCAACATGAAAAACCAAAATTCCAAAAGTATCACACATATAATAATGCTTACCGAAGAAAGGCAATGTATAATGCTAGGCACCCTCCTCCCGCCCTGTGGTGCAACTGATGTCCCTCTCTCCAAAAATGTACTCAATGGGACAGTAATGTTGAAACCACACACACGTTGACCTGCTCTGAGTAAAAAACGAGGTAGTACATTTCAAACACGAAAAAGGTCACTTTAAAATCAACATGAAAAATCAAAATTCCAAAAGTATCAAGCACAAAAAAATGCTTACCGAAGAAAGAAAATGTATCGTGCTAGGCACCCTCCTCCCGCCCTGTGGTGCAAGTGATGTCCCTCTCTCCAAAAATGTACTCAATGGGACCATAATGTTGCAACCACACACACGTTGAACTGCTGTGAGGAAAAAACGAGTTAGTACATTCCAAACATGAAAAAAGGTCATTTTAAAATCAACATGAAAAACCAAAATTCCAAAAGTATCAAACACAAAATAATGTTTACCGAAGAAAGAAAATGTATCGTGCTAGGCACCCTCCTCCCGCCCTGTGGTGCAACTGATGTCCCACTCTCCAAAAATGTACTCAATGGGACCATAATGTTGCAACCACACACATGTTGACCTGCTGTGAGGAAGAAACGAGTTAGTACATTCGAAACAAGAAAAAGGTCACTTTAAAGTCAACTTGAAAAATCAAAATTCCAAAAGTATCAAACACAAAAAAAAAAAACTTACCGAAGAAGGAAAATGTATCGTGCTAGGCACCCTCCACCCGCCCTGTGGTGCAACGGATGTCCCTCTCTCCAAAAATGTACTCAATGGGACCATAATGTTGCAACCACATACACGTTGACCTGTTGTGAGGAAAAAACGAGTTAGTACATTCCAAACATTAAAAAGGTCATTTTAAAATCAAAATGAAAAACCAAAATTCCAAAAGTATCAAACAAAAAATAATTCATACAGAAGAAAGAAAATGTATCGTGCTAGGCAACCTGCTCCCGCCCTGTGGTGCAACTGATGTCCATCTCTCCAAAAATGTACTCAATGAGACCATAATGTTGCAACCACACACACGTTGACCTGCTGTGAGGAAAAAACGAGTTAGTACATTCCAAACATGAAAAAGGTCATTTTAAAATCAACATGAAAAACCAAAATTCTAAAAGTATCAATCACAAAAAAATGCTTATCGAAGAAAGAAAATGTATCGTGCTAGGCACCCTCCTCCCGCCCAGTGGTGCAACTGATGTCCCTCTCTCCAAAAATTACTCAATGGGACCATAATGTTGCAACCACACACACGTTGACCTGCTGTGAGGAAAATTCGAGTTAGTACATTCCAAACATGAAAAAGGTCATTTTAAAATCAACACGAAAAACCAAAATTCCAAAAGTATCAAACACAAAATAATGCTTACCAAAGAAAGAAAATGTATCGTGCTAGGCACCCTCCTCCCGCCCTGTGGTGCAACTGATGTCCATCTCTCCAAAAATGTACTCAATGGGACTGTAATGTTGCAACCACACACACGTTGACCTACTGTGAGGAAAAAACGAGTTAGTACATTTCAAACATGAAAAAGGTCATTTTAAAATCAACATGAAAAACCAAAATTCCAAAAGTATCAGACACAAAATAATGCTTACCGAAGAAAGGAAATGTATCGTGCTAGGCACCCTCCTCTTGCCCTGTGGTGCAGCTGATGTCCTTCTCTCCAAAAATGTATTCAATGGGACCGTAATGTTGCAACCACACACACGTTGACCTGTTGTGAGGAAAAAATGAGTTAGTACATTTCAAACATGAAAAAGGTCATTTTAAAATCAACATGAAAAACCAAAATTCCAAAAGTATCAAACACAAAATAATGCTTACCGAAGAAAGAAAATGTATCGTGCTAGGCACCTTCCTCCCGCCCAGTGGTGCAACTGATGTCCCTCTCTGCAAAAATGTACTCAATGGGTCCATAATGTTGCAAACACACACACGTTGACCTGCTGTGAGGAAAAAACGAGTTAGTACAATCCAATCATGAAAAAGGTCATTTTAAAATCAACATGAAAAACCAAAACTCCAAAAGTATCACACATATAATAATGCTTACCGAAGAAAGGCAATGTATCATGCTAGGCACCCTCCTCCCGCCCTGTGGTGCAACTGATGTCCCTCTCTCCAAAAATGTACTCAATGGGACAGTAATGTTGAAACAACACACACGTTGACCTGCTCTGAGTAAAAAACGAGGTAGTACATTTCAAACATGAAAAAGGTCATTTTAAAATCAACATGAAAAATCAAAATTCCAAAAGTATCAAGCACAAAAAAATGCTTACCGAAGAAAGAAAATATATCGTGCTAGACACCCTCCTCCCGCCCTGTGGTGCAAGTGATGTCCCTCTCTCCACAAATGTACTCAATGGGACCAAATGTTGCAACCACACACACGTTGAACTGCTGTGAGGAAAAAACGAGTTAGTACATTCCAAACATGAAAAAAGGTCATTTTAAAATCAAGATGAAAAACCAAAATTCCAAAAGTATCAAACACAAAATAATGTTTACCGAAGAAAGAAAATTTATCGTGCTAGGCACCCTCCTCCCGCCCTGTGGTGCAACTGATGTCCCACTCTCCAAAAATGTACTCAATGGGACCATAATGTTGCAACCACACACACGTTGACCTGCTGTGAGGAAGAAACGAGTTAGTACATTCGAAACGAGAAAAAGGTCATTTTAAAATCAACATGAAAAATCAAAATTCCAAAAGTATCAAACACAAAAAAAAAACTTAACGAAGAAGTAAAATGTATCGTGCTAGGCACCCTCCTCCCGCCCTGTGGTGCAAGTGATGTCCCTCTCTCCAAAAATGTACTCAATGGGACCAAATGTTGCAACCACACACACGTTGAACTGCTGTGAGGAAAAAACGAGTTAGTACATTCCAAACATGAAAAAAGGTCATTTTAAAATCAAGATGAAAAACCAAAATTCCAAAAGTATCAAACACAAAATAATGTTTACCGAAGAAAGAAAATGTATCGTGCTAGGCACCCTCCTCCCGCCCTGTGGTGCAACTGATGTCCCACTCTCCAAAAATGTACTCAATGGGACCATAATGTTGCAACCACACACACGTTGACCTGCTGTGAGGAAGAAACGAGTTAGTACATTCGAAACGAGAAAAAGGTCATTTTAAAATCAACATGAAGAATCAAATTTCCAAAAGTATCAAACAAAAAAAAACAATTAACGAAGAAGTAAAATGTATCGTGCTAGGCACCCTCCACCCGCCCTGTGGTGCAACGGATGTCCCTCTCTCCAAAAATGTATTCAATGGGACCGTAATGTTGCAACCACACACACGTTGACCTGCTGTGAGGAAAAAACGAGTTAGTACGTTCCAAACATGAAAAAGGTCATTGTAAAATCAACATGAAAAACCAAAATTTCAAAAGTAGCAAACACAAAAAAATGCTTACCGAAGAAAGAAAATGTATCGTGCTAGGCACTCTCCTTGTGACCTTTAATGCAACTGATGTCCCTCTCTCCAAAAATGTACTCAATGGGACTGTAATGTTGCAACCACACACACGATGACCTACTGTGAGGAAAAAACGAGTTAGTACATTTCAAACATGAAAAAGGTCATTTTAAAATCAACATGAAAAACCAAAATTCCAAAAGTATCAAACACAAAATAATGCTTACCGAAGAAAGAAAATGTATCGTGCTAGGCACCCTCCTCCCACCCTGTGGTGCAACTGATGTCCCTCTCTCCATAAATGTACTCAAAGGGACCATAATGTTCCAACCACACACACGTTGAAATGCTGTGAGGAAAAAACGAGTTAGTACATTCCAATCATGAAAAAGGTTATTTTAAAATCAACATGAAAAACCAAAATTCTGAAGGTATCAAACATATAATAATGCTTACCGAAGAAACGAAATGTATCGTGCTAGGCACCCTCCTCCCGCCCTGTGGTGCAACTGACGTCCCTCTCTCCAAAAATGTATTCAATGGGACCGTAATGTTGCAACCACACACCTGCTGTGAGGAAAAAACGAGTTAGTACGTTCCAAACATGAAAAAGGTCATTGTAAAATCAACATGAAGAACCAAAATTCCAAAAGTAGCAAACACAAAAAAATGCTTACCGAAGAAAGAAAATGTATCGTGCTAGGCACCCTCCTCGTGACCTTTGATGCAACTGATGTCCCTCTCTCCAAAAATGTACTCAATGGGACTGTAATGTTGCAACCACACACACGTTGACCTACTGTGAGGAAAAAACGAGTTAGTACATTTCAAACATGAAAAAGGTCATTTTAAAATCAACATGAAAAACCAAAATTCCAAAAGTATCAGACACAAAATAATGCTTACCGAAGAAAGGAAATGTATCGTGCTAGGCACCCTCCTCTCGCCCTGTGGTGCAGCTGATGTCCTTCTCTCCAAAAATGTATTCAATGGGACCGTAATGTTGCAACCACACACACGTTGACCTGTTGTGAGGAAAAAATGAGTTAGTACATTTCAAACATGAAAAAGGTCATTTTAAAATCAACATGAAAAACCAAAATTCCAAAAGTATCAAACACAAAATGATGCTTACCGAAGAAAGAAAATGTATCGTGCTAGGCACCTTCCTCCCGCCCAGTGGTGCAACTGATGTCCCTCTCTGCAAAAATGTACTCAATGGGACCATAATGTTGCAACCACACACACGTTGACCTGATGTGAGGAAAAAACGAGTTGGTACTTTCGAAACATGAAAAAGGTCAATTTAAAATCAACATGAAAAACCAAAATTCCAAAAGTATCAAACACAAAATGATGCTTACCGAAGAAAGAAAATGTATCATGCTAGGCACCCTCCTCCCGCACTGTGGCGCAACTGATGTCCCTCTCTCCAAAAATGTACTCAATGGGTCCATAATGTTGCAAACACACACACGTTGACCTGCTGTGAGGAAAAAACGAGTTAGTACAATCCAATCATGAAAAAGGTCATTTTAAAATCAACATGAAAAACCAAAATTCCAAAAGTATCACACATATAATAATGCTTACCGAAGAAAGGCAATGTATCATGCTAGGCACCCTCCTCCTGCCCTGTGGTGCAACTGATGTCCCTCTCTCCAAAAATGTATTCAATGGGACCGTAATGTTGCAACCACACACACGTTGACCTGCTGTGAGGAAAAAACGAGTTAGTACGTTCCAAACATGAAAAAGGTCATTGTAAAATCAACATGAAAAACCAAAATTCCAAAAGTAGCAAACACAAAAAAATGCTTACCGAAGAAAGAAAATGTATCGTGCTAGGCACCCTCCTCGTGACCTTTGATGCAACTGATGTCCCTCTCTCCAAAAATGTACTCAATGGGACTGTAATGTTGCAACCACACACACGTTGACCTACTGTGAGGAAAAAACGAGTTAGTACATTTCAAACATGAAAAAGGTCATTTTAAAATCAACATGAAAAACCAAAATTCCAAAAGTATCAAACATATAATAATGCTTACCGAAGAAAGGCAATGTATCATGCTAGGCACCCTCCTCCTGCCCTGTGGTGCAACTGATGTCCCTCTCTCCAAAAATGTACTCAATGGGACAGTAATGTTGAAACCACACACACGTTGACCTGCTCTGAGTAAAAAACGAGGTAGTACATTTCAAACATGAAAAAGGTCATTTTAAAATCAACATGAAAAATCAAAATTCCAAAAGTATCAAGCACAAAAAAATGCTTACCGAAGAAAGAAAATGTATCGTGCTAGGCACCCTCCTCCCGTCCTGTGGTGCAACTGATGTCCCTCTCTCCAAAAATGTACTCAATGGGACCATAATGTTGCAACCACACACACGTTGAACTGCTGTGAGGAAAAAACGAGTTAGTACATTCCAAACATGAAAAAGGTCATTTTAAAATCAACATGAAAAACCAAAATTCCAAAAGTATCAAACACAAAATAATGTTTACCGAAGAAAGAAAATGTATCGTGCTAGGCACCCTCCTCTCGCCCTGTGGTGCAACTGATGTCCCTCTCTCCAAAAATGTACTCAATGGGACCATAATGTTGCAACAACACACACGTTGACCTGCTGTGAGGAAATAACGAGTTAGTACATTTGAAACAAGAAAAAGGTCATTTTAAAATCAACATGAAAAACCAAAATTCCAAAAGTATCAAAAAAAAAAAAAACTTACCGAAAAAGAAAAATGTATCGTGCTAGGCACATTCCTCCCGCCATGTGGTGCAACTGATGTCCCTCTCTAAAAAAATGTACTCAATTGGATCATAATGTTGCAACCACACACACGTTGACCTGCTGTGAGGGAAAAACGAGTTAGTACATTCCAAACATGAAAAAGGTCATTGTAAAATCAACATGAAAAACCAATATTCCAAAAGTAGCAAACACAAAAAAATGCTTACCGAAGAAAGAAAATGTATCGTTCTAGGCACACTCCTCCCGCCCTGTGGTGCAACTGATGTCCCTCTCTAAAAAAATGTGCTCAATTGGATCATAATGTTGCAACCACACACACGTTGACCTGTTGTGAGGAAAAAACGAGTTAGTACATTCCAAACATGAAAAAGGTCATTTTAAAATCAACATGAAAAACCAAAATTGGAAATGTATGGAACACAATAAAATGCATACCGAAGAAAGAAATTGTATCGTGCTAGGCACCCTCCCCCCACCCTGTGGTGCAACTGATGTCCCTCTCTCCAAAAATATTTTTCAATGGGACCATAATGTTGCAACCACACACACGTTGACCTGCTGTGAGGAAAAAACGAGTTAGTACATTCCAATCATGAAAAAGGTCATTTAAAAATCACTATGAAAAACCAAAATTCCAAAAGTATCAATGACAAAAAAATGCTTACCGAAGAAAGAAAATGTATTATGCCAGGCACCCTCCTCACGCCCTGTGGCGCAACTGATGTCCCTCTCTCCAAAAATGGACTGAATGGGACCATAATGTTGCAACCACACACACGTTGACCTGCTGTGAGGAAAAAACGAGATAGTACATTCCAATGATGAAGAAGGTCATTGTAAAATCAACATGAAAAACCAAAATTCCAAAAGTAGCAAACACAAAAAAATGCTTACTGAAGAAAGAAAATGTATCGTGCTAGGCACCCTCCTTGTGACCTTTGATGCAACTGATGTCCCTCTCTCCAAAAATGTACTCAATGGGACTGTAATGTTGCAACCACACACACGTTGACCTGCTCTGTGTAAAAAACGAGGTAGTATCAAGTACAAAAAAATGCTTACCGAAGAAAGAAAATGTATCGTGCTAGGCACCCTCTTCCCGCCCTGTGGTGCAAGTGATGTCCCTCTCTCCAAAAATGTACTCAATGGGACCATAATGTTGCAACTACACACATGTTGAGCTGTTGTGAGGAAAAAACGAGTTAGTACATTCCAAACATGAAAAAAGGTCATTTTAAAATCAACATGGAAAACCAAAATTCCAAAAGTATCAAACACAAAATAATGTTTACCGAAGAAAGAAAATGTATCGTGCTAGGCACCCTCCTCCCGCCCTGTGGTGCAACTGATATCCCTCTCTCCAAAAATGTACTCAATGGGACCATAATGTTGCAACCACACACACGTTGACCTGCTGTGAGGAAAAAACGAGTTAGTACATTCGAAACAAGAAAAAGGTCATTTTAATATCAACATGAAAAATCAAAATTCCAAAAGTATCAAACACAAAAAAAAAACTTACCGAAGAAAGAAAATGTATCGTGCTAGGCACCCTCCACCCGCCCTGTGGCGCAACGGATGTCCCTCTGTCCAAAATTGTACTCAATGGGACCATAATGTTGCAACCACATACACGTTGACCTGTTGTGAGGAAAAAACGAGTCAGTACATTCCAAACATGAAAAAGGTCATTTTAAAATCAAAATGAAAAACCAAAATTCCAAAAGTATCAAACATAAAATAATTCATACCGAAGAAAGAAAATGTATCGTGCTAGGCACCCTCCTCCCGCCCAGTGGTGCAACTGATGTCCCTCGCTCCAAAAATTACTCAATGGGACCATAATGTTGCAACCACACACACGTTGACCTGCTGTGAGGAAAAATCGAGTTAGTACATTCCAAACATGAAAAAGGTCATTTTAAAATCAACATGAAAAACCAAAATTCCAAATGTATCAAACACAAAATAATGCTTACCGAAGAAAGAAAATGTATTGTGCTAGGCACCCTCCTCCCGCCCTGTGGTGCACTTGATGTCCATCTCTCCAAAAATGTACTCAATGGGACCATAATGTTGCAACCACACACACGTTGAAATGCTGTGAGGAAAAAACGAGTTAGTACATTCCAATCATGAAAAAGGTTATTTTAAAATCAACATGAAAAACCAAAATTCCGAAGGTATCAAACATATAATAATGCTTACCGAAGAAACGAAATGTATCGTGCTAGGCACCCTCCTCCCGCCCTGTGGTGCAACTAATCTCCCTCTCTCCAATAATGTATTCAATGGGACCGTAATGTTGCAACCACACACACGTTGACCTGCTGTGAGGAAAAAACGAGTTAGTACGTTCCAAACATGAAAAAGAACAATGTAAAATCAACATGAAAAACCAAAATTCCAAAAGTAGCAAACACAAAAAAATTATTACCGAAGAAAGAAAATGTATCGTGCTAGGCACCCTCCTCGTGACCTTTGATGCAACTGATGTCCCTCTCTCCAAAAATGTACTCAATGGGACTGTAATGTTGCAACCACACACACGTTGACCTACTGTGAGGAAAAAACGAGTTAGTACATTTCAAACATGAAAAAGGTCATTTTAAAATCAACATGAAAAACCAAAATTCCAAAAGTATCAAACATATAATAATGCTTACCGAAGAAAGGCAATGTATCATGCTAGGCACCCTCCTCCCGCACTGTGGTGCAACTGATGTCCCTCTCTCCAAAAATGTACTCAATGGGACAGTAATGTTGAAACCACACACACGTTGACCTGCTCTGAGTAAAAAACGAGGTAGTACATTTCAAACATGAATAAGGTCATTTTAAAATCAACATGAAAAATCAAAGTTCCAAAAGTATCAAGCACAAAAAAATGCTTACCGAAGAAAGAAAATGTATCGTGCTAGGCACCCTCCTCCCGCCCTGTGGTGCAAGTGATGTCCGTCTCTCCAAAAATGTACTCAATGGGACCATAATGTGGCAACCACACACACGTTGACCTGCTGTGAGGAAAAAACGAGTTAGTACATTCCAAACATGAAAAAGGTCATTTTAAAATCAACATGAAAACCAAAAATTTAAAAGTATCAAACACAAAAAAATGCTTACCGAAGAAAGAAAATGTATCATGCTAGGCACCCTCCTCCCCCCCAGTGGTGCAACTGATGTCCCTCTCTCCAAAAATGTACTCAATGGGACCATAATGTTGCAACCACACACACGTTGACCTGCTGTGAGGAAAAATCGAGTTAGTACATTCCAAACATGGAAAAGGTCATTTTAAAATCAACATGAAAAACCAAAATTCCAAAAGTATAAAACACAAAAAAATGCTTACTGAAGAAAGAAAATGTATCGTGCTAGGCACCCTCCTCCTGCCCTTTGGTGCAACTGATGTCCCTCTCTCCAAAAATGTACTCAATGGGACCATAATATTGCAACCACACACACGTTGACCTGCTGTGAGGGAAAAACGAGTTAGTACATTCCAAACATGAAAAAGGTCATTGTAAAATCAACATGAAAAACCAAAATTCCAAAAGTAGCAAACACAAATAAATGCTTACCGAAGAAATAAAATGTATCGTGCTAGGCACACTCCTCCCGCCCTGTGGTGCAACTGATGCCCCTCTCTAAAAAAATGTACTCAATTGGATCATAATGTTGCAACCACACAGACGTTGACCTGTTGTGAGGAAAAAACGAGTTAGTACATTCCAAACATGAAAAAGATCATTTTAAAATGAACATGAAAAACCAAATTGGAAATGTATGAAACACAATAAAATTCTTACCGTAGAAAGGAATTGTATCGTGCTAGGCACCCTCCTCCCACCCTGTGGTGCAACTGATGTCCCTCTCTCCAAAAATATACTCAATGGGACCATAATGTTGCAACCACACACACGTTGACCTGCTGTGAGGAAAAAACGAGTTAGTACATTCCAATCATGAAAAAGGTCATTTTAAAATCAACATGAAAAACCAAAATTCCAAAAGTATCAAACTTATAATAATGCTTACCGAAGAAAGGAAATGTATCGTGCTAGGCACCCTCCTCCCGCCCTGTGGTGCAACTGATGTCCCTATCTCCAAAAATGTACTCAATGGGACCGTAATGTTGCAACCACCCACACGTTGACCTGCTGTGAGGAAAAAACGAGTTAGTACATTCCAAACATGAAAAAGGTCATTTTAAAATCAACATGAAAAACCAAAATTCCAAAAGTATCAAACTCAAAGTAATGCTTACCGAAGAAAGAAAATGTATTGTGCTAGGCACCCTCCTCCTGCCCTGTGGTGCAACTGATGTCCCTCTCTCCAAAAATGTACTCAATGGGACTGTAATGTTGCAACCACACACACGTTGACCTACTGTGAGGAAAAAACGAGTTAGTACATTTCAAACATGAAAAAGGTCATTTTAAAATCAACATGAAAAACAAAAATTCCAAAAGTATCAAACATATAATAATGCTTACCGAAGAAAGGCAATGTATCATGCTAGGCACCCTCCTCCCGCACTGTGGTGCAACTGATGTCCCTCTCTCCAAAAATGTACTCAATGGGACAGTAATGTTGAAACCACACACACGTTGACCTGCTCTGAGTAAAAAACGAGGTAGTACATTTCAAACATGAATAAGGTCATTTTAAAATCAACATGAAAAATCAAAGTTCCAAAAGTATCAAGCACAAAAAAATGCTTACCGAAGAAAGAAAATGTATCGTGCTAGGCACCCTCCTCCCGCCCTGTGGTGCAAGTGATGTCCGTCTCTCCAAAAATGTACTCAATGGGACCATAATGTGGCAACCACACACACGTTGAACTGCTGTGAGGAAAAAACGAGTTAGTACATTCCAAACATGAAAAAGGTCATTTTAAAATCAACATGAAAACCAAAAATTTAAAAGTATCAAACACAAAAAAATGCTTACCGAAGAAAGAAAATGTATCATGCTAGGCCCCCTCCTCCCCCCCAGTGGTGCAACTGATGTCCCTCTCTCCAAAAATGTACTCAATGGGACCATAATGTTGCAACCACACACACGTTGACCTGCTGTGAGGAAAAATCGAGTTAGTACATTCCAAACATGGAAAAGGTCATTTTAAAATCAACATGAAAAACCAAAATTCCAAAAGTATAAAACACAAAAAAATGCTTACTGAAGAAAGAAAATGTATCGTGCTAGGCACCCTCCTCCTGCCCTTTGGTGCAACTGATGTCCCTCTCTCCAAAAATGTACTCAATGGGACCATAATATTGCAACCACACACACGTTGACCTGCTGTGAGGGAAAAACGAGTTAGTACATTCCAAACATGAAAAAGGTCATTGTAAAATCAACATGAAAAACCAAAATTCCAAAAGTAGCAAACACAAAAAAATGCTTACCGAAGAAATAAAATGTATCGTGCTAGGCACACTCCTCCCACCCTGTGGTGCAACTGATGTCCCTCTCTAAAAAAATGTACTCAATTGGATCATAATGTTGCAACCACACACACGTTGACCTGTTGTGAGGAAAAAACGAGTTAGTACATTCCAAACATGAAAAAGATCATTTTAAAATGAACATGAAAAACCAAATTGGAAATGTATGAAACACAATAAAATTCTTACCGTAGAAAGGAATTGTATCGTGCTAGGCACCCTCCTCCCACCCTGTGGTGCAACTGATGTCCCTCTCTCCAAAAATATACTCAATGGGACCATAATGTTGCAACCACACACACGTTGACCTGCTGTGAGGAAAAAACGAGTTAGTACATTCCAATCATGAAAAAGGTCATTTTAAATTCAACATGAAAAACCAAAATTCCAAAAGTATCTATGACAAATAAATGCTTACCGAAGAAAGAAAATGTATCATGCCAGGCACCCTCCTCCCGCCCTGTGGCGCAACTGATGTCCCTCTCTCCAAAAATGGACTCAATGGGACCATAATGTTGCAACCACACACACATTGACCTGCTGTGAGGAAAAAACGAGATAGTTCATTCCAATCAGGAAAAAGGTCATTTTAAAATCAACATGAAAAACCAAAATTCCAAAAGTATCAAACACAAAATAATGCTTACCGAAGAAAGAAAATGTATTGTGCTAGGCACCCTCCTCCCGCCCTGTGGTGCAACTGATCTCCGTCTCTCCAAAAATGTACTCAATGGGACCATAACGTTGAAACCACACACACGTTGACCTGCTGTGAGCAAAAAACGAGTTAGTACGTTTCAAACATGAAAAAGGTCATTTTAAAATCAACATGAAAAACAAAAATTCCAAAAGTATGAAACACAAAATAATGCTTACCGAAGAAAGAAAATGCATCTTGCTAGGCACCCTCCTCAAGCCCTGTGGTGCAACTGATGTCCCTCTCTCCAAAAATGTACTCAATGGGACCGTAATGTTGCAACCACCCACACGTTGACCTACTGTGGGGAAAAAAAGAGTTAGTACATTCCAAACATGAAAAAAATCATTTTAAAATCAACATGAAAAACCAAATTTCCAAAAGTATCAAACGCAAAAAAATGCTTACAGAAGAAAGAAAATGTATCGTGCTAGGAACCCTCCGCCCGCCCTTTGGTGCAACTGATGTCCCTCTCTCCAAAAATGTACTCAATGGGACCATAATGTTGCAACCACACACACGTTGAACTGCTGTGAGGAAAAAACGAGTTAGTACATTCCAATCATGAAAAAGGTCATTTTAAAATCAACATGAAAAACCACAATTCCGAAGGTATCAAACATATAATAATGCTTACCGAAGAAAGGAAATGTATCGTGCTAGGCACCCTCCTCCCGCCCTGTGGTGCAACTGATGTCCATCTCTCCAAAAATGTATTCAATGGGACCGTAATGTTGCAACCACACACACGTTGACCTGCTGTGAGGAAGAAACGAGTTAGTGCGTTCCAAACATGAAAAAGGTCATTGTAAAATCAACATGAAAAACCAAAATTCCAAAAGTATCAAACACAAAAAAATGCTTACCGAAGAAAGAAAATGTATCATGCTAGGCACCCTCCTCGTGACCTTTGATGCAACTGATGTCCCTCTCTCCAAAAATGTACTCAATGGGACTGTAATGTTGCAACCACACACACGTTGACCTACTGTGAGGAAAAAACGAGTTAGTACATTTCAAACATGAAAAAGGTCATTTTAAAATCATTATGAAAAACCAAAATTCCAAAAGTATCAAACATATAATAATGCTTACCGAAGAAAGGCAATGTATCATGCTAGGCACCCTCCTCCCGACCTGTGGTGCAACTGATGTCCCTCTCTCCAAAAATGTACTCAATGGGACAGTAATGTTGAAACCACACACACGTTGACCTGCTCTGAGTAAAAAACGAGGTAGTACATTTCAAACATGAAAAAGGTCATTTTAAAATCAACATGAAAAATCAAAATTCCAAAAGTATCAAGCACAAAAAAATGCCTACCGAAGAAAGAAAATGTATCGTGCTAGGCACCCTCCTCCCGCCCTGTGGTGCAAGTGATGTCCCTCCCTCCAAAAATATACTCAATGGGACCATAATGTTGCAACCACACACACGTTGAACTGCTGTGAGGAAAAAACGAGTTAGTACATTCCAAACATGAAAAAGGTCATTTTAAAATCAACATGAAAAACCAAAATTCCAAAAGTATAAAACACAAATTAATGTTTACCGAAGAAAGAAAATGTATCGTGCTAGGCACCGTCCTCCCGCCCTGTGGTGCAACTGATGTCCCTCTCTCCAAAAATGTACTCAATGGGACCATAATGTTGCAACCACACACACGTTGACCTGCTGTGAGCAAAAAACGAGTTAGTACATTTGAAACAAGAAAAAGGTCATTTTAAAATCAACATGAAAAACCAAAATTCCAAAAGTATCAAACACAAAAAAAAACTTACCGAAGAAGGAAAATGTATCGTGCTAGGCACCCTCCACCCGCCCTGTGGTGCAACGGATGTCCCTCTCTCCAAAAATGTACTCAATGGGACCATAATGTTGCAACCACATACAGGTTGACCTGTTGTGTGGAAAAAACGAGTTAGTACATACCAAACATGAAAAAGGTCATTTTAAAATCAAAATGAAAAACCAAAATTCCAAAAGTATCAAACAAAAAATAATTCTTACCGAAGAAAGAAAATGTATCGTGCTAGGCACCCTCCTCCCACCCTGTGGTGCAACTGATGTCCATCTCTCCAAAAATGTACTCAATGAGACCATAATGTTGCAACCACACACACGTTGACCTGCTGCGAGGAAAAACGAGTTAGTACATTTCAAACATGAGAAAGGTCATTTTAAAATCAAAATGAAAACCAAAATTCCAAAAGTATCAAACAAAAAATAATTCTTACCGAAGAAAGAAACTGTATCGTGCTAGGCACCCTCCTCCCGCCCTGTGGTGCAACTGATGTCCATCTCTCCAAAAATGTACTCAATGAGACCATAATGTTGCAACCACACACACGTTGACCTGCTGCGAGGAAGAAACGAGTTAGTACATTTCAAACATGAAAAAGGTCATTTTAAAATCAACATGAAAAACCAAAATTCTAAAAGTACCAAACACAAAAAAATGCTTACCGAAGAAAGAAAATGTATCGTGCTAGGCACCCTCCTCCCGCCCAGTGGTGCAACTGATGTCCCTCTCTCCAAAAATTACTCAATGGGACCATAATGTTGCAACCACACACACGTTGACCTGCTGTGAGATAAATCGAGTTAGTACATTCCAAACATGAAAAAGGTCATTTTAAAATCAACATGAAAAGACAAAAATCCAAAAGTATCAAACACAAAATAATGCTTACCGAAGAAAGAAAATGTATCGTGCTAGGCACCCTCCACCCGTCCTGTGGTGCAACTGATGTCCCTCTCTCCAAAAATGTACTCAATGGGACCATAATGTTGCAACCACACACAAGTTGAATTGCTGTGAGGAAAAAACGAGTTAGTACATTCCAATCATGAAAAAGGTTATTTCAAAATCAACATGAAAAACCAAAATTCCAAAGGTATCAAACATATAATAATTCTTACCGAAGAAAGGAAATGTATCGTGCTAGGCACCCTCCTCCCGCCCTGTGGTGCAACTGATGTCCCTCTCTCCAAACATGTATTCAATGGGACCGTAATGTTGCAACAACACACACGTTGACCTGCTGTGAGGAAAAAACGAGTTAGTACATTTCAAACATGAAAAAGGTCATTTTAAAATCAACACGAAAAACCAAAATTTCAAAACTATCAAACACAAAAAAATGCTTACCGAAGAAAGAAAATGTATCGTGCTAGGCACCCTCCTCCTGCCCTTTGGTGCAACTGATGTCCCTCTCTCCAAAAATGTACTCAATTGGACCATAATATTGCAACCACACACACGTTGACCTGCTGTGAGGGAAAAACGAGTTAGTACATTCCAAACATGAAAAAGGTCATTGTAAAATCAACATGAATAACCAAAATTCCAAAAGTAGCTAACACAAAAAAATGCTTACCGAAGAAATAAAATGTATCGTGCTAGGCACACTCCTCCCGCCCTGTGGTGCAACTGATGTCCCTCTCTCCAAAAATGTACTCAATTGGACCATAATGTTGCAACCACACACACGTTGACCTGCTGTGAGGAAAAAACGAGTTAGTACATTCCAAACATGAAAAAGGTCATTTTAAAATCAACATGAAAAACCAAAATTAGAAATGTATGAAACACAATAAAATGACTACCGAAGAAAGAAATTGTATCGTGCTAGGCACCCGCCTTCCGCCCTGTGGTGCAACTGATGTCCCTCTCTCCAAAAATGTACTCAATTGGATCATAATGTTGCAACCACACACACGTTGACCTGCTGTGAGAAAAAAACGAGTTAGTACATTCCAATCATGAAAAAGGTCATTTTAAAATCAACATGAAAAACCAAAATTCCAAAAGTATCAATGACAAAAAAATGCTTACCGAAGATAGAAAATGTATCGTGCCAGGCACCCTCCTCCCGCCCTGTGGCGCAACTGATGTCCCTCTCTCCAAAAGTGTACTCAATTGGATCATAATAATGCAACCACACACACGTTGACCTGCTGTGAGGAAAAAACGAGTTAGTACATTCCAATCATGAAAAAGGTCATTTTAAAATCAACATAAAAAACCAAAATTCCAAAAGTATCGAACACACAAAAATGCTTACCGAAAAAAGAAAATGTATCGTGCTAGGCACCCTCCTCTCGCCCTGTGGTGCAAGTGATGTCCCTCTCTCCAAAAATGTACTCAATGGGACCATAATGTTGCAACCACACACACGTTGACCTGCTGTGAGAAAAAACCAGTTAGTACATTCCAAACATGAAACAGGTCATTATAAAATCATTATGAAAAACCAAAATTCCAAAAGTATCAAACATATAATAATGCTTACCGAAGGAAGGCAATGTATCATGCTAGGCACCCTCCTCCCGACCTGTGGTGCAACTGATGTCCCTCTCTCCAAAAATGTACTCAATGGGACAGTAATGTTGAAACCACACACACGTTGACCTGCTCTGAGTAAAAAACGAGGTAGTACATTTCAAACATGAAAAACGTCATTTTAAAATCAACATGAAAAATCAAAATTCCAAAAGTATCAAGCACAAAAAAATGCTTACCGAAGAAAGAAAATGTATCGTGCTAGGCACCCTCCTCCCGCCCAGTGGTGCAACTGATGTCCCTCTCTCCAAAAATTACTCAATGGGACCATAATGTTGCAACCACACACACGTTGACCTGCTGTGAGAAAAATCGAGTTAGTACATTCCAAACATGAAAAAGGTCATTTTAAAATCAACATGAAAAGACAAAAATCCAAAAGTATCAAACACAAAATAATGCTTACCGAAGAAAGAAAATGTATTGTGCTAGGCACCCTCCACCCGTCCTGTGGTGCAACTGATGTCCGTCTCTCCAAAAATGTACTCAATGGGACCATAATGTTGCAACCACACACACGTTGAATTGCTGTGAGGAAAAAACGAGTTAGTACATTCCAAACATGAAAAAGGTCATTTTAAAATCAACATGAAAAACCAAAATTAGAAATGTATGAAACACAATAAAATGACTACCGAAGAAAGAAATTGTATCGTGCTAGGCACCCGCCTCCCGCCCTGTGGTGCAACTGATGTCCCTCTCTCCAAAAATGTACTCAATTGGATCATAATGTTGCAACCACACACACGTTGACCTGCTGTGAGGAAAAAACGAGTTAGTACATTCCAATCATGAAAAAAGGTCATTTTAAAATCAGCATAAAAAACCAAAATTCCAAAAGTATCGAACACACAAAAATGCTTACCGAAAAAAGAAAATGTAACGTGCTAGGCACCCTCCTCTCACCCTGTGGTGCAAGTGATGTCCCTCTCTCCAAAAATGTAGTCAATGGGACCATAATGTTGCAACCACACACACGTTGACCTGCTGTGAGGAAAAAACGAGTTAGTACATTCCAAACATGAAAAAGGTCATTTTAAAATCAACATGAGAAACCAAAATTCCAAAAGTATCAAACACAAAATAATGCTTAACGAAGAAAGAAAATGTATCTTGCTAGCCACCCTCCGCAAGCCCTGTGGTGCAACTGATGTCACTCTCTCAAAAAATGTACTCAATGGGACCATACTGTTCCAACCACACACACGTTGACCTGATGTGAGGAGAAAACGAGTTAGTACATTCGAAACGCGAAAAAGGTCATTTTAAAATCAACATGAAAAACTAAAATTCCAAAAGTATCAAACACAAAAAATTGCTTACCGAAGAAAGAAAATGTATCGTGCTAGGCACATCCTCCCGCCCTGTGGGGCAACTGATGTCCCTCTCTCCAAAAATGTACTCAATGGGACCATAATGTTGCAGCCACAAACACGTTGACCTGCTGTGAGGCAAAACGAGTTAGTACATTCCAAACATGAAAAAGGTCATTTCAAAATCAACATGAAAAACCAAAATTCCAAAAGTATCAATGACAAAAAAATGCTTACCTAAGAAAGAAAATGTATCGTGCTAGGAACACTCCTCCCGCCCTGTGGCGCAACTGATGTCCCTCTCTCCAAAAATGTACTCAATGGGACTGTAATGTTGCAACCACACACACTTTGACCTACTGTGAGGAAAAAACGAGTTAGTACATTTCAAACATGAAAAAGGTCATTTTAAAATCAACATAAAAAACCAAAATTCCAAAAGTATCAAACATATAATAATGCTTACCGAAGAGAGGCAATGTATCATGCTAGGCACCCGCCTCCCGCCCTGTGGTGCAACTGATGTCCCTCTGTCCAAAAATGTACTCAATTGGATCATAATTTTGCAACCACACACACGTTGACCTGCTGTGAGGAAAAAACGAGTTAGTACATTCCAATCACGAAAAAGGTCATTTTAAAATCAACATAAAAAACCAAAACTCCAAAAGTAAGCAAACACAAAAAAATGCTTACCGAAGAGAGAAAAAGTATCGTTATAGGCACCCGCCTCCCGCCCTGTGGTGCAAGTGATGTCCCTCTCTCCAAAAATGTACTCAAAGGGACCATAATGTTGGAACCACACACGCGTTGACCTGCTGTGAGGAAAAAACGAGTTAGTACATTCCAAACATGAAAAAGGTCATTTCAAAATCAACATGAAAAACCAAAATTCCAAAAGTATCAAACACAAAAAAATGCTTACCTAAGAAAGAAAGTGTATTGTGCTAGGCACCCTCCTCCCGCCCTGTGGTGCAACTGATGTCCCTCTATAAAAAAATGTATTCAATGGGACCGTAATGTTGCAACCACACACACGTTGACCTGCTGTGAGGAAAAAACGAGTTAGTACATTTCAAACATGAAAAAGGTCATTTTAAAATCAACATGAGAAACCAAAATTCCAAAAGTATCAAACTCAAAAAAATGCTTACCGAAGAAAGAAAATGTATCATGCTAGGCACCCTCCTCCTGCCCTTTGGTGCAACTGATGTCCCTCTCTGCAAAAATGTACTCAGTGGGACCATAATGTTGCAACCACACACACGTTGACCAGCTGTGAGGAAAAAACGAGTTAGTACATTCCAAACAAGAAAAAGGTCATTTTAAAATCAACACGAAAAACCAAAATTCCCAAAGTATCAAACACAAAAAAATGATTACCGAAGAAGGAAAAAGTATCGTGCTAGGCACCCTCCTACCGCCCTGTGGTGCAACTGATGTCCCACTCTCCAAAAATGTACTCAGTGGGACCATAATGTTGCAACCAAACACACGTTGACCAGCTGTGAGGAAAAAACGAGTTAGTACATTCCAAACAAGAAAAAGGTCATTTTAAAATCAACACGAAAAACCAAAATTCCAAAAGTACCAAACACAAAATAATGCTTACCGAAGAAAGAAAATGTATCGTGCTTGGCACCCTCCTCCCGCCCTGTGGTGCAACTGATTTCCCTCTCTCCAAAAATGTACTCAATGGGACCGTAATGTTGCAACCACACACACGTTGACCTGCTGTGAGGAAAAAACGAGTTAGTACATTTCAAACATGAAAAAGGTCATTTTAAATTCAACATGAAAAACCAAAATTCCAAAAGTATCAAACACAAAATAATGCTTACCGAAGAAAGAAAATGTATTGTGCTAGGCACCCTCCTCCCGCCCAGTGGTGCAACTGATGTCTCTCTCTCCAAAATTGTACTCAATGGGACCATAATGTTGCAACCACACACACGTTGACCTGATGTGAGGAGAAATCGAGTTAGTACATTCGAAACATGAAAAAGGTCATTTTAAAATCAACATGAAAAACAAAAATTCCAAAAGTATCAAACACAAAAAAATGCTTACCGAAGAAAGAAAATGTATCTTGCTAGGCACCCTCCTCCTGCCCTGTGGTGCAACTGATTTCCCTCTCTCCAAAAATGTACTCAATGGGACCGTAATGTTGCAACCACACACACGTTGACCTGCTGTGAGGAAAAAACGAGTTAGTACATTTCAAACATGAAAAAGGTCATTTTAAAATCAACATGAAAAACCAAAATTCCAAAAGTATCAAACACAAAATAATGCTTACCGAAGAAAGAAAATGTATCGTGCTAGGCACCCTCCTCCCGCCCAGTGGTGCAACTGATGTCCCTCTCTCCAAAAATGTACTCAATGGGACCATAATGTTGCAACCACACACACGTTGACCTGATGTGAGGAAAAAACGAGTTAATACATTCGAAACGCAAAAAAGGTCATTTTAAAATCAACATGAAAAACTAAAACTCCTAAAGTATCAAACACAAAAAATTGCTTACCGAAGAAAGAAAATGTATCGTGCTAGGCACCCTCCTCCCGCCCTGTGGGGCAACTGATGTCCCTCTCTCCAAAAATGTACTCAATGAGACCATAATGTTGCAACCACACACACGTTGACCTACTGTGAGGAAAAAACGAGTTAGTACATTTCAAACATGAAAAAGGTAATTTTAAAATCAACATGAAAAACCAAAATTCCAAAAGTATCAAACATATAATAATGCTTACCGAAGAGAGGCAATGTATCATGCTAGGCACCCTCCTCCCGCCCTGTGGTGCAACTGATGTCCCTCTCTGCAAAAATATACTCAATGGGACAGTAATGTTGAAACCACACACAAGATGACCTGCTCTGAGTAAAAAACGAGGTAGTACATTTCAAACATGAAAAAGGTCATTTTAAAATCAACATGAGAAATCAAAATTTCAAAAGTATCAAGCACAAAAAAATGCTTACCGAAGAAAGAAAATGTATCGTGCTAGGAACCCTCCTCCCGCCCTGTGGTGCAAGTGATGTCCCTCTCTCCAAAAATGTACTCATGGGACCATAATGTTGCAACCACACACACGTTGAACTGCTGTAAGGAAAAAACGAGTTAGTACATTTCAAACATGAAAAAGGTCATTTTAAAATCAACATGAAAAACCAAAATTCCAAAAGTATCAAACACAAAATAATGTTTACCGAAGAAAGAAAATGTATGGTGCTAGGCACCCTCCTCCCGCCCTGTGGTGCAACTGATGTCCCTCTCTCCAAAAACGTACTCAATGGGACCATAATGTTGCAACCACACACACGTTGACCTGCTGTGAGGAAAAAGGAGTTAGTACATTCCAACCATGAAAAAGGTCATTTTAAAATCAAAATGAAAAAACAAAATTCCAAAAGCATCAAACAAAAAATAATTCTTACCGAAGAAAGAAAATGTATCGTGCTAGGCACCCTCCTCCCGCCCTGTGGTGCAACTGATGTCCCTCTCTCCTAAAATGTACTCAATGAGACCATAATGTTGCAACCACACACACGTTGACCTGCTGTGAGGAAAAAACGAGTTAGTACATTCCAAACATGAAAAAGGTCATTTTAAAATCAACATGAAAAACCAAAATTCTAAAAGTATCACACACAAAAAAATGCTTACCGAAAAAAGAAAATGTATCGTGCTAGGCACCCTCCTCCCGCCCAGTGGTGCAACAGATGTCCCCCTCTCCAAAAATTACTCAATGGGACCATAATGTTGCAACCACACACACGTTGACCTGCTGTGAGGAAAAATCGAGTTAGTACATTCCAAACATGAAAAAGGTCATTTTAAAATCAACATGAAAAACCAAAATTCCAAAAGTATTAAACACAAAATAATGCTTACCGAAGAAAGAAAATGTATCGTGCTAGGCACCCTCCTCCCGTCCTGTGGTGCAACTGATGTCCCTCTCTCCAAAAATGTACTCAATGGGACCATAATGTTGCAACCACACACACGTTGAAATGCTGTGAGGAAAAAACGAGTTAGTACATTCCAATCATGAAAAAGGTTATTTTAAAATCAACATGAAAAACCAAAGTTACAAAGGTATCAAACATATAATAATGCTTACCGAAGAAAGGAAATGTACTGTGCTAGGCACCCTCCTCCCGCCCTGTGGTGCAACTGATGTCCCTCTCTCCAAAAATGTATTCAATGGGACCGTAATGTTGCAACCACACACACGTTGACCTGCTATAAGGAAGAAACGAGTTAGTACATTCCAAACATGAAAAAGGTCATTTCAAAATCAACATGAAAAACCAAAATTCCAAAAGTATCAAACACAAAAAAATGCTTACCTAAGAAAGAAAGTGTATTGTGCTAGGCACCCTCCTCCCGCCCTGTGGTGCAACTGATGTCCCTCTATAAAAAAATGTATTCAATGGGACCGTAATGTTGCAACCACACACACGTTGACCTGCTGTGAGGAAAAAACGAGTTAGTACATTTCAAACATGAAAAAGGTCATTTTAAAATCAACATGAAAAACCAAAATTCCAAAAGTATCAAACTCAAAAAAATGCTTACCGAAGAATGAAAATGTATCATGCTAGGCACCCTCCTCCTGCCCTTTGGTGCAACTGATGTCCCTCTCTGCAAAAATGTACTCTGTGGGACCATAATGTTGCAACCACACACACGTTGACCAGCTGTGAGGAAAAAACGAGTTAGTACATTCCAAACAAGAAAAAGGTCATTTTAAAATCAACACGAAAAACCAAAATTCCCAAAGTATCAAACACAAAAAAATGATTACCGAAGAAGGAAAAAGTATCGTGCTAGGCACCCTCCTCCCGCCCTGTGGTGCAACTGATGTCCCTCTCTCCAAAAATGTACTCAGTGGGACCATAATGTTGCAACCAAACACACGTTGACCAGCTGTGAGGAAAAAACGAGTTAGTACATTCCAAACATGAAAAAGGTCATTTTAAAATCAACACGAAAAACCAAAATTCCAAAAGTATCAAACACAAAATAATGCTTACCGAAGAAAGAAAATGTATCGTGCTAGGCACCCTCCTCCCGCCCTGTGGGGCAACTGATTTCCCTCTCTCCAAAAATGTACTCAATGGGACCGTAATTTTGCAACCACGCACACGTTGACCTGCTGTGAGGAAAAAACGAGTTAGTACATTTCAAACATGAAAAAGGTCATTTTAAATTCAACATGAAAAACCAAAATTCATAAAGTATCAAACACAAAATAATGCTTACCGAAGAAAGAAAATGTATCGTGCTAGGCACCCTCCTCCCGCCCAGTGGTGCAACTGATGTCCCTCTCTCCAAAATTGTAATCAATGGGACCATAATGTTGCAACCACACACACGTTGACCTGATGTGAGGAGAAATCGAGTTAGTACATTCGAAACATGAAAAAGGTCATTTTAAAATCAACATGAAAAACCAAAATTCCAAAAGTATCAAACACAAAAAAATGCTTACCGAAGAAAGAAAATGTATCGTGCTAGGCACCCTCCTCTTGCCCTGTGGTGCAACTGATTTCCCTCTCTCCAAAAATGTACTCAATGGGACCGTAATGTTGCAACCACACACACGTTGACCTGCTGTGAGGAAAAAACGAGTTAGTACATTTCAAACATGAAAAAGGTCATTTTAAAATCAACATGAAAAACCAAAATTCCAAAAGTATCAAACACAAAATAATGCTTACCGAAGAAAGAAAATGTATCGTGCTAGGCACCCTCCTCCCGCCCAGTGGTGCAACTGATGTCCCTCTCTCCAAAAATGTACTCAATGGGACCATAATGTTGCAATCACACACACGTTGACGTGATGTGAGGAAAAAACGAGTTAGTACATTCGAAACGCGAAAAAGGTCATTTTAAAATCAACATGAAAAACTAAAATTCCTAAAGTATCAAACACAAAAAATTGCTTACCGAAGAAAGAAAATGTATCGTGCTAGGCACCCTCCTCCCGCCCTGTGGGGCAACTGATGTCCCTCTCTCCAAAAATGTACTCAATGGGACTGTAATGTTGCAACCACACACACTTTGACCTACTGTGAGGAAAAAACGAGTTAGTACATTTCAAACATGAAAAAGGTAATTTTAAAATCAACATGAAAAACCAAAATTCCAAAAGTATCAAACATATAATAATGCTTACCGAAGAGAGGCAATGTATCATGCTAGGCACCCTCCTCCCGCCCTGTGGTGCAACTGATGTCCCTCTCTGCAAAAATGTACTCAATGCGACAGTAATGTTGAAACCACACACAAGTTGACCTGCTCTGAGTAAAAAACGAGGTAGTACATTTCAAACATGAAAAAGGTCATTTTAAAATCAAAATGAAAAACCAAAATTCCAAAAGTATCAAACAAAAAATAATTCTTACCGAAGAAAGAAAATGTATCGTGCTAGGCACACTCCTCCCGCCCTGTGGTGCAACTGATGTCCCTCTCTCCAAAAAAGTACTCAATGAGACCATAATGTTGCAACCACACACACGTTGACCTGCTGTGAGGAAAAAACGAGTTAGTACATTCCAAACATTAAAAAGGTCATTTTAAAATCAACATGAAATACCAAAATTCTAAAAGTATCACACACAAAAAAATGCTTACCAAAAAAAGAAAATGTATCGTGCTAGGCACCCTCCTCCCGCCCAGTGGTGCAACAGATGTTCCCCTCTCCAAAAATTACTCAATGGGACCATAATGTTGCAACCACACACACGTTGACCTGCTGTGAGGAAAAATCGAGTTAGTACATTCCAAACATGAAAAAGGTCATTTTAAAATCAACATGAAAAACCAATATTCCAAAAGTATCAAACACAAAATAATGCTTACCGAAGAAAGATAATGTATCGTGCTAGGCACCCTCCTCCCGTCCTGTGGTGCAACTGATGTCCCTCTCTCCAAAAATGTACTCAATGGGACCATAATGTTGCAACCACACACACGTTGAAATGCTGTGAGGAAAAAACGAGTTAGTACATTCCAATCATGAAAAAGGTTATTTTAAAATCAACATGAAAAACCAAAATTACAAAGGTATGAAACATATAATAATGCTTACCGAAGAAAGGAAATGTATCGTGCTAGGCACCCTCCTCCCGCCCTGTGGTGCAACTGATGTCCCTCTCTCCAAAAATGTATTCAATGGGAACGTAATGTTGCAACCACACACACAATGACCTGCTATGAGGAAAAAACGAGTTAGTACATTTCAAACATGAGAAAGGTCATTTTAAAATCAACATGAAAAACCAAAATTCCAAAAGTATCAAACACAAAAAAATGCTTACCGAAGAAAGAATGTGTCTTGTGCTAGGCACCCTCCTCCCGCCCTGTGGTGCAACTGATGTCCCTCTCTAAAAAAATGTACTCAATTGGACCATAATGTTGCAACCACACACACGTTGACCTGCTGTGAGGAAAAAACGAGTTAGTACATTCCAAGGATGAAAAAGGTCATTTTAAAATCAACATGAAAAACCAAAATTGGAAATGTATGAAACACAATAAAATGCTTACCGAAGAAAGATATTGTATCGTGCTAGGCACCCTCCACCCGCCCTGTGGTGCCACTGATGTCCCTCTCTCCAAAAATATACTCAGTGGGACCATAATGTTGCAACCACACACACGTTGACCTGCTGTGAGGAAAAAACGAGTTAGTACATTCCAATCATGAAAAAGGTCATTTTAAAATCAACATGAAAAACCAAAATTCGAAAAGTATCAATGACAAAAAAATGCTTACCGAAGAAAGAAAATGTATCATGCCAGGCACCCTCCTCCCGCCCTGTGGCGCAACTGATGTCCCTCTCTCCAAAAATGTACTCAATGGGACCATAATGTTGCAACCACACACACGTTGACCTGCTGTGAGGAAAAAACGAGTTAGTACATTCCAAACATGAAAAAGGTCATTTTAAAATCAACATGAAAAACCAAATTCCAAAAGTATCAAACACAAAAAATGCTTACCGAAGAAAGAAAATGTATCGTGCTAGGAACCCTCCTCCCGCCCTGTGGTGCAAGTGATGTCCCTCTCTCCAAAAATGTACTCAATGGGACCATAACGTTGCAACCACACACACGTTGACCTGCTGTGAGGAAAACACGAGTTAATACATTCCAAACATGAAAAAGGTCATTTTAATATCAACATGAAAAACCAAAATTCCAAAAGTATCAAACTCAAAAAAATGCTTACCGAGGAAAGAAAATGTATCGTGCTAGGCACACTCCTCCTGCCCTTTGGTGCAACTGATGTCCCTCTCTAAAAAAATGTACTCAATTGGACCATAATGTTGCAACCACACACACGTTGACCTGCTGTGAGGAAAAAACGAGTTAGTACATTCCAAGGATGAAAAAGGTCATTTTAAAATCAACATGAAAAACCAAAATTGGAAATGTATGAAACACAATAAAATGCTTACCGAAAAAGATATTGTATCGTGCTAGGCACCCTCCACCAGCCCTGTGGTGCCACTGATGTCCCTCTCTCCAAAAATATACTCAGTGGGACCATAATGTTGCAACCACACACACGTTGACCTGCTGTGAGGAAAAAACGAGTTAGTACATTCCAATCATGAAAAAGGTCATTTTAAAATCAACATGAAAAACCAAAATTCGAAAAGTATCAATGACAAAAAAATGCTTACCGAAGAAAGAAAATGTATCATGCCAGGCACCCTCCTCCCGCCCTGTGGCGCAACTGATGTCCCTCTCTCCAAAAATGTACTCAATGGGACCATAATGTTGCAACCACACACACGTTGACCTGCTGTGAGGAAAAAACGAGTTAGTACATTCCAAACATGAAAAAGGTCATTTTAAAATCAACATGAAAAACCAAAATTCCAAAAGTATCAAACACAAAATAATGCTTACCGAAGAAAGAAAATGTATCGTGCTAGGCTCCCTCCTCCTGCCCTGTGGTGCAACTGATGTCCGTCCCTCCAGAAATGTACTCAATGGGACCATAATGTTGCAACCACACACACGTTGACCTGCTGTGAGGAAAAAACGAGTTAGTACATTCCAAACATGAAAAAGGTCATTTTAAAATCAACATGAAAAACCAAATTCCAAAAGTATCAAACACAAAAAATGCTTACCGAAGAAAGAAAATGTATCGTGCTAGGAACCCTCCTCCCGCCCTGTGGTGCAAGTGATGTCCCTCTCTCCAAAAATGTACTCAATGGGACCATAACGTTGCAACCACACACACGTTGAGCTGCTGTGAGGAAAACACGAGTTAATACATTCCAAACATGAAAAAGGTCATTTTAATATCAACATGAAAAACCAAAATTCCAAAAGTATCAAACTCAAAAAAATGCTTACCGAGGAAAGAAAATGTATCGTGCTAGGCACACTCCTCCTGCCCTTTGGTGCAACTGATGTCCTTCTCTCCAAAAATATACTCAATGGGACTGTAATGTTGCAACCACACACATGTTGACCTACTGTGAGGAAAACACGAGTTAGTACATTTCAAACATGAAAAGGTCATTTTAAAATCAACATGAAAAACCAAAATTCCAAAAGTATCAAACACAAAATAATGCTTACCGAAGAAAGAAAATATATATTGCTAGGCACCCTCCTCCCACCCTGTGGTGCAACTGATGTCCCTCTCTCCAAAAATGTAATCAGTGGGACCATAATGTTGCAACCACACACACGTTGACCAGCTGTGAGGAAAAAACGAGTTAGTACATTTCAAACATGAAAAAGGTCATTTTAAAATCAACATGAGAAACCAAAATTCCAAAAGTATCACACAGAAAATAATGCTTACCGAAGAAAGAAAATGTATCTTGCTAGGCACCCTCCGCAAGCCCTGTGGTGCAACTGATGTCCCTCTCTCCAAAAATGTACTCAATGGGACCGTAACGTTGCAACCACACACACGTTGACCTGCTGTGAGGAAAAAACGAGTTAGTACATTTCAAATATGAAAAAGGTCATTTTAAAATCAACATGAAAAACCAAAATTCCAAAAGTATCAAACACAAAAAATGCTTATCGAAGAAAGAAAATGTATCGTGCTAGGCACCCTCCTCCCGCCCTGTGGTTCAACTGTTGTCCCTCTCTCCAAAAACGTACTCAATGGGACCATAATGTTGCAACCACCCACGCGTTGACCTGGTGTGAGGAAAAAACGAGTTAGTACATTCCAAACACGAAAAAGATCATTTTAAAATCAACATGAAGAACCAAAATTCCAAAAGTATCGAACACAAAAAAATGCTTACCGAAGAAAGAAAATGTATCGTGCTAGAACCCTTCTCCCGCCCTGTGGTGCAAGTGATGTCCCTCTCTCCAAAAATGTACTCAATGGGACCATAATGTTGCAACCACACACACGTTGACCTGCTGTGAGGAAAACACGAGTTAATACATTCCAAACATGAAAAAGGTCATTTTAATATCAACATGAAAAACCAAAATTCCAAAAGTATCAAACACAAAAAAATGATTCCCGAGGAAGGAAAATGTATCGTGCTAGGCACCCTCCTCCCGCCCTGTGGTGCAACTGATGTCCCTCCCTTCAAAAATGTACTCAATGGGACCGTAATGTTGCAACCACACACACGTTGACCTGCTGTAGGGAAAAAACGAGTTAGTACATTTCAAACATGAAAAAGGTCATTTTAAAATCAACATGAAAAACCAAAATTCCAAAAGTATCAATGACAAAAAAATGCTTACCGAAGAAAGAAAATGTATCGTGCTAGGCACCCTCCCGCCCTGTGGCGCAACTGAAGTCCCTCTCTCCAAAAATGTACTCAATGGGACCATAACGTTGACCTGCTGTGAGGAAAAAACGAGTTAGTAAATTCCAATCACGAAAAAGGTCATTTTAAAATCAACATAAAAAACCAAAATTCCAAAAGTAAGCAAACACAAAGAAATGCTTACCGAAGAAAGAAAAAGTATCGTGCTAGGCACCCTCCCCCCGCCCTGTGGTGCAAGTGATGTCCCTCTCTCCAAAAATGTACTCAAAGGGACCATAATGTTGCAACCACACACACGTTGACCTGCTGTGAGGAAAAAACGAGTTAGTACATTCCAAACATGAAAAAGGTCATTTCAAAATCAACATGAAAAACCAAAATTCCAAAAGTATCAAACACAAAAAAATGCTTACCGAAGAAAGAAAGTGTATTGTGCTAGGCACCCTCCTCCCGCCCTGTGGTGCAACTGAAGTCCCTCTATAAAAAAATGTATTCTATGTGACCGTAATGTTGCAACCACACACACGTTGAACTGCTGTGAGGAAAAAACGAGTTAGTACATTTCAAACATGAAAAACGTCATTTTAAAATCATCATGAAAATCCAAAATTCCAAAAGTATCAAACTCAAAAAAATGCTTACCGAAGAAAGAAAATGTATCGTGCTAGGCACCCTCCTCCTGCCCTTTGGTGCAACTGATGTCCCTATCTGCAAAAATGTACTCAGTGGGACCATAATGTTGCAACCACACACACGTTGACCAGCTGTGAGGAAAAAACGAGTTAGTACATTCCAAACATGAAAAAGGTCATTTTAAAATCAACACGAAAAACCAAAATTCCAAAAGTATCAAACACAAAAAAATGATTACCGAAGAAGGAACATGTATCGTGCTAGGCACCCTCCTCCCGCCCTGTGGTGCAACTGATGTCCCTCTCTCCAAAAATGTACTCAGTGGGACCATAATGTTGCAACCACACACACGTTGACCAGCTGTGTGGAAAAAACGAGTTAGTACATTCCAAACATGAAAAATGTCATTTTAAAATTAACACCAAAAACCAAAATTCCAAAAGTATCAAACACAAAATAATGCTTACCGAAGAAAGAAAATGTATCGTGCTATGCACAATCCTCCCGCCCTGTGGTGCAAGTGATGTCCCTCTCTCCAAAAATGTACTCAATGGGACCGTAATGTTGCAACCACACACATGTTGACCTGCTGTGAGGAAAAAACGAGTTAGTACATTCCAAACATGAAAAAGGTCATTTTAAAATCAACACGAAAAACCAAAATTCCAAAAGTATCAAACACAAGGTAATGCTTACCGAAGAAAGAAAATGTATCGTGGTAGGCACCCTCCTCCCGCCCTATGGTGCAACTGATGTCCGTCTCTCCAGAAATGTACTCAATGGGACCATAATGTTGCAACCACACACACGTTGACCTGCTGTGAGGAAAAAACGAGTTAGTACATTTCAAACATGAATAAGGTCACTTTAAAATCAACATGAGAAACCAAAATTCCAAAAGTATCAATCACAAAATAATGCTTACCGAAGAAAGAAAATGTATCTTGCTAGGCACCCTCCGCAAGCCCTGAGGTGCAACTGATGTCACTCTCTCCAAAAATGTACTCAATGGGACCGTAATGTTGCAACCACACACATGTTGACCTGCTGTGAGGAAAAAACGAGTTAGTACATTCCAAACATGAAAAAGGTCATTTTAAAATCAACACGAAAAACCAAAATTCCAAAAGTATCAAACACAAGATAATGCTTACCGAAGAAAGAAAATGTATCGTGGTAGGCACCCTCCTCCCGCCCTATGGTGCAACTGATGTCCGTCTCTCCAGAAATGTACTCAATGGGACCATAATGTTGCAACCACACACACGTTGACCTGCTGTGAGGAAAAAACGAGTTAGTACATTTCAAACATGAATAAGGTCACTTTATAATCAACATGAGAAACCAAAATTCCAAAAGTATCAATCACAAAATAATGCTTACCGAAGAAAGAAAAGGTATCTTGCTAAGCACCCTCCGCAAGCCCTGAGGTGCAACTGATGTCACTCTCTCCAAAAATGTACTCAATGGGACCGTAATGTTGCAACCACACACATGTTGACCTGCTGTGAGGAAAAAACGAGTTAGTACATTCCAAACATGAAAAAGGTCATTTTAAAATCAACACGAAAAACCAAAATTCCAAAAGTATCAAACACAAGATAATGCTTACCGAAGAAAGAAAATGTATCGTGGTAGGCACCCTCCTCCCGCCCTATGGTGCAACTGATGTCCGTCTCTCCAGAAATGTACTCAATGGGACCATTATGTTACAACCACACACACGTTGACCTGCTGTGAGGAAAAAACGAGTTAGTACATATCAAACATGAAAAAGGTCACTTTAAAATCAACATGAGAAACCAAAATTCCAAAAGTATCAATCACAAAGAAATGCTTACCGAAGAAAGAAAATGTATCGTGCTAGGCTCCCTCCTCCCGCCCTGTGGTGCAACTGATGTCCCTCTCTCCAGAAATGTACTCAATGGGACCGTAATGTTGCAACCACCCACGCGTTGACCTGCTGTGAGGAAAAAACGAGTTAGTACATTCCAAACATGAAAAAGGTCATTTTAAAATCAACATGAAAAACCAAATTCCAAAAGTATCAAACACAAAAAAATGCTTACCGAAAAAAGAAAATGTATCGTGCTAGGAACCCTCCTCTTGCCCTGTGGTGCAAGTGATGTCCCTCTCTCCAAAAATGTACTCAGTGGGACCATAACGTTGCAACCACACACACGTTGACCTGCTGTGAGGAAAACACGAGTTAATACATTCCAAACATGAAAAAGGTCATTTTAATATCAACATGAAAAACCAAAATTCCAAAAGTATCAAACTCAAAAAAATGCGTACCGAGGAAAGAAAATGTATCTTGCTAGGCACCCTCCTCCCGCCCTGTGGTTCGACTGATGTCCTTCTCTCCAAAAATGTACTCAATGGGACCATAATGTTGCAACCACCCACGCGTTGACCTGGTGTGAGGAAAAAACGAGTTAGTACATTCCAAACACGAAAAATATCATTTTAAAATCAACATGAAAAACCAAAATTCCAAAAGTATCAAACACAAAAAAATGCTTACCGAAGAAAGAAAATGTATCGTGCTAGGAACCCTTCTCCCGCCTTGTTGTGCAAGTGATGTCCCTCTCTCCAAATATGTACTCAATGGGACCATAATGTTGCAACCACACACACGTTGACCTGCTGTGAGGAAAACACGAGTTAATACATTCCAAACATGAAAAAGGTCATTTTAATATCAACATGAAAAACCAAAATTCCAAAAGTATCAAACACAAAAAAATGCTTACCGAAGAAAGAAATGTATCGTGCTAGGCACCCTTCTCCCGCCCTGTGGTGCAAGTGATGTCCCTCACTCAAAAAATGTACTCAATGGGACCATAATGTTGCAACCACACACACGTTGACCTGCTGTGAGGAAAAAACGAGTTAGTATATCCCAAACATGAAAAAGGTAATTTAAAAATCAATATGAAGAACCAAAATTCCAAAAGTATCAAACACAAAAAAATGCTTACCGAAGAAAGAAAATGTATCGTGCTAGGCACCCTCCTCCCGCCCTGTGGTGCAACTGGTTTCCCTCTCTCCAAAAATGTACTCAATGGGACCATAATGTTGCAACCACACACACGTTGACCTGCTGTGAGGAAAAAAATGAGGTAGTACATTTCAAACATGAAAAAGGTCATTTTAAAATCAACACGAAGTACCAAAATTCCAAATGTATCAAACACAAAAAAATGATTACCGAATAAGGAGAATGTATCGTGCTAGGCACCCTCCTCCCGCCCTGTGGTGCAACTGATGTCCCTCTCTCCAAAAATTACTCAATGGGACCATAATGTTGCAACCACACACACGTTGACCTACTGTGAGGAAAAATCGAGTTAGTACATTCCAATCACGAAAAAGGTCATTTTAAAATCAACATGAAGAACCAAAATTCCAAAAGTATCAATGACAAAAAAATGCTTACCGAAGAAAGAAAATGTATCGTGCTAGGCACCCTCCTCCCGCCCTGTGGCGCAACTGATGACCCTCTCTCCAAAAATGTACTCAATGGGACCATAATGTTGCAACCACACACACGTTGACCTGCTGTGAGGAAAAAACGAGTTAGTACATTCCAATCACGAAAAAGGTCATTTTAAAATCAACATAAAAAACCAAAATTGCAAAAGTAAGCAAACACAAAAAAATGCTTACCGAAGAAAGAAAAAGTATCGTGCTGGCACCCTCCTCCCGCCCTGTGGTGCAAGTGATGTCCCTCTCTCCAAAAATGTACTCAAAGGGACTATAATGTTGCAACCACACACACGTTGACCTGCTCTGAGGAAAAAACGAGTTAGTACATTCCAAACATGAAAAAGGTCATTTCAAAATCAACATGAAAAACCAAAATTCCAAAAGTATCAAACACAAAAATATGCTTACCGAAGAAAGAAAGTGTATTGTGCTAGGCACCCTCCTCCCGCCCTGTGGTGCAACTGATGTCCCTCTATAAAAAAATGTATTCAATGGGACCGTAATGTTGCAACCACACACACGTTGACCTGCTGTGTGGAAAAAACGAGTTAGTACATTTCAAACATGAAAAAGGTCATTTTAAAATCAACATGAAAAACCAAAATTCCAAAAGTATCAAACTCAAAATAATGCTTACCGAAGAAAGAAAATGTATCGTGCTAGGCACCCTACTCCTGCCCTTTGGTGCAACTGATGTCCCTCTCTGCAAAAATGTACTCAGTGGGACCATAATGTTGCAACCACACACACGTTGACCAGCTGTGAGGAAAAAACGAGTTAGTAGATTCCAAACATTAAAAAGGTCATTTTAAAATCAACATAAAAAACCAAAATTTCAAAAGTATCAAACACAAAAAAATGATTACCGAAGAAGGAAAATGTATCGTGCTAGGCACCCTCCTCCCGTCCTGTGGTGCAACTGATGTCCCTCTCTCCAAAAATGTACTCAATGGGACCATAATGTTGCAACCACACACACGTTGACCTGCTGTGAGGAAAAAACGAGTTAGTACATTTCAAACATGAAAAAGGAAATTTTAAAATCAACATGAAAAACCAAAATTCAAAAAGTATCAAACACAAAAAAATGCTTACCGAAGAAAGAAAATGTATCCTGCTAGGCACCCTCCTCCCGCCCTGTGGGGCAACTGATGTCCCTCTCTCCAAAAATGTACCCAATGGGACCATAATGTTGCAACCACACACACGTTGAACTGCTGTGAGGCAAAACGAGTTGGTACATTCCAAACATGAAAAAGGTCATTTCAAAATCAACATGAAAAACCAAAATTCCAAAAGTATCAATGACAAAAAAATGCTTACCGAAGAATGAAAATGTATCATGCTAGGCACCCTCCTCCTGCCCTGTGGTGCAACGGATATCCCTCTCTCGAAAAATTACTCAATGGGACCATAATGTTGCAACCACACACATGTTGACCTGCTGTGAGGAAAAAACGAATTAGTACATTCGAAACATGAAAAAGGTCATTTTCAAATCAACATGAAAATCCAAAATTCCTAAAGTATCAAACACAAAAAAAAAAAAACTTACCGAAGAAGGAAAATGTATCGTGCTAGGCACCCTCCACTCGCCCTGTGGTGCAACGGATATCCCTCTGTCGAAAAATGTACTCAATGGGACCATAATGTTGCAACCACATACACGTTGACCTGTTGTGAGGAAAACACGAGTTAGTACATTCCAAACATGAAAAAGGTCATTTTAAAATCAGAATGAAAAACCAAAATTCCAAAAGTATCAAACAAAAAATAATTCTTACCGAAGAAAGAAAATGTATCGTGCTAGGCACCCTCCTCCCGCCCTGTGGTGCAACTGATGTCCCTCTCTCCAAAAATGTACTCAATGAGACCATAATGTTGCAACCACACACACGTTGACCTGCTGTGAGGAAAAAACGAGTTAGTACATTCCAAACATGAAAAAGGTCATTTTAAAATCAACATGAAAAACCAAAATTCTAAAAGCATCAAACACAAAAAAATGCTTACCGAAGAAAGAAAATGTATCGTGCTAGGCACCCTCCTCCCGCCCAGTGGTGCAACTGATGTCCCTCTCTCCAGAAATTACTCAATGGGACCATAATGTTGCAACCACACACACGTTGACCTGCTCTGAGGAAAAATCGAGTTAGTACATTCCAAACATGAAAAAGGTCATTTTAAAATCAACATGAAAAACCAAAATTCCAAAAGTATCAAACACAAAATAATGCTTACCGAGGAAAGAAAATGTATCGTGCTAGGCACCCTCCTCCCGTCCTGTGGTGCAACTGATGTCCCTCTCTCCAAAAATGTACTCAATGGGACCATAATGTTGCAACCACACACACGTTGAAATGCTGTGAGGAAAAAACGAGTTAGTACATTCCAATCATGAAAAAGGGTATTTTAAAATCTACATGAAAAACCAAAATTACAAAGGTATCAAACATATAATAATGCTTACCGAAGAAAGGAAATGTATCGTGCTAGGCACCCTCCTCCTGTCCTTTGGTGCAACTGATGTCCCTCTCTCCAAAAATATACTCAATGGGACCATAATATTGCAACCACACACACGTTGACCTGCTGTGAGGGAAAAACGAGTTAGTACATTCCAAACATGAAAAAGGTCATTGCAAATCAACATGAAAAACAAAAATTCCAAAAGTAGCAAACACAAAAAAATGCTTACCGAAGAAATAAAATGTACCGTGCTAGGCACACTCCTCCCGCCCTGTGGTGCAACTGATGTCCATCTCTAAAAAAATGTACTCAATTGGACCATAATGTTGCAACCACACACACGTTGACCTGCTGTGAGGAAAAAACGAGTTAGTACATTCCAAGCATGAAAAAGGTCATTTTGAAATCAACATGAAAAACCAAAATTGGAAATGTATGAAACACAATAAAATGCTTACCGAAGAAAGAAATTGTATGGTGCTAGGCACCCTCCTCCCGCCCTGTGGCGCAACTGAAGTCCCTCTCTCCGAATATGTACTCATTGGGACCATAATGTTGCAACCACACACACGTTGACCTGCTGTGAGGAAAAAACGGGTTAGTAAATTCCAATCATGAAAAGGTCATTTTAAAATCAACATAAAAAACCAAAATTCCAAAAGTATCAAACACAAAAAAATGCATACCGAAAAAAGAAAATGTATCGTGCTAGGCACCCTCCTCCCGCCCAGTGGTGCAAGTGATGTCCCTCTCTCAAAAAATGTACTCAATGGGACCATAATGTTGCAACCACACACACGTTGACCTGCTGTGAGGAAAAAACGAGTTAGTACATTCCAAACATGAAAAAGGTCATTTTATAATCAACATGAAAAACCAAAATTCCAAAAGTATCAAACACAAAATAATGCTTACCGAAGAAAGAAAATGTATCGTGCTAGGCACCCTCCTTCCGCCCTGTGGTGGAACTGATGTCCGTCTCTCCAGAAATGTACTCAATGGGACCATAATGTTGCAACCACACACACGTTGACCTGCTGTGAGGAAAAAACGAGTTAGTACATTTCAAACATGAAAAAGGTTATTTTAAAATCAACATGAAAAACCAAAATTCCAAAAGTATCAATCACAAAATAATGCTTACCGAAAAAAGAAAATGTATCTCGCTAGGCACACTCCGCAAGCCCTGAGGTGCAACTGATGTCACTCTCTCCAAAAATGTACTCAATGGGACCGTAATGTTGCAACCACACACATGTTGACCTGCTGTGAGGAAAAAACGAGATAGTACATTTCAAACATGAAAAAGGTCATTTTAAAATCAACATGAAAAACCAAAACTCCAAAAGTATCAAACACAAAAAATGTTTACCGAAGAAAGAAAATGTATCGTGCTAGGCACCCTCCTCCTGCCCTGTGGTGCAACTGATGTCCCTCTCTCCAAAAATGTACTCAATGGGACCATAATGTTGCAACCACCCACGCGTTGACCTGCTGTGAGGAAAAAACGAGTTAGTACACTCCAAACATGAAAAAGGTCATTTTAAAATCAACATGAAAAACCAAATTCCAAAAGTATCAAACACAAAAAAATGCTTACCGAAGAAAGAAAATGTATCGTGCTAGGAACCCTCCTCCCGCCCTGTGGTGCAAGTGATGTCCCTCTTTCCAAAAATGTACTCAATGGGACCATAACGTTGCAACCACACACACGTTGACCTGCTGAGAGGTAAACACGAGTCAATACATTCCAAACATGAAAAAGGTCATTTTAATATCAACATGAATAAACAAAATTCCAAAAGTATCAAACACAAAAAAATGCTTACCGAAGAAAGAAAATGTATCGTGCTAGGCACCCTCCTCCCGCCCAGTGGAGCAACTGATGTCCCTCTCTCCAAAAATGTAATCAATGGGACCATAATGTTGCAACCACACACACGTTGACCTGCTGTGAGGAAAAAATGAGTTAGTACATTTCAAACATGAAAAAGGTCATTTTAAAATCAACATGAAAAACCAAAATTCCAAAAGTATCAAACACAAAAAAATGCTTACCGAAGAAAGAAAATGTATCGTGCTAGGCACCCTCCTCCTGCCCTTTGGTGCAACTGATGTCCTTCTCTCCAAAAATATACTCAATGGGACTGTAATGTTGCAACCACACACATGTTGACCTACTGTGAGGAAAACACGAGTTAGTACATTTCAAACATGAAAAAGGTCATTTTAAAATCAACATGAAAAACCAAAATTCCAAAAGTATCAAAAACAAAATAATGCTTACCGAAGAAAGAAAATATATATTGCTAGGCACCCTCCTCCCACCCTGTGGTGCAACTGATGTCCCTCTCTCCAAAAATGTACTCAGTGGGACCATAATGTTACAACCACACACACGTTGACCTGCTGTGAGGAAAACACGAGTTAGTACATTTCAAACATGAAAAAGGTCATTTTAAAATCAACATGAAAAACCAAAATTCCAAAAGTATCAAACACAAAATAATGCTTACCGAAGAAAGAAAATGTATCGTGCTAGGCACCCTCCACCTGCCCTTTGGTGCAACTGATGTCCCTCTCTAAAATAATGTACTCAATTGGACCATAATGTTGCAACCACACACTCGTTGACCTGCTGTGAGGAAAAAACGAGTTAGTACATTCCAAACATGAAAAAGGTCATTTTAATATCAACATGAAAAACCAAAATTGGAAATGTATGAAACACAAAACAATGCTTACCGAAGAAAGGAATTGTAACGTGCAAGGCACCCTTCTCCCGCCCTGTGGTGCAAGTGATGTCCCTCTCTCCAAAAATATACTCAATGGGACCATAATGTTGCAACCACACACACGTTGACCTGCTGTGAGGAAAAAACGAGTTAGTACAATCCAATCATGAAAGGGGTCATTTTAAAATCAACATGAAAAACCAAAATTCCAAAAGTATCAATGACAAAAAAATGCTTACCGAAGAAGGAAATTGTATCGTGCTAGGCACCCTCCTCCCGCCCTGTGGTGCAACTGATGTCCCTCTCTCCAAAAATGTACTCAATGGGACCATAATGTTGCAACCACCCACGCATTGACCTGGTGTGAGGAAAAAACGAGTTAGTACATTCCAAACATGAAAAAGGTCATTTTAAAATCAACACGAAAAACCAAAATTCCAAAAGTATCAAACACCAAAAAATGATTACCGAAGAAGAAAATGTATCGTGCTAGGCACCCTCCTCCCGCCCTGTGGTGCAAGTGATGTCCCTCTCTCCAAAAATGTACTCAATGGGACCATAATGTTGCAACCACACACACGTTGACCTGCTGTGAGGAAAAAACGAGTTAGTACATTTTAAACATGAAAAAGGTCATTTTAAAATCAACACGAAAAACCAAAATTCCAAAAGTATCAAACAGAAAATAATGCTTACCGAAGAAAGAAAATGTATCGTGCTAGGCACCCTCCTCCCGCCCTGTGGTGCAACTGATGTCCCTCTCTCCAAAAATGTACTCAATGGGACCATAATGTTGCAACCACACACACGTTGAAATGCTGTGAGGAAAAAATGAGTTAGTACATTCCAATCATGAAAAAGGTCATTTTAAAATCAACATGAAAAACCAAAATTCCAAAGGTATCAAACATATAATAATGCTTACCGAAGAAAGGAAATGTATCGTGCTAGGATCCCTCCTCCCGCCCTGTGGTGCAACTGATGTCCCTCTGTCCAAAAATGTATTCAATGTTACCGTAATGTTGCAACCACACACACGTTGACTTGCTCTGAGGAAAAAACGAGTTAGTACATTTCAAACATGAAAAAGGTCATTTTAAAATCAACATGAAATACCAAAATTCCAAATGTATCAAACACAAAAAATGCTTACCGAAGAAAGAAAATGTATCGTGCTAGGCACCGTCCTCCCGCCCTGTGGTGCAACTGATGTCCCTCTCTCCAAAAATGTACTCAATGGGACCATAATGTTGCAACCACCCACGCGTTGACCTGGTGTGAGGAAAAAACGAGTTAGTACATTCCAAACATGAAATAGATCATTTTAAAATCAACATGAAAAACCAAAATTCCAAAAGTATCAAACACAAAAAAATGCTTACCGAAGAAAGAAAATGTATTGTGCTAGGAACCCTCCTGCCGCCCTGTGGTGCAAGTGATGTCCCTCTCTCCAAAAATGTACTCAATGGGACCATAATGTTGCAACCACACTCACGTTGACCTGCTGTGAGGAAAACTCGAGTTAATACATTCCAAACATGAAAAAGGTCATTTTAATATCAACATGAAAAACCAAAATTCCAAAAGGATCAAACACAAAAAAATGCTTACCGAAGAAAGAAAATGTATCGTGCTAGGCACCCTTCTCCCGCCCTGTGGTGCAAGTGATGTCCCTCTCTCATAAAATGTACTCAATGGGACCATAATATTGCAACCACGCACACGTTGACTTGCTGTGAGGAAAAAACGAGTTAGTACATCCCAAACATGAAAAAGGTCATTTAAAAATCAATATGAATAACCAAAATTCCAAAAGTATCAAACACAAAAAAATGCTTACTGAAGCTAGAAAATGTATCGTGCTAGGCACCCTCCTCCCGCCCTGTTGTGCAACTAATGTCCCTCTCTCCAAAAATGTCCTCTATGGGACCATTATGTTGCAACCACACACACGTTGACCTGCTGTGAGGAAAAAATGAGTTAGTACATTTCAAACATGAAAAAGGTCATTTTAAAATCAACATGAAAAACCAAAATTCCAAAAGTATCAAGTACAAAATAATGCTTACCGAAGAAAGAAAATTATATATTGCTAGGCACCCTCCTCCCGCCCTGTGGTGCAACTGATGTCCCTCTCTCCAAACATGTACTTAGTGGGACAATAATGTTGCAACCACACATACTTTGACCATTTGTGAGGAAAAAACGAGTTAGTACATTTCAAACATGAAAAAGGTCATTTTAAAATCTACACGAAGAACCAAAATTCCAAAAGTGTCAAACACAAAAAAATGATTACCGAAGAAGGAAAATGTATCGTGCTAGGCACCCTCCTCCCACCCTGTGGTACAACTGATGTCCCTCTCTCCAAAAATGTACTCAATGGGACCATAATGTTGCAACCACACACACTTTGTCCTGCTGTAGTGAAAAAACGAGTTTGTACATTCCAAACATGAAAAAGGTCATTTTAAAATCAACATGAAAAACCAAAATTCCAAAAGAATCAATGACAAAAAAATGCTTACCGAAGAAAGAAAATGTATCGTGCTAGGCACCCTCCTCCCGCCCTGTGGCGCAACTGATGTCCCTCTCTCCAAAAACGTACTCAATGGGACCATAATGTTGCAACCACACACACGTTGTCCTGCTGTAGGGAAAAAACGAGTTAGTACATTTCAAACATGAAAAAGGTCATTTTAAAATCAACATGAAGAACCAAAATTCCAAAAGTATCAAACTCAAAAAAATGCTTACCGAAGAAAGAAAATGTATTGTGCTAGGCACCCTCCTCCTGCCCTTTGGTGCAACTGATGTCCCTCTCTGCAAAAATGTACTCAGTGGGACCATAATGTTGCAACCAAACACACGTTGACCTGCTGTGAGGAAAAAACGAGTTAGTACATTTCAAACATGAAAAAGGTCATTTTAAAATCAACAGGAAAAACCAAAATTCCAAAAATATCAAACACAAAATAATGCCTACCGAAGAAAGAAAATGTATCGTGCTAGGCACCCTCCTCCCGCCCTGTGGTGCAACTGAAGTCCCTCTCTCCTAAAATGTACTCAATGGGGCCGTAATGTTGCAACAGCACACACGTTGACCTGCTGTGAGGAAAAAACGAGTTAGTACATTTCAAACATGAAAAAGGTCATTTTAAAATCAACATGAAAAACCAAAATTCCAAAAGTATCAAACACAAAATAATGCTTACCGAAGAAAGAAAATGTATCGTGCTAGGCACCCTCCTCCCGCCCAGTGGTGCAACTGATGTCCCTCTCTCCAAAAATGTACTCAATGGGACCATAATGTTGCAACCACACACACGTTGACGTGCTGTGAGGAAAAAACGAGTTAGTACATTTCAAACATGAAAAAGGTCATTTTAAAATCAACATGAAAAACCAAATATCCAAAAATATCAAACACAAAACAATGCTTACCGAAGAAAGAAAATGTATCTTGCTAGGCACCCTCCTCCCGCCCTGTGGTGCAACTGATGTCCCTCTCTCCAAAAATGTACTCAATGGGACCGTAATGTTGCAACCACACACACGTTGACCTGCTGCGAGGAAAAATGAGTTAGTACATTTCAAATATGAAAAAGGTCATTTTAAAATCAACATGAAAAACCAAAATTCCAAAAGTATCAAACACAAAATAATGCTTACAGAAGAAAGAAAATGTATCGTGCTAGGCACCCTCCTCCCGCCCAGTGGTGCAACTGATGTCCCTCTCTCCAAAAATGTACTCAACGGGACCATAATGTTGCAACGACACACACGTTGACCTGATGTGAGGAAAAAACGAGTTCGTACATTCGAAACATGAAAAAGGTCATTTTAAAATCAACATGAAAAACAAAATTCCAAAAGTATCAACGACAAAAAATTGCTTACCGAAGAAAGAAAATGTATCGTGCTAGGCACCCTCCTCCCGCCCTGTGGCGCAACTGATGTCCCTCTCTCCAAAAATGTACTCAATGGGACCATAATGTTGCAACCACACACACGTTGACCTGCTGTGAGGAAAAAACGAGTTAGTACATTCCAATCATGAAAAAGGGCATTTTAAAATCAACATAAAAAACCAAATTTCCAAAAGTATCAAACACAAAAAAATGCTTACCGAAGAAAGAAAGTGTATTGTGCTAGGCACACTCCTCCCGCACTGTGGTGCAACTGATGTCCCTCTATAAAAAAATGTACTCAATGGGACCGTAATGTTGCAACCACACACACGTTGACCTGCTGTGAGGAATAAACGAGTTAGTACATTTCAAACATGAAAAAGGTCATTTTAAAATCAACATGAAAAACCAAAATTCCAAAAGTATCAAACACAAAATAATGCCTACCGAAGAAAGAAAATGTATCGTGCTAGGCAACCTCCTCAAGCCCTGTGGTGCAACTGATGTCCCTCTCTCCAAAAATGTACTCAATGGGACCATAATGTTGCAACCACACACACGTTGTCCTGCTGTGAGGAAAAAACGAGTTAGTACATTCCAAACATGAAAAAGGTAATTTTAAAATCAACATGAAAAACCAAAATTCCAAAAGTATCAAACACAAAATAATGCTTACCGAAGAAAGAAAATGTATTGTGCTAGGCACCCTCCTCCCGCCCTGTGGTGCAACTGATGTTCCTCTCTCCAAAAATGTACTCAATGGGACCGTAATGTTGCAACCACACACGTTGACCTGCTGTGAGGAAAAACGAGTTAGTACATTTCAAACATGAAAAAGGTCATTTTAAAATCAACATGAAAAACCAAAATTCCAGAAGTATCAAGCATATAATAATGCTTACCGAAGAAAGAAAATGTATCGTGCTAGGCACCCTCCTCCAGCCCTGTGGTGCAACTGATGTCCCTCTCTCCAAAAATGTACTCAATGGGACCATAATTTTGCAACCACCCATCTGTTGACCTACTGTGATGAAAAAACGAGTTAGTACATTCCAAACATGAAAAAGATCATTTTAAAATCAACATGAAAAACCAAAATTCCAAAAGTATCAAACACAAAAAAATGCTTACCGAAGAAAGAAAATGTATCGTGCTAGGAACCCTCCTCCCGCCCTTTGGTGCAACTGATGGCCCTCTCTCCAAAAATGTACCCAATGGGACCATAATGTTGCAACCACACACACGTTGACCAGCTGTGAGGAAAACACGAGTTAATACATTCCAAACATGAAAAAGTACATTTTAAAATCAACATGAAAAACCAAAATTCCAAAAGTATCAAACACAAAAAAATGCTTACCTAAGAAAGAAAATGTATCGTGCTAGGCACCCTCCTCCGGCACTGTGGTGCAAGTGATGTCCCTCTCTCCAAAAATGTACTCAATGGGACCATAATGTTGCAACCACACACACGTCCTGCTGTGAAGAAAAAACGAGTTAGTACATTTCAAACATGGAACAGGTCATTTTAAAATCAACATGAAAAACCAAAATTCCTAAATTATCAAACACAAAATAATGCTTACCGAAGAAAGAAAATGTATCATGCTAGGTACCGTCCTCCCGCCCTGTGGTGCAACTGATGTCCCTTTCCCCAAAACTGTACTCAATGGGATGTTGCAACCACACACACGTTGACCTGATGTGAGGAAAAAACGAGTTAGTACATTCGAAACATGAAGAAGGTCATTTTCAAATCTACATGAAGAACCAAAATTCCAAAAGTATCAAGCACTAAAATATGCTTACCGAAGAAAGAAAATGTATCGTGCTAGGCACCCTCCTCCCGCCCTGTGGTGCAACTGGTGTCCCTCTCTCCAAAAATGTACTCAATGGGACCAAAATGTTGCAACCACACACACGTTGACCTGCTGTGAGGAAAAAACGAGTTAGTACATTCAAAACATGAAAAAGGTCATTTTAAAAGCAACATAAAATACCAAAATTGGAAATGTATGAAACACAATAAAATGCTTACCAAAGAAAGAAATTGTATCGTGCTAGGCACCCTCCTTCCGCCCTGTGGTGCAACTGATGTCCCTCTCTCCAAAAATATACTCAGTGGGACCATAATATTGCAACCACACACACGTTGACCTGCTGTGAGTAAAAAACGAGTTAGTACATTTCAAACATGAAAAAGGTCATTTTAAAGTCAACACGAATAACCAAAATTCCAAAAGTATCAAACACAAAATAATGCTTACCGAAGAAAGAAATTGTATCGTGCTAGGCACCCTCCTCCCGCACTGTGGCGCAACTGATGTCCCTCTCTCCAAAAATGTACCCAATGGGACCATAATGTTGCAACCGCACACACGTTGAGGAAAAAACGAGTTAATACATTCCAATCATGAAAAAGGTCATTTTAAGATCAACATAAAAAACCAAAATTCGAAAAGTATCAGACCCAAAATTATGCTCACCGAAGAAAGAAAATGTATCGTGCTAGGCACCCTCCTCCCGCACTGTGGTGCAAGTGATGTCCCTCTCTCCAAAAATGTACTCAATGGGACCAAAATGTTGCAACCACACACACGTTGACCTGCTGTGAGGAAAAAACGAGTTAGTACATTCCAAAGATGAAAAAGGTCATTTTAAAATCAACATGAAAAACCAAAATTCCAAAAGTATCAAACACAAAAAAATGCTTACCGAAGAAAGAATATATATATTGCTAGGCACCCTCCTCCCGCCCTGTGGTGCAACTGATGTCCCTCTCTCCAAAAATGTACTCAATGGGACCATAATGTTGCAACCACACACACGTTGACCTGCTGTGAGGAAAAAACGAGTTAGTACATTTCAAACATGAAAAAGGTCATTTTAAAATCAACATGAAAAACCAAAATTCCAAAAGTACCAAACACAAAATAATGCTTACCGAAGAAAGAAAATGTACCTTGCTAGCCACCCTCCACAAGCCCTGTGGTGCAACTGATGTCACTCTCCCAAAAAATGTACTCAATGGGACAGTAATGTTGCAACTACCCACACGTTGACCTGCTGTGAGGAAAAAACGAGTTAGTACATTCGAAACATGAAAATGGTCATTTCAAAATCAACATGAAAAACCAAAATTCCAAAAGTATCAAACACAAAAAAATGCTTACCGAAGAAAGAAAATGTATCGTGCTAGGAACCCTCCACCCGCCCTGTGGTGCAACTGATGTCCCTCTCTCCAAAAATGTACTCAATGGGACCATAATGTTGCAACCACCCACACGTTGACCTGCTGTGAGGAAAAAACGAGTTAGTACATTCCAAACATGAAAAAGGTCATTTTAAAATCAACATGAAAAACCAAAATTCCAAAAGTATCAATCACAAAAAAATGCTTACCGAAGAAAGAAAATGTATCGTGCTAGGCACCCTCCTCCCGCCCTGTGGTGCAACTGATGTCCGTCTCTCCAAAAATGTACTCAATGGGACCATAATGTTCCAACCACACACACGATGACCTGCTGTGAGGAAAAAACGAGTTAGTACATTTCAAACATGAAAAAGGTCATTTTAAAATCAACATGAAAAACCAAAATTCCAAAAGTATCAAACACAAAAAAATGCTTACCGAAGAAAGGAAATGTATAGTTCTAAGCACCCTCCTCCCGCCCTGTGGTGCAACTGATGTCAGTCTCACCAAAAATGTACTCAATGGGACCATATTGTTGCAACCACACACACGTTGACCTGCTGTGAGGAAAAAACGAGTTAGTACATTCCAAACATGAAAAAGGTCATTTAAAAATCAATATGAAAAACCAAAATTCCAAAAGTATCAAACACAAAAAAATGCTTACCGAAGAAAGAAAATGTATCGTGCTAGGCACCCTCCTCCCGCCCTGTGGTGCAACTGATGTCCCTCTCTCCAAAAATGTACTCAATGGGACCATAATGTTGCAACCACACACACGTTGACCTGCTGTGAGGAAAAAACGAGTTAGTACATTCCAAACATGAAAAAGGTCATTTTAAAATCAACATGAAAAACAAAAATTCCAAAAGTATCAAACACAAAATAATGCTTACAGAAGAAAGAAAATGTATTGTGCTAGGCACCCTCCTACCGCCCTGTTGTGCAACTGATGTCCCTCTCTCCAAAAATGTACTCAATGGGACCACAATGTTGCAACCACACACACGTTGACCTGCTGTGAGGAAAAACGAGTTAGTACATTTCAAACATGAAAAAGGTCATTTTAAAATCAACATGAAAAACCAAAATTCCAAAAGTATCAAACACAAAATAATGCTTACCGATGAAAGATAATGTATTGTGCTAGGCAACCTACACCCGCCCTGTGGTGCAAGTGATGTCCCTCTCTCCAAAAATGTACTCAATGGGACCGTAATGTTGCAACCACACACACGTTGACCTGCTGTGAGGAAAAAACGAGTTAGTACATTCCAAACATGAAAAAGGTCATTTTAAAATCAACATGAAAAACCAAAATTCCAAAAGTATCAAACACAAATTAATGCTTACCGATGAAAGAAAGTGTATTGTGCTAGGCTCCCTCCACCCGCCCTGTGGTGCAACTGATGTCCCTCTCTCCAAAAATGTACTCAATGGGACCGTAATGTTGCAACCACACACACGTTGACCTGCTGTGTGGAAAAAACGAGTTAGTACATTTCAAACATGAAAAAGGTCATTTTAAAATCAACATGAAAAACCAAAATTCCAAAAGTATCAAACACAAAAAAATGCTTACCGAAGAAAGAAAATGTATCGTGCTAGGCACCCTCCTCCCGCCCTGTGGTGGAACTGATGTCCCTCTCTCCAAAAATGTACTGAATGGGACCATAATGTTGCAACCACACACACGTTGACCTGCAGTGAGGAAAAAACGAGTTAGTACATTCCAAACATGAAAAACGTCATTTTAAAATCAACATGAAAAACCAAAACTCCAAAAGTATCAAACACAAAATAATGCTTACAGAAGAAAGAAAATGTATTGTGCTAGGCACCCTCCTACCGCCCTGTTGTGCAACTGATGTCCCTCTCTCCAAAAATGTACTCAATGGGACCACAATGTTGCAACCACACACACGTTGACCTGCTGTGAGGAAAAACGAGTTAGTACGTTTCAAACATGAAAAAGGTCATTTTAAAATCAACATGGAAAACCAAAATTCCAAAAGTATCAAACACAAAATAATGCTTACCGATGAAAGATAATGTATTGTGCTAGGCAACCTACACCTGCCCTGTGGTGCAACTGATGTCCCTCTCTCCAAATATGTACTCAATGGGACCGTAATGTTGCAACCACACACACGTTGACCAGCTGTGAGGAAAAAACGAGTTAGTACATTCCAAACATGAAAAAGGTCATTTTCAAATCAACATGAATAACCAAAATTCCAAAAGTATCAAACACAAATTAATGCTTACCGATGAAAGAAAATGTATTGTGCTAGGCACCCTCCACCCGCCCTGTGGTGCAACTGATGTCCCTCTCTCCAAAAATGTACTCAATGGGACCGTAATGTTGCAACCACACACACGTTGACCTGCTGTGAGAAAAAAACGAGTTAGTACATTTCAAACATGAAAAAAGGTCATTTTAAAATCAACATGAAAAACCAAAATTCCAAAAGAATCAAACATATAATAATGCTTACCGAAGAAAGGAAATGTGTCGTCCTAGGCACCCTCCTCCCACTCTGTGGTGCAAATGATGTCCCTCTCTCCAAAAATGTACTCAATGGGACCGTAACGTTGCAACCACACACACGTTGACCTGCTGTGAGGAAAAAACGTGTTAGTACATTTCAAACATGAAAAAGGTCATTTTAAAATCAACATGAAAAACCAAAATTCCAAAAGTAACAGACTCAAAAAAATGCTTACCGAAGAAAGAAAATGTATCGTGCTAGGCACCCTCCTCGTGACCTTTGGTGCAACTGATGTCCCTCTCTCCAAAAATGTACTCAATGGGACTGTAATGTTGCAACCACACACACGTTTACCTACTGTGAGGAAAAAACGAGTTAGTACATTTCAAACATGAAAAAGGTCATTTTAAAATCAACATGAAAAACCAAAATTCCAAAAGTATCAAACACAAAATAATGCTTACCGAAGAAAGAAAATATATATTGCTAGGCACACTAGTCTTGCCCTGTGGTGCAACTGATGTCCCTCTCTCCAAAAATATACTCAATGGGACCACAATGTTGCAACCACACACACTTTGAACTGCTGTGACGAAAAAACGAGTTAGTACATTCCAAACATGAAAAAGGTCATTTTTAAATCAGCATGAAAAACCAAAATTCCAAAAGTATCAAACACAAAAAAATTCTTACCGAAGAAAGAAAATGTATCATGCTAGGCACACTCCTCCCGCCCTGTGGTGCAACTGATGTCCCTCTCTAAAAAAATGTACTCAATTGGACTATAATGTTGCAACCACACACACTTTGTCCTGCTGTGAGGAAAAAACGAGTTAGTACATTCAAAACATGAAAAAGGTCATTTTAAAATCAACATGAAAAACCAAAATTGGAAATGTATGAAACACAATAAAATGCTTACCAAAGAAAGAAATTGTATCGTGCTAGGCACCCTCCTTCCGCCCTGTGGTGCAACTGATTTATCTCTCTCCAAAAAATACTCAGTGGGACCATTATATTGCAACCACACATACGTTGACGTGCTGTGAGGAAAAAACGAGTTAGTACATTTCAAACATGAAAAAGGTCATTTTAAAATCAACACGAAAAACCGAAATTCCAAAAGTATCAAACACAAAATAATGCTTACCAAAGAAAGAAAATGTATCGTGCCAGGCACCCTCCTCCCGCACTGTGGCGCAACTGAAGTCCCTCTCTCCAAAAATGTACTCAATGTGACCATAATGTTGCAACCACACACACGTTGACCTGCTGTGAGGAAAAAACGAGTTAGTACATTCCAATCATGAAAAAGGTCATTTTAAAATCAACATAAAAAACCAAAATTCCAAAACTATCAAACACAAAATAATGCTCACCGAAGAAATAAAATGTATCGTGCTAAGCACCCTCCTCCCGCACTGGGGTGCAAGTGATGTCCCTCTCTCCAAAAATGTACTCAATTTGACCATAATGTTGCAACCACACACACGTTGACCTGCTGTGAGGAAAAAACGAGTTAGTACATTTCAAACATGAAAAAGGTCATTTTAAAATCAACATGAAAAACCAAAATTCCAAAAGTATCAAACACAAAATAATGCTTACCGAAGAAAGAAAATGTACCTTGCTAGGCACCCTTCTCAAGCCCTGTGGTGCAACTGATGTACCTCTCTCCAAAAATGTACTCATTGGGACCATAATGTTGCAACCACCCATACGTTGGCCTGCTGTGAGGAAAAAACGAGTTAGTACATTCGAAACATGATAAAGGTCATTTTAAAATCAACATGAAAAACCAAAATTCCAAAAGTGTCAAACACAAAAAAATGCTTACCGAAGAAAGAAAATGTATCGTGCTAGGCACCCTCCTCCCGCACTGTGGTGCAAGTGATGTCCGTCTCTCCAAAAATGTACTCAATGTGACCATAATGTTCCAACCACACACACGTTGACCTGCTGTTAGGAAAACACAAGTTAATACATTCCAAAAATGAAAAAGGTCATTTTAAAATCAACATGAAAAACCAAAATTCCAAAAGTATCAAACACAAAAAAATGCTTACCGAAGAAAGAAAATGTATCGTGCTAGGAACCCTCCTCTCGCCCTGTGGTGCAAGTGATGTCCCTTTCTCAAAAAATGTATTCAATGGGACCATAATGTTGCAACCACACACACGTTGACCTGCTGTGAGGAAAAAACGAGTTAATACATTCGAATCAGGAAAAACGTCATTTTAAAATCAACATGAAAAACCAAAATTCCAAAAGTATCAAACACAAAACTATGCATACTGAAGAAAGAAAATGTATCGTGCTAGGCACCCTCCTACTGCCCTGTGGTACAACTGATATCCCTCTCTGCAAAAATATACTCAGTGGGACCATAGTATTGCAACCACACACACGTTGACCTGTTGTGAGGAAAAAACGAGTTAGTACATTCCAAACATGAAGAAGGTCATTTTAAAATCAACATGAAAAACCAAAATTCCAAAAGTATCAATGACAAAAAAATGCTTACCGAAGAAAGAAAATGTATCGTACTAGGCACCATCCTCCCGCCCTGTGGCGCAACTGATGTCCCTCTCTCCAAAAATGTACTCAATGGGACCATAATGTTGCAACCACACACACGTTGACCTGCTGTGAGGAAAAAACGAGTTAGTACATTCCAAACATGTAAAAGGTCATTTTAAAATCAACATGAAAAACAAAATTCCAAAAGTATCAAACAGATAATAATGTTTACCGAAGAAAAGAAATGTATCGTGCTAGGCACCCTCCTCCCGCCCTGTGGTGCAACTGATGTCCCTCTATAAAAAAATGTACTCAATGGGACCGTAATGTTGCAACCACACACACGTTGACCTGCTGTGAGGAAAAAACGAGTTAGTACATTTCAAACATGAAAAAGGTCATTTTAAAATCAACATGAAAAACCAAAATTCCAAAAGTATGAAACTCAAAAAAATGCTTACCGAAGTAAGAAAATGTATCGTGCTAGGCACCCTCCTCCTGCCCTTTGGTGCAACTGATGTCCTTCTCTCCAAAAATGTACTCAATGTGACTGTAATGTGGCAACCACACACACGTTGACCTACTGTGAGGAAAAAACGAGTTAGTACATTTCAAACATGAAAAAGGTCATTTTAAAATCAACACGAAAAACCAAAATTCCAAAAGTATCAATCACGAAAATATGATTACCGAAGAAGGAAAATGTATCGTGCTAGGCACCCTTCTCCTGCCCTGTGGTGCAACTGATGTCCCTCTCTCCAAAAATAAACTCAATGGGACCATAATGTTGCAACCACACACACGTTGACCTGCTGTGAGGAAAAAACGAGTTAGTACATTTCAAACATGAAAAAGGTCATTTTAAAATCAACATGAAAAACCAAAATTCCAAAAGTATCAAACACAAAATAATGCTTACCGAAGAAAGAAAATGTATCTTGCTAGGCACCCTCCTCAAGCCCTGTGGTGCAACTGATGTCCCTCTCTCCAAAAATGTACTCAATGGGACCGTAATGTTGCAACCACACACACGTTGACCTGCTGTGAGGAAAAAACGAGTTAGTACATTCCAATCATGAAAAAGGTCATTTTAAAATCAACATGAAAAACCAAAATTCCAAAAGTATCAAACACACACAAAATGCTTACCGAAGAAATAAAATGTATCGTGCTAGGAACCCTCCTCCCGCCCAGTGGTGCAACTGATGACCCTCTCTCCAAAAATGTACTCAATGGGACCATAATGTTGCAACCACGCACACGTTGACCTGCTGTGAGGAAAAAACGAGTTAGTACATTCGAAACATGAAAAAGGTCATTTTCAAATCATAATGAAAAATCAAAATTCCAAAAGTATCAAACACAAAAAAATGTTTACAGAAGAAAGAAAATGTATCGTGCTAGGCACCCTCCTCCCGCTCTGTGGCAAAACTGATGTCCCTCTCTCCAAAAATGTACTCAATGGGACCATAATGTTGCAACCACACACACGTCGACCTGCTGTGAGGAAAAAACGAGTTAGTACATTCCAATCATGAAAAAGGTCATTTTAAAATCAACATAAAAAACCAAATTTCCAAAAGTATCAAACACAAAAAAATGCTTACCGAAAATAGAAAATTTATCGTGCTAGGCACCCTCATCCCGCCCTGTGGTGCAACTGATATCCCTCTCTCCAGAAATGTACTCAATGGGACCATAATGTTGCAACCACACACACGTTGACCTGCTGTGAGGAAAAAACAAGTTAGTACATTCCAATCATGAAAAAGGTCACTTTAAAATCAACAAAAAAAACCTAAATTCCAAAAGTATCAAACACAAAAAAATGCTTACCAAAAAAAGAAAATGTATCGTGCTAGGCACCCTCCTCCCGCCCTGTGGTGCAACTGATGTCCCTCTCTCCAAAAATGTACTCAATGGGACCATAATGTTGCAACCACACACACGTTGACCTGATGTGAGGAAAAATCGAGTTAGTACATTCCAATCATGAAAAAGGTCATTTTAAAATCAACATAAAAAACCAAAATTCCAAAAGTATCAAACACAAAAAAATGCTTACCGAAAATAGAAAATGTATCGTGCTAGGCACCCTCATCCCGCCCTGTGGTGCAACTGATGTCCCTCTCTCCAAATATGTACTCAATGGGACCATAATGTTGCAACCACACACACGTTGACCTGCTGTGAGGAAAAAACGAGTTAGTACATTCCAATCATGAAAAAGGTCATTTTAAAATCAACATAAAAAACCAAAATCAAAAGTATCAAACACAAAAAAATGCTTACCGAAAAAAGAAAAAGTATCGTGCTAGACACCCTCCTCCCGCCCTGTGGTGCAACTGATGTCCCTCTCTCCAAAAATGTACTCAATGGGACCATAATGTTGCAACCACACACACGTTGACCTGATGTGAGGAAAAAACGAGTTAGTACATTTCAAACATGAAAATAGTCATTTTAGAATCAACATGAAAAACCAAAATTCCAAAAGTATCAAACTCAAAAAATGCTTACCGAAGAAAGAAAATGTATCGTGCTAGGCACCCTCCTCCCGCCCTGTGGTGCAACTGATGTCCCTCTCTCCAAAAATGTACTCAATGGGACCATAATGTTGCAACCACACACACGTTGACCTGCTGTGAGGAAAAAACGAGTTAGTACATTCCAATCATGAAAAAGGTCATTTTAAAATCAACATAAAAAACCAAAATTCCAAAAGTATCAAACACAAAATAATGCTTACCGAAGAAAGAAAATATATCTTGTATCTTGCTAGGCACCCTCCTCAAGCCCTGTGGTGCAACTGATGTCCCTCTCTCCGAAAATGTACTCAATGGGACCATAATGTTGCAACCACACACACGTTGACCTGCTGTGAGGAGAAAACGAGTTAGTACATTTCAAACATGAAAAAGGTCATTTTAAAATCAACATGAAAAACCAAAATTCCAAAAGTATCAAACACAAAAAAATGCTTACCGAAAAAAGAAAAAGTATCGTGCTAGGCACCCTCCTCCCGCCCTGTGGTGCAACTGATGTCCCTCTCTCCAAAAATGTACTCAATGGGACCATAATGTTGCAACCACACTCACGTTGACCTGCTGTGAGGAAAAAACGAGTTAGTACATTCGAAACATGAAAAAGGTCATTTTAAAATCAAATTGAAAAACCAAAATTCCAAAAGTATCAAACTCAAAAAATGCTTACCGAAGAAAGAAAATGTATCGTGCTAGGCACCCTCCTCCCGCCCTGTGGTGCAACTGATGTCCCACTCTCAGTAAATGTACTCAATGGGACCATAATGTTGCAACCACACACACGTTGACCTGATGTGAGGAAAAATCGAGTTAGTACATTCCAATCATGAAAAAGGTCATTTTAAAATCAACATAAGAAACCAAAATTCCAAAAGTATCAAACACAAAATAATGCTTACCGAAGAAAGAAAATGTATCTTGCTAGGCACCCTCCTCAAGCCCTGTGGTGCAACTGATGTCCCTCTCTCCAAAAATGTACTCAATGGGAAAGTAATGTTGCAACCACACACACGTTGACCTGCTGTGAGGAAAAAACGAATTAGTACATTTCAAACATGAAAAAGGTCATTTTAAAATCAAAATGAAAAACCAAAATTCCAAAAGTATCAAACACAAAAAAATGCTTACCGAAAAAAGAAAATGTATCGTGCTAGGCACCCTCCTCCCGCCCTGTGGTGCAACTGATGTCCCTGTCTCCAAAAATGTACTCAATGGGACCATAATGTTGCAACCACACACACGTTGACCTGCTGTGAGGAAAAAACGAGTTAGTACATTCCAATCATGAAAAAGGTCATTTTAAAATCAACATGAAAAACCAAAATTCCAAAAGTATCAAACACAAAAAAATGCTTACAGAAGAAAGAAAATGTATCGTGCTAGGCACCCTCCTCCCGCTCTGTGGCAAAACTGATGTCCTTCTCTCCAAAAATGTACTCAATGGGACCATAATGTTGCAACCACACACACGTTGACCTGCTGTGAGGAAAAAACGAGTTAGTACATTCCAATCATGAGAAAGGTCATTTTAAAATCAACATAAAAAACCAAAATTCCAAAAGTATCAGACACAAAAAATGCTTACCGAAGAAAGAAAATATATCTTGTATCTTGCTAGGCACCCTCCTCAAGCCCTGTGGTGCAACTGATGTCCCTCTCTCCAAAAATGTACTCAATGGGACCGTAATGTTGCAACCACCCACACGTTGACCTGCTGTGAGGAAAAAATGAGTTAGTACATTTCAAACACGAAAAAGGTCATTTTAAAATCAACATGAAAAACCAAAATTCCAAAAGTATCAAACACAAAAAAATGCTTACCGAAAAAAGAATATGTATCGTGCTAGGCACCCTCCTCCCGCCCTGTGGTGCAACTGATGTCCCTCTCTCCAAAAATGTACTCAATGGGACCATAATGTTGCAACCACACACACGTTGACCTGCTGTGAGGAAAAAACGAGTTAGTACATTCGAAACATGAAAAAGGTCATTTTAAAATCAACATGAAAAACCATAATTCCAAAAGTATCAAACTCAAAAAATGCTTACCGAAGAAAGAAAATGTTTCGTGCTAGGCACCCTCCTCCCGCCCTGTGGTGCAAGTGATGTCCCTCTCTCCAAAAATGTACTCAATGGGACCATAATGTTGCAACCACACACACGTTGACCTGCTGTGAGGAAAAAACGAGTTAGTACATTCCAATCATGAGAAAGGTCATTTTAAAATCAACATAAAAAACCAAAATTCCAAAAGTATCAGACACAAAAAATGCTTACCGAAGAAAGAAAATGTATCTTGCTAGGCACCCTCCTCAAGCCCTGTGGTGCAACTGATGTCCCTCTCTCCAAAAATGTACTCAATGGGTCCGTAATGTTGCAACCACACACACGTTGACCTGCTGTGAGGAAAAAACGAGTTAGTACATTTCAAACATGAAAAATGTCATTTTAAAATCAACATGAAAAACCAAAATTCCAAAAGAATCAAACACAAAAAAATGCTTACCGAAAAAAGAAAATGTATCGTGCTAGGCACCCTCCTCCCGCCCTGTGGTGCAACTGATGTTCCTATCTCCAAAAATGTACTCAATGGGACCATAATGTTGCAACCACACACACGTTGACCTGCTGTGAGGAAAAAACGAGATAGAACATTCGAAACATGAAAAATGTCATTTTAGAATCAACATGAAAAAATAAAATTCCAAAAGTATTAAACTCAAAAAATGCTTACCGAAGAAGAAAATCTATCGTGCTAGGCACCCTCCTCCCGCCCTGTGGTGCAACTGATGTCCCTCTCTCCAAAAATGTACTCAATGGGACCATAATATTGCAACCACACACACGTTGACCTGCTGTGAGGAAAAATCGAGTTAGTACATTCCAATCATGAAAAAGGTCATTTTAAAATCAACATAAAAAACCAAAATTCCAAAAGTATCAAACACAAAAAATGCTTACCGAAGAAAGAAAATGTATCGTGCTAGGCACCCTCCTCCCGCCCTGTGGTGCAACTGATGCCCCTCTCTCCAAAAATGTACTCAATGGGACCATAATGTTGCAACCACACACACGTTGACCTGCTGTGAGGAAAAAACGAGTTAGTACATTCCAATCATGAAATAGGTCATTTTAAAATCAACATAAAAAACCAAAATTCCAAAAGTATCAAACACAAAATAATGCTTACCGAAAAAAGAAAAAGTATCGTGCTACGTACCCTCCTCCCGCCCTGTGGTGCAACTGATGTCCCTCTCTCCAAAAATGTACTCAATGGGACCATAATGTTGCAACCACACACACGTTGACCTGATGTGAGGAAATAACGAGTAAGTACATTCGAAACATGAAAAAGGTCATTTTCAAATCAACATGAAAAACCAAAATTCCAAAAGTATCAAACACAAAAAAATGCTTACAGAAGAAAGAAAATGTATCGTGCTAGGCACCCTCCTCCCGCTCTGTGGCAAAACTGATGTCCCTCTCTCCAAAAATGTACTCAATGGGACCATAATGTTGCAACCACACACACGTTGACCTGCTGTGAGGAAAAAACGAGTTAGTACATTCCAATCATGAAAAAGGTCATCTTAAAATCAACATAAAAAACCAAAATTCCAAAAGTATCAAACACAAAACAATGCTTACCGAAGAAAGAAAATGTATCTTGCTAGGCACCCTCTTCAAGCCCTGTGGTGCAACTGATGTCCCTCTCTCCAAAAATGTACTCAATGGGACCGTAATGTTGCAACCAGACACACGTTGACCTGCTGTGAGGAAAAAACGAGTTAGTACATTCCAATCATGAAAAAGGTCATTTTAAAATCAACATAAAAAACCAAAATTCCAAAAGTATCAAACACAAAAAAATGCTTACCGAAAAAAGAAAATGTATCGTGCTAGGCACCCTCCTCCCGCCCTGTGGTGCAACTGATGTCCCTCTCTCCAAAAATGTACTCAATGGGACCATATAGTTGCAACCACACACACGTTGACCTGCTGTGAGGAAAAAACGAGTTAGTACATTCCAATCATGAAAAAGGTCATTTTAAAATCAAAATAAAAAACCAAAATTCCAAAAGTATCAAACACAAGAAAATGCTTACCGAAAATAGAAAATGTATCGTGATAGGCACCCTCCTCCCTCCCTGTGGTGCAACTGATGTCCCTCTCTCCAAAAATGTACTCAATGGGACCATAATGTTGCAACCACACACACGTTGACCTGCTGTATGGAAAAAATGAGTTAGTACATTCCAATCATGAAAAAGGTCATTTTAAAATCATCATAAAAAACCAAAATTCCAAAAGTATCAAACACAAAAAAATGCTTACCGAAAAATGAAAATGTATCGTGCTAGGCACCCTCCTCCCGCCCTGTGGTGCAACTGATGTCCCTCTTTCCAAAAATGTACTCAATGGGACCATAATGTTGCAACCACACACACGTTGACCTGATGTGAGGAAAAAACAAGTTAGTACATTCGAAACATGAAAAAGGTCATTTTCAAATCAACATGAAAAACCAAAATTCCAAAGTATCAATCACAAAAAAATGCTTACAGAAGAAAGAAAATGTATCGTGCTAAGCACCCTCCTCCCGCTCTGTGGCAAAACTGATGTCCCTCTCTCCAAAAATGTTCTCAATGGGACCATAATGTTGCAACCACACACACGTTGACCTGCTGTGAGGAAAAATCGAGTTAGCACATTCCAATCATGAAAAAGGTCATTTTAAAATCAACATAAAAAAACCAAAATTCCAAAAGTATCAAACACAAAATAATGCTTACCGAAGAAAAAAATGTATCTTGCTAGGCACCCTCCTCAAGCCCTGCGGTGCAACCGATGTCCCTCTCTCCAAAAATGTACTCAATGGGACCGTAATGTTGCAACCACACACACGTTGACCTGCTGTGAGGAAAAAACGAGTTAGTACATTTCAAACATGAAAAAGGTCATTTTAAAATCAACATGAAAAACCAAAATTCCAAAAGTATCAAACACAAAAAATGCTTACCGAAAAAAGAAAATCTATCGTGCTAGGCACCCTCCTCCCGCCCTGTGGTGCAACTGATGTCCCTCTCTCCAAAAATGTACTCAATGGGACCATAATATTGCAACCACACACACGTTGACCTGCTGTGAGGAAAAAACGAGTTAGTACATTCGAAACATGAAAAAGGTCATTTTAAAATCAACATGAAAAACCAAAATTCCAAAAGTATCAAACACAAAAAAATGCTTACCGAAAAATGAAAATGTATCGTGCTAGGCACCCTCCTCCCGCCCTGTGGTGCAACTGATGTCCCTCTTTCCAAAAATGTACTCAATGGGACCATAATGTTGCAACCACACACACGTTGACCTGATGTGAGGAAAAAACGAGTTAGTACATTCGAAACATGAAAAAGGTCATATTCAAATCAACATGAAAAACCAAAATTCCAAAGTATCAAACACAAAAAAATGCTTACAGAAGAAAGAAAATGTATCGTGCTAAGCACCCTCCTCCCGCTCTGTGGCAAAACTGATGTCCCTCTCTCCAAAAATGTTCTCAATGGGACCATAATGTTGCAACCACACACACGTTGACCTGCTGTGAGGAAAAATCGAGTTAGCACATTCCAATCATGAAAAAGGTCATTTTAAAATCAACATAAAAAAACCAAAATTCCAAAAGTATCAAACACAAAATAATGCTTACCGAAGAAAAAAATGTATCTTGCTAGGCACCCTCCGCAAGCCCTGCGGTGCAACCGATGTCCCTCTCTCCAAAAATGTACTCAATGGGACCGTAATGTTGCAACCACACACACGTTGACCTGCTGTGAGGAAAAAACGAGTTAGTACATTTCAAACATGAAAAAGGTCATTTTAAAATCAACATGAAAAACCAAAATTCCAAAAGTATCAAACACAAAAAATGCTTACCGAAAAAAGAAAATGTATCGTGCTAGGCACCCTCCTCCCGCCCTGTGGTGCAACTGATGTCCCTCTCTCCAAAAATGTACTTAATGGGACCATAATATTGCAACCACACACACGTTGACCTGCTGTGAGGAAAAAACGAGTTAGTACATTCGAAACATGAAAAAGGTCATTTTAAAATCAACATGAAAAACCAAAATTCCAAAAGTATCAACCTCAAAAAATGCTTACAGAAGAAAGAAAATGTATCGTGCTAGGCACCCTCCTCCCGCTCTGTGGCAAAACATATGTCCCTCTCTCCAAAAATGTACTCAATGGGACCATAATGTTGCAACCACACACACGTTGACCTGCTGTGAGGAAAAAACGAGTTAGTACATTCCAATCATGAAAAAGGTCATTTCAAAATCAACATAAAAAACCAAAATTCCAAAAGTAACAAACACAAAAAAATGCTTACCGAAAATAGAAAATGTATCGTGCTAGGCACCCTCCTCCCGCCCTGTGGTGCAACTGATGTCCCTCTCTCCAAAAATGTACTCAATGGTACCATAATGTTGCAACCACTAACACGTTGACCTGCTGTGAGGAAAAAACGAGTTAGTACATTCCAATCATGAAAAAGGTCATTTTAAAATCAACATAAAAAACCAAAATTCCAAAAGTATCAAACACAAAAAAATGCTTACCGAAAAAAGAAAATGTATCGTGCTAGGCACTTTCCAGCCGCCCTGTGGTGCAACTGATGTCCCTCTCTCCAAAAATGTACTCAATGGGACCATAATGTTGCAACCACACACACGTTGACCTGCTGTGAGGAAAAAACGAGTTAGTACATTCCAATCATGAAAAAGGTCATTTTAAAATCAACATAAAAAACCAAAATTCCAAAAGTATCAAACACAAAAAAAAATGCTTACCGAAAAAAGAAAATGTATCGTGCTAGGCACCCTCCTCCCGCCCTGTGGTTCAACTGATTTCCCTCTCTCCAAAAATGTACTCAATGGGACCATAATGTTGCAACCACACACACGTTGACCTGATGTGAAGAAAAAACGAGTTAGTACATTCGAAACATGATAAAGGTCATTTTCAAATCAACATGAAAAACCAAAATTCCAAAAGTATCAAACACAAAAAAATGCTTACAGAAGAAAGAAAATGTATCGTGCTAGGCAACCTCCTCCCGCTCAGTGGCAAAACTGATGTCCCTCTCTCCAAAAATGTACTCAATGGGACCATAATGTTGCAACCACACACACGTTGACCTGCTGTGAGGTAATATCGAGTTAGTACATTCCAATCATGAAAAAGGTCATTTTAAAATCAACATAAAAAACCAAAATTCCAAAAGTATCAAACACAAAAAAATGCTTACCGAAGAAAGAAAATGTATCTTGCTAGGCACCCTCCTCATGCCCTGTGGTGCAACAGATGTCCCTCTCTCCAAAAATGTACTCAATGGGACCGTAATGTTGCAACCACACACACGTTGACCTGCTGTGAGGAAAAAACGAGTTAGTACATTTCAAACATGAAAAAGGTCATTTTAAAATCAAAATGAAAAACCAAAATTCCAAAAGTATCAAACACAAAAAAATGCTTACCGAAAAAAGAAAATGTATCGTGCTAGGCACCCTCCTCCCGCCCTGTGGTGCAACTGATGTCCCTCTCTCCAGAAATGTACTCAATGGGACCATAATGTTGCAACCACACAGACGTTGACCTGCTGTGAGGAAAAAACGAGTTAGTACATTCCAATCATGAAAAAGGTCATTTTAAAATCAACATAAAAAACCAAAATTCCAAAAGTATCAAACACAAAAAAAAGGTTACCAAAAAAAGAAAATGTATCGTGCTAGGCACCCTCCTCCCGCCCTGTGGTGCAACTGATGTCCCTCTCTCCAAAAATGTACTCAATGGGACCATAATGTTGCAACCACACACATGTTGACCTGCTGTGAGGAAAAAACGAGTTAGTACATTCGAAACATGAAAAAGGTCATTTTAAAATCAACATGAAAAACCAAAATTCCAAAAGTATCAAACTCAAAAAATGCTTACCGAAGAAAGAAAATGTTTCGTGCTAGGCACCCTCCTCCCGCCCTGTGATGCAAGTGATGTCCCTCTCTCCAAAAATGTACTCAATGGGACCATAATGTTGCAACCACACACACGTTGACCTGCTGTGAGGAAAAAACGAGTTAGTACATTCCAATCATGAGAAAGGTCATTTTAAAATCAACATAAAAAACCAAAATTCCAAAAGTTTCAAACACAAAGAATGCTTACCGAAGAAGGAAAATATATCTTGCTAGGCACCCTCCTCAAGCCCTGTGGTGCAACTGATGTCCCTCTCTGCAAAAATGTACTCAATGGGACCAAAATGTTGCAACCACACACACGTTGTCCTGCTGTGAGGAAAAAACGAGTTAGTACATTTCAAACATGAAAAATGTCATATTAAAATTAACATGAAAAACCAAAATTCCAAAAGTATCAAACACAAAAAAATGCTTACCGAAAAAAGAAAATGTATCGTGCTAGGCACCCTCCTCCCGCCCTGTGGTGCAACTGATGTTCCTATCTCCAAAAATGTACTCAATGGGACCATAATGTTGCAACAACACACACATTGACCTGCTGTGAGGAAAAAACGAGTTAGAACATTCGAAACATGAAAAAGGTCATTTTAAAATCAACATGAAAAAATAAAATTCCAAAAATATCAAACTCAAAAAATGCTTACCGAAGAAGAAAATCTATCGTACTAGGCACCCTCCTCCCGCCCTGTGGTGCAACTGATGCCCCTCTCTCCAAAAATGTACTCAATGGGACCATAATGTTGCAACCAAACACACGTTGACCTGCTGTGAGGAAAAAACGAGTTAGTACATTCCAATAATGAAAAAGGTCATTTTAAAATCAACATAAAAAACCAAAATTCCAAAAGTATCGAACACAAAAAAATGCTTACCGAAAAAAGAAAATGTATCGTGCTAGGCACCCTCCTCCCGCCCTGTGGTGCAACTGATGTCCCTCTCTCCAAAAATGTACTCAATGGGACCATAATGTTGCAACCACACACACGTTGACCTGATGTGAGGAAAAAACGAGTTAGTACATTCGAAACATGAAAAAGGTCATTTTCAAATCAACATGAAAAACCAAAATTCCAAAAGTATCAAACACAAAAAAATGCTTACAGAAGAAAGAAAATGTATCGTGCTAGGTACCCTCCTCCCGCTCTGTGGCAAAACTGATGTCCCTCTCTTCAAAAATGTACTCAATGGGACCATAATGTTGCAACCACACACACGTTGACCTGCTGTGAGGAAAAAACGAGTTAGTACATTCCAATCATGAAAAAGGTCATTTTAAAATCAACATAAAAAATCAAAATTCCAAAAGTATCAAACACAAAACAATGCTTACCGAAGAAAGAAAATGTATCTTGCTAGGCACCCTCCTCAAGCCCTGTGGTGCAACTGATGTCCCTCTCTCCAAAAATGTACTCAATGGGACCGTAATGTTGCAACCACACACAAGTTGACCAGCTGCGAGGAAAAAACGGGTTAGTACATTTCAAACATGAAAAAGGTCATTTTAAAATCAACATGAAAAACCAAAATTCCAAAAGTATCAAACACAAAAAAATGCTTACCGAAAAAAGAAAATGTATCGTGCTAGGCACCCTCCTCCCGCCCTGTGGTGCAACTGATGTCCCTCTCTCCAAAAATGTATTCAATGGGACCATAATGTTGCAACCACACACACGTTGACCTGCTGTGAGGAAAAAACGAGTTAGTACATTCCAATCATGAAAAAGGTCATTTTAAAATCAACATAAAAAACCAAAATTCCAAAAGTATCAAACACAAAAAAATGCTTACCGAAAAAAGAAAATGTATCGTGCTAGGCACCCTCCTCCCGCCCTGTGGTGCAAGTGATGTCCCTCTTTCCAAAAATGTACTCAATGGGACCATAATTTTGCAACCACACACACGTTGACCTGCTGTGAGGAAAAAACGAGTTAGTACATTCCAATCATGAAAAAGGTCATTTTAAAATCAAAATAAAGAACCAAAATTCCAAAAGTATCAAACACAAAAAAATGCTTACCGAAAATAGAAATGTATCGTGCTAGGCACCCTCCTACCTCCCTGTGGTGCAACTGATGTTCCTATCTCCAAAAATGTACTCAATGGGACCATAATGTTGCAACCACACACACGTTGACCTGCTGTGAGGAAAAAACGAGTTAGAACATTCGAAACATGAAAAAGGTCATTTTAAAATCAACATGAAAAAATAAAATTCCAAAAGTATCAAACTCAAAAAATGCTTACCGAAAAAGAAAATCTATCGTGCTAGGCACCCTCCTCCCGCCCTGTGGTGCAACTGATGTCCCTCTCTCCAAAAATGTACTCAATGGGACCATAATGTTGCAACCACACACACGTTGACCTGCTGTGAGGAAAAAACGAGTTAGTACATTCCAATCATGAAAAAGGTCATTTTAAAATCAACATGAAAAACCAAAATTCCAAAAGTATCAAACACAAAAAAATGCTTACAGAAGAAAGAAAATGTATCGTGCTAAGCACCCTCCTCCCGCTCTGTGGCAAAACTGATGTCCCTCTCTCCAAAAATATTCTCAATGGGACCATAATGTTGGAACCACACACACGTTGACCTGCTGTGAGGAAAAATCGAGTTAGTACATTCCAATCATGAAAAAGGTCATTTTAAAATCAACATAAAAAACCAAAATTCCAAAAGTATCAAACACAAAATAATGCTTACCGAAGAAAAAAATGTATCTTGCTAGGCACCCTCCTCAAGCCCTGTGGTGCAACTGATGTCCCTCTCTCCAAAAATGTACTCAATGGGACCGTAATGTTGCAACCACACAGACGTTGACCTGCTGTGAGGAAAAAACGAGTTAGTACATTTCAAACATGAAAAAGGTCATTTTAAAATCAACATGAAAAACCAAAATTCCAAAAGTATCAAACACAAAAAATGCTTACCGAAAAAAGAAAATGTATCGTGCTAGGCACCCTCCTCCCGCCCTGTGGTGCAACTGATGTCCCTCTCTCCAAAAATGTACTCAATGGGACCATAATATTGCAACCACACACACGTTGACCTGCTGTGAGGAAAATACGAGTTAGTACATTCGAAACATGAAAAAGGTCATTTTAAAATCAACATGAAAAACCAAAATTCCAAAAGTATCAAACTCAAAAATGCTGACAGAAGAAAGAAAATGTATCGTGCTAGGCACCCTCCTCCCGCACTATGGCAAAACTGATGTCCCTCTCTCCAAAAATGTACTCAATGGGACCATAATGTTGCAACCACACACACGTTGACCTGCTGTGAGGAAAAAACGAGTTAGTACATTCCAATCATGAAAAAGGTCATTTCAAAATCAACATAAAATACCAAAATTCCAAAAGTATCAAACACAAAAAAATGCTTACCGAAAAAAGAAAATGTATCGTGCTAGGCACCCTCCTCCCGCCCTGTGGTGCAACTGATGTCCCTCCCTCCAAAAATGTACTCAATGGGACCATAATGTTGCAAACACACACACGTTGACCTGATGTGAGGAAAAAACGAGTTAGTACATTCGAAACATGAAAATGGTCATTTTCAAATCAACATGAAAAACCAAAATTCCAAAAGTATCAAACACAAAAAAATGCTTACAGAAGAAAGAAAATGTATCGTGCTAGGCACCCTCCTCCCGCTCTGTGGCAAAACTGATGTCCCTCTCTTCAAAAATGTACTCAATGGGACCATAATGTTGCAACCACACACACGTTGACCTGATGTGAGGAAAAAACGAGTTAGTACATTCCAATCATGAAAAAGGTCATTTTAATATCAACATAAAAAACCAAAATTCCAAAAGTATCAAACACAAAATAATGCTTACCGAAGAAAGAAAATGTATCTTGCTAGGCACCCTCCTCCCGCTCTGTGGCAAAACTGATGTCCCTCTCTTCAAAAATGTACTCAATGGGACCATAATGTTGCAACCACACACACGTTGACCTGATGTGAGGAAAAAACGAGTTAGTACATTCGAAACATGAAAAAGGTCATTTTCAAAACAACATGAAAAACCAAAATTCCAAAAGTATCAAACACAAAAAAATGCTTACAGAAGAAAGAAAATATATCGTGCTAGGTACCCTCCTCCCGCTCTGTGGTGCAACTGATGTCCCTCTCTCCAAAAATGTACTCAATGGGACCGTAATGTTGCAACCACACACACGTTGACCTGCTGTGAGGAAAAAACGAGTTAGTACATTTCAAACGTGAAAAAGGTCATTTTAAAATCAACATGAAAAACCAAAATTCCAAAGGTATCAAACACAAAAAAATGCTTACCGAAAAAAGAAAATGTATCGTGCTAGGCACCCTCCTCCCGCCCTGTGGTGCAACTGATGTCCCTCTCTCCAAAAATGTACTCAATGGGACCATAATGTTGCAACCACACACACGTTGACCTGCTGTGAGGAAAAAAACGAGTTAGTACACTCCAATCATGAAAAAGGACATTTTAAAATCAACATAAAAAACCAAAATTCCAAAAGTATCAAACACAAAATAATGCTTACCGAAGAAAGAAAATGTATCTTGCTAGGCACCCTCCTCCCGCCCTGTGGTGCAACTGATGTCCCTCTCTCCAAAAATGTACTCAATGGGACCGTAATGTTGCAACCACACACACGTTGACCTGCTGTGAGAAAAAAACGAGTTAGTACATTTCAAACATGAAAAAGGTCATTTTAAAATCAACATGAAAAACCAAAATTCCAAAAGTATCAAAAACAAAAAAATGCTTACCGAAGAAAGAAAATGTATCGTGCTAGGAACCCTCCTCCCGCCCATTGGTGAAACTGATGTCCCTCTCTCCAAAAATGTACTCAATTGGATCATAATGTTGCAACCACACACACGTTGACCTGCTGTGAGGAAAAAACGAGTTAGTACATTCCAAACATGAAAAAAATCATTTTAAAATCAACATAAAAAACCAAAATTACAAAAGTATCAAACACAAAATAATGCTTACCGAAGAAAGAAAATGTATTGTGCTAGGCACCCTCCTCCCGCCCTGTTGTGCAACTGATGTCCCTCTCTCCAAAAATGTACTCAATGGGACCGTAATGTTGCAACCACACACACGTTGACCTGCTGTGAGGAAAAACGAGTTAGTACATTTCAAACATGAAAAAGGTCATTTTAAAATCAACATGAAAAACCAAAATTCCAAAAGTATCAAACATATAATAATGCTTACCGAAGAAAGGAAATGTATCGTGCTAGGCAGCCTCATTACGCCCTGTGGTGCAACTGATGTCCCTCTATAAAAAAATGTACTCAATGGGACCGTAATGTTGCAACCACACACACGTTGACCTGCTGTTAGGTGAAAAACGAGTTAGTACATATCAAACATGAAAAAGGTCATTTTAAAATCAACATGAAAAACCAAAATTCCAATAGTATGAAACTCAAAAAAATGCTTACCGAAGAAAGAAAATGTATCTTGCTAGGCACCCTCCTCCTGCCCTTTGGTGCAACTGATGTCCCTCTCTCCAAAAATGTACTCAATGGGACTGTAATGTTGCAACCACACACACGTTGACCTACTGTGAGGAAAAAACGAGTTAGTACATTTCAAACATGAAAAAGGTCAATTTAAAATCAACACGAAAAACCAAAATTCCAAAAGTATCAAACACGAAAAAATGATTACCGAAGAAGGAAAATGTATCGTGCTAGGCACCCTCCTCCTGCCATGTGGTGCAACTGATGTCCCTCTCTCCAAAAAAGTACTCAATGGGACCATAATGTTGCAAGCACACACATGTTGACCTGCTGTGGGGAAAAAACGAGTTAGTACATTCCAAACATGAAAAAGCTCATTTCAAAGTCAACATGAAAAACCAAAATTCCAAAAGTATCAATGACAAAAAAATGCTTACCGAAGATAGAAAATGTATCGTGCTAGGCACCCTCCTCCCGCTCTGTGGCAAAACTGATGTCCCTCTCTCCAAAAATGTACTCAATGGGACCATAATGTTGCAACCACACACACGTTGACCTGCTATGAGGAAAAAACGAGTTAGTACATTTCAAACATGAAAAAGGTCATTTTAAAATCAACATGAAAAACCAAAATTCCAAAAGTATCAAACACAAAAAAATGCTTACCGAAGAAAGAAAATGTATCTTGCTAGGCACCCTCCTCAAGCCCTGTGGTGCAACTGATATCCCTCGCTCCAAAAATGTACTCAATGGGACCTTAATGTTGCAACCACACACACGTTGACCTGCTGTGAGGAAAAAATGAGTTAGTACATTTCAAACATGAAAAAGGTCATTTTAAAATCAACATGAGAAACCAAAATTCCAAAAGTATCAAACACAAAAAATGCTTACCGAAGAAAGAAAATGTATCGTGCTAGGCACCCTCGTCCCGCCCTCTGGTGCAACTGATGTCCGTCTCTCAAAAAATGTACTCAATGGGACCATAATGTTGCAACCACACACACGTTGACCTGCTGTGAGGAAGAAACAACATAGTACATTCCAAACATGAAAAAGCACATTTCAAAGTCAACATGCAAAACCAAAATTCCAAAAGTATCAATGACAAAAAAATGCTTACCGAAGAAAGAAAATGTATCGTGCTAGGCACCCTCCTCCCGCTCTGTGGCAAAACTGATGTCCCTCTCTCCAAAAATGTACTCAATTAGACCATAATGTAGCAACCACACACACGTTGACCTGCTGTGAGGAAAAAACGAGTTAGTACATTTCAAACACGAAAAAGGTCATTTAAAAATCAACATGAAAAACCGAAATTCAAAAAGTATCAATGACAAAAAAATGTTTACCGAAGAAAGAAAATGTATCGTGCTAGGCAACCTCCTCCCGCTCTGTGGCAAAACTGATGTCCCTCTCTCCAAAAATGTACTCAATGGGACCACAATGTTGCAACCACACACTCGTTGACCTGCTGTGAGGAAAAAACGAGTTAGTAAATTCCAAACATGAAAAAGGTCATTTTAAAGTCAACATGAAAAACCAAATTTCCAAAAGTATCAAACACAAAAAAATGCTTACCGAAGAAAGAAAATGTATCGTGCTAGGCAGCCTCCTCCCGCACTGTGGTGCAAGTGATGTCCCTCTCTCCAAAAATGTACTCAATGGGACCATAATGTTGCAACCACACACAAGTTGACCTGCTGTGAGGAAAAAACGACTTAGTAAATTCCAAACATGAAAAAGGTCATTATAAAATCAACATGAAAAACCAAATTTCCAAAAGTATCAAACACAAAATAATGCTCACCGAAGAAAGAAAATGTATCTTGCTAGGCACCCTCCTCCCGCCCTGTGGTGCAAGTGATGTCCCTCTCTCCAAAAATGTACTCAATGGGACCATAATGTTGCAACCACACACACCTTGACCTGCTGTGAGGAAAAAACGAGTTAGTAAATTCCAAACATGAAAAAGGTCATTTTAATATCAACATGAAAAAGCAAATTTCCAAAAGTATCAAACACAAAATAATGCTCACCGAAGAAAGAAAATGTATCTTGCTAGGCTAACTCCTCAAGCCCTGTGGTGCAACTGATGTCCCTCTCTCCAAAAATGTACTCAATTGGACCGTAATGTTGCAACCACACACACGTTGACCTGCTGTGAAAAAAAAACGAGTTAGTTCATTTTAAATATGAAAAAGGTCATTTTAAAATCAACATGAAAAACCAAAATTCCAAAAGTATCAAACACCAAAAAATGCTTACCGAAAAAGAGAATGTGTCCTGCTAGGCACCCTCCTCCCGCCCTGTGGTGCAACTGATGTCCCTCTCTACAAATATGTACTCAATGGGACCATAATGTTGCAACCACACACACGTTGACCTGCTGTGAGGAAAACACGAGTTAATACATTCCAAACATGAAAAAAGTCATTTTAAAATCAACATGAAAAACCAAAATTCCAAAAGTATCAAACACAAAAAAATGCTTACCGAAGAAAGAAAATGTATCGTGCTAGGCACCCTCCTCCCGCCCTGTGGTACAAGTGATGTCCCTCTCTCCAAAAATGTACGCAATGGGACCAAAATGTTGCAACCACACACACGTTGACCTGCTGTGAGGAAAAAAGGAGTTAGTACATTCCAAACATGAAAAAGGCCATTTAAAAATCAATATGAAAAACCAAAATTCCAAAAGTATGAAACACAAAAAAATGCTAACCGAAGAAAGAAAATGTATCAGGCTAGGCACCCTCGTCCCGCCCTGGGGTGCAACCGATGTCCGTCTCTCCAAAAATGTACCCAATGGGACCATAATGATGCAACCACACACACGTTGACCTGCTGTGAGGAAAAAACGAGTTAGTACATTTCAAACATGAAAAAGGTCATTTTAAAATCAACATGAAAAACCAAAGTTCCAAAAGTATCATACACAAAAAATGCTTACCGAAGAAAGAAAATGTATTGTGCTAGGCACCCTCCTCCCGCCCTGTGGTGCAACTGGTGTCCCTCTCTCCAAAAATGTACTCAATGGGACCGTAATAATGCAGCCACACACACGTTGACCTGCTGTGAGGAAAAAACGAGTTAGTACATTTCAAACATGAAAAAGGTCATTTTAAAATCAACATGAAAAACCAAAATTCCAAAAATATCAAACTCAAAAAAATGCTTACCGAAGAAAGAAAATGTATGGTGCTAGGCACCCTCCTCCTGCCCTTTGGTGCAACTGATGTATCTCTCTCCAAAAATGTACTCAATAGGGCTGTAATGTTGCAACCACACACACGTTGGCCTACTGTGAGAAAAAACGAGTTAGTACTTTTCAAACATGAAAAAGGTCATTTTAAAATCAACATGAAAACCCAAAATTCCAAAAGTATCAAAAACAAAATAATGCTTACCGAAGAAAGTAAATATATATTGCTAGGCACCCTCCTCCCGCCCTGTGGTGCAATTGATGTCCCTCTCTCCAAAAATGTACTCAGTGGGACCATTATGTTGCAACCACACACACGTTGACCAGCTGTGAGGAAAAAACGAGTTAGTACATTTCAAACATGAAAAAGGTCATTTTAAAATCAACACGAAAAACCAAAATTCCAAAAGTATCAAAGACAAAAAAATGATTACCAAAGAAGGAAAATGTATCATGCTAGGCACCCTCCTCCCGCCCAGTGGTGCAACTGATGTCCCTCTCTCAAAAGTGTACTCAATGGGACCATAATGTTGCAACCACATACACATTGACCTGCTGTGAGGAAAAAACGAGTTAGTACATTCCAATCATGAAAAAGGTCATTTTAAAATCAACATGAAAAACCAAAATTCCAAAAGTATCAAACACAAAAAAATGCTTACCGAAGAAAGAAAATGTATCGTGCTAGGCACCCTGCTCCCGCCCAGTGGTGCAAGTGATGTCCCTCTCTCCAAAAATGTACTCAATGGGACCATAATGTTGCAACCACACACACGTTGATCTGCTGTGAGGAAAAAACGAGTTAGTACATTCCAAACATGTAAAAGGTTATTTTAAAATCAACATGAAAAACCAAAATTCCAAAAGTATCAAACACAAAAAAATGCTTACAGAAGAAGGAAAATGTATCGTGCTAGGCACCCTCCTCCCGCTCTGTGGCAAAACTGATGTCCCTCTCTCCAAAAATGTACTCAATGGGACCATAATGTTGCAACCACACACACGTTGACCTGATGTGAGGAAAAAACGAGTTAGTAGATTTCAAACATGAAAAGGTCATTTTAAAATCAACATGAAAAACCAAAATGCCAAAAGTATCAAACTCAAAAAAATGCTTACAGAAGAAAGAAAATGTATCTTGCTAGGCACCCTCCTCAAGCCCTGTGGTGCAACAGATGTCCCTCTCTCCAAAAATGTACTCAATGGGACCGTAATGTTGCAACCACACACACGTTGACCTGCTGTGAGGAAAAAACGAGTAAGTACATTTCAAACATGAAAAAGGTCATTTTAAAATCAAAATGAAAAACCAAAATTCCAAAAGTATCAAACACAAAAAAATGCTTACCGAAAAAAGAAAATGTATCGTGCTAGGCACCCTCCTCCCGCCCTGTGGTGCAACTGATGTCCCTCTCTCCAAAAATGTACTCAATGGGACCATAATGTTGCAACTACACACACGTTGACCTGCTGTGAGGAAATAACGAGTTAGTACATTCCAATCATGAAAAAGGTCATTTTAAAATCAACATAAAAAACCAAAATTCCAAAAGTATCAAACACAAAAAAATGCTTACCGAAAAAAGAAAATGTATCGTGCTAGGCACCCTCCTCCCGCCCTGTGGTGCAACTGATGTCCCTCTCTCCAAAAATGTACTCAATGGGACCATAATGTTGCAACCACACACACGTTGACCTGATGTGAGGAAAAAACGAGTTAGTACATTCGAAACATGAAAAAGGTCATTTTCAAATCAACATGAAAAACCAAAATTCCAAAAGTATCAAACACAAAAAAATGCTTACAGAAGAAAGAAAATGTATCGTGCTAGGCACCCTCCTCCCGCTCTGTGGCAAAACTGATGTCCCTCTCTCCAAAAATGTACTCAATGGGACCATAATGTTGCAACCACACACACGTTGACCTGCTGTGAGGAAAAAACGAGTTAGTACATTCCAATCATGAAAAGGGTCATTTTAAAATCAACATGAAAAACCAAAATTCCAAAAGTATCAAACACAAAATAATGCTTACCGAAGAAAGAAAATATATCTTGTATCTTGCTAGGCACCCTCCTCAAGCCCTGTGGTGCAACTGATGTCCCTCTCTCCAAAAATGTACTCAATGGGACCGTAATGTTGCAACCACACACACGTTGACCTGCTGTGAGGAAAAAACGAGTTAGTACATTTCAAACATGAAAAAGGTCATTTTAAAATCAACATGAAAAACCAAAATTCCAAAAGTATCAAACACAAAAATGCTTACCGAAAAAAGAAAATGTATCGTGCTAGGCACCCTCCTCCCGCCCTGTGGTGCAACTGATGTCCCTCTCTCCAAAAATGTACTCAATGGGACCATAATGTTGCAACCACACACACGTTGACCTGCTGTGAGGAAAAAACGAGTTAGTACATTCGAAACATGAAAAAGGTCATTTTAAAATCAACATGAAAAACCAAAATTCCAAAAGTGTCAAACTCAAATAATGCTTACCGAAGAAAGAAAATGTTTCGTGCTAGGCACCCTCCTCCCGCCCTGTGGTGCAAGTGATGTCCCTCTCTCCAAAAATGTACTCAATGGGACCATAATGTTGCAACCACACACACGTTGACCTGCTGTGTGGAAAAAACGAGTTAGTACATTCCAATCATGAGAAAGGTCATTTTAAAATCAACATAAAAAACCAAAATTCCAAAAGTATCAAACACAAAAAATGCTTACCGAAGAAAAAAAATGTATCTTGCTAGGCACCCTCCTCAAGCCCTGTGGTGCAACTGATGTCCCTCTCTCCAAAAATGTACTCAATGGTACCATAATGTTGCAACCACTAACACGTTGACCTGCTGTGAGGAAAAAACGAGTTAGTACATTCCAATCATGAAAAAGGTCATTTTAAAATCAACATAAAAAACCAAAATTCCAAAAGTATCAAACACAAAAAAATGCTTACCGAAAAAAGAAAATGTATTGTGCTAGGCACCCTCCTCCCGCCCTGTGGTGCAACTGATGTCCCTCTCTCCAAAAATGTACTCAATGGGACCATAATGTTGCAACCACACACACGTTGACCTGCTGTGAGAAAAAAACGAGTTAGTACATTCCAATCATGAAATAGGTCATTTTAAAATCAACATAAAAAACCAAAATTCCAAAAGTATCAAACACAAAAAAAAATGCTTACCGAAAAAAGAAAATGTATCGTGATAGGCACCCTCCTCCCTCCCTGTGGTGCAACTGATGTCCCTCTTTCCAAAAATGTACTCAATGGGACCATAATGTTGCAACCACACACACGTTGACCTGATGTGAGGAAAAAACGAGTTAGTACATTCGAAACATGAAAAAGGTCATTTTCAAATCAACATGAAAAACCAAAATTCCAAAAGTATCAAACACAAAAAAATGCTTACCGAAGAAAGAAAATGTATCTTGCTAGGCACCCTCCTCAAGCCCTGTGGTGCAACAGATGTCTCTCTCTCCAAAAATGTACTCAATGGGACCGTAATGTTGCAACCACACACACGTTGACCTGCTGTGAGGAAAAAACGAGTTAGTACATTTCAAACATGAAAAAGGTCATTTTAAAATCAAAATGAAAAACCAAAATTCCAAATGTATCAAACACAAAAAAATGCTTACCGAAAAAAGAAAATGTATCGTGCTAGGCACCCTCCTCCCGCCCTGTGGTGCAACTGATGTCCCTCTCTCCAAAAATGTACTCAATGGGACCATAATGTTGCAACCACACACACGTTGACCTGCTGTGAGGAAAAAACGAGTTAGTACATTCCAACCATGAAAAAGGTCATTTTAAAATCAACATAAAAAACCAATATTCCAAAAGTATCAAACACAAAAAAATGCTTACCGAAAAAAGAAAATGTATCGTGCTAGGCACCCTCCTCCCGCCCTGTGGTGCAACTGATGTCCCTCTCTCCAAAAATGTACTCAATGGGACCATAATGTTGCAACCACACACACGTTGACCAGCTGCGAGGAAAAAACGAGTTAGTACATTTCAAACATGAAAAAGGTCATTTTAAAATCAACATGTAAAACCAAAATTCCAAAAGTATCAAACACAAAAAAATGCTTACCGAAAAAAGAAAATGTATCGTGCTAGGCACCCTCCTCTCGCCCTGTGGTGCAACTGATGTCCCTCTCTCCAAAAATGTACTCAATGGGACCATAATGTTGCAACCACACACACGTTGACCTGCTGTGAGGAAAAAACGAGTTAGTACATTCCAATCATGAAAAAGGTCATTTTAAAATCAACATAAAAAACCAAAATTCCAAAAGTATCAAACACAAAAAAATGCTTACCGAAAAAAGAAAATGTATCGTGCTAGGCACCCTCCTCCCGCCCTGTGGTGCAACTGATGTCCCTCTCTCCAAAAATGTACTCAATGGGACCATAATGTTGCAACCACACACACGTTGACCTGCTGTGAGGAAAAATCGAGTTAGTACATTCCAATCATGAAAAGGGTCATTTTAAAATCAACATGAAAAACCAAAATTCCAAAAGTATCAAACACAAAATAATGCTTACCGAAGAAAGAAAATATATCTTGTATCTTGCTAGGCACCCTGCTCAAGCCCTGTGGTGCAACTGATGTCCCTCTCTCCAAAAATGTACTCAATGGGACCGTAATGTTGCAACCACACACACGTTGACCTGCTGTGAGGAAAAAACGAGTTAGTACATTTCAAACATGAAAAAGGTCATTTTCAAATCAACATGAAAAACCAAAATTCCAAAAGTATCAAACACAAAAAAATGCTTACCGAAAAAAGAAAATGTATCGTGCTAGGCACCCTCCTCCCGCCCTGTGGTGCAACTGATGTCCCTCTCTCCAAAAATGTACTCAATGGGACCATAATGTTGCAACCACACACACGTTGACCTGCTGTGAGGAAAAAACGAGTTAGTACATTCAGAACATGAAAAAGGTCATTTTAAAATCAACATGAAAAACCAAAATTCCAAAAGTATCAAACTCAAAAAATGCCTACCGAAGAAAGAAAATGTTTCGTGCTAGGCACCCTCCTCCCGCCCTGTGGTGCAAGTGATGTCCCTCTCTCCAAAAATGTACTCAATGGGACCATAATGTTGCAACCACACACACGTTGACCTGCTGTGAGGAAAAAACGAGTTAGTACATTCCATTCATGAGAAAGGTCATTTTAAAATCAACATAAAAAACCAAAATTCCAAAAGTTTCAAACACAAAAAATGCTTACCGAAGAAAGAAAATGTATCTTGCTAGGCACCCTCCTCAAGCCCTGTGGTGCAACTGATGTCCCTCTCTGCAAAAATGTACTCAATGGGACCGTAATGTTGCAACCACACACACGTTGACATGCTGTGAGGAAAAAACGAGTTAGTACATTTCAAACATGAAAAATGTCATTTTAAAATCAACATGAAAAACCAAAATTCCAAAAGTTTCAAACACAAAAAAATGCTTACCGAAAAAAGAAAATGTATCGTGCTAGGCACCCTCCTCCCGCCCTGTGGTGCAACTGATGTTCCTATCTCAAAAAATGTACTCAATGGGACCATAATGTTGCAACCACACACACATTGACCTGCTGTGAGGAAAAAACGAGTTAGAACATTCGAAACATGAAAAAAGTCATTTTAAAATCAACATGAAAAAATAAAATTCCAAAAGTATCAAACTCAAAAAATGCTTACCGAAGAAGAAAATCTATCGTGCTAGGCACCCTCCTCCCGCCCTGTGGTGCAACTGATGTCCCTCTCTCCAAAAATGTACTCAATGGGACCATAATATTGCAACCACACACACGTTGACCTGCTGTGAGGAAAAATCGAGTTAGTACATTCCAATCATGAAAAAGGTCATTTTAAAATCAACATAAAAAACCAAAATTCCAAAAGTATCAAACTCAAAAAATGCTTACCGAAGAAAGAAAATGTTTCATGCTAGGCACCCTCCTCCCGCCCTGTGGTGCAACTGATGCCCCTCTCTCCAAAAATGTACTCAATGGGACCATAATGTTGCAACCACACACACGTTGACCTGCTGTGAGGAAAAAACGAGTTAGTACATTCCAATCATGAAAAAGGTCATTTTAAAATCAAAATAAGAAACCAAAATTCCAAAAGTATCAAACACAAAAAAATGCTTACCGAAAATAGAAAATGTATCGTGCTAGGCACCCTCCTCCCTCCCCGTGGTGCAACTGATGTCCCTCTCTCCAAAAATGTACTCAATGGGACCATAATGTTGCAACCACACACACGTTAACCTGCTGTGAGGAAAAAACGAGTTAGTACATTCCAATCATGAAAAGGGTCATTTTAAAATCAACATGAAAAACCAAAATTCCAAAAGTATCAAACACAAAATAATGCTTACCGAAGAAAGAAAATATATCTTGTATCTTGCTAGGCACCCTCCTCAAGCCCTGTGGTGCAACTGATGTCCCTCTCTCCAAAAATGTACTCAATGGGACCGTAATGTTGCAACCACACACACATTGACCTGCTGTGAGGAAAAAACGAGTTAGTACATTTCAAACATGAAAAAGGTCATTTTAAAATCAACATGAAAAACCAAAATTCCAAAAGTATCAAACACAAAAAAATGCTTACCGAAAAAAGAAAATGTATCGTGCTAGGCACCCTCTTCCCGCCCTGTGGGGCAACTGATGTCCCTCTCTCCAAAAATGTACTCAATGGGACCATAATGTTGCAACCACACACACGTTGACCTGCTGTGAGGAAAAAACGAGTTAGTACATTCGAAACATGAAAAAGGTCATTTTAAAATCAACATGAAAAACCAAAATTCCAAAAGTATCAAACTCAAATAATGCTTACCGAAGAAAGAAAATGTTTCGTGCTAGGCACCCTCCTACCGCCCTGTGGTGCAAGTGATGCCCCTCTCTCCAAAAATGTACTCAATGGGACCATTATGTTGCAACCACACACACGTTGACCTGCTGTGAGGAAAAAACGAGTTAGTACATTCCAATCATGAAAAAGGTCATTTTAAAATCAACATAAAAAACCAAAATTCCAAAAGTATCAAACACAAAAAAATGCTTACCGAAAAAAGAAAAAGTATCATGCTAGGCACCCTCCTCCCGCCCTGTGGTGCAACTGATGTCCCTCTCTCCAAAAATGTACTCAATGGGACCATAATGTTGCAACCACACACACGTTGACCTGATGTGAGGAAAAAACGAGTTAGTACATTCGAAACATGAAAAAGGTCATTTTAGAATCAACATGAAAAACCAAAATTCCAAAAGTATCAAACACAAAAAAATGCTTACAGAAGAAAGAAAATGTATCGTGCTAGGCACCCTCCTCCCGCTCTGTGGCAAAACTGATGTCCCTCTCTCCAAAAATGTACTCAATGGGACCATAATGTTGCAACCACACACACGTTGACCTGCTGTGAGGAAAAAACGAGTTAGTACATTCCAACCATGAAAAAGGTCATTTTAAAATCAACATAAAAAACCAAAATTCCAAAAGTATCAAACACAAAACAATGCTTACCGAAGAAAGAAAATGTATCTTGCTAGGCACCCTCCTCAAGCCCTGTGGTGCAACTGATGTCCCTCTCTCCAAAAATGTACTCAATGGGACCGTAATGTTGCAACCACACACACGTTGACCAGCTGCGAGGAAAAAACGAGTTAGTACATTTCAAACATGAAAAAGGTCATTTTAAAATCAACATGTAAAACCAAAATTCCAAAAGTATCAAACACAAAAAAATGCTTACCGAAAAAAGAAAATGTATCGTGCTAGGCACCCTCCTCTCGCCCTGTGGTGCAACTGATGTCCCTCTCTCCAAAAATGTACTCAATGGGACCATAATGTTGCAACCACACACACGTTGACCTGCTGTGAGGAAAAAACGAGTTAGTACATTCCAATCATGAAAAAGGTCATTTTAAAATCAACATAAAAAACCAAAATTCCAAAAGTATCAAACACAAAAAAATGCTTACCGAAAAAAGAAAATGTATCGTGCTAGGCACCCTCCTCCCGCCCTGTGGTGCAACTGATGTCCCTCTCTCCTAAAATGTACTCAATGGGACCATAATGTTGCAACCACACACACGTTGACCTGCTGTGAGGAAAAAACGAGTTAGTTCATTCCAATCATGAAAAAGGTCATTTTAAAATCAACATAAAAAACCAAAATTCCAAAAGTATCAAACACAAAAAAATGCTTACCGAAAAAAGAAAATGTATCGTGCTAGGCACCCTCCTCCCGCCCTGTGGTGCAACTGAAGTCCCTCTCTCCAAAAATGTACTCAATGGGACCATAATGTTGCAACCACACACACGTTGACCTGATGTGAGGAAAAAACGAGTTAGTACATTCGAAACATGAAAAAGGTCATTTTCAAATCAACATGAAAAACCAAAATTCCAAAAGTATCAAACACAAAAAAATGCTTACAGAAGAAAGAAAATGTATCGTGCTAGGCACCCTCCTCCCGCTCTGTGGCAAAACTGATGTCCCTCTCTCCAAAAATGTACTCAATGGGACCATAATGTTGCAACCACACACACGTTGACCTGCTGTGAGGAAAAATCGAGTTAGTACATTCCAATCATGAAAAGGGTCATTTTAAAATCAACATGAAAAACCAAAATTCCAAAAGTATCAAACACAAAATAATGCTTACCGAAGAAAGAAAATATATCTTGTATCTTGCTAGGCACCCTCCTCATGCCCTGTGGTGCAACTGATGTCCCTCTCTCCAAAAATGTACTCAATGGGACCGTAATGTTGCAACCACACACACGTTGACCTGCTGTGAGGAAAAAACGCGTTAGTACATTTCAAACATGAAAAAGGTCATTTTCAAATCAACATGAAAAACCAAAATTCAAAAGTATCAAACACAAAAAAATGCTTACCGAAAAAAGAAAATGTATCGTGCTAGGCACCCTCCTCCCGCCCTGTGGTGCAACTGATGTCCCTCTCTCCAAAAATGTACTCAATGGGACCATAATGTTGCAACCACACACACGTTGACTTGCTGTGAGGAAAAAACGAGTTAGTACATTTCAAACATGAAAAAGGTCATTTTAAAATCAACATGAAAAACCAAAATTCCATAAGTATCAAACTCAAAAAATGCTTACCGAAGAAAGAAAATGTTTCGTGCTAGGCACCCTCCTCCCGCCCTGTGGTGCAAGTGATGTCCCTCTCTCCAAAAATGTACTCAATGGGACCATAATGTTGCAACCACACAAACGTTGACCTGCTGTGAGGAAAAAACGAGTTAGTACATTCCAATCATGAGAAAGGTCATTTTAAAATCAACATAAAAAACCAAAATTCCAAAAGTATCAAACACAAAAAATGCTTACCGAAGAAAGAAAATGTATCTTGCTAGGCACCCTCCTCAAGCCCTGTGGTGCAACTGATGTCCCACTCTGCAAAAATGTACTCAATGGGACCGTAATGTTGCAACCACACACACGTTGACATGCTGTGAGGAAAAAACGAGTTAGTACATTTCAAACATGAAAAATGTCATTTTAAAGTCAACATGAAAAACCAAAATTCCAAAAGTATCAAACACAAAAAAATGCTTACCGAAAAAAGAAAATGTATCGTGCTAGGCACCCTCCTCCCGCCCTGTGGTGCAACTGATGTTCCTATCTCCAAAAATGTACTCAATGGGACCATAATGTTGCAACCACACACACGTTGACCTGCTGTGAGGAAAAAACGAGTTAGTACATTCCAATCATGAAAAAGGTCATTTTAAAATCAAAATAAGAAACCAAAATTCCAAAAGTATCAAACACAAAAAAATGCTTACCGAAAATAGAAAATGTATCGTGCTAGGCACCCTCCTCCCTCCCTGTGGTGCAACTGATGTCCCTCTCTCCAAAAATGTACTCAATGGGACCATAATGTTGCAACCACACACACGTTGACCTGCTGTGAGGAAAAAACGAGTTAGTACATTCCAATCATGAAAAGGGTCATTTTAAAATCAACATGAAAAACCAAAATTCCAAAAGTATCAAACACAAAATAATGCTTACCGAAGAAAGAAAATATATCTTGTATCTTGCTAGGCACCCTCCTCAAGCCCTGTCGTGCAACTGATGTCCCTCTCTCCAAAAATGTACTCAATGGGACCATAATGTTGCAACCACACACACGTTGACCTGCTGTGAGGAAAAAACGAGTTAGTACATTTCAAACATGAAAAAGGTCATTTTAAAATCAACATGAAAAACCAAAATTCCAAAAGTATCAAACACAAAAAAATGCTTACCGAAAAAAGAAAATGTATCGTGCTAGGCACCCTCTTCCCGCCCTGTGGGGCAACTGATGTCCCTCTCTCCAAAAATGTACTCATTTGGACCATAATGTTGCAACCACACACACGTTGACCTGCTGTGAGGAAAAAACGAGTAAGTACATTCGAAACATGAAAAAGGTCATTTTAAAATCAACATGAAAAACCAAAATTCCAAAAGTATCAAACTCAAATAATGCTTACCGAAGAAAGAAAATGTTTCGTGCTAGGCACCCTCCTCCCACCCTGTGGTGCAAGTGATGTCCCTCTCTCCAAAAATGTACTCAATGGGACCATAATGTTGCAACCACACACACGTTGACCTGCTGTGTGGAAAAAACGAGTTAGTACATTCCAATCATGAGAAAGGTCATTTTAAAATCAACATAAAAAACCAAAATTCCAAAAGTATCAAACACAAAAAATGCTTACCGAAGAAAGAAAATGTATCTTGCTAGGCACCCTCCTCAAGCCCTGTGGTGCAACTGATGTCCCTCTCTCCAAAAATGTACTCAATGGGACCGTAATGTTGCAACCACACACACGTTGACCTGCTGTGAGGAAAAAACGAGTTAGTACATTTCAAACATGAAAAATGTCATTTTACGATCAACATGAAAAACCAAAATTCCAAAAGTATCAAACACAAAAAAATGCTTACCGAAAAAAGAAAATGTATCGTGCTAGGCACCCTCCTCTCGCCCTGTGGTGCAACTGATGTCCCTCTCTCCAAAAATGTACTCAATGGGACCATAATGTTGCAACCACACACACGTTGACCTGCTGTGAGGAAAAAACGAGTTAGTACATTCCAATCATGAAAAAGGTCATTTTAAAATCAACATAAAAAACCAAAAATCCAAAAGTATCAAACACAAAAAAATGCTTACCGAAAAAAGAAAATGTATCGTGCTAGGCACCCTCCTCCCGCCATGTGGTGCAACTGATGTCCCTCTTTCCAAAAATGTACTCAATGGGACCGTAATGTTGCAACCACACACACGTTGACCTGCTGTGAGGAAAAAACGAGTTAGTACATTCCAATAATGAAAAAGGTCATTTTAAAATCAACATAAAAAACCAAAATTCCAAAAGTATCAAACACACAAAAATGCTAACCGATAAAAGAAAATGTATTGTGCTAGGCACCCTCCTCCCGCCCTGTGGTGCAACTGATGTCCCTCTCTCCAAAAATGTACTCAATGGGACCATAATGTTGCAACCACACACACGTTGACCTGCTGTGAGGAAAAAACGCGTTAGTACATTTCAAACATGAAAAAGGTCATTTTCAAATCAACATGAAAAACCAAAATTCCAAAAGTATCAAACACAAAAAAATGCTTACCGAAAAAAGAAAATGTATCGTGCTAGGCACCCTCCTCCCGCCCTGTGGTGCAACTGATGTCCCTCTCTCCAAAAATGTACTCAATGGGACCATAATGTTGCAACCACACACACGTTGACTTGCTGTGAGGAAAAAACGAGTTAGTCCATTTCAAACATGAAAAAGGTCATTTTAAAATCAACATGAAAAACCAAAATTCCATAAGTATCAAACTCAAAAAATGCTTACCGAAGAAAGAAAATGTTTCGTGCTAGGCACCCTCCTCCCGCCCTGTGGTGCAAGTGATGTCCCTCTCTCCAAAAATGTACTCAATGGGACCATAATGTTGCAACCACACAAACGTTGACCTGCTGTGAGGAAAAAACGAGTTAGTACATTCCAATCATGAGAAAGGTCATTTTAAAATCAACATAAAAAACCAAAATTCCAAAAGTATCAAACACAAAAAATGCTTACCGAAGAAAGAAAATGTATCTTGCTAGGCACCCTCCTCAAGCCCTGTGGTGCAACTGATGTCCCACTCTGCAAAAATGTACTCAATGGGACCGTAATGTTGCAACCACACACACGTTGACATGCTGTGAGGAAAAAACGAGTTAGTACATTTCAAACATGAAAAATGTCATTTTAAAGTCAACATGAAAAACCAAAATTCCAAAAGTATCAAACACAAAAAAATGCTTACCGAAAAAAGAAAATGTATCGTGCTAGGCACCCTCCTCCCGCCCTGTGGTGCAACTGATGTTCCTATCTCCAAAAATGTACTCAATGGGACCATAATGTTGCAACCACACACACGTTGACCTGCTGTGAGGAAAAAACGAGTTAGTACATTCCAATCATGAAAAAGGTCATTTTAAAATCAAAATAAGAAACCAAAATTCCAAAAGTATCAAACACAAAAAAATGCTTACCGAAAATAGAAAATGTATCGTGCTAGGCACCCTCCTCCCTCCCTGTGGTGCAACTGATGTCCCTCTCTCCAAAAATGTACTCAATGGGACCATAATGTTGCAACCACACACACGTTGACCTGCTGTGAGGAAAAAACGAGTTAGTACATTCCAATCATGAAAAGGGTCATTTTAAAATCAACATGAAAAACCAAAATTCCAAAAGTATCAATCACAAAATAATGCTTACCGAAGAAAGAAAATATATCTTGTATCTTGCTAGGCACCCTCCTCAAGCCCTGTCGTGCAACTGATGTCCCTCTCTCCAAAAATGTACTCAATGGGACCATAATGTTGCAACCACACACACGTTGACCTGCTGTGAGGAAAAAACGAGTTAGTACATTTCAAACATGAAAAAGGTCATTTTAAAATCAACATGAAAAACCAAAATTCCAAAAGTATCAAACACAAAAAAATGCTTACCGAAAAAAGAAAATGTATCGTGCTAGGCACCCTCTTCCCGCCCTGTGGGGCAACTGATGTCCCTCTCTCCAAAAATGTACTCAATTGGACCATAATGTTGCAACCACACACACGTTGACCTGCTGTGAGGAAAAAACGAGTAAGTACATTCGAAACATGAAAAAGGTCATTTTAAAATCAACATGAAAAACCAAAATTCCAAAAGTATCAAACTCAAATAATGCTTACCGAAGAAAGAAAATGTTTCGTGCTAGGCACCCTCCTCCCACCCTGTGGTGCAAGTGATGTCCCTCTCTCCAAAAATGTACTCAATGGGACCATAATGTTGCAACCACACACACGTTGACCTGCTGTGTGGAAAAAACGAGTTAGTACATTCCAATCATGAGAAAGGTCATTTTAAAATCAACATAAAAAACCAAAATTCCAAAAGTATCAAACACAAAAAATGCTTACCGAAGAAAGAAAATGTATCTTGCTAGGCACCCTCCTCAAGCCCTGTGGTGCAACTGATGTCCCTCTCTCCAAAAATGTACTCAATGGGACCGTAATGTTGCAACCACACACACGTTGACCTGCTGTGAGGAAAAAACGAGTTAGTACATTTCAAACATGAAAAATGTCATTTTACGATCAACATGAAAAACCAAAATTCCAAAAGTATCAAACACAAAAAAATGCTTACCGAAAAAAGAAAATGTATCGTGCTAGGCACCCTCCTCTCGCCCTGTGGTGCAACTGATGTCCCTCTCTCCAAAAATGTACTCAATGGGACCATAATGTTGCAACCACACACACGTTGACCTGCTGTGAGGAAAAAACGAGTTAGTACATTCCAATCATGAAAAAGGTCATTTTAAAATCAACATAAAAAACCAAAAATCCAAAAGTATCAAACACAAAAAAATGCTTACCGAAAAAAGAAAATGTATCGTGCTAGGCACCCTCCTCCCGCCATGTGGTGCAACTGATGTCCCTCTTTCCAAAAATGTACTCAATGGGACCGTAATGTTGCAACCACACACACGTTGACCTGCTGTGAGGAAAAAACGAGTTAGTACATTCCAATAATGAAAAAGGTCATTTTAAAATCAACATAAAAAACCAAAATTCCAAAAGTATCAAACACACAAAAATGCTAACCGATAAAAGAAAATGTATTGTGCTAGGCACCCTCCTCCCGCCCTGTGGTGCAACTGATGTCCCTCTCTCCAAAAATGTACTCAATGGGACCATAATGTTGCAACCACACACACGTTGACCTGATGTGAGGAAAAAACGAGTTAGTACATTCGAAACATGAAAAAGGTCATTTTCAAATCAACATGAAAAACCAAAATTCCAAAAGTATCAAACACAAAAAAATGCATACAGAAGAAAGAAAATGTATCGTGCTAAGCACCCTCCTCCCGCTCTGCGGCAAAGCTGATGTCCCTCTCTCCAAAAATTTACTCAATGGGACCATAAAGTTGCAACCACACACACGTTGACCTGCTGTGAGGAAAAAACGAGTTAGTACATTCCAATCATGAAAAAGGTCATTTCAAAATCAACATAAAAAACCAAAATTCCAAAAGTATCAAACACAAAAAAATGCTTACCGAAAATAGAAAATGTATCGTGCTAGGCACCTTCCTCCCGCCCTGTGGTGCAACTGATGTCCCTCTCTCCAAAAATGTACTCAATTATACCATAATGTTGCAACCAATAACACGTTGACCTGCTGTGAGGAAAAAACGTGTTAGTACATTCCAATCATGAAAAAGGTCATTTTAAAATCAACATAAAAAACCAAAATTCCAAAAGTATCAAACACAAAAAAATGCTTACCGAAAAAAGAAAATGTATCGTGCTAGGCACCCTCCTCCCGCCCTGTGGTGCAACTGATGTCCCTCTCTACAAAAATGTACTCAATGGGACCATAAAGTTGCAACCACACACACATTGACCTGCTGTGAGGAAAAAACGAGTTAGTACATTCCAATCATGAAAAAGGTCATTTTAAAATCAACATAAAAAACCAAAATTCCAAAAGTATCAAACACAAAAAAAAATGCTTACCGAAAAAAGAAAATGTATCGTGCTAGGCACCCTCCTCCCGCCCTGTGGTGCAACTGATGTCCCTCTCTCCAAAAATGTACTCAATGGGACCATAATGTTGCAACCACACACACGTTGACCTGATGTGAGGAAAAAACGAGTTAGTACATTCCAATCATGAAAAAGGTCATTTTAAAATCAAAATAAGAAACCAAAATTCCAAAAGTATCAAACACAAAAAAATGCTTACCGAAAATAGAAAATGTATCGTGCTAGGCACCCTCCTCCCTCCCTGTGGTGCAACTGATGTCCCTCTCTCCAAAAATGTACTCAATGGGACCATAATGTTGCAACCACACACACGTTGACCTGCTGTGAGGAAAAAACGAGTTAGTACATTCCAATCATGAAAAGGGTCATTTTAAAATCAACATGAAAAACCAAAATTCCAAAAGTATCAAACACAAAATAATGCTTACCGAAGAAAGAAAATATATCTTGTATCTTGCTAGGCACCCTCCTCAAGCCCTGTCGTGCAACTGATGTCCCTCTCTCCAAAAATGTACTCAATGGGACCATAATGTTGCAACCACACACACGTTGACCTGCTGTGAGGAAAAAACGAGTTAGTACATTTCAAACATGAAAAAGGTCATTTTAAAATCAACATGAAAAACCAAAATTCCAAAAGTATCAAACACAAAAAAATGCTTACCGAAAAAAGAAAATGTATCGTGCTAGGCACCCTCTTCCCGCCCTGTGGGGCAACTGATGTCCCTCTCTCCAAAAATGTACTCAATTGGACCATAATGTTGCAACCACACACACGTTGACCTGCTGTGAGGAAAAAACGAGTAAGTACATTCGAAACATGAAAAAGGTCATTTTAAAATCAACATGAAAAACCAAAATTCCAAAAGTATCAAACTCAAATAATGCTTACCGAAGAAAGAAAATGTTTCGTGCTAGGCACCCTCCTCCCACCCTGTGGTGCAAGTGATGTCCCTCTCTCCAAAAATGTACTCAATGGGACCATAATGTTGCAACCACACACACGTTGACCTGCTGTGTGGAAAAAACGAGTTAGTACATTCCAATCATGAGAAAGGTCATTTTAAAATCAACATAAAAAACCAAAATTCCAAAAGTATCAAACACAAAAAATGCTTACCGAAGAAAGAAAATGTATCTTGCTAGGCACCCTCCTCAAGCCCTGTGGTGCAACTGATGTCCCTCTCTCCAAAAATGTACTCAATGGGACCGTAATGTTGCAACCACACACACGTTGACCTGCTGTGAGGAAAAAACGAGTTAGTACATTTCAAACATGAAAAATGTCATTTTACGATCAACATGAAAAACCAAAATTCCAAAAGTATCAAACACAAAAAAATGCTTACCGAAAAAAGAAAATGTATCGTGCTAGGCACCCTCCTCTCGCCCTGTGGTGCAACTGATGTCCCTCTCTCCAAAAATGTACTCAATGGGACCATAATGTTGCAACCACACACACGTTGACCTGCTGTGAGGAAAAAACGAGTTAGTACATTCCAATCATGAAAAAGGTCATTTTAAAATCAACATAAAAAACCAAAAATCCAAAAGTATCAAACACAAAAAAATGCTTACCGAAAAAAGAAAATGTATCGTGCTAGGCACCCTCCTCCCGCCATGTGGTGCAACTGATGTCCCTCTTTCCAAAAATGTACTCAATGGGACCGTAATGTTGCAACCACACACACGTTGACCTGCTGTGAGGAAAAAACGAGTTAGTACATTCCAATAATGAAAAAGGTCATTTTAAAATCAACATAAAAAACCAAAATTCCAAAAGTATCAAACACACAAAAATGCTAACCGATAAAAGAAAATGTATTGTGCTAGGCACCCTCCTCCCGCCCTGTGGTGCAACTGATGTCCCTCTCTCCAAAAATGTACTCAATGGGACCATAATGTTGCAACCACACACACGTTGACCTGATGTGAGGAAAAAACGAGTTAGTACATTCGAAACATGAAAAAGGTCATTTTCAAATCAACATGAAAAACCAAAATTCCAAAAGTATCAAACACAAAAAAATGCATACAGAAGAAAGAAAATGTATCGTGCTAAGCACCCTCCTCCCGCTCTGCGGCAAAGCTGATGTCCCTCTCTCCAAAAATTTACTCAATGGGACCATAAAGTTGCAACCACACACACGTTGACCTGCTGTGAGGAAAAAACGAGTTAGTACATTCCAATCATGAAAAAGGTCATTTCAAAATCAACATAAAAAACCAAAATTCCAAAAGTATCAAACACAAAAAAATGCTTACCGAAAATAGAAAATGTATCGTGCTAGGCACCTTCCTCCCGCCCTGTGGTGCAACTGATGTCCCTCTCTCCAAAAATGTACTCAATTATACCATAATGTTGCAACCAATAACACGTTGACCTGCTGTGAGGAAAAAACGTGTTAGTACATTCCAATCATGAAAAAGGTCATTTTAAAATCAACATAAAAAACCAAAATTCCAAAAGTATCAAACACAAAAAAATGCTTACCGAAAAAAGAAAATGTATCGTGCTAGGCACCCTCCTCCCGCCCTGTGGTGCAACTGATGTCCCTCTCTACAAAAATGTACTCAATGGGACCATAAAGTTGCAACCACACACACATTGACCTGCTGTGAGGAAAAAACGAGTTAGTACATTCCAATCATGAAAAAGGTCATTTTAAAATCAACATAAAAAACCAAAATTCCAAAAGTATCAAACACAAAAAAAAAATGCTTACCGAAAAAAGAAAATGTATCGTGCTAGGCACCCTCCTCCCGCCCTGTGGTGCAACTGATGTCCCTCTCTCCAAAAATGTACTCAATGGGACCATAATGTTGCAACCACACACACGTTGACCTGATGTGAGGAAAAAACGAGTTAGTACATTCGAAACATGAAAAAGGTCATTTTCAAATCAACATGAAAAACCAAAATTCCAAAAGTATCAAACACAAAAAAATGCTTACCGAAGAAAGAAAATGTATCTTGCTAGGCACCCTCCTCAAGCCCTGTGGTGCAACAGATGTCTCTCTCTCCAAAAATGTACTCAATGGGACCGTAATGTTGCAACCACACACACGTTGACCTGCTGTGAGGAAAAAACGAGTTAGTACATTTCAAACATGAAAAAGGTCATTTTAAAATCAAAATGAAAAACCAAATTTCCAAAAGTATCAAACACAAAAAAATGCTTACCGAAAAAAGAAAATGTATCGTGCTAGGCACCCTCCTCCCGCCCTGTGGTGCAACTGATGTCCCTCTCTCCAAAATTGTACTCAATGGGACCATAATGTTGCAACCACACACACCTTGACCTGCTGTGAGGAAAAAACGAGTTAGTACATTCCAATCATGAAAAAGGTCATTTTAAAATCAACATAAAAAACCAAAATTCCAAAAGTATCTAACACAAAAAAATGCTTACCGAAAAAAGAAAATGTATCATGCTAGGCACCCTCCTCCCGCCCTGTGGTGCAACTGATGTCCCTCTCTCCAAAAATGTACTCAATGGGACCATAATGTTGCAACCACACACACGTTGACCTGATGTGAGGAAAAAACGAGTTAGTACATTCGAAACATGAAAAAGGTCATTTTCAAATCAACATGAAATACCCAAATTCCTAAAGTATCAAACACAAAAAAATGCTTACAGAAGAAAGAAAATGTATCGTGCTAGGCACCCTCCTCCCGCTCTGTGGCAAAACTGATGTCCCTCTCTCCAAAAATGTACTCAATGGGACCATAATGTTGCAACCACACACACGATGACCTGCTGTGAGGAAAAATCGAGTTAGTACATTCCAATCATGAAAAGGGTCATTTTAAAATCAACATGAAGAACCAAAATTCCAAAAGTATCAAACACAAAATAATGCTTACCGAAGAAAGAAAATATATCTTGTATCTTGCTAGGCACCCTCCTCAAGCCCTGTGGTGCAACTGATGTCCCACTCTCCAAAAATGTACTCAATGGGACCGTAATGTTGCAACCACACACACGTTGACCTGCTGTGAGGAAAAAACGAGTTAGTACATTTCAAACATGAAATAGGTCATTTTAAAATCAACATGAAAAACCAAAATTCCAAAAGTATCAAACACAAAAAAATGCTTACCGAAAAAAGAAAATGTATCGTGCTAGGCACCCTCCTCCCGCCCTGTGGTGCAACTGATGTCCCTCTCTCCAAAAATGTACTCAATGGGACCATAATGTTGCAACCACACACACGTTGACCTGCTGTGAGGAAAAAACGAGTTAGTACATTCAGAACATGAAAAAGGTCATTTTAAAATCAACATGATAAACCAAAATTCCAAAAGTATCAAACTCAAAAAATGCTTACCGAAGAAAGAAAATGTTTCGTGCTAGGCACCCTCCTCCCGCCCTGTGGTGCAAGTGATGTCCCTCTCTCAAAAAATGTACTCAATGGGACCATAATGTTGCAACCACACACACGTTGACCTGCTGTGAGGAAAAAACGAGTTAGTACATTCCAATCATAAGAAAGGTCATTTTAAAATCAACATAAAAAACCAAAATTCCAAAAGTATCACACACAAAATTATGCTTACCGAAGAAAAAAATGTATCTTGCTAGGCACCCTCCTCAAGCCCTGTGGTGCAACTGATGTCCCTCTCTCCAAAAATGTACTCAATGGGACCGTAATGTTGCAACAACACACACGTTGACCTGCTGTGAGGAAAAAACGAGTTAGTACATTTCAAACATGAAAAAGGTCATTTTAAAATCAACATGAAAAACCAAAATTCCAAAAGTATCAAACACAAAAAATGCTTACCGAAAAAAGAAAATGTATCGTGCTAGGCACCCTCCTCCCGCCCTGTGGTGCAACTGATGTCCCTCTCTCCAAAAATGTACTCAAGGGGACCATAATATTACAACCACACACACGTTGACCTGCTGTGAGGAAAAAACGAGTTAGTACATTCGAAACATGAAAAAGGTCATTTTAAAATCAACATGAAAAACCAAAATTCCAAAAGTATCAAACTCAAAAAATGCTTACAGAAGAAAGAAAATGTATCGTGCTAGGCACCCTCCTCCCGCACTGTGGCAAAACTGATGTCCCTCTCTCCAAAAATGTACTCAATGGGACCATAATGTTGCAACCACACACACGTTGACCTGCTGTGAGGAAAAAACGAGTTAGTACATTCCAATCATGAAAAAGGTCATTTCAAAATCAACATAAAAAACCAAAATTCCAAAAGTATCAAACACAAAAAAATGCTTACCGGAAATAGAAAATGTATCGTGATAGACACCCTCCTCCCGCCCTGTGGTGCAACTGATGTCCCTCTCTCCAAAAATGTACTCAATGGGACCATAAAGTTGCAACCACACACACGTTGACCTGCTGTGAGGAAAAAACGAGTTAGTACATTCCAATCAAGAAAAAGGTCATTTTAAAATCAACATAAAAAACCAAAATTCCAAAAGTATCAAACACAAAATAATGCTTACCGAAAAAAGAAAATGTATCGTGCTAGGCACCCTCCTCCCGCCCTGTGGTGCAACTGATGTCCCTCCCTCCAAAAATGTACTCAATGGGACCATAATGTTGCAACCACACACACGTTGACCTGATGTGAGGAAAAAACGAGTTAGTACATTCGAAACATGAAAAAGGTCATTTTCAAATCAACATGAAAAACCAAAATTCCAAAAGTATGAAACACAAAAAAATGCTTACAGAAGAAAGAAAATGTATCGTGCTAGGCACCCTCGTCCCGCTCTGTGGCAAAACTGATGTCCCTCACTCCAAAAATGTACTCAATGGGACCATAATGTTGCAACCACACACACGTTGACCTGCTGTGAGGAAATATCGAATTAGTACATTCCAATCATGAAAAAGGTCATTTTAAAATCAACATAAAAAACCAAAATTCCAAAAGTATCAAACACAAAATAATGCTTACCGAAGAAAGAAAATGTATCATGCTAGGAACCCTCCTCAAGCCCTGTGGTGCAACTGATGTCCCTCTCCCCAAAAATGTACTCAATGGGACCGTAATGTTGCAACCACACACACCTTGACCTGCTGTGAGGAAAAAACGAGTTAGTACATTTCAAACGTGAAAAAGGTCATTTTAAAATCAACATGAAAAACCAAAATTCCAAAGGTATCAAACACAAAAAAATGCTTACCGAAAAAAGAAAATGTATCGTGCTAGGCACCCTCCTCCCTCCCTGTGGTGCAACTGATGTCCCTCTCTCCAAAAATGTACTCAATGGGACCATAATGTTGCAACCACACACACGTTGACCTGCTGTGAGGAAAAAAACGAGTTAGTACACTCCAACCATGAAAAAGGACATTTTAAAATCAACATAAAAAACCAAAATTCCAAAAGTATCAAACACAAAATAATGCTTACCGAAGAAAGAAAATGTATCTTGCTAGGCACCCTCCTCAAGCCGTGTGGTGCAACTGATGTCCCTCTCTCCAAAAATGTATTCAATGGGACCGTAATGTTGCAACCACACACACGTTGACCTGCTGTGAGAAAAAAACGAGTTAGTACATTTCAAGCATGAAAAAGGTCATTTTAAAATCAACATGAAAAACCAAAATTCCAAAAGTATCAAAAACAATAAAATGCTTACCGAAGAAAGAAAATGTATCGTGCTAGGAACCCTCCTCCCGCCCATTGGTGAAACTGATGTCCCTCTCTCCAAAAATGTACTCAATGGGACCATAATGTTGCTACCACACACACGTTGACCTGCTGTGAGGAAAATATGAGTTATTACACTCCAATCAGGAAAAACGTCATTTTAAAATCAACATGAAAAACCAAAATTCCAGAAGTATCAAACACAAAAAAATGCTTACCGAAGAAAGAAAACGTATCGTGCTAGGCACCCTCCTCTCGCCCTGTGGTGCAACTGATCTCCCTCTCTCCAAAAATGTACTCAATGGGACCATAATGTTGCAACCACACACACGTTGACCTGATGTGAGGAAAAAACGAGTTAGTACATTCGAAACATGAAAAAGATCATTTTAAAATCAACATGAAAAACCAAAATTCCAAAAGTATCAAACACAAAAAAATGCTTACCGAAGAAAGAAAATGTATCGTGCTAGGAACCCTCCTCCCGCCCTTTGGTGAAACTGATGTCCCTCTCTCCAAAAATGTACTCAATGGGACCATAATGTTGCAACCACACACACGTTGACCTGCTGTGAGGAAAAAACGAGTTAGTACATTCCAATCATGAAAAAGGTCATTTTAAAATCAACATAAAAAACCAAAATTCCAAAAGTATCAAACACAAAAAAAAGCTTACCGAAAAAAGAAAATGTATTGTGCTAGGCACCCTCCTCCCGCCCTGTGGTGCAAGTGATGAACCTCTCTCCAAAAATGCACTCAATGGGACCGTAATGTTGCAACCACACACACGTTGACCTTTTGTGAGGAAAAAACGAGTTAGTACATTCCAATCATGAAAAAGGTCATTTTAAAATCAACATAAAAAACAAAAATTCCAAAAGTATCAAAAACAAAAAAAAGCTTACCGAAAAAAGAAAATGTATCGTGCTAGGCACCCTCCTCCCGCCCTGTGGTGCAAGTGATGTCCCTCTCTCCAAAAATGTACTCAATGGGACCATAATGTTGCAACCACACACACGTTGACCTGCTGTGAGGAAAAAACAAGTTAGTACATTCCAATCATGAAAAACGTCATTTTAAAATCAACATAAATAACCAAAATTCCAAAAGTATCAAACACAAAATAATGCTTACCGAAGAAAGAAAATGTATCTTGCTAGGCACCCTCCTCAAGCCCTGTGGTGCAACTGATGTCCCTCTCTCCAAAAATGTACTCAATGGGACCGTAAAGTTGCAACCACACACACATTGACCTGCTGTGAGGAAAAAACGAGTTAGTACATTTCAAACATGAAAAAGGTCATTTGAAAATCAACATGGAAAACCAAAATTCCAAAAGTATCAAACACAAAAAAATGCTTACCGAAAAAAGATAATGTATTGTGCTAGGCACCCTCCTCCCGCCCTATGGTGCAAGGGATGTACCTCTCTCCAAAAATGTACTCAATGGTACCGTAATGTTGCAACCACACACACGTTGACCTGCTGTGAGGAAAAAACGAGTTAGTACATTCCAATCATGAAAAAGTTCATTTTAAAATCAACATAAAAAACCAAAATTCCAAAAGTATCAAACACAAAAAAATGCTTACCGAAAAAAGAAAATGTATCGTGCTAGGCACCCTCCACCCGCCCTGTGGTGCAACTGATGTCCCTCTCTCCAAAAATGTACTCAATGGGACCATAATGTTGCAACCACACACACGTTGACCTGATGTGAGGAAAAAACGAGTTAGTACATTCGAAATATGAAAAATGTCATTTTCAAATCAACATGAAAAACCAAAATTCCAAAAGTATCAAACACAAAAAAATGCTTACTGAAGAAAGAAAATGTATCGTGCTAGGCACCCTCCTCCCGCTCTGTGGCAAAACTGATGTCCCTCTCTCCAAAAATGTACTCAATGGGACCATAAAGTTGCAACCACACACACGTTGACCTGATGTGAGGAAAAAACGAGTTAGTACATTCGAAATATGAAAAAGGTCATTTTAAAATCAACATGAAAAACCAAAATTCCAAAAGTATCAAACACAAAAAAATGCTTACAGAAGAAAGAAAATGTATCGTGCTAGGCACCCTCCTCCCGCCCTGTGGTGCAACTGATGTCCCTCTCTCCAAAAATGTACTCAATGGGACCATAATGTAGCAACCACCCACACGTTGACCTACTGTGAGGAAAAAACGAGTTAGTACATCCAAACATGAAAAAGATCATTTTAAAATCAACATGAAAAACCAAAATTCCAAAAGAATCAAAAACAAAAAAATGCTTACCGAAGAAAGAAAATGTATCGTGCTAGGAACCCTCCTCCCGCCCTTTGGAGAAACTGATGTCCCTCTCTCCAAAAATGTACTCAATGGGACCATAATGTTGCTACCACACACACGTTGACCTGCTGTGAGGAAAACATGAGTTACTACACTCCAATCAGGAAAAACGTCATTTTAAAATCAACATGAAAAACCAAAATTCCAAAAGAATCAAAAACAAAAAAATGCTTACCGAAGAAAGAAAACGTATCGTGCTAGGCACCCTCCTCCCGCCCTGTGGTGCAACTGATGTCCCTCTCTCCAAAAATGTACCCAATGGGACCATAATGTTGCAACCACACACACGTTGACCTGCTGTGAGGAAAAAACGAGTTAGTACATTTCAAACATGAAAAAGGTCATTTTAAAATCAACATGAAAAACCAAAATTCCAAAAGTATCAAACACAAAAAAATGCTTACCGAAAAAAGAGAATGTATCGTGCTAGGCACCCTCCTCCCGCCCTGTGGTGCAACTGATGTCCCTCTCTCCAAAAATGTACTCAATGGGACCATAATGTTGCAACCACACACACGTTGACCTGCTGTGAGGAAAAAACAAGTTAGTACATTTCAAACATGAAAAAGGTCATTTTAAAATCAACATGAAAAACCAAAATTCCAAAAGTATCAAACACAAAAAAATGCTTACAGAAGAAAGAAAATGTAATGTGCTAGGCACCCTCCTCCCGCCCTGTGGTGCAACTGATGTCCCTCTCTCCTAAAATGTACTCAATGGGACCATAATGTTGCAACCACACACACGTTGACCTGCTGTGAGGAAAAATCGAGTTAGTCCATTCCAAACATGAAAAAGGTTATTTTAAAATCAACATGAAAAACCAAAATTCCAAAAGTATCAAACACAAAATAATGCTTACCGAAGAAAGAAAAATATCGTGCTAAGCACCCTCCTCCCACCCTGTGGTGCAACTGATGTCCCTCTCTCCAAAAATATACTCAATGGGACGACAATGTTGCAACCACACACACTTTGACCTGCTGTGAGGAAAAAACGAGTTAGTACATTCCAAACATGAGAAAGGTCATTTTTAAATCAGCATGAAAAACCAAAATTCCAAAAGTATCAAACACAAAAAAATGCTTACAGAAGAATGAAAATGTATCGTGCTGGCACCCTCCTCCCGCCCTGTGGTGCGACTGATGTCCCTCTCTCCAAAAATGTACTCAATGGGACCATAATGTTGCAACCACCCACACGTTGACCTACTGTGAGGAAAAAACGAGTTAGTACATTCCAAACATGAAAAAGATCATTTTAAAATCAACATGAAAAACCAAAATTCCAAAAGTATCAAAAACAAAAAAATGCTTACCGAAGAAAGAAAATGTATCGTGCTAGGAACCCTCCTCCCGCCCTTTGGTGAAACTGATGTCCCTCTCTCCAAAAATGTACTCAATGGGACCATAATGTTGCTACCACACACACGTTGACCTGCTGTGAGGAAAACATGAGTTAATACACTCCAATCAGGAAAAACGTCATTTTAAAATCAACATGAAAAACCGAAATTCCAAAAGTATCAAACACAAAAAAATGCTTACCGAAGAAAGAAAATGTATCGTGCTAGGCACCCTCCACCCGCCCTGTGGTGCAACTGATGTCCCTCTCTCCAAAAATGTACTCAATGTGATCATAATGTTGCAACCACACACACGTTGACCTGCTGTGAGGAAAAAACCAGTTAGTACATACCAAACATGAAAAAGATCATTTTAAAATCAACATAAAAAACCAAAATTACAAAAGTATCAAACACAAAATAATGCATACCGAAGAAAGAAAATGTATTGTGCTAGGCACCCTCCTCCCGCCCTGTTGTGCAACTGATGTCCCTCTCTCCAAAAATGTACTCAATGGGACTGTAATGTTGCAACCACACACACGTTGACCTGCTGTGAGGAAAAACGAGTTAGTACATTTCAAACATGAAAAATGTCATTTTAAAATCAACATGAAAAACCAAAATTCCAAAAGTATCAAACATATAATAATGCTTACAGAAGAAAGGAAATGTATCGTGCTAGGCACCCTCATCCCGCCCTGTGGTGCAACTCATGTCCCTCTATAAAAAAATGTACTCAATGGGACCGTAATGTTGCAACCAGACACACGTTGACCTGCTGTGAGGAAAAACGAGTTAGTACATTTCAAACATGAAAAAGGCCATTTTAAAATCAACATGAAAACCCAAAATTCCAAAAGTATCAAACACAAAATAATGGTTACCGAAGAAAGAATATGTATCTTGCTAGGCAGCCTCCTCAAGCCCTGTGGTGCAACTGATGTCCCTCTCTCCAAAAATGTACTCAATGGGATCATAATGTTGCAACCACACACACGTTGACCTGCTGTGAGGAAAAAACGAGTTAGTACATTCCAAACATGAAAAAGATCATTTTAAAATCAACATAAAAAACCAAAATTACAAAAGTATCAAACACAAAATAATGCTTACCGAAGAAAGAAAATGTATTGTGCTAGGCACCCTCCTCCCGCCCTGTTGTGCAACTGATGTCCCTCTCTCCAAAAATGTACTCAATGGGACCGTAATGTTGCAACCACACACACGTCGACCTGCTGTGAGGAAAAACGAGTTAGTACATTTCAAACATGAAAAATGTCATTTTAAAATCAACATGAAAAACCAAAATTCCAAAAGTATCAAACACAAAAAATGCTTACCGAAGAAAGAAAATGTATCGTGCTAGGCAACCTCGTCCCTCCCTGTGGTGCAACTGATGTCCCTCTCTCCAAAAATATACTCAATGGGACGACAATGTTGCAACCACACACACTTTGACCTGCTGTGAGGAAAAAACGAGTTAGTACATTCCAAACATGAGAAAGGTCATTTTTAAATCAGCATGAAAAACCAAAATTCCAAAAGTATCAAACACAAAAAAATGCTTACAGAAGAATGAAAATGTATCGTGCTAGGCACCCTCCTCCCGCCCTGTGGTGCGACTGATGTCCCTCTCTCCAAAAATGTACTCAATGGGACCATAATGTTGCAACCACCCACACGTTGACCTACTGTGAGGAAAAAACGAGTTAGTACATTCCAAACATGAAAAAGATCATTTTAAAATCAACATGAAAAACCAAAATTCCAAAAGTATCAAAAACAAAAAAATGCTTACCGAAGAAAGAAAATGTATCGTGCTAGGCACCCTCCTCCCGCTCCGTGGCAAAACTGATGTCCCTCTCTCCAAAAATGTACTCAATGGGACCATAATGTTGCAACCACACACACGTTGACCTGCTGTGAGGAAAAAACGAGTTAGTACATTT